>NC_064548.1:600000-1200000 GCF_023856365.1 Brienomyrus brachyistius
ACTCTGACTACACGCTGCGTAAAGAAGTGCTTCCTTAAATCCAGCTTGAAATGTTCTCCCGCTAATTTCCACCTATGGCCACGAGTTCGTGTATTTAAACTAATGCTGAAGTAACTATTTGGTTGAACAGCATCCAAACCTGTTAGAATCTTATATACCTAGATCATGTCCCCCCTCAATCTCCTTTGCTTGAGACTGAACAGATTTAGCTCAAGTAACCGTTCCTCGTATGACATTCCTCTAAGACCAGGAATCATTTTTGTGGCCCTACGCTGCACCTTTTCTAAGGCCACAATGTCCTTTTTAAGATATGGTGACCAAACCTGCACACAATATTCTAGGTGAGGTCTCACCAAGGAATTGTATAATCTTAGCATTACCTCCCTTGACTTAAACTCCACACACCTGGAGATATACCCCAACATCCTATTGGCCTTTTTTATTGCTTCCCCACACTGGCGAGAATGGGACATGGAAGCATCAACATACACACCAAGGTCTTTCTCATGATCAGCTACCTTTATTTCAGTGACACCCATGAAATACCTGTACTTTATATTTCTGCTCCCTAGATGGAGTACCTTACATTTATCGACGTTAAATTTCATCTGCCAGGTATAGGCCCAGTTACTAATTAAATCAAGATCCCGCTGTAGCTGCTGAGCCACTAATTCAGTATCTGCTACACCACCCACCTTGGTGTCATCTGCAAATTTTACCAGTTTACTGTATATATTGGTATCCATATCATTTATGTAAATTAGGAACAATAGTGGTCCTAAAATCGAACCCTGCGGTACCCCACTATGAACGCAAGCCCACTGTGACATTGTGCCTCTTATAACTACTCGCTGTTTCCTATCTGTTAACCAGTTATCAATCCAGGTCGCTACGGTACCTAAAATACCAGTCGCTTTGAGTTTAAGTAGGAGCCTCTTGTGGGGGACAACATCAAAAGCCTTTTGGAAATCTAAGTAGATGACATCATAGGCCTTCTTATCATCAACTTCCTGAGTAGCTTCCTCAAAAAACTCCAACAGATTTGTTAAACAGGATCTACCTCTCCTAAATCCATGCTGGCTATCCCGCAAAATGTTATTGGAGTCCAGGTAATCTATCATTTTCTCTTTGATTAAGTGTTTCATTTTCTTGAATAATATTTTTGATACTTTGTTGAATTAATTCTGCCTCGATATTTTTGATATTCTGTCTTCTTTTCATACTTATAATGCGGCGAATAGCTTCATACTCGGCACATCACACCTGGAAATAAAATAACATCGAACTAAGCAACAGAAGTAATCAGAACATAAGAACATGAGAACTATACAAACGAGAGGAGGCCATTTGGCCCATCAAGCTCGCTTGGGGAGAACTAAACTAATAGCTCAGAGTCGTTAAAATCTTATCTAGCTCTGATTTAAAGGAACCCAAGGATTCAGCTTGCACTACATTATCAGGAAGGCTATTCCATACTCTGACTACACGCTGCGTAAAGAAGTGCTTCCTTAAATCCAGCTTGAAATGTTCTCCCGCTAATTTCCACCTATGGCCACGAGTTCGTGTATTTAAACTAATGCTGAAGTAACTATTTGGTTGAACAGCATCCAAACCTGTTAGAATCTTATATACCTAGATCATGTCCCCCCTCAATCTCCTTTGCTTGAGACTGAACAGATTTAGCTCAAGTAACCGTTCCTCGTATGACATTCCTCTAAGACCAGGAATCATTTTTGTAGCCCTACGCTGCACCTTTTCTAAGGCCACAATGTCCTTTTTAAGATATGGTGACCAAACCTGCACACAATATTCTAGGTGAGGTCTCACCAAGGAATTGTATAATCTTAGCATTACCTCCCTTGACTTAAACTCCACACACCTGGAGATATACCCCAACATCCTATTGGCCTTTTTTATTGCTTCCCCACACTGGCGAGAATGGGACATGGAAGCATCAACATACACACCAAGGTCTTTCTCATGATCAGCTACCTTTATTTTAGTGACACCCATGAAATACCTGTACTTTATATTTCTGCTCCCTAGATGGAGTACCTTACATTTATCGACGTTAAATTTCATCTGCCAGGTATCGGCCCAGTCACTAATTAAATCAAGATCCCGCTGTAGCTGCTGAGCCACTAATTCAGTATCTGCTACACCACCCACCTTGGTGTCATCTGCAAATTTCACCAGTTTACTGTATATATTGGTATCCATATCATTTATGTAAATTAGGAACAATAGTGGTCCTAAAATCGAACCCTGCGGTACCCCACTATGAACGCAAGCCCACTGTGACATTGTGCCTCTTATAACTACTCGCTGTTTCCTATCTGTTAACCAGTTATCAATCCAGGTCGCTACGGTACCTAAAATACCTGTCACTTTGAGTTTAAGTAGGAGCCTCTTGTGGGGGACAACATCAAAAGCCTTTTGGAAATCTAAGTAGATGACAAGTAGTCAGCACCCTGCACTTCTTAGTATTTAGAAGTTATGTTTTTCATTGGGTCGAACTTGCTATATCTTGACGTTAAAATTTAGAAAGCTATGTGATTTAAAAGTACTTTTTTCACTTTAATATGACATTATTTTATTAATGCTATATTATTCGTTAAACTTTTGTTTTAGTAGTGTGTGAGATCACAATCACCAGTTACAGCTACTCTTTGCTGAAACAGACATTAGACTAATTATGTCTGGATAACTGAGTACATACTGTATTGTGCATTTTTTCCCAGTGGCGAGTCTCCAAAGTTAGCCAGACTTCTGAATCAAGCTGCAAGGATATTAATGAGACAGTCTGAAAATTCAGACATAGTTGTAGCAGAAGCGACATCACTGGTGTCAAATCAAACACCTGGGGTGTCAACCTCAGCCAGTCTTTCTGCACTTGTTGCACATTCTGAATTTAACACATCTAGACAGGACCAGATTGAAAGAAATCTAGTCCAACTCTTCCAGTTGTATGACCGTTTTAAGAGGACAAAGGGACCCATACCAAAGGGTGAAATAGAGAGCAAGTATAACAACAGAGTCATGGACACATGACTTCTTCTGTTTTGCGGAAAAAGATGTCCATCCTTTGCCAGAAGAACATAGTCATTTACAGAACTGTGGCCTAGGTAGGAAGCGAATAACATTCCCAGATAAAAATGGCAATTACAAAGACCTCTGAGATGTCCTGTATGCAGCTTATCCACCACTTAATACTTCTGGAGGATTTCAAATTTTGGCATGTTTTAGATCAATATATTTGGAACCTCTGCCAATACCACCCAATGGATATAGCGTGAAATACCTTAGAACAGAGAGTGGTTTGAATCAGGCAGTCGACTATATCCGTCCACTCCGTCCAAGTTAGCATAAGCACAGATGGATTGTGTAAGCTTAATGAGGTTAGTCACAAAAAATCTTGCCTTTTTTGTACACTTGTAAATGTTTCATGAAAGCATCTCACTTCTCATACGAAATATCTTCAATTTCTTTAAACTACTACAAATAATTACTAAATAGAGTTATGTTCAGAGATTTACATATGTCTTGTTTGTATTATGCTGTGTTTAACTGTTATGCTTTCTACCTTAAGGGCCAAGCATTGGTGCTGGAAAAATGTCAGACCTGTAGAAATTATATTCCCATGCAGTCTCTAGTTCAGCATGTTGAACAGTGCTCAAGGTAAAATACATGATTTAGACTTTTTTTGTCTTGCATCACCTGAGACATTATTTGAATGTGTGTTAAATGGACTTTAAAACTCGCTGAGCATTTGTTAAAGTATTTAGATGTATGCTGAGTGATTTTAATGTATCATTTAAATGAAAATGTCTTTATATTCTTCTTCTTGTAAAGCAAAACCAACAGCCAGATACCAGATGCCAGGCAGAGGAAGCACCTTGTACTTCACAATCACTAGCTAACATCCAAGCTGATATCACCCCGCAGATTTTAACTTCCACTGTTACAGACACAGAAAGTCCATCTGTTTGTACATACAGGTATGATTAATGTAAATGAGGTCTCAGAAAGATAGAAAATGTAAGAACAACCTCAAATGAGCAAATTTTTTCAGGGACTATTTGGACCTTGTTTGCTCTGATGTGAGTGAGTCAGAGGATGAACAAATCAGTCGAGCTATAGAAGAGTCATTGATAGAAATGTCAAGTGAGTTTAATGTTCAAATGTCGCAATTTTGTTATGTAGTGTTTTTTTATGTTTGGTTGTGTGACTGTCTTTTCAGGCTGCAGGATGTCTTGCAGATGCTGCAAAAGGAATATTGATAAGGATGAAGCTCTTCGCCTTAACATCAACCGGAAGAACATTTAGGATGGTGCTGTCCGCACAATGAGGAGACCAAATTTCTCTGCCAGAAAGAGAATTGATGCCAAATTCACTTATGAGGGAAATTCTGTAGAAGCAGTTTATATGGGTGGCCCAATGAGGGAGTTCTTCAGACTTGCATTTCAACATATAAGGCAGAGCCCAGTGTTCACAGGTTCTGACTACCAGCGAGTTTTGGAGTGCCATATATGTGTGTAAGTGTTGCAGAGGGAAACCATCAAACATTTCATATATATGTCAGGCTTTGGTTACTGTTGAGAATGTAATTGCATGATTTCTCATCTTTCTCTGGTAGCTTTAAAAGAAAACAGCTACTTTTATGCAGGAGAGTTGATTGCAATGGGCATAGTTCAAGGAGGACCATCCCCACGTTTCTTTGCTCCAGTCTTGTATCAAGCCATAGTGTCAGGTGCAGAAAGTGCAGACATTGAGGACATTCATGATCATGAATTAAAAAGCTTGCTGTCAGAGGTAGGGGAAGAACGTGAATAATTGCATTTCAGACTGCTGTACAATTTTAAAATGGTGTTTATAGCAATGTTTACGTATTCTTTAGTACGTTTTGTCAGTTCTCTTTATGCTCATGTGCATTTGAAAAGCTTGATATTAATGTTTGCATGAACAAATAATTCACTGTAAAAATAAATGTTTTCAATCCAGTGTCAAGTTGTGGCTTCAGAGTTTAAGAAAAACCTGAACAAAGCTGTTGAAAGATGTGAGACCCTCCTGATGCTGGCTGGATGTCTGCGAAGCATCTCTGTCAGTAATAAAAATGAAGTGGTGCAAGACGTCATTAATTGGTTTGTCCTTCAGGATAAGGAAACACTTTGAAAGGCATGTTCCTCATCATGTATTATCCATGTTCAAAGTTTATAGGGCATTCAAAATTAGTGGATGTTTTTTTTCTCTTTTGATCAATGTATCAAAATTTTTTATAGGTTCCAGGATGGGCTTCGTAGCTGTGGACTACTGGATGCTATCCAGAGCCATCCAGGCGTATTCAGAACGGTATTTACAAAGATCAACGAAAAGCTTACAGCTGAGAGTATTGAACAGCAGTTTACAGAACAAAGGTCTGAGCGAGGGAGCGACAAATACAAAATCGAAAATGAAGCTATCTCTTGGATGCTAAGAGAAGGTATTCCTCAACCACAATTAGAACCAAACTTAAAAGGATGTGGAATTCTAAAGAATGATGGTTCTTCCTAATATCAGCACTACATATATTTAAGTAAAATTCAGCCTTATTTACTTTATACATGGAACCTGGCAAAAGCAGCCAGCCATTACTGACACATGAGAAATTATAGATAGAACATTTTTCTTCTAAAATGTATAGTAATTTGTATCAAAATTGTAACTAATTAAAAATTAACTGACTAAGTATATATGACTATACTATACGCTACATAGTGCAGGACAGTTACACTTATTTTTGCATTGTTCATTGATTTTGCATATGCTTCATACAGGTTGATAGAACTGTTTGTTGTTACATTATTTTTACACTACAGAGACTTAAACTGTGCCTTATTGGCTCTTAAACTCAGAATCTCTCGAGTCCCCTTTAGGAACAGGCTGGGTCATATGATTTGACATGTTACACACTGGATAACCTGTTACAGTTTTCTCCTATATATCCCATACATGGGGATGGCACAGTGGTGCAGTGGTTAGCACTGTTGTCTCACAACTCTGGGACCATCCAACCATCCATCTTCTGAAACTGCTTCTCCTGTTCAGGGCCGCAGGGGCTTCTCCTGTTCAGGGCCGCATTTAAACCCAAATCCCAGAGGTGTGAGGCGAAAGCGCTAACCACTGCATCACCGTGCCACCCGCCTCTGGGAACATACTGCGGTTAATTGGAGTTAACAAGTTGACCATGAGTGTGAATGGTGCACACAGGCAGGCATGTAAGTAGGCAGGCATGTAAGTAGGCAGGCATGTAAGTAGGCAGGCAGACAGGCAAGCGCGCGCGAACACAGACAGGCAAGTATGCACACATGCATAAAGGCACTCCTCCAAACAGTCAAGCACACACGCACACAGGCAGGCACACACACACATAGGCACGCACAAATGTACGCACACAGGCACGCACGCAGACACACACACACATAGGCAGGCACAGACACAGGTAGGCTCACAGGCACTCAGAGGCACCCATGCATGCAAGGACACACAGAGACACAGGTGCATACAAGCACACAGGAATGCACGGACACAGGCACGCAAGCACAGGCATGCACAGAGGCATGCACACACACAGACATATACACACAGGCAGGCACACACACGGACACACACAGGCGCGCAGACAGGTAGGTACTTACACAGGAATGCACGCACCCACACAAGCACGCATGCACTCACACAGGCAGACATGTACACAGGCATGCAGACAGGTAGGTATTTAGACAGGCATGCACGCACCCACACAAGCAGGCATGCACGCACACAGGCAGACGCGCAGACAGGTAGGTACTTACACAGGCATGCACACATGCAGGCACGCATGCACGCACAAAACTCCTCGTCCTTAACCCAGGACTTCCAAACATAAGCAAAACACAGTTACAATATTAGTTGTAATTATTAGCATTAGTAAGATTCCCCTTACATTGCATAATAGGTAAGAAATAAATGGATGTAGAGAAGAAACATGTTTACAATTCAAAGTATATTAGAGATGCTGTAAGTATGTATGTGAAGGGTTCAATGGGGCTAATCCCACAATGATTAAAAACAATTTGACAAATTCAAATAACAGGCTGAGAAGGATGTTCAGCTTCAGCCACCGGCTCTCGTTTTTGACAGTGGGGTGTAATTTTGCCGGTTCTTTCCTTTCTTCTGTTTCCCATACGTTGTTTGCAGAGGCCCCTTCACCACATCGCCATGTGATGTGGACACCTTCACACTGCCTGCTTCTAGATCATTTATGTTGAGGCGTTCCACTTTAGTTTCAGCAATGTGTAAATTAACATCATTCAGCTGGAATTCATCGTCTACAACTTCTAATAATAATAATAATAATCAATACTTTATTAATCCCTGTGGGGATATTGCGTTTTTTGTGTCTCCCTCAACATGCCCTTTGTGGAGTAAGTTGTCTGTGAAGGGCAGCTACCTGTTGGGGCGTCTAGGGAGTTGGGGGGAATTAAGGGCCTTGCTCGAGGACCCGCAGACGTGCTGAGGCTGGGTTTGAACCGGTGACCTTCCGATTACAGGCACAAGGACTTGGTCTATGTATTGACCCCTGCCCCCCAACTGTGTATGAGTAGCATTTATGGTGTTTCTTGAATGTGAGCTAGTACATAAACCAGCTAGTACCCACCCTTGCAAAAATACTCTAGAGTTCCGTCATACACATTCTTTTATTTTCTTGCATTGTCCGTTTTTGTTCATAGTCTGTAATTTTCCGAATAACGGCAATTTCAGATAACTACTGGAACTATGAATTCCGGAGGGGAGAATATATTCATGCAAGTTCCATTACATGCTATAGATATATTGATCTGATACCTTTCTTTATCAGACTGTTACTGTACCACTGTTAAAAACCACAGATATTTTATTCTGATTGTATGCATTTCCTTATTAGGGCACATTAGTTAGTTCTTTTAAAAAATCAGTTTATTCTGACATCGTAAATTTCCTGATCAGAGTTTACCCTCTTTAAAATGACAGGGTTACACTTGTGCCATTTAATTTCCGTAATCTGTGGCAGTCAGTGACAATGACTTATTTACTACCAAACAGCACTGAGATTGAGTAGAGTGAGGGGCTTAGGGCGTATTACGGAAGAATAAAAGCTGAGTCCTGTATCCAGGCGAGATGCGTAGCTGACAGGCTGATGAACGTTTCAAACTCTTACCTCCACCGTACTGACAGGAACGGCGAGCAGCTGTGGCGTCATGGCATCAAACTTCTGTTTCTCCAGGCAAGAAAACAACCAAGACCAGCCTTAATAATCTAAACACTTTGAAGACTGATATAAATGGTAAATATGAGGCGTGAATACCATCCAACACTACCAGTTACTCAGTGAATACTCAGTCATGCAGAAATATAATCTAAAGTTATAATTATGGGGACATGTGGCCATCCACTGCAGGTGACAATGTCCTAAACTCTTTCATACTTAAAGAACGCTTACAGTTATTACTTTGTAAGGATGCATAGAACTCCAGTTCAGTATATTTATGGAATATATACAGCAGCAACTACTTTATGGTCATTTATTAAGTAACAGACTTATTTTCTACCTGCGGGATCTTATAATTATGCTGAAATAAAAATGTAACTTACAGCGTAAAAACATGGAATCCAGTCCAAAATTTATTTAGTTTGACATGTGATCAAAATTCAGAGTAAACTAATACATGATAGCATGCATGCAAAAGATCAAGGGCAGAACAGGGGCTGTGAACCCAGTCTGCATTAAAATGGAATTAACCATCTCTCTCAATATAAAATCGGGATAATTATTCTCTTCAGAGGCATCCATAGAATAGTGTATCCATCCCCTCACTCCTGTGTATAGAGGCATATCCTAAGGCTCCGGCAACAAATTTCAGCTCAACAACAGCATCAATAATTTTACAGCTAGTTTTAAAACTTGCTTTAACATACAGTGATTGCAGAAAATGATAAACAAATTAGGTAATATTAATTAAATCATTAAAATGTGCAGAAAAGGTTTTGAAGTTTACATCACGATAAATGAGAACTACACGTGATTACTAATTACTGTTAACTAATTTGCTGTCTGGACTTTTTACAGTGAGGGGGGAAAAGTCATTATATGTCAGGATGCCAGTCAGTGGCACAGACACAAGTTGGCCAGCTGGCCTATTCATTCAGCACCAGCCCATCAAGTAGAGAATTTATTTACGTAGTTTTAAGTGGACAGATTTCTGACTAATTTTCAAGCATGTGCAACAAGCAATGACAGATATTGACGTTAGTTTCACACATTCAAAAATATTCAGTAACTGCGTTGCTTGTGACATTTGCGTTTGGTTTATACTTTCATAAGGTGTTCGAATTTTTAACCAATATGTTTTGTTTTGCCATTTCCAAATATATGTGTTATTCTAACATCCGGAATACGGCACGTATGGTAGATGTTCATGGACGTGGATGGTACTCACACAAAGGATGTGAGGACCGACTTCAAATAGCATATCTCGGGGGGGCCAATAGTACTATTGGCACACGTTTCCCTTCGTATCAAAACATGGGTTAGTATGACGTGTTCGTAGTGAGCATATATATCCTCTATCAGTTTTATCACAATCTCGTATATCATACCTTTTGTTAGTATAGGTATCTAGCTATTCTCCCTTTACCTGTAGAGTCCATTAATCACGGCGGGGGTTGCGGAAAATAAGGAGGACGCTATAGCGGATCAGTCCAATATTTATCTTCTCCGTCAACTCCGGAAGAGAGAGCAACAGGACAGAGACAAAAAAAATCCAAAATCGAGGTAGTGAAAACAGACAGGTGGTCAGGCGATCGGCATCGGCAGTGAGAGGGCTAGGCTATAAGCGAAGGGCGGAAGAGGCAGAACAGAGGTGGAGACAGGTCAGGGAATAAACGCTGGAACTTAGCACGGAGGGCTGAAGACCGGCAGGTGTGCCAAACACGAATAAAAAGGCTCGCCGATTACCCCGACGGGCATCAGCTGGTAGAGGAGGGCAAACGGTAACCGGTCCTGCCGGTTCTCGGGACAGGTGTAGAAGCGCTACGGCCGCTGCTCAACTCCCTCCTAGGGAAACCAGCGGGGGTGTGGCAGGGGAGTCCCGCGTGACATCATAGGGGCTTCCCCTGGGCGATCCACGACACCATTATGCCCCTCCAGCTATTATGGACAACCCGTGGAATCTACATTGAGCTTGGTGTGTAGCTACATTATACATTCCCCCATGCCCAGTGCATAAAGTATCATTACACTGAGGTATTTCAGGCTTTAGATGTAACCACATAGTAGAACTAATACTCCACAGTTGCTTCCATGCACTATGATTAGATGTCAATAACATTCGTTGAACATTATTTCGTTGTATTTTGGCATTTAACATAGCCATAGTACATGCAGTCCAATTCATCCATCGAGTTCGGTCACAGCCACTTGAGGGGGCACTCCGGCAGACGCAAGGATGTTCTTCCCCCTATAACACCCCCTGCAGAAGTACATCTCACTTCCATTAGTAGGGGCCAGTTCAGCATGGTTGGTTTGCTGGACAGGTGAAGTTGTCTTGCTGTCGATCTTGTATGCTGCTTCTCCATCCAATCCTAAAAGTGGAAGTGTGCTCCAGCTCGGTCATTGGGACTGTATCATAGCCGAAGGCTGTCAGCAGCATTGGCCACGCCGTCCACCAGGGCCATTGCGCCATCCTTCACGCATAAAGAAGAACTGACATCCACATTACTGTAGTTTTCTCATAAATAACATTTATTAGCTGGGATACGTCACCAACTTTCGGCGCCTGGCTTCATAACGGCCACAGTGTTATCTTGTCCCACTGTTTCTATAAGGAAACATTCCAATTATTCCTTTTTCTGGATCTATTTTTATAAATGAATTGTGAAGGAAAAGGAAAATATGCAAAGGAGGCCAAACTAACACTGCAATCTGGAGTAATGTATTTTATTCTTTTTATAATAATGGATGAAGTTTAGCTTCCTTACACTCTCTCTGTACCTCTGTTTCTAATGCGGGTTTACGTGAAGAGTTGTACTGTATTTAATCTAACTACAGCTAGATCAGTACCAGAGATATAAACACTGGATGTCGCGTTGAATACAGCCGTCTATGGGAGCGAATGCGTCAACAGAGCCGCCATCTTGGGACGGGGTAGAGCTCCTTTTAAATGAATGAACGTCTATCAGGGACAAGCTGGCATTCAGAAATAAAGAACCATAAATGGGCAAATTTGAGAAGCGATTTTTATTGTCTTGGTTCATTATAAATGTCAGACATGTATTTACGACCGAGCCACGAGTAAATCGACAGGGAAGCGGTTTTTCTTAACACAGCCTACTTTTATGTTCAAAATGTAATGCGCATATAGGTATTTTTTCATTCTTCCAATCGAAATAAACATACACTACTCTCCTACTACGTGCAGAACAATGCAAATACAAAACACCACAAAAAAGGCCAGCAATGTTAGCTGAAAGACCCTGGTAATCTCCATGATAAATCCCATTGTGTTACCACTCATGCATTTACATTAATGCAGGCCGGCTCGTGGCATTGGCAATATAGGCAATGGACCAAGAGCGCCATTCATCCAGGGGGCGCCACAAACGGAGGAAGAAAAAAGTGTAACATTCCACTATTCTTAAAGCTAGTTGGTATTAATGTGTCTTAATATGAAAAGAACAAGCCCACATGAATTTACCTGCTAAACAAAGCCTATTAAGTAGTAATAATAATAATGATGATGATGACGATGATGATGATACATAACTTTCCTATGAGCCCCCCCCCCCTTGTAACCTCCCTCAATAACAAACACAAGTTGATCTCTGATCACGGGCATTTATTCACATATCTATCCGGTCGAGCATGCCGTGAGAACTAGATAAAATAAAGCACATACATCAAAAAATGAATAAGTAAAAACACAGGCAATTTCCTAAAAATAACCAAACACAAACATAAATAGGCTACAGCTCGCTCACGCCATTAACTTATGAGTGCAGCTCATACAATAACTCCAATATCCATGAATATTGACATTATAACTTAAAACACTTTCTCAGCCGCATAACAAATGCTGCACTTATAACTGAGCAAAACAAAAATGTTACCAGCAAAACTGACCAGACCTCAACCCAAACGCAACATTAGTTCCGCTATAGTTTCCCTACGCCTGGGGGGGGGGGGGGGGGGGGGGGCGCCGGCGCTGATGCTCGCCTAGGGCGCCTCATCGGCTAGGACCGTTACTGCATTTAAGCATTTGGCAGACGCCTTTAGCCAAAGCAACGGGCATTTGTATAGACTTGTAGAGAACTATAGGCAATGAACTGTACACAATACATTTTCCAGACAAAGAAAATTCTTTCTTTTTTTTTTACATTTAATATGAAAGATGAACATCCGTTTACCTGCTTTTTGGAAAAATAACTATAGACAGGGCAGGTCCATACACACAGGCATCTTGTGTATATTTGTCAAGAACTATAGCCAATGAACTGCAATATATACTGGTGTCAATACAGAAGCTGTGTCTTTCCTGTGGGGTGGGGGTGGGAAGACAGAGGCTCTGTGTCTAGTATTTAGTATCCTTGTAACAATACTATTTTACACAGTTTCTTCCTCAAACTGCTGCTCTGTAGTTGGACAGTATGTACTTTTGCCACATGGTCTTCTCTCAACTTGTGAAAGCAAGACAAGTGAAATTAAATTGAAATGATGGTTGCCAATGCCATCTTGAGTTTCAGCAATGTGATCACAACGATTAAATATATCCTGAAAACCTACATCTGCTTTCACAACCCTATTCAACAGAGACTGGATGTTGGAGGCCTGTCTGATGCATTGCTCAGCTGAGCCAATCGCCTTTACTGTACCATGGCTTAGTATCAGCAGGCCTCCATTGTTACGCAAGGTCAGCAGATGATAGTTCTGACGAGACGTGAAGGCACGGCTGTACTAACCAAGCTACTGCAGCACATCACACTTCAGCTTCTTCACGACCTGCCTAACAACAAAACCTGTGATATACACCAGAGCATTCTCAGTTAGGGCTCCAAAGCTGGCTGGCAAGTAGCTACGGTCTAACACAACACCAGTGACTTGCTCAAAAGGAGAGGACCCTCTTGTGTCCCTGTCCTTTGGCATGGCTTTGAACAGCAGAAATGCCCATGTTGCCTACATCAAAAGCTTTCTTGCATATCTTGCAGTATGCCCGATGTACATTATCTGTCACATGCCCTATCCAGTACCTGAACTCAGGATTTATCGTCCATTCCACCTTAAACGTACACCTCCTTCACATGATTCTGCTCTCCCTCACTTCTGTAATTAGAAACACATTCTCTAAATTAACCATTATAGGCTACTATTTTCCTGCAACACTGCCTATTAGTGTCAAAGATATTAAATACAGTAATGCACAAAAATGTAGGCTAAACAGAAATACTGATCCAATACAGATTTTCTGTAGGCTAACTGTGGTAAACTGAACGTGAAAGCATACCTGTCACGCGTAGTGCAGGACGGGCTGGATTGAAGATCGCTCAGGGAGCGCGAGCGATCCAAAATAGACAGGCAAGCAGGAACGAGGGTTTAATCGGGCTTCGGGGAGCCGGGAACATTAGACGCAGACTAACATCAATGACAGACAACGGGTTAGTACAAGTCAGGAACTTAAATACATGAAACAAGGCAGCAGGAAACAAGACACGACTGGGCACGATCAGGAAATCACACGTGGGTAATTAGGGGGCGTGGCACACACGAGGAGCGGACGGAGCGGGCGTCACAGAACCCCCCCCAAAGGCGCGCTACACCGGGCGCGCCCGGGAGGAGGCGAAGGACGGGACGAGACCGGGAAACCAGAACCTGAAAGACAAAAGCAAACCTAAATCAACGGGGACCAGGGAACAAGACAGACAGGCAAAACAGACAAAGAGGCAGGAGCCAGGACAGGACACGACACAGGACAGGAAAGGCCGACAGACAGACCAGGAAGGGAGAAACACAGGGAACAGGCGGAACAAAAGGAGCGGGAGTGACGGGAGGGAACGACGGGAAACCAGGAACGGAGTGGGGCAGAACAAAGGGACCAGGAACAGAGGACGGCGGGACAAAGACAGGAGGGACAAAGGCAGGGGCACAGGGCGAGAAGGAGGGGGTACCAAGGGGAGCCCGAGGGAGCCTAAGCGGGCGACGGGAGGCAGCCGGAGGGGCCGCAGGCGGCCGGGAGGCCGGAGCCGGAGGGGACCCCGGAGGGGCCGAGGAGACAGGGCGAGGGACCCGCGGAGGGGCCAGGGAGGGAGCAGGAGGGAGCACCGGGGAAGGGGACGAGGGAGCAGGAGGGGCCCACGGCGAAGGCCCGGAGGAGGGGGGAGCCGCAGCAGGCGGCGACGTCCGGTGGAGGGCCGGAGGTAGGGGCCCCGCAGGCAACCAAGTAGCCACCGTCGGGGAGCCCGCAGGCGACCGACCAGGCTCTGGAGAGGGGAGCGAGGCGGGGCGACGAGGCCTCGGAGGGGGACCCGCAGGCGACGTCCGACCCGGAGGGCCAGGACCCGCAGGCGCCAACTGAGCCAGAGCGCAGGCGAGGGAGGGCGAGCCAGGGGGCCGGGCGGGAGGGACCCCAGCCCTGCGTCTGTGTCCCCGCCCCTTACGGGACACGGACATCACGCCCCTCGGTTGGGGCCGAGGATGCCGAGGCAAGGGCAGAGGAGTCACAGGAGCGGGACCAGGGACAGGAGCGGGGCCAGGGACAGGAGCGGGGCCAGGGACAGGAGCGGAGCCAGGGACAGGAGCGGGGCCAGGGACAGGAGCCGCTGCAGCGTGGTCAGGGGGCGCCTCGGGAGCCGCAGCAGCGCGGTCAGGGGGCGCCTCGGGAGCCGCAGCAGCGTGGTCAGGGGGCGCCTCGGGAGCCGCAGCAGCGCGGTCAGGGGGCGCCTCGGGAGCCGCAGCAGGGAGAGGGGGCGCCGGGACAGGAACACGGTCAGGCTGTGGGGGCGTCGGCCCGGGAGCTGCAGGCTGCTGCAGTGGGAGCGCCGGCCCGGGAGCTGCAGCAGGCACGGGGAGTGCCTTCGGGCGTGGGCGTGGGCGCTGGAGCTGCTGCAGGTACGGGGAGCGCCCCGGGCTGCGCAAGCGGCTGCGTAGGGTGCGCAGGCGGGAGTGGTTGCTCGGGCGCCTGGTCAGCAGACAGGAGCCGTCGCTCCGGCGAGGGGTCCACCGGCAGAGGCGGTCGTTCCCCTGCGGGAGCCCCCTCTCCAAGGCGCGCTTCTCCGGGCGCATCAGGGAGCGAAGGCGGCTGCTCAGGCCCCGGAGCCGCAGGCAAGGGCGGTGGATCGGGAGCGCGGTCAGGACTCGGAGCGCGGTCAGGACTCGGAGCGGCAGGTTGCTGCAGTGGGGACGCCTGCCCGGGAGCTGCAGGTTGCTGCAGTGGGGGTGCCTGCCCGGGAGCTGCAGGTTGCTGCAGTGGGGGCGCCTGCCCGGGAGCTGCAGGTTGCTGCAGTGGGGGCACCTGCCCGGGGGCTGCAGGCACAGGAGGCGGCTGCTCGGGCTGAGCAGGGGCTGCAGGCACAGGAGGCGGCTGCTCGGGCTGAGCAGGGGCTGCAGGCACAGGAGGCGGCTGCTCGGGCTGAGCAGGGACTGCAGGCACAGGAGGCGGCTGCTCGGCGGCTGCTCGTCCGGTGGGACAGACAGCAGGGGAACAGTCTCCGCGACGCATGGCGCGTCCAGCTCTAACCTCCGAGCTGTCATCCGTTGGATGAGCTCATGGAGGAGGGCGCGCACCTCTCCCAAACGATGCCCGCCCTCCGATGGGGACATCGCCAGCAGGAGATCGCAGCTGTCGGTGGCCAATTTCAGCGCGACGGGGTCCTCCTGGACGTCGGGCTGGTTCAGCCAATGGTACACCTCTTGCAGCAGACCGAGACGATGGCTCTCGGTCTGCTGCTGTGCCTTGTTCAGTGGGTCTGTCATTCTGTCACGCGTAGTGCAGGACGGGCTGGATTGAAGATCGCTCAGGGAGCGCGAGCGATCCAAAATAGACAGGCAAGCAGGAATCGGGGTAAACGAGGGTTTAATCGGGCTTCGGGGAGCCGGGAACATTAGACGCAGACTAACATCAATGACAGACAACGGGTTAGTACAAGTCAGGAACTTAAATACATGAAACAAGGCAGCAGGAAACAAGACACGACTGGGCACGATCAGGAAATCACACGTGGGTAATTAGGGGGCGTGGCACACACGAGGAGCGGACGGAGCGGGCGTCACAATACCCAAATAATTCCTCTAGAGGGAGCTAACGTTCTGGGGAATAATGGAAGCTAGCTAGAACAAGAAGTTGAGCCAGAAGCCGTTAAGCCTGTTTGCAGTTGTGCAAATAAATGGCACAAGCCAAGTAATATTTATTGTGTGGTGATTGCTGGGCTTGAAGGATATCACAGGAACCTACACAAACACACAAACACAGGCATTTAGATGTAGGCTTCAAGTAGCCTAAGCTCAATTTGTTTTTAAATGAAAGAGCTCTTAGTCTAATCATTTTTAAGACTGTTATCGTCTTTGTGCTGTTTCAGATTTGGTTCACTGAATTTATTTGCTTAACAGTGGGACCACGTAGGCCTCCAAAATGATTTTAGATCGATTACCGTCATTGACAATTAGCACTATGCTAACACCTAATGGGAACTGCCATTAACAGGCTAACAGAAATTAGCATCGCCAATTTACTTGACATGTTTAACATGCGGCCTGGGTCCACATCAGATGGTATGAAGTAACAAAACTATCAGTTGCACCATATGCACTGTGGTCATACTTACAGTCATGAACTTGAGAAATTTCAATTGATGAACTGATATCCTTTTGTTCTCCTGTCAGCTACTAAGAAGCTAGAGCAACGAGAGTCAAAATATGATAAGTCGCATTAAGTTGACGTCATTGTCCAAGGTATACATAATGGAAACGAGGCGGCGGCCATTTTACTGGGGTGCGAGAGACAAGAGCAGCAAGAAAACCGGAGAAAAACTGAGTAGGGGCTATGCTGTAACAACGCGAGACCTCGACGAGAAGCACGGCAGTATTGAACATGGCGGTGCGCAGCTGACTGCAAAAAGGTTATCAATCGGATTCTTTCCACGCCAACTTATCTCTAGACAGCCTTAAAGGTAATCAAAATTCATTTCAGTTGTATCCATAAAAAAATTTAGCATCCTGGAGCACAGTGAAATTCTGAACAGTTTAGAAAATTGTATAGACAAGTACTTCGAGAGAATTGCTATGCGGAAATCAGACAAAACACCGACCACTTCCACCTGTAAAAATAACTCGTCCTCCAAGAGAAGCCGCCCCGAGGACTCCCCAGAAGCGGCTTCTCGTAATACCAACGATGTGACAGACATTTTGGAGTCTATAGATATACGACTATCCTGCTTAGAGGCGCGTCTGTCCCTAATGGAAATTCTCCATAAAGAGTTCCAGGCTTTGCGTGAGTCAGTGGAGTACAGCCAACAACAGGTGGAATCACTTGCTGCAGAGAATGCGACCCTCGGGGAATCGGTAAAATCCCTCACAGATGGAATGACGCGCCTTTCGGAGGAAAATTAAAAAATAAAATAAACTATCATTGACCTCCAGGCCCGCAGCATGAGAGACAATTTAGTAATTTCAGGCATCCTGGAGAAAGCATATTTTAGCACTTTGAAATTGCTAAAATATAAAGTGCAATACAAATAAAATTTATTATTATTATTATTATTATAATTATTATTATTACAGTGAAAGAGTTCATTCTAACTCAGCTAAAACTCCCGGAGGACACAGTAAAAACCATCAGCTTCTATCGAGTTCACCACCTAGGAGTGAAGAGACCCGACGGACGCAGACCCAGACCAATAGTGGCTAAATTCGAGCACTTTAAACAAAAAGAACTGGTTAAAAGCCTCGGCCGGGAATTAAAAGGAACAAACTTTAGCATCAATGACCAGTTTCCCAAGGAGATCCTGGAAAGAAGGAAGATCCTGTTCCCTATAAGGAAAAAAATTCATCGACGGAGGCTCCCGTGCTGTCATCGCGGTCAACAAACTGTATGTCAGCGGATGGGTCTTTTGCCACCGGACCCGGAGCCGTACAGCATCTTCCAAATAATAAAGTCCCAGGTCCCGATGGTTTCCCAGCAGAATTCTACAAAGTATTTTGGCCAACGTTAGCACCCGTTTTTATCAGAATGGTTACTGAAATTCAGAATGATCACTCGCTATCTCCAAACATGAACTATTAGCCTGCTTCTGAAACCTGGTAAAGACCCAACGTCGAGCTACCGCCCAATCTTACTCATAGACGTAGATCTTAAAATAATTTGGCAAAGTCCTTGCCAAAAGATTAGAGAAAGTTAGTCCATTTCTTATACATCCTGACCAAACAGTTTTTATCAAGGGTAGACACTCAGCCAATAATACACGTAGACTATTGAATGTTATAGACTATTGCTCCATTAACAAATTAGAAACCACGGTTATATCTCTAGATGCAGAGAAAGCATTTGACAAAGTAAATTGTAAATTTCTATTTGCAGTTCTACATAAATTTGGATTTAGTTCATCCTTCATAAGCTGGATTAAAACACTATACAGCTCTCCAAAAGAATGTATTAGGACAAATGAACTATTTTCTCGAAGCCTCCGTTTGCAGAGGGGCACCAGGCAGGGCTGCCCGCTCTCTCCCTCGCTTTTTGTTATCTTCATTGAGCCACTAGCAGCGGCGATTAGACAAAATTTACATATTAAAGGAATTCAAACAGAAAAAATAGACCATAAGATGAGCCTTTATGCAGATGACGTATTACTCTTTCTTAGGAACTCACCAGCCTCTCTTCTTAAGACAATATCACTTATAGATAAGTTCTCATCTATATCAGACTACTCCGTCAACTGGAGCAGACCAACAGTTCTGCCTTTGAATTGTAATTTCCAAAACACAACTGCTACTCCGTTGCTGTCAGGTAACCTCAGATACTTAGGCATACATTTTTCCACCAGGCTCTCAGACTTGGTACAGATGAATGACATTCCAGTATTAAAAATGGTAGAAGATGATTTCATGCGATGGAAAACTCTACCTATATCACTCATGGGTATAATTGCCACCATTAAAATGAAGATCCTGCCTAAAATCAACTACTTGTTCTCAATGATCCCTAATATTGCTTGGTTTATATCACTAGACACAAGCATCTCATCATTTTTATGGGAGAATAAACCATCGCGAATAAGATTAAAAACCCTACAAAATGCTAAAGGTGATGGTGGTCTAGAACTACCAAATTTCTATCACTACTTCTTAGCCAACAGATTGCAGTATGTATCAAATTGGATTAAATCAAGCCCAGTAGACAGTCCATGGCTGGACTTAGAACAAGCAATCAGTGGAGAAGTAAAAAATCTCTGATCTACCCTTTATAAGTCGTAGCATGAAGTGTTATAACTGTTTTAAAAGCCTTAGTAACCTCATTGACAGCCTGGTGGGAATTTTTAAAAATAACCAGGTCTGCACTTAGCCCTGTAATCTAACACCCATTTGGAACAATCCAGATATTTGCCAAAAAAAGAAAGCATTGAACTTTCCTGTATGGCGTGATAAAGGGATTATAAATCTATAAATAGATGACTCAATTTCCCTCCCAACCTCAAAATGGGAGCAAGATCTATCCATTGATCCCGAGCAAAACGTTTTGAATCAAATACATTTAAACCCTTTCAAAATGACTAAAAGTCCCAACTTGCAACTTGTACAATACAAAACTCTCCATTGAATACACTACACAGGACAAAGGATGTTCCAAATAGGCCTTAAACACTCAAACTTATGTACCCACTGCTCAGGTAACTTTGTGGAGAACTACAGTACATGCATGCAATATGGTCCTGCACACCGGTGCAGAAGTTCTGGCAGATGATATGTGAAGATCTATCAGTATGGTTTAATTGTCATATCCCAACCTCACCCACACTGTATATTTTAGGAGATGCAAGTGAATTAGATATGGAAGAAAATAAGGCACACATATTCCTTACTGCCTTAGGCATTGCAAAGAAAACTATCTTCATGAACAGGAAATCAAAAAATAATTTATGTATTACTCAGCATAGAAATTTACTGTTAGACCACTTAAGTATGGAGAGAATATCTGCTCCCATCCAAAATAAACAATTATGTGAATTGGATTCTCTCTGGTCCACTCTCTCTCTGGGCCAATTCCATTATATGGGGGGGGTGGTCGGCTGTGGTCTCGTCTCCTCGGGATCCTGGCGGATGGCGGGGTTGGGCCCTCGAGCAATGGGCGTCTAGTGGCTTCTTGGGATGGCTGCCGTTTTATGATGTCTGGGTGTTTGCCCTGGCTGGGGGTGGTGGGGGGGGAGCTTGGGCGGGTGCTAACTGGTGGTTATGGGGCGTGGGGTCTGGAGTGCTGGTGGTGGCAGGGGCTGGCCCTGGGAGGGGCGGTTGACCTCTTTGGTGCAGGCCTCGGTACGGGGTTCGAGGCTGTGGCGCCCGGGGCCTGGCCATCTCTTCGGTGGGTGCCTCCCTGCGCCGGGGTGGCCTGTGCTTCCCCCGGGGTGCCGCCGAGGGTGGGGGAGGGGTGGGGTGGGTTTTGGTGCTGGCGGTGCCCTGGAGGCCCCGGGTCCGCTCCTTCCCGCTCGGCGGGGGGGGGCTGGGGTGCCTACTAAGGCAGCTGGTTAGCTGGCTTTCTTTTTCCAGGGGGTGAATAATCTGCCCCCTGGCCTTATGAATCCTAGCCCCTCTCCCCCCTCATTCACAACATGCCACGCACACATGTAGGACCTCTGGGGGGGGGGGGGGGGGCGTATGCCGTGCATACTACGGTGGGGAGGGCCATTTACGTGGCCTTACTCACTCTGTTGCGCGGCCTTCTGCCTCCCCGTTTTAATTGCACTTTAGTCATCACATACCAGTATACACACGGGGCCTTGGGGGGCGGGGGCACTACTCAGAGGCTTGGTGGCATCCCCCGTCAATTTTAAACTCATCTTAGTTTCTCAACTGTCATACTCACCCTTACACTACATACAGTCTCATACATCACCACACGCCTCCAACACTCTACCTTTCACACAGGTGCATGGGGGAGGAGAGTGGGAGGGTCTTCCTACTCCCCTGCTTCCTGCCGGGGGTGTGGGGGGGGCGCTTGGGTGGTCGCTCGGCTGGTGGCGCCCTGGGGTCGTGGCTGGTTGCATTCTCCCGCACGTCGGAGGGCAGTTCGGAGTGAATGGGCCTATTACATTTACATTTACATTTACAGGATTTGGCAGACGCCCTTAGCCAGAGCGACTTACATAAGTGCTTTGAGACTCTGCAATGAATTTCCGATGCTAGCTCAATAAGGACCCAAGCTATGAATACTATCTCTGAGAACTCCATTGAGTAGTGCAGAATTTTTTTTTTTTTTTATAATTTTTTTTTTTTAAACACACACCAGAATAAGAGTCGAGAAAGAATATAGAAGTTCTACGTCAGGTATTTCTGAAAAAGAAAAGTCTTGAGTCGTCGCTTGAAGACAGTCAAGGATTCAGCTGTTCGGACATCTAGGGGGAGTTCATTCCACCAATTAGGTGCCAGGACAGAGAAGAGCCGAGATGCGTGTCTTCCTTGTGCCTTGAGGGGAGGAGGGACCAGTCGAGCAGTGCTGGAGGATCGGAGAGATCGTGGTGCAGAGCGGGGTGTGATGAGGTCCTTTAGGTAGGATGGTGCCAGAGAATTTTTGGCTTTGTATGCGAGCATCAGTGTTTTGAATCTGATGCGTGCAGCTACAGGAAGCCAGTGGAGGGAGTGCAGCAAAGGAGTGGTGTGGGAGAACTTGGGAAGGTTGAAAACAAGACGAGCAGCTGCATACTGAATCAGTTGGAGGGGACGGATGGCGCTCAGTGGTAAACCCGCTAGAAGCGAGTTACAGTAGTCAAGGCGTGAGATGACGAGGGACTGGACGAGTATCTGGGTAGCCTGAGTGGAAAGAAATGGACGTATCCTCCTGATGTTAAAGAGGAGAAACCGACAAGAGCGAGAAAGACTGGCGATATGTGAGGAAAATGACAACCGATCATCTATGGTAACTCCAAGGTTTCTAGCAGAAACCGAAGGACGGATCAGGGAGTTGTCGAAAGAGATCGCAAGGTCCTGGAGGGGGGATGAGTCAGCCGGGATGTAAAGCAGCTCCGTTTTACTAGTGTTGAGTTTTAGCTGGTGAGTGGTCATCCAAGATGAGATGTCGGCCAAGCATGTAGAGATCTTAGTGGAGACATGAGTGTCTGAGGGAGGGAAGGAGAGGATGAGTTGAGTGTCATCGGCATAGCAGTGGTAGGAGAAGCCATGTGAGGATATAACTTCGCCAAGAGATTTAGTGTAGAGGGAGAATAGGAGAGGGCCAAGAACCAAGCCCTGAGGGACACCGGTGGAAAGACAACGTGGAGTAGATGTGGATCCATTCCATGTCACTTGGTATGTTCGGCCTTCTAGGTAGGAAACCAGCCAGTGCCAGGCCAGGCCACCAATGCCAAGACTCCTAAGGATGGATAGGAGAGTTTCGTGGTTGACCGTGTCAAATGCTGCTGATTGGTCAAGAAGGATGAGGACAGATGACAGTTTGGCCGATCTGGCAGCATGTAGCTTCTCAGTGACTGCTAAGAGGGCAGTCTCTGTAGAGTGAGCTGCTTTAAAGCCAGACTGATTAGGATCCTGGAGGTTGTTCTGAGAGAGATAGAGAGAAAGCTGGTTGTAGACTGTACGTTCGAGGATTTTTGAAAGGAAGGAAAGAAGCGATACTGGTCGGTAGCTGCAAGTGTCTGAGGGATTTAGAGTGGGTTTTTTTAGGATGGGAATGACCCTGGCTATTTTGAATGCTGTTGGTACATGACCGGAGGTTATGGAGCCATTAATGATAGTCGTGATGAAGGGGAGAAGGTCTAGAGAGATTGTCTGAAACAATGCAGAAGGGATTGGATCAAGTGGGCAGGTGGTAGGGTTGGAAGATGAGATGACTTTCATGATCTCATCTGCCGTAAGACCGGAAAACTGGGCCAGTGAGGGGGGAGGGAAATCCTTAGTGTGTAGTGTAGTGGATGAGGGAGAGAATGTCTGACAGATTCTGTCAATCTTCTCGGCAAAGAAGTTGGCAAAATCTTCAGCAGTCAGGAAGGAAGGAGCAGGAGGAGGGGGAGGGTTGAGAAGAGATGAAAAGATGTTATGGAGTTTGCGAGGATCTCGTGAGGATAATTCTAGTTTGTCTTTGTAAAAGGCAGTTTTAGCTGCAGTCACGTCCATAGAGAATTTGGATAGCAGAGTACGGTAGGAAGACAGATCTGCATCAAGCTTAGATTTCTTCCACGTCCTCTCTGCTACCCGCAATTCTCTTCGGTTAGTACATAAGAACATAAGAACTATACAAACGAGAGGAGGCCATTCGGCCCATCAAGCTCGCTTGGGGAGAACTAAACTAATAGCTCAGAGTCGTTAAAATCTTATCTAGCTCTGATTTAAAGGAACCCAAGGATTCAGCTTGCACTACATTATCAGGAAGGCTATTCCATACTCTGACTACACGCTGTGTAAAGAAGTGCTTCCTTAAATCCAGCTTGAAATGTTCTCCCGCTAATTTCCACCTATGGCCACGAGTTTGTGTATTTAAACTAATGCTGAAGTACGTAATGCAGCTGAAAGCCAAGGAGTAGGCCGAGTTTTCCTTGGTTTGGAAGACAGCGGGCAGAGGTTGTCCAAGGATGTGTAAAGTGAGGAGATGAGAGTATCAGTTGCAGACTCCAGTGCCAAGGAGGAAAAGGAGTCAGGGTCAGGAAGGTAAGACAGGGTGCAGGAAGCAACAGAAGAAGCGGAGACAGAGTGGAGGTTTGGTCGAGTGGGGAGGAAACGTTGAAAACTGGGATTGGGCAAGACGGGTAGGGCAATGGTAAAGGATACAAAGTGGTGATCAGAAATGTGTAGAGGAGTAGAAGAGATGTCAGTAGCCGGAGAGGGGCGGCTGAAAACCAGGTCGAGGACGTTACCTCCTTTGTGTGTAGGAGAGGAGCTGTTGGATGTTAGAGAGAAGGAATCGAGAAAAGGGAGGAGACCAGAAGAAGGGAGCTTGTCATGGGGGAGGTTGAAGTCACCAAGGAGAATGAGAGAGGAGCTGTCAGTGGGGAAGAGACTGAGGAGAGTATCAAGCTCCTCTAGAAAGCAGCCTAGGGGGCCAGGAGGGCGGTAGACAACAATGATCCGAATATCGAGTGGAGAGGTAACAGCAACTCCATGGAATTCAAAGGATGAAATGTTGAGATGGGGCAGAGAGAGGGGCGTGTAGCACCAGTTCCGAGTTACCAATAGACCTGTGCCACCACCCCTGCCAGTCTGGCGAGGAGAGTGAGAGAAAACATAAGCAGAGGAGAGAGCTGCCGGGGTAGCCAAGTTCTCAGGCGATATCCAGGTCTCCGTCAGAGCCAGAAAGTCAAGAGAGTGGTGTGAAGCAAGGGCAGAAATGAAATCAGCCTTCTTTACAGCAGACTGGCAATTCCAGAGGCCACCCAACACGCTTCGCTGTGACTGGGGTGTTATGGGAGGGTAGACAAGATTACTGAGAGTGCGGCGCCTGGATGTTGGATGAGATATTCTAGGTCTCAAAGATAAGTGTACTGGTATATGTCTAAGGCACATGTCTGTAGTGATGGTGTGAGAGATTGCGAAGTAGAGGATAGGATAGAGTAGGAGAGAAAGGTTTAGAAGCAGTAGTAACAACTAGACTGTTTACCTTTATCTGCCACAGACAGAGGTGTCTGTGGCGGTGTCACCTTCAATTTAAACTCAGTAAGCCCTGCCCCTTGTCTGTGTATGTTGTGGGGATGTGTGTATGGTGTATGTGCATGGCTGCGAGGTGTGTTTGCGGGGTGTCTGTGTGGATGGTGGCGGCCTGGGTCAGTGCTTGCTGCTCCGTCCTGGGTGCGGTTGGTCTCCTGGGCATGGTTGCTGGCCCCTTTCCACTGGCTGGTGGCCCGGGGGGGGCTCGGGCCTCTCCAGCGTGGGTGAGGCTCTCTACTGGGGGCTGGTCGGCCCTCGGCCGCCTGGGGTCCTAGGGGCCCTGGCCTTAGCTCATGTGGGAGTGGCCGCGCCCTCGCATTTGGGAACCCACCTCTGGTTCTTTGGGGCTCATGCCCTTTTGGCTGCGGGGGCTGCGTCTGGGACCTCCCTCCTCCCCCGGCTGGAGTGGAGGCATGGCTGTTATTGGGACGTGGGGCCCGGCTCTTCCGTGCTCTTTGGGTGCTGCGTACGTCCTGGTCCTCCCGGGCCTGTCTCCGCCGACCTCTGGCTCTTGTGGGGTGTGGTTGCGGCCTCCCACCCTTGCTATTTAGTCCATTTCATGTTGAAAACACACGCACACAACACACGCACACAACACACGCACCCTAGCCTGCATCTCGCCTACACAATTGAGCACACATGCACGTATACTTGCACGCATCCATCCAAGCACACACTAAGATTTTATATGCTTGTATAGTTGTGTTACTTTCTTCACTTTTTAATTTTGTTTGTTCCTGAATTCATCCATTTCTGGATAATTTCACATTTCTGAATTTATCCACTCTTGACATGTTTCTCACTTATTCCTTTTTTCTTTTTCCTTCTTTTTTCCCTCCTAATCTGTCCCTCCTCTTTGGCCAGCTCACCCACTGCAAAATTTTGTATGTGTTCAAAATAAAATAAATAAATAAAATAAAATAAAATAAAATAAAGAAATCGATTAATATGAGGAGTCTATAGAGTTTATAGAGCCCCTCATGGTAAAGCAAACATGTTTGGCAGAGCAGTGCATTCAGACCTCGATTCTGCTAAAGCTGCCGGACAGGACAAAGGGGAAAAAAAAGAAGAAGGTGGGGGTCAGTGCAGCAGTGGATAGTTCAGGTCCAGAAAGTAAAAATCCAGACCAAGATTTAGTTTCAACCAACCAGCTGAGTACTCTGTGTCTGTGGCACTTTACACAACTAGTTGTTTGAAACAAAATCCAGGACTGGATTTTTACTCTCTGGACCTAAACTATCCACTTCTGGATCAGTGTCATTCTTAAAGTCGTGTTTCAACTTCTGGCAAAGTTCTCCCAGGAGCCCATCTCTGTTGTATGTACATTTGACATGTAATTCATTCCTGCCCAGATCCCTGACAAACAGTTGGAGGCAGAGTTACTTACTATCAGAGTATGTGAATTTATACACACACCAGCGGCTGTGACAGAATAAGATATTTCCTGTATATTGCTGCCACATAGTGGACACAAGGAAGACTGCAATCAATTCTAAAATCAGTCAGTCAACATGCTACCGCCACAGACTATTATTGGGAAGTGATAAAACTTCAGGGAACAATATGAATATAAAAATACAGATGTAGTAAGTATATTGTGCAAAATGTATCTTCATCTTAACTACGCTGAATGGTGGAGTGAGAGAGAGTGAGAGCCTGTCCCAGAGTAAGTGATCCTCACCTGGAGGCCCATCAGTGAAGAAGAGGATGAAGAGGAGCATCAGAGGAGCCTTAAGAGTGACCTCGGATCTGTGGAGACTGACACTCACTTCCTGATTCTCCATAACTTCACTGCCTCCCTTTTTCTGGGTTTTAAATGTTTAAAAATCATCCATCTATCTTTGATAAAAATAAACTGTTTGTGCACTGATACATTTTCTCTCTATTTCTTGTCTGTAATAAGGAAAACAGTTTGATGCTGCTTTTGTCCTGCTCTTACCAGGAATAAATATTTTGATTACATCTAGAATCTTATTTTAGAAACATGATTTCATAGCAAAATTATTGATAGCTGGCCTTCACAGTGAATCATTCATGCTCACAGTTTAAACTACAAACAAATTAATCAAATAAGTCTAGTTCTTTTCTAAACTGTTAATTCCTCATATTGCAAATGAGCAAAGAGCAGTGAAATCAGACTTATTCTGAACAGCAGAAATGTCGTCATACAGGATGTGAGTGTGAGACTCTGCAGAAACACTGTGTGCTGCATACAGAGGGTCTGACCTCAGGCCTTTGTTTCAGTCTTTATTATGTTTTATACAGTTTTAAAATGTCACTGCAGTAGGTCCTTTTAATATCTGTGGATCAGTACAAATCAAGAAGTCCATTAGGAAGGTGTCTGTATGACAGGGGCGGGGGTGTCCTGGGGGGGAGGGGGGCAAAGTCAGGTGATTCACTTCATCTGGGTCTTATCAGCAGTCCTGTCAGACTGAGTGCTGTTTGTCTTTCTCTCAGCACCACAATGGTGTTTCACACATAATGGGGTCCGTGGGCGTCCTCAGTCATATTCAGGCTTTCAAAGCTCATCAATCATAAAAAGTCACATGGATCTGACACTCTGACACTGTTATATTCATTTGTTTAAATTCAATGAAAATACTATATATTACAGCTAGTTGGTGGATCCGTCTGCTCTTTATCTGCTCCTCACTGGCATACCTGGGTCTCTCTACAGTGCTTCCCTGAAGCATCAGAACCATTTATAAGGGAATCTATGTGTGGCTGCCCTCTAGTGGATAAACAAAATTCAGCTACTTACATAGCTTGACTGTATTTCCCTCCTAGTTTAGTTTAGTTCCTAATTTAATCTATCTGATGAAGCTGAAGGCAGAGATGGAAATTAGTTTAGTCATGACTTCAGACAAGGGATTCTGTACAATCAGAGATGGAGCTGCTGGTTGGGCTGGTCATCTTTTTCTGACTGATGTAGCTCTGGATGTAAAGTTACAAACTGCTTAATATGTATCAATCTGTTTTATAATGTTCACACAAAAAAGTGCTTTTAATGTGTTTGCACCTTGTATCTCCCACAATGTGCTTCTGCATTTGATTCCTTCTTGACTTGGAGGTAAAGAGATTTAACTGGATGGATTTTACTTTTGTGAAGCACTATAGTCCAAAGCTGAACTGATTATTCAAAGCTTTCTGGTTTTTAAGTAAAACTACTTCATTTAAATTATCTGTAACCCACTTTGCGCCTTTCTAGACTCAACAAAGCATCATTGCCAACAAAATATGTTACAATTAAATCAGGTAAAGAAGTTTCATTTGGAATTTACTGATCCAGGTTTTCAGAACCATGGACAGCAACTGGATTTACTGTCATTTAATGGGATTGAAAGCAGAAAACACAGGGATGTTTTCAATTGATGTTGTCTTTCTTTTTACTTTTGATATGCCGTCTTCCTCCTTAGTTGATATGTGAGGCTGCTGTCAGCTGAGACAAACTGGTGTGATTTGTGATTGGATTGGATGGTGGTGTGATTGGAGCGATAAGTGGGCGGTCCTGATTTAATGCGTACATCACCCTCTAAAAGAGTCCCTGATTGGTGGGCCCAGACAAGGAGGCGTGACCTAATAACCCCAAACCGTTTAAGTTTGTGGAATTTGTTTTTAATAATAACCAATTTCATAAAAATACTAAATGTTTTGTAAAGTATCAATTTATTAATCATGTATTAAAACAAATAATGACCAGTATAAAAGACATATACAAAACTATGCAAAAGTCTTGGGCCGTCAAATAAAATGTTCATCTTGGTCTAGAATTATAATATTTTGTCCATCAAAGAGTGGCAGCCCAGTCATTTCAAAATCTCTTCTAAGTCAGTACAGCATTTGCACCAACCATCTAATACACCCATATATTTTTGACTTGACCATTAACACAACTCCTATGGCTAATCAATACATCATTAACATTTGTTTAATAATTAAATTAAGCGAGCTGGTGGTGAAATTTAACAAATACATGGAATGGCTGAGGTGCCCCTGAGGAGAGATTTTGTAACCAAAGCGTGGTTCATCTAGTGATCCAACAAGGCATCAGCAACTTTTTGGAGAAAAGGAGAAATTCTTGTTAGTTTTTATTGTGTTACTTTTAATTTGCATATATTTTAATGATAATTGTGTTTTTGTTCTGAGCAAATATACAAAACCCAGATAAATAGCATTAAACATTTTCTTTGATGGCCCAAGACTTTTGCATAGTACCGCATTTTTTCAGAATTAATAGACAATTTAATAAAATCCAGTCTAACCTTCACTAGTTAACTATTATTAAACATTAACCAGCAAGTGGCAGCAAAGCGCTTGTGAATAAGTGGCCAATACGTGGTTGTACACGTTCCCAACAGATAATCCAACACTGCAGATCAACCTCTCTGTGTTTAACTGACTCTCTTGCTATGACTGTACAGACTTAGCAGGGTCAAGTGAAAGAGGCCTCACTGCAGTTAACATAACCGTGTACCTCGGCCGGTTGGGGAGGTTCTTACCATCTGTCCGCAGGGGGTCCCTGCTTTTGGGGTATCCACTCTGCGGGGGGGGGGGGGGGGGGGGATCCAATAGAGGAGGAGGAGGGACTCAACCTGGATGTCTTTTGTCTTATGCAGTCTGAGAGTTGACTGAATGCTGGGGCGGGGGGTAGTTTTTCCTCTGTGGTGGGGTGTCTTGGGCTCTGTGGGGCCCGCTGATGCCACTGCCTTTGGCCCCGGTCTGGATGGGCCTGGGCCCCCCACCTTGGATGGATTTTGGGGGGGGGGGGGGGGGGGGTGCCTATGGGGGTCAGCGGGGGAGCTGGCTCCAGAGGGGGGGGGACTTTGCCCCCCGCCATTCCTTTCCTCCCCATCCCGAAGTGCCTCCCTTCTCCCACTCCATCACACCACCACACACGTAGGGCTTTGAGGTGCAGGTGCGTTGCTGGGATACAGGGGAAGTATCCCTCCTCTGTCCCCTCGCGACCACATGTACCTCATTCATACACTACAACGTAGACACTCTCATTACTTACTCTCTCACAACACATACATTTAGGGCCTTGGGGGTGGGTACACAGAATGGCATCCAGAGGGCGGTCTGTTCATTCAGCCTTACCTCTGGTGCCAGGGCCCACATCTCAATTTTAATCACACATAGACATTGAGGGTTCTGGGGAGGGGCCGAGCTAACACCAGCTGTTGGTCGGCAGGGGATGGTTATCGCTATGCCCTTCACCTGTTTTAAAAGCACTTTAGAACAACACGCACCAACAACACATCTGAGCGGGCGAAGGGGGGCATGGGGTCTTTTCACACTCCCGTTCTCTGTTCGCCATTTGCAGCTGGGGGCTGAGAGGAAGAGCTGTGGCCCCGCCGCCACACTCCATGCCGGTGGATGGGGCCCCCGGCCGCTGGTGCGTTGGTGGTTCTCGATGTCCAGGGCTGGGTGCTTGGGTGGGTGCTGGCTCACCCTCGGCGGTTGCCTGGCGGGGTCTGGCCCTCGTGGCTCTGTCGGCCCTTGCTGGGGGTTGGGGGGGCCCTTGGATCTCTGGGCCCAGGGCCTGGTCTGTTCTGGTGGGGCCGGCCGCCGGCGGAGCTTGCGGGCTCACCGCCACGGCCCACTCCGGAGCTCTCCTCTGCCCTTTTCTGGGTGAGGGATGCTATTCTCCCTGCGGTGGTCCTCCGGGGGCTCCCATGCCCTGGGGGGCCTCTGGATGTCTGGGGTCCGGGCCTCCTCCGTGTCTGCTTCATGTCCTGAGGGATGGGGCTGTGGCTCCCCACACACACTACTAGACATTTACATGGAGAAACCTTTTGAAGACCGGCGCGCTCACAGATACAGGTGTGCACACAGGGGTACAAACAGGTTCTCACAGACACAAACAGGAGTACAAACAGGTTCTCACAGACACACGCAGGTGTACAAACAGGTTCTCACAGACACAAGCAGGTGTACAAACAGGTTCTCACAGATACAAGCAGGTGTACAAACAGGTTCTCACAGATACACGCAGGTGTACAAACAGGTTGTCACAAACACACACTGTCTTTATCGGCTGTTGCTCCTTAACATGCTCATTGTGATTCGTACAGATGTTGGTTGTTGTTTTCTCTCATCAGCAGGTATTGAAGCAGATTATCTGTGGTTTTCTTTCTTCTTAATTGTTTTTCTCTTTTCCCTCCCTCCCTCTCTATTTACCTTCCTCTCCGTTTTCGTCCTTCTGTCCCCCTCTCTCTCCTTCTCCCTCTCTTGAGGAAATAAATAAAAATAAATAGAAATAAAGTAGTCCTCCGCAGAGGGGGGGTGGTGGAAGGAATATATATATATATATATATATATATATATATATATATATATATATATATATATATATATATATTTATATATATAACCATTTATTTCCAGCTTGTCTGACTCATTCTGCTCCACGAAGGTCATCTCCTCTGCCAGCTTCCTCTAACACAGGGAGACCCTCTGCTTCTCTCTGATTGGTTCCCGCTTTCTACAGGAGGTCCAGTGCAGCTGAATGGTGATGATGGTGCAAATCAGATAAAACACACCAGTCCCAGCTTTCAGTACAGCATCCAGAACCTGCTCCCACCTGTCAGACATCAGTGTGTCTGTCAGTCACACGTATCACAATTAAACCTGAAGAACAGAAGAGTGAATCTATTCTGACTGAAGTAAAACCATCTTGATGATCAACAGCAGCACCGATAAGCCCAGTCCTACATGCAGAGCCAGCTGGACCAAAGAGCTGAATAAGAGGGTGGATTTGAACAGTAAAGTCTTACGTGCTTTATAGCAACACGGTACAGCCATCTGTACTACTGTATTACACAGGTTACATGTGAGGAACAGGAGACATTAACAAAGAGCATGAAAATAGCTAGAGATTATCACACAACATGTTACACTATTTTGTAAAAACAGGCCTGCAGTCGTTCCCCAGCAGCATAGGGCACAAGGCAAGGGCTCACCCTGGATGGGATGGGATCTCAAGTTTATTATTAATAAAATAAAATAAAAAATAATATCTTTTTCTCTTAAAATTAAAATGACAGTTTCCCATTACTGTGTGATCAGGTAAATGCTGCTAGCTGGATCCCCACACTACTGTAAATGCTGCTGAATGCTTACCTCAGTTTTTCATTATCCCCTCCTTCTTCCTCATGTGCAGAGAAAAGGAGAGCAGTGGAAACAGGAGAAAGGATCGTTAATAAAAAGCAGTGCTCTGTTAGTCAATAAAGACTAAGAAAAGGTCACTCTTGAAACTGAAATATAAATTATGAAAGGTATTCTACAGAGAAAATGATTAGATGGAGAACAATGAATTAGTGTCATGACCAAAGTATTCACATCCCACGGCACTGATAGTGAACAGGTGAGATAAATGATCCATCCATCCATCCATCATCTCCCGCTTGATCCGGGGTCGGGTCGCGGGGGCAGCAGCCTCAGCAGGGAGACCCAGACTTCCCTCTCCCCGGCCACTTCGTCTAGCTCCTCTGGGGGGACCCCAAGGCGTTCCCAGGCCAGCCGAGAGACATAGTCTCTCCAGCGTGTCCTGGGTCTTCCCCGGGGCCTCCTCCCAGTGGGACATGCCCGGAATACCTCCCCAGGGAGGCGTCCCGGAGGCATCCTGATCAGATGCCCGAGCCACCTCATCTGGCTCCTCTCGATGCGGAGGAGCAGCGGCTCTACTCTGAGTCCCTCCCGAATGACTGAGCTCCTCACCCTATCTCTAAGGGAGAGCCCAGCCACCCTGCGGAGGAAACTCATTTCGGCCGCTTGTACCCGCGATCTCGTTCTTTCGGTCACTACCCAAAGCTCATGACCATAGGTGAGGGTAGGAACGTAGATCGACTGGTAAATCGAGAGCTTCGCCTTTTGGCTCAGCTCTCTCTTCACCATGACAGACCGATGCAGCGCCCGCATGACTGCCGACGCCGCACCGATCCGCCTGTCGATCTCCCGCTCCATCGTTCCCCCACTCGTGAACAAGATCCCGAGATACTTAAACTGCTCCACTTGGGGGAGGACCCCATCCCCAACCCGGAGAGAGCACTCTACCCTTTTCCGGCTGAGAACCATGGTCTCGGATTTGGAGGTGCTGATTCTCATCCCAGCCGCTTCGCACTCGGCTGCGAACTGCTCCAGCGAGAGCTGAAGGTCATGGCTCGATGAGGCCAACAGAACCACATCATCTGCAAAAAGCAGAGACCTAATCCTGAGGTCACCGAACCGGACGCCCTCAACGCCCTGGCTGCGCCTAGAAATTCTGTCCATAAAAACTATGAACAGAATCGGTGACAAAGGGCAGCCCTGACGGAGTCCAACCCTCACCGGGAACGAGTCCGACTTATTGCCGCCCATGCGGACCAAACTCTGGCACCGGTCATACAGGGACCGAACCGCCCTTAAAAGGGAGCCCGGTACCCCATACTCCCGGAGCACTCCCCACAGGACCCCACGAGGGACACGGTCGAATGCCTTTTCCAAGTCCACAAAACACATGTAGACTGGTCGGGCAAACTCCCATGAACCCTCCAGAACCCTGCTGAGAGTATAGAGCTGGTCCACTGTTCCACGGCCAGGGCGAAAACCACACTGCTCCTCCTGAATCCGAGGTTCGACAATCCGGCGGACCCTCCTTTCCAGGACCCCCGAATAGACCTTACCAGGGAGGCTGAGGAGTGTGATCCCCCTGTAGTTGGAGCACACCCTCCGGTCCCCCTTCTTAAAGAGGGGGACCACCACCCCGGTCTGCCAGTCCAGAGGTACTGCCCCCGATGTCCACGCGATGCTGCAGATGCGTGTCAACCAGGACAGCCCCGCAGCATCCAGAGCCTTGAGGAACTCTGGGCGAATCTCGTCCACCCCCGGGGCCCGGCCACCGAGGAGCTTTTTGACCACCTCAGCGACCTCCACCCCCGAGATAGGCGAGTCCACCCCCAAGTCCCCACACTCTGCTTCCATATTGGAAGGCGTGTCGGTGGGATTGAGGAGGTCTTCGAAGTACTCCCTCCACCGACCCAAAACGTCCCGAGCTGAGGTCAGCAGCGCACCATCCCCACCATAAATAGTGTTGATGCTGCACCGCTTTCCCGCCCGGAGCCGCCGGATGGTGGACCAGAATCTCCTCGAAGCCGTCCGGAAGTCGTTCTCCATGGCCTCACCAAACTCCTCCCACACCCGAGTTTTTGCCTCAGCGACCGCCAAAGCCGCATTCCGCTTGGCCTGCCGGTAGCCGTCAGCTGCGTCTGGAGTCCCACAGGCCAGAAAGGCCCGATAAGACTCCTTCTTCAGCTTGACGGCATCCCTTACCACCGGTGTCCACCAGCGGGTTCGGGGATTACCGCCGCGACAGGCACCGACCACCTTGCGGCCGCAGCTCCGGTCAGCCGCCTCCACAATGGAGGCACGGAACATGGCCCATTCGGACTCAATGTCCCCCGCCTCCCCCGGGATATGGGAGAAGTTCTGCTGGAGGTAGGAGTTGAAACTCTCCCTGACAGGGGATTCCGCCAGACGTTCCCAGCAGACCCTCACTATACGCTTGGGCCTGCCAGGCCTGGCCGGCTTCCTCCCCCACCAGCGGAGCCAACCCACCACCAGGTAGTGATCGGTTGACAGCTCCGCCCCTCTCTTCACCCGAGTGTCCAAAACATGCGGCCGCAAGTCCGACGACACGACTACAAAGTCGATCATCGAACTGCGGCCTAGGGTGTACTGGTGCCAAGTGCACATATGGACACCCTTATGCTTGAACATGGTGTTCATTATGGACAGTCCGTGACGAGCACAGAAGTCCAATAACAAAACACCGCTCGGGTTCAGATCGGGGGGGCCGTTCCTCCCAATCACGCCCCTCCAGGTCTCACTGTCGCTGCCCACGTGAGCATTGAAGTCCCCCAGCAGAACAAGGGAGTCCCCAGGAGGAGCGCTCTCAAACACCCCTTCCAAGGACTCCAAAAAGGGTGGGTATTCCGAACTGCTGTTTGGCGCATAAGCGCAAACAACAGTCAGGACCCGTCCCCCCACCCGAAGGCGGAGGGAGGCTACCCTCTCGTCCACTGCGGTAAACCCCAATGTACAGGCGCCCAGCCTGGGGGCAATAAGTATGCCCACGCCCGCTCGGCGCCTCTCCCCGCGGGCAACTCCAGAGTGGAAAAGGGTCCAACCCCCCTCAAGGAGACTGGTTCCAGAGCCCAAGCCGTGCGTTGAGGTGAGTCCGACTATATCTAGCCGGAACTTCACAACCTCGCGCACCAGCTCAGGCTCTTTCCCCATCAGAGAGGTGACATTCCATGTCCCTAGAGCTAGCTTCTGCAGCCGAGGATCGGACCGCCAAGGTCCCCGCCTTTGGCCGCCGCCCAGATCACTTCGCACCCGACCCCTTTGGCCCCTCCCATGGGTGGTGAGCCCATTGGAGGGGGGACCCACGTGCCTTGTTCGGGCTGTGCCCGACCAGGCCCCAGAGATAAATGATTTTATTAACATATTATAATGTATTTATTGTAGCAGGGTGGCACGGTGGTGCAGTGGTTTGCAATGTCACCTCACACCTCTGGCACGTGTGCTCAAGTCTCTACCAGAGTTCTGTGTGTGTGGAGTTTGCATGTTCTCCCCGTGTCATTGTGGGGTTTCCTCCAGGTACTCTGATTTCCCCCCACAGTCCAAAAACATGCTGAGGCTAATTGGAGTTGTCAAATTGCCGGTAGGTGTGCTTGTGCGAGAGAATGGAGTGTGAGTGTGTCCTGCAATGGGTTGGCACCCTGTCATGGGACGTACCCTGCCTTGCGCCCATAGGGACCCTGAATTAGACAAGCAGTTTCAGACAATGGATGGATGCAGCACTGGAACAGATATTACAGAGTACAACTGTAACACTGGCCTACGCTGCAATGAAAAACCACCTACAGACATGTTAGTCAGTCTTCACACAATTAGACTGATCATAAACTAGAAGACACACATTCTATATTAGAGACACCAATTAGGTTGACTGTGTGTTTTTGGATTGTTGGAGGAAACCCACACAGCATGTAGAGAACATGCAAACTCCACACAGAAAGAGCAGAAGCCAGATTCAAACCCCTGAACATGGAGGTGTGAAGCAACAGCCCATACGGGCCACGCTTTCTCTTTCTCCCGGTGGTCGGAGTGCTTGGAGATCAGAGGTAGGGAAAATGAAAGTGTCCGACGTGATGATAAGAAGACAGTCGTGCCAGATTCACCTGCGTCGTGGTGAGAAAAAGAAATGGAGGATACACACATTTCTCTTAGCTGACAATTCTGCAGCAAGTGGACTGGCAAAGTGTACGTCTACATACACAATTTGCTCAAAGAGCGTAGTAGTTCTTGAAGAAAAATCCAACCCGCACTGTAAAACCATGCTGCCTTCTGGTGTTGTTTACAAGTTTCTGATGGAACGAGCTTTTTTGGAGGCATTTATTGGAAAAGTCGACGGAGTTGTCAAGCATCCCGAAGCAGCACTTCCACTAGAAGGTCCCAGAGTTCTTGTGCTTCAAGCACGTCAATTTATAAATACTCCGTTGATCTTAACAGTTGTGTGAAATGAACTGTCATCACTCCGTTTTTGCTTTAGCAATTTTTCCGGTCTTTCGGCGGAAAGCCGGTCTCGTGTGTTTGCATGGGTGGTTCAGTGGTAGAATTCTCGCCTGCCACGCGGGAGGCCCGGGTTCGATTCCCGGCCAATGCAAAGCGGCTCTTTTAATAACTGTACACTCAGCGCTGAACTCCAGCTAATTCAGTCTTATCTCAAGACAGGTACTCCACATTTCCGCTCAACCCCTGGCAAGCGGAGCCCTGAGGTTGGCTCATTACAGTTCCCCTAGCTAAAAACTACACAGAGGCATGTCAGCTTCTCACTTCTGACCGCCTTCTTGCCCATCCTTGCATCTGTGCACTTTCTCACACATTCCACTGTCTGACATATTGTCTTTGTTGAGCAACAGTCTCGTGTTAGCTTGAGAAGAGCCTCTCACCTGACTCGTGTACTGTACTATGGCTTAAAATCGGACACTTCTCATAGCTTGCTGCTGCTCCAGGTTGACATTCACTGCATGTGGCTCAGGTGGGGAGATGGGCTCCAAAGAAAGAGGCAGAAAACGGCAAGAGTGGAGCTCACGGTTGTGCCGGAATAGCTCAGTTGGGAGAGCGTTAGACTGAAGATCTAAAGGTCCCTGGTTCAATCCCGGGTTCTGGCAGCACGTGACGTGAGTCTTGGAGCTCGTCTCCGCCTTGGGCTGCGATGTACCAGCTGGTTCCATGGTGTAATGGTTAGCACTCTGGGCTCTGAATCCAGCGATCCGAGTTCAAATCTCGGTGGGACCTGTCATGGGCTCAGTTTTGCGCCCCAAGGCGCACTCTTGCCCAAAAACGTTTCTTTTGCACTTTTTGCATGTGGTGTAGCCGACCTTTTCTGCCGCTTGGCCGGTTAGCTCAGCTGGTTAGCGCGTGGTGCTAATAACGCCAAGGTCATGGGTTCGATCCCCATACGGGCCACGCTTTCTCTTTCTCCCGGTGGTCGGAGTGCTTGGAGATCAGAGGTAAGGAAAATGAAAGTGTCCGACGTGATTATAAGAACACAGTCGTGCCAGATTCACCTGCGTCGTGGTGAGAAAAAGAAATGGAGGATACACGCATTTCTCTTAGCTGACAATTCTGCAGCAAGTGGACTGGCAAAGTGTACGTCTACATACACAATTTGCTCAAAGAGCGTAGTAGTACTTGAAGAAAAATCCAACCCGCACTGTAAAACCATGCTGCCTTCTGGTGTTGTTTACAAGTATCTGATGGAACGAACTTTTTTGGAGGCATTTATTGGAAAAGTCGACGGAGTTGTCAAGCATCCCGAAGCAGCACTTCCACTAGAAGGTCCCAGAGTTCTTGTGCTTCAAGCACTTCAATTTATAAATACTCCGTTGATCTTAACAGTTGTGTGAAATGAGCTGTCATCACTCCGTTTTTGCTTTAGCAATTTTTCCGGTCTTTCGGCGGAAAGCCGGTCTCTTGTGTTTGCATGGGTGGTTCAGTGGTAGAATTCTCGCCTGCCACGCGGGAGGCCCGGGTTCGATTCCCGGCCAATGCAAAGCGGCTCTTTTAATAACTGTACACTCAGCGCTGAACTCCAGCTAATTCAGTCTTATCTCAAGACAGGTACTCCACATTTCCGCTCAACCCCTGGCAAGCGGAGCCCTGAGGCTGGCTCATTACAGTTCCCCTAGCTAAAAACTACACAGAGGCATCTCAGCTTCACACTTCTGACCGCCTTCTTGCCCATCCTTACATCTGTGCACTTTCTCACACATTCCACTGTCTGACATATTGTCTTTGTTGAGCAACAGTCTCGTGTTAGCTTGAGAAGAGCCTCTCACCTGACTCGTGTACCGTACTATGGCTTAAAATCGGACACTTCTCATAGCTTGCTGCTGCTCCAGGTTGACATTCACTGCATGTGGCTCAGGTGGGGAGATGGGCTCCAAAGAAAGAGGCAGAAAACGGCAAGAGTGGAGCTCACGGTTGTGCCGGAATAGCTCAGTTGGGAGAGCGTTAGACTGAAGATCTAAAGGTCCCTGGTTCAATCCCGGGTTCTGGCAGCACGTGACGTGAGTCTTGGAGCTCGTCTCCGCCTTGGGCTGCGATGTACCCGCTGGTTCCATGGTGTAATGGTTAGCACTCTGGGCTCTGAATCCAGCGATCCGAGTTCAAATCTCGGTGGGACCTGTCATGGGCTCAGTTTTGCGCCCCAAGGCGCACTCTTGCCCAAAAACGTTTCTTTTGCACTTTTTGCATGTGGTGTAGCCGACCTTTTCTGCCGCTTGGCCGGTTAGCTCAGCTGGTTAGAGCGTGGTGCTAATAACGCCAAGGTCATGGGTTCGATCCCCATACGGGCCACGCTTTCTCTTTCTCCCGGTGGTCGGAGTGCTTGGAGATCAGAGGTAAGGAAAATGAAAGTGTCCGACGTGATTATAAGAACACAGTCGTGCCAGATTCACCTGCGTCGTGGTGAGAAAAAGAAATGGAGGATACACGCATTTCTCTTAGCTGACAATTCTGCAGCAAGTGGACTGGCAAAGTGTACGTCTACATACACAATTTGCTCAAAGAGCGTAGTAGTACTTGAAGAAAAATCCAACCCGCACTGTAAAACCATGCTGCCTTCTGGTGTTGTTTACAAGTATCTGATGGAACGAACTCTTTTGGAGGCATTAATTGGAAAAGTCGACGGAGTTGTCAAGCATCCCGAAGCAGCACTTCCACTAGAAGGTCCCAGAGTTCTTGTGCTTCAAGCACTTCAATTTATAAATACTCCGTTGATCTTAACAGTTGTGTGAAATGAGCTGTCATCACTCCGTTTTTGCTTTAGCAATTTTTCCGGTCTTTCGGCAGAAAGCCGGTCTCTTGTGTTTGCATGGGTGGTTCAGTGGTAGAATTCTCGCCTGCCACGCGGGGCCGGTCGCGTATAGCCATAACACAGTGGCAGCCAATGAAATTGAAGGATTTTTTTTGCGAAGCGAAGAGACCCTCCCCGGCGCTGCAAAATCTCCGTTAATGATTTTTTTTCTGATACATTTCAAGTTAGATTGAAATGCTAATCATTTTGAGGCATGTTTTCAAAAAAGCATGAACAAATTTCTCCATTTCTTGTAATCACATTCATCCATTATTCTTCGTTTTCTTGATATTGATGTATTTAATAAACAGCTTAAAACTATGGTTACAATTTTATTTATTTATTTATTTATGTCGCTGTGGTAATTAAACAGACATAGACAGTTATGAATAAAATGTATTGTTTATTGAGTCTATTTACACAGAAAGAGACAAGTACTCAGGTTCTCATACTCAGGGGTATGATAAGATATACATCCATCCATCCATCCATTTTCCAAACCGCTTATTCTACTGGGTCACGGGGGTCCGGAGCCTATCCCGGAAGCAATGGGCACGAGGCAGGGAACAACCCAGGATGGGGGGCCAGCCCATCGCAGGGCACACTCACACACCATTCACTCTCACATGCACACCTATGGGCAATTTAGCAACTCCAATTAGCCTCAGCATGTTTTTGGACTGTGGGGGGAAACCGGAGTACCCCCCACGACGACATGGGGAGAACATGCAAACTCCACACACATGTGACACAGGCGGCGACTCAAACCTGGGTCCCAGAGGTGTGAGGCAACAGTGCTAACCACTGCACCACCATGCCACCCCCAAGATATACATTACCGCTCAAAAGTTTGGGATCACATGCAAATTTCTTTGTTTTCCAAAGAAAAACACATTTCTGCATCTTTTTGCCTCGGTCTCAAAAGGCACCAAGCTAGAACCGGCCCCGTGTTAGTGGAAACGGGGCTTGTGACTTGTACTCATGCATAATATTCTGCGGGTCGCTCAGCAGCGCAGCATATGAAACTAGACTCGGATTGTAAGTGTGTGGTTTTGATAATTGATGTATGGATGGATGGATCCTTAATAAGAGATATAAACAATAAGGTCCAGTCGCCAACTAATCATGTAAAATACGTCATAAACTCATGGTTGTTAAACCCAGAATAAAAATGAAGACGTATAACTAGGAAAGTCAACTTGCACATTTCAATTTTGGTTCGATATAATCACGTTGTCCTTAACCTTCCAGTGCAGGAGGGGACGGTAATGCGCATCGAATGTTTCCGAACCTGTGTGTGATACAACCGAGGAAGAGCCGATGACTTCGGGGGAGGAGGGGCAGGCGACTCGGAAGAAAAAGCAGCAGAACCCAATGCAGCCTGTAGCCCATTCAAAGGCCTACTGTTGGACCTCTGCTTATTTTGCAATACGTCTTTAGTACGGACTGAAAAATGTCCGATTTCGATGAGTTTGAGAAGCAGTTAAGCGAAAATCGGCAAGGTAAGTTTGGCTTTGAAGATCGGTGTATGCTCCCTGTTTTAGGGTAATAAAGTGGCCGGCGTGTCCTAGCGCCGAGGATGGTGCGGAGGGCACTTCTGCTGGTTCCGAAAAGAAAAGCGCGGCTGGGAAATCGGAGCCTTTTATCCGAGCGCTCGCCGATTCTGAAACCTGCCCGATTCTTCTTCTCCCAGCTGCCGCAGGATCCCCGAAAACTGACCGCTTTGGTAAATCAGTGACATTCTTTGCTTGGCATTGTTATAGAGATCGCTAGGCCTGCATCCATCAGTGCCCGGCGTACATAACATGGACATTTCAATGAAACGTTATTGGGGTGCACTCGATGTGAAAGCCTGCGGTTTTATTTATTTAATTATTTACCATTATACACTTGGATCATAAATTGCGACCCGCGTATTTTCATTCGCAGTAACACACTATGCATGGATGTTTGTTGCAAGCGTTATATTTTCAAGATCACGTTTAAAGTTTTATGCAAATAAAAACGACCGCGACCACTTGATTTAAAGTCCGCACTTAATAACAGTGTTAGTTACTTGGTTTTTAAATACTACGACGAGTTTTCTATATAATGATATGATTTTGTCTCTTTCCGATGCACAATAGCCTTTCCCTTGGGTCCGAAATGCTGGCCCTGTCATCCGTACAGAATAAGTCTTTCTCACACGATCGCCGTTTCTTCATGATGTATAGACTCTAAAAATCAGCCGCGTTCCCTGGAATCATAACAACTGCTTTTAGGTCGTTATTGCAAAGTCTTGCACCTGTATCTACCTTTACAGCGGATAGCAGTAACTAACAATGATGTACAGTTATATAACAATACACATATAACTTCATTAAAGTGCAGAGAATCCAGTAAACTGAATAAACTTAAGCCATACTAACGCAACTGAAATATACAACATGCGTTACAACGGAGTCGAAAGTAGGATTGATTTATGTACCTATCAAATGGCAATCTTGTCATATCAGCTCCTTATCACTAAATCACTAAAATGTCATTCGAAACGACCTGATTCGGCTAGACGAGCACTAAGTGCCGCCGTGTTTGATAAACTAGCAGTTCCAGTCATTCATATCTGCGCTCTGACTATGCCTGCGATTGCGGTAATTGGTTATTACCGATTTACGTAAGATGCATTGGCCGCTCCGTGTCTGTACTTTTGCAGCGGTGCATTACCGTAACGCTGTTATAACTGATGCATGAAGCTGATTCCTCGAGCAGCACCTGCGTTTAAATGCTTCACTGAAAACTGCACCTTCAGGGATTTATTTAAGCTTCTATATGAAGGACCTGCTGGGATAGAAAGGTGATATTTTATTGCTAGTTTAATAAAGTGCTGTCTGTCAGATTGAAACGATATTAATTACCCATCCATCGTCCAACCAGTTATCTTAGTCAGGCTCCCCTGGAGCCTATTCCAGGCAAATTCCCCATACAGAGAGCAGAGGCAAAATTCAGGCCTCCAGACTCGGAGGCGTGAGGCAACTGTACTCACCACTGTGCTCCTATATCATTAATTAGTCTGGTTATGTTTTTATTGTTTCACAACAGACTGACATTCAAGGGGATGTCCTTGTGCCCTTGAAATTATTAGCCATTGAGAGATGGGTGTGTTTGTTTCAGGAGGGTGTGATTGAATATGTGAATTGAATGGAGGTGCTTCATTCTGGTGAGGAAACTGGGGAGTTAGACCCCGTACCACATCTTGGTCTCCGTAAGTGACTTTTAAGGCATAGCGCTGGGTCAGTCAGCATCCAGCACCCCAGGGAAGTTGGTAATATGATTACTCTGTGACTCATGGGCTTCAAACCCACAACCATCCGGACACACATTCATAATCCCTCTGAGTTACACATCTTGGATTTATCGAAATGGATGGTAGGGGGGCAGTCATGTCGCTCCGCCCACCGTCTCACTGGTACCACGGTGTCGTCCCCCAGAGCGGGAGAAGGAGCGACACAAGAAGCGTAGCCGCAGCCGGTCTCTGAGCCGTGGCGAGAAGCACCGCCGCTGGAGCAAGGACTCCAGGGGGCGGAGTCACGAGAAGCGCAGCAGCAGCCGCGACCGCAAGGGTCGTGACCGACGGAGCAGCTCACGCGAGCACAAGAAGCACAGGTACCCCCCCTCACGGTCCCGGTTACAGGCACTGAAGCTGATATCTAGCTTGGTTTGAGGCCTCTTAACAAGTTTCTTTCACAATCAACCAATTGGTTTCTTCGTGGTGGGAAGGGGGACTGTATCCATATTAAATTTTAACTGGCGTTTATAAGTAGCCCCCGCCATAGCGATGGGACCTCAAAGCCAGCCTAAAAAGTGGCGCATGGTCACACCCTCATGACCTTAAACTGCCTGCGATCCAAAGTTAAATGTAAACATTCTGCCATCTGTTTGTTTTTGCCAGATTCTGAGTGTTTACACTGTATTGTTTGGGGAAAACAACCTTCTGTTTTGTGTTTGGGCAGCTACTCTTCTCGGAGAAGCCGTAAGAAAAGGACATACAAGTACTGGGATGTTCCCCCTCCGGGATTCGAGCACATCACCCCCATGCAGTACAAGGCAATGCAAGGTATGGATGCGACGCTTCCATGTGTGCTAGTTCAGTATTGCAAGGTTATGGTATATTGGTTGCAATGAAAGCATTTATTCTGGAGTGCCCTCCTCCCCCCCTGTTGGTCAAAGAGGGAATAACACTTGGGATGATTTCAGACAGTGTGAAGAGAGCTTAAACCTAGGGGTTAGAAGCAAATGAAGGCGACGATCCGGATGTTCTGGCCGTCCCTGGTTGGGGTCTTGAAGCCCTTTCTCCTCCCCACAGCTGCAGGGCAGATCCCCACGATAGCTTTACTGGCAACATCCACCACCAGCGGCGTGGCAGTGACGCCCACCCAGGTGCCGATGGTCGGCAGCCAGATGACCCGGCAGGCCAGGCGGCTTTATGTCGGCAACATCCCCTTCGGCCTGACGGAGGTGAGTCCAGGCAAAGTCCCGCGTTGCCTTCTGTCATGCATACTGGTGTCATGTGTAGCTCAGTGAGTTAGGACACTGAGCCGGTCACAAGAAGGTTGTTGGTTCAAATCCCTTGGGCAGCAGAGTGATTTCACCATTGGGCCCCCGAGCGCAGCCCTTAAGCACTATTTGCTCTAGGAACTGTCTGGTCCTGCTTCTTCAATGAAATGTATGTTGCTTTGGATGAAAGTGTCCGCAAAATAAATAGATAAATGTACTAGACTTGTCAGTCATTTTTTTTCTCGTTTGCCTGTTTTGATGTCTTCAGACGTCTGCCTGTCTTCATTCAGTGTGTCTGCCTGTCTTTTTAGGAGGCCATGGCGGATTTCTTCAATACCCAGATGCGATTGGCTGGCTTATGTCAAGGTCCCACCAATCCCGTCCTCGCTGTTCAGATAAACCAGGACAAGAACTTTGCCTTCCTTGAAGTAAGAGTCTTTCCTGCCTAATGGCTGCTGTGTCCAGGCGGAGACCGCAGCCTTCCCTGATTAACGACGTTCTTCGTTCTGCCCTAGTTTCGGTCCGTGGATGAGACCACGCAGGCAATGGCCTTCGACGGCATCATTTTCCAGGGTCAGTCGTTAAAAATCAGGCGGCCCCACGACTATCGCCCCCTGCCTGGCATCTCAGAGCAGCCCGCCTTCCACGTACCAGGTCCGTTTTGCTTGTCGCCGTCATAACCTTAATCTTTATTTACCTTTGAAGAGCCGATCGGCAAGGCCAGTTTTTTGTACTCGTTACGGACTGACTGTCCTTCGCAAGCTGCGGATGTCTTGTCATATAAAGAGGGAGACTTTCACTTTTATTTACTTAATGTTGTAAATATTTAGCAGACAGTTTTATCCAAAGTGAAGAATGTTTTTTTTTTTTTTTTTTTTTTTTTTGAGAAATCAGGGTCAGCCTGTCCCTAGAGCAAACTCGCCGGCCCAGTGGTGTGATCACCAGTGATGTGAACCAGTGATCTTCTGATGATAACGCTGGCATCCTAACCAGCTGAGCCACACACACACACACACAGCTCAGTCACTCACTTCTTACTGTTAACATAGGCTGTGTGGCTCTGTGATGTTTGCCCATGAAAAGAAGGTTGCTGGTTCAAATACCAGGGTTGGCAGAGTGATTTCACCACTGGGCCCTTGAGCAAGGACCCTAACCCCCAAATTGTTCTAGGGTTGCTGGCTCCTATTCTAGTCAAAAATTCTGGACACACCTACTGCAAATGACTTGTTTTTCAGCAAGATAATGACCCAAAGCCCACCTTGAAGGTTATGCAAGTAGCTTATTACCTTGTGAACTAGGAAAGAGATGGTCCCCACAGCCCCCCAACCTAAACTCTATAGAGCTGGTTTGGGATCAGTTGGATGAGAGTAAGAGTAAGGTAGCCAGCTTGCGCGCAGAACTTGTGGAAACTCGAGGACTGTTGGAGAAACGGTCCAGGTGGGTACATATGTTAGCTGGTTGAGTCCGCAATGCTGTCATCGAAGCCAATGGCTCCTATTTTGAAGAGACAAAAATTTTGTCTTTGCAGTACTTCATATGCATAACTTCCATGCCCAAAGGCCTTTTACTATAAGGTGAATAACAGCTAAAATAGAGACAAATGCATTAAGAGCAGGTGTGTCCATACTTTTGACTGGTGCTGCATGTGTCAGCATCTCCCATGGAGAGCAAGATGGGAGAGACAAAAAACAGTCGTCAAACTGCCCCAGTATTTAGGTATTTTTTTGCTGGAGTTACATTTATCTGATATTATATAGAAGATAACGACGTCATACTGATTTGAAGTTGGCTTATTTCACTCGCGCCGTTTGCTCGTGGTCATTATCCGGCATGTTGACGGTTTGCTGTGATCGGCCGGCTTTGGGCGCCGTGCCGCTCTGTCTGCAGGGGTCGTCTCCACCGTGGTTCCAGACTCGCCACACAAGCTCTTTGTCGGAGGCCTGCCCAACTATCTCAGTGACGATCAGGTACCCCGCCCTCAGTCTCTGTCGCCGGGGAGCCGACCCACAACCCTCCTGTGTTTCTGTCCCACTGCTGCACGTGGAACTCAAGCAGGCATGCACACACACGCACGCACGCACGCACGCACGCGCACGCACATACATACATACATAAAATAAACACTCGTCTCTGTGTAACTGATTAGTAGGAAAAGAAAGCCTGTCAAAGTTACCTCACCGCTTAAAATTCATTACAAGATACTGGGGGGTCAAATGTCAGCATCATGTTTAAAGCTAGCTGCTGAAAATAGCCGCACATTTGAGGTTTTTTTTTTTTTTTTTTAAAGATATTCATGGGATTTATTAAACATTTATTAGACATGTAGGTAATGAGTTGACAGTTACATTACGCTCATTGTTTATCCAGCTGTAAATTATGAAGATATTGAGACCCCGCTAATGTAAAAGGTACGTTTCCCAAAACCTCATGTTATCGACTTGCATAGTTGGAACCATTCAGTTGTAAGTTGCTAATGTTGTTAGCAAATAACCTTATTAGCAACAAAGGCTTTGGGAAACGTGCCTTACAGCTGGCGGCTTGCCAAACCAGTCACGTAGCCAGTCCCTGTGCTGCCTGTTGCTGGGTACCCTGGAATATTTGTATATCGGGTTAATTGCTGAGTGTTAGTCGGATGAATCAGCCGCGTCGTTTTGCTGCATGAAAATTTAAAATCGAGTCATCTGCGCGTCACCTAACTGACGAATACCTCCACATTGCCGTACACCTGTGTTTGCCCAATCCCAGTCCTCGGGGAACCGCCGACTGTCCACATTTTCGCTCCCTCCTAGCTCCCAGCCAATCAGGAACACCGAATACCTGGTACAGGTGCGCTGAGAGGAAGCAAAAACGTGGACTGACCGGGGGGGTACCCCCGAGGACTGGGCTGGGAAACACTACCATAGACTGTGCTTGAAATGTGGGGGAGATCGACCAAGTCCCCAAACGCTTCAGTATTCGCAGACGTGCCGTGTCTCACGTCCATGTCCGCACACTGAGAACGATGACTTCACATCCCGTTAACAGCGATGGGGAGCTGCGGAAGAATCGTTCCCTACATTGCTGTGTCGCTCGAAAGGCAGAAAATACTTCGGACCTTTTTCCCGGTGAACGATTATCAGCTTCACTGGAGTTTTCACATCGTGCCCCATGCCCTATTCTGTTATGACGTCAGTGATGGATAATATTACCATAACAACATGCACAGATGAGGTCGTCTTACTCTGAAAGTGTTGAAAGGGTCACATTTTAGACATTTTCTACTTCTCATTAGCATCTTTTATGATTTTTTTTTTTTTCTTCCTATATCGCCACCCCACTGAAATCGGCCCATTATAGACATAATCCATACAGGCATTTAATAGTTTACCTATTTATTTTGCAAAAGTTAATCGCAAAACGTTTTGCGTCCACCCCTGCATTGTAACATTTTGAGCTCCGGTGTCCCACTCACTTTAGCCTAAACTGTTAAAAATGGCAAGACTCAGCCCACAAGATAGTGATCGCGGTTTCAGTGAAAGGTAAGTGAGAAGTGCAGTCAGTTTGTTTTTCTTTGATTTTTTTCCTCCTTTTCGGATTGTCATCGTAATCTTTCTTATCCAGTGTGAGTCACATGTAATCCAAGTCAAGAGGAAGGCTGTACCAAAGCAGCACTGGGGGGAGAGAGTTTGAATCCAGCAGAACTGTTAATGTATTTCACGTCAAAGCCAGTAAATGTGCCATAGACAGGTGAAATGGAAACCGCTGCTTGTATCCTGGTGTTTACATTTTTTTTGCAGTCCCTGCTACCGCTTTGATACTTACAGCTCTTTCATTTTTGTTCCCCACTTTGTCCCCAGCTAGGGGCCTGTAAGATCGTTAAGTCTTCGCTCATAATTTGTTCAGTAGTACTGACCTACTGCTGCCATGCCAACATGTAACACAAGGCAAGTAAGACATTCCGTCCCTCGCACGGATATCCTCCCTGTCGACGGCCTGCCCCTGTGGGGGGGCTCTGTCCTGGAGTGCTCTTAAGCATATGGGGTCCTTTTTTGGGGGTTGAAGGCTGGGGAGAGACTTATTATGCTGATCACAGGGTATAAATTTGATTATTTTTTTTTTTTTGCCCCTAAGAGAAGGTAGGAGGTAGCGCCCTCTTGTGGCTGCCAGTGTCCCAGGTGACTCCTTTCTGAAGTCAGTGGTTAATGCGGCTTTACAGTAGATTCCTGTAGAATAAGTGAGGAATGATGTTAGCAGAGCTATTTCGTCCTGTTTGGCTTCAAGCCGTGGCCCCTTTAGCAGGACCCTGTGGCGGCTCTTAGCTTTACCTGTGAGTTTATCTCCTGTAGGCTTTGTCCCTCTAATTAACTGCACCAATGTGGTTCTTGGTTTTAAGAACAGGAAGTCAGTGATTCGGCTGGGTTTGTGTTCTGCCGAGTCGCCCCCCCCCCCTCCACATTGTATACATGGAACACTTAACATATAATTAGCTGTTTTTATTTAGTTTTTTTTTTTATATACCATCTAGCTTAATTATTGTGGCCCTTAAAATCAGATGCAACTCGGTCCATATTTCAAAATTCGTAGTTGGAATTATCAGAGAACTTGATTAGGAATTCAGTTGTGTTGTATATGCTGTAGGATGGGGGGGGGAATCTGTGTTATCATTCATTGACAAGAATCAAAATAGTTACTTTTGTACGCTCCCAGTAAGTAAGTCATGCAGAAAGGGCACAGGGGGCTTTGAGCTCTAGTGTTGCACCGTAATGTCGAGCCACTTGTCATAAAGCCATTTTCCTGATGTCTTCACTGTTTCCTCATGTCGTTTTGCAAAGTTTAACATGCTGCTTCTCCCACAGTTAAGATTAGCATTTCTAGCGAGGCGCCGTGCCTGGACTGTCGGGCTAATCGCCCCCCGCGTCTCCTCCTCTTGCCCAGGTGAAGGAACTCTTGACGTCGTTCGGACCTCTTAAGGCCTTCAACCTTGTGAAGGACAGTGCCACGTCACTGTCTAAGGGTTACGCTTTCTGTGAATACGTGGACATCAGTGCCACTGACCAGGTGCGTGAGGTGGGGCAGCAGCTGGAAGGTCTGGGGTGACTCGGGGCTTCCGGATGGAATTGCTGACGCTTGTGTGGGATGCATCCCGCAGGCCGTGGCTGGACTCAATGGCATGCAGCTCGGAGACAAGAAGCTCATCGTCCAGCGGGCAAGCGTGGGGGCTAAGAATGCCAACGCTGTGAGTATTTGCCCTCGGCTGCCGCCTTTCTGATGTCCTAAACCCAACTTGGTTCCTGGGTGCCTCCCAGGAAGCTTAATGCCCCTATTTCTTGGGTTTATTTGGGTCCATGTAAATTTCTCGCTGTTACTCGAGACGATTGGACGATCAGGGGGTATCTGACACTCTTGTCGCCCCCCGGGACAGACGGCCATCATCGAGACGCCGGTGACGCTGCAGGTTCCAGGGCTGCAGCGGCTGCAGAGCTCCGGCATGCCCACGGAGGTGCTGTGCCTCCTCAACATGGTCATGCCCGAGGAGCTGGTGGACGACGAGGACTACGAGGAGATCCTGGAGGACATCCGGGAGGAGTGTTGCAAGTACGGCAACGTGCGCTCCATCGAGATTCCGCGGCCCGTCGATGGCGTGGAGGTGCCTGGCTGTGGCAAGGTGGGACCCGTACTCTCCTGTACCAGTGGCAAAAAGAAGACCTCTGTAGGCACTAAACACAGGCTCATGGGAGCATTTCTTGCACAAAAGTGTTTTGAAAACGGAATAATTTTTTGTGTAAGAAAAACAATCTGATTGGTTCAGATAGACGGACAATCTGATTGGTTCAGATAGACGGACAATCTGATTGGTTCAGATAGACGGACAATCTGATTGGTTCAGATAGACGGACAATCTGATTGGTTCAGATAGACGGACAATCTGATTGGTTCAGATAGACGGACAATCTGATTGGTTCAGATAGACGGACAATCTGATTGGTGCAGATAGACGGACAATCTGATTGGTTCAGATAGACGGACAATCTGATTGGTTCAGATAGACGGACAATCTGATTGGTTCAGATAGACGGACAATCTGATTGGTTCAGATAGACGGACAATCTGATTGGTTCAGATAGACGGACAATCTGATTGGTTCAGATAGACAGACAATCATTTTTCATTCTGCCCTCAACATTTTCTTTGTGTAAGAAAGAAAATTTTGTACAATCATTGATTACTCGCAAATGTTAATAGTCATCCGCTGTTTATCTTGAATATGTAAAAGCAGTGCGCGTATATTTCCTCGTTAGTATAGTGGTGAGTATCCCCGCCTGTCACGCGGGGGCCCGTCGCGTATAGCCATAACACAGTGGCAGCCAATGAAATTGAAGGATTTTTTTTGCGAAGCGAAGAGACCCTCCCCGGCGCTGCAAAATCTCCGTTAATGATTTTTTTTCTGATACATTTCAAGTTAGATTGAAATGCTAATCATTTTGAGGCATGTTTTCAAAAAAGCATGAACAAATTTCTCCATTTCTTGTAATCACATTCATCCATTATTCTTCGTTTTCTTGATATTGATGTATTTAATAAACAGCTTAAAACTATGGTTACAATTTTATTTATTTATTTATTTATGTCGCTGTGGTAATTAAACAGACATAGACAGTTATGAATAAAATGTATTGTTTATTGAGTCTATTTACACAGAAAGAGACAAGTACTCAGGTTCTCATACTCAGGGGTATGATAAGATATACATCCATCCATCCATCCATTTTCCAAACCGCTTATTCTACTGGGTCACGGGGGTCCGGAGCCTATCCCGGAAGCAATGGGCACGAGGCAGGGAACAACCCAGGATGGGGGGCCAGCCCATCGCAGGGCACACTCACACACCATTCACTCTCACATGCACACCTATGGGCAATTTAGCAACTCCAATTAGCCTCAGCATGTTTTTGGACTGTGGGGGGAAACCGGAGTACCCCCCACGACGACATGGGGAGAACATGCAAACTCCACACACATGTGACACAGGCGGCGACTCAAACCTGGGTCCCAGAGGTGTGAGGCAACAGTGCTAACCACTGCACCACCATGCCACCCCCAAGATATACATTACCGCTCAAAAGTTTGGGATCACATGCAAATTTCTTTGTTTTCCAAAGAAAAACACATTTCTGCATCTTTTTGCCTCGGTCTCAAAAGGCACCAAGCTAGAACCGGCCCCGTGTTAGTGGAAACGGGGCTTGTGACTTGTACTCATGCATAATATTCTGCGGGTCGCTCAGCAGCGCAGCATATGAAACTAGACTCGGATTGTAAGTGTGTGGTTTTGATAATTGATGTATGGATGGATGGATCCTTAATAAGAGATATAAACAATAAGGTCCAGTCGCCAACTAATCATGTAAAATACGTCATAAACTCATGGTTGTTAAACCCAGAATAAAAATGAAGACGTATAACTAGGAAAGTCAACTTGCACATTTCAATTTTGGTTCGATATAATCACGTTGTCCTTAACCTTCCAGTGCAGGAGGGGACGGTAATGCGCATCGAATGTTTCCGAACCTGTGTGTGATACAACCGAGGAAGAGCCGATGACTTCGGGGGAGGAGGGGCAGGCGACTCGGAAGAAAAAGCAGCAGAACCCAATGCAGCCTGTAGCCCATTCAAAGGCCTACTGTTGGACCTCTGCTTATTTTGCAATACGTCTTTAGTACGGACTGAAAAATGTCCGATTTCGATGAGTTTGAGAAGCAGTTAAGCGAAAATCGGCAAGGTAAGTTTGGCTTTGAAGATCGGTGTATGCTCCCTGTTTTAGGGTAATAAAGTGGCCGGCGTGTCCTAGCGCCGAGGATGGTGCGGAGGGCACTTCTGCTGGTTCCGAAAAGAAAAGCGCGGCTGGGAAATCGGAGCCTTTTATCCGAGCGCTCGCCGATTCTGAAACCTGCCCGATTCTTCTTCTCCCAGCTGCCGCAGGATCCCCGAAAACTGACCGCTTTGGTAAATCAGTGACATTCTTTGCTTGGCATTGTTATAGAGATCGCTAGGCCTGCATCCATCAGTGCCCGGCGTACATAACATGGACATTTCAATGAAACGTTATTGGGGTGCACTCGATGTGAAAGCCTGCGGTTTTATTTATTTAATTATTTACCATTATACACTTGGATCATAAATTGCGTGGATGTTTGTTGCAAGCGTTATATTTTCAAGATCACGTTTAAAGTTTTATGCAAATAAAAACGACCGCGACCACTTGATTTAAAGTCCGCACTTAATAACAGTGTTAGTTACTTGGTTTTTAAATACTACGACGAGTTTTCTATATAATGATATGATTTTGTCTCTTTCCGATGCACAATAGCCTTTCCCTTGGGTCCGAAATGCTGGCCCTGTCATCCGTACAGAATAAGTCTTTCTCACACGATCGCCGTTTCTTCATGATGTATAGACTCTAAAAATCAGCCGCGTTCCCTGGAATCATAACAACTGCTTTTAGGTCGTTATTGCAAAGTCTTGCACCTGTATCTACCTTTACAGCGGATAGCAGTAATCATGCAGTTTTCATGCAATTCACAAAATTTTATCCACATCTACATATAGAGGCCTATTATCAGCAACTGGCAGTCCTCTGCATCAATCTCCTGGTATGTCTGACTGCTTATTCTTTAAATATTGCTAACACATTTTGGAGGTTTGGTTTGGGTCATTATCCTTTTGTAGGATAAAACTGACCCCAATCAAGTCTTGTCACAGGGTATATAATTGAACGGTAGTGTATGTCAAATATTAAATAGATGAAATGATTAATTTTCTTAAACAGCAGTGTTAATGCATGCATTTTGTAGCATTTTAACAAATGACTCATTGAATCCTGAATCAAAACAAAAAGCATAATTAAAAATAGCATTGTTATGACAATACTAACAGTGATGCTGCAGCATTTTAACAACTGTCAGATAGTTAGACATACAGTACCAGTCAGTAATTTGGACACACCACTCTGCCTACAAAGGGACTGGGTCATATTACCTGGATACTTGAGCTAAACCCAGTAGAAATGTTTTTCAAGGAGTCTGACCAGAGAGTTAAAGAAAATCGGCTGAGTGCTCAGCATATATGAGACGGCTCCTTCAGGAGAGCTGGAAAAGCATTCCAGGAGGCCACCTCATTAAACTAGTATAAAGTAGAAAGCAGGATCAGTCAGTCCCTGGAGCAGCTGGGGTTAAGGGCCTTGCTCAAGGGCCCAATGGTGGGATCACTCGGCCAGCCCTGGGATTTGAACCGGCAACCTTCTGAGTTCCAACAGAATTGTCCCCCCCAACAAATTATTTTTTTTAAATAACTTTTCTGAGTAGTGCATAATTCCATGTGTATTACTTTATAGTTATGATGTCTTTATAAATATTATAAAATGTAAAGAATAGTACAAAGAAACAATTCTATAGGTAGGTGTGCCCAAAACTCCTGACTGACGCCGTAACACTTTCTTAGACTCACCACACTGGTTGAGGTGGTGATGAGACAAGAGAGATTTAGCCAGTGGATAGGGAATGATTAATAGGACAGATCTGAAAGGGTCACGATGGGGAATTTAGCCATTGGGGTAACTGCCCCACACTTTGAGAGATGCTCAGGGATAATTTATGACCTTAGAGAATCAGGAACAAACAAGGAACATATTAACCATATGTTAAAATGCTGCAAGTGTATATTCAAACAATACTGAACTATAAAGAATATAAAACAATCTTTACTTTTTTTGTTTTAAAAAAAAACTATGCTTGCCACTTCTTTAAGAAAACCTACCTAACAGCGGCAATTTTTACAATCTGATTGTAACCCACCTGTTGCCATGCATTATTTGTCAGTGAAAAATGAGCCCAGACACAAAATAGCTGTTCTTAATAAAGTGGACAGAGTGTATATGGAAAACATTTACAATTTTTACAAATAACGCTGCTCTTGAAGTAGCAGGTAGTGTGTTACTTTTTTCTCTCCGCTGACCAACGCTGCTTTTCAGCCTCATAAAAAGGAGATTTTTGAAACTCCCTCCAGGTCATCTCTGGCTGCATAGTCTTGAACAATGGAACAAACAGAACACAGGCATCAAAACGGGCCTGAACGTGGCCAAAACAAGATGAATAATAAAGAACTTGGATGAAAAATTCTGATCATGACATCCAGAATTATCCTCCATAATTGAAGGGAAAGAACCTTTAGCATCATGGACTCCAACAACTTGCAAACCTGAAAGCAAAGTGAAAAAACCACAAATGAACCACAAATAATATTGATTCCTTAATTTATACTGAATCCTGAAGAGTGACTGTTTGTGTGTGTGCATGCATATGAGATTCTCACTCATCGGGCCTTCGGTTTTGGAAGGGGACCAACAAAGCATCATCCTCTCCAATTCCTCATCTTCCTCTATTTCTATAAAACAAAATAGATATGAATAAAAGACATAATCAATGCACAGAACCACATATATGAAACTGTCAGCCAACCTGGAGGATTAGTAGAAGTGTCTGGAAGTGCTGGTCTTGAGGGAGCAGAAGCCTCCAGTGTCATCTGAAGATTGCTGTGCTTCAGCCTCAGGTACTGCTGTAGTCGGTACATTTTGCTGCCTGGTACGCATTGTTGTTTGAGGATAACAGCCTCATACCCATCATCCCTACTGTCCCAAATATCCTTCCAGGTCTTGCCAGCACGGACTCCAAACCCAACCAAATTCTCATCCTCACTTTTGACAGGTGGTAGTTGACAGGCGTAAAGAAACACAGAAGGGCATGGAATTATAAACAAGAATTCTGTGATCTGACACCTTTGCCATTTGGTAGCAAAGTAAGTGTAATAGCTTCTAACTGACTTGCTTTAACCTAAAACAAGGTTTGTTTGAACAACTTTAGTAGGTTTAATACTTAACGATTATGTGAGCAATTCTTTAATATCTAAGTTAACGGCAATGCCAGCAAACAATATGCATAAAAAAGTTGTAGTTAAATATCAATGACTTACAGGAAAGTTACCGTCACAGTACCTTGCATATAGGAACGTGCAGAATTAGTATATGTATAATACACTATATATATAAGGTTAGTTTATAAACGGTAATCCAGTTTATTCTGTCTCATCTGCCTAGACTCATTCTACTTGACCAGTGTATGCTCGTTTTACTGCAAATTACTCATTTTCCATAAATGGACACTGTCTAGCTTAATAAATGTACTGCTTTACCGGGCCACTAATAAAAGATACTTTTGGATTCCTCACGATGAGTGGAATTCTTATGAACGGTACCCGCCTTAATTTCCAAAGTCAAACATGTTTTTATTTAAATTGTGCATTAAAAATTGAATATTAATTATTAAATATTTCAAAAGCAATGCTACCTATGGAGCGAGTGAATAACTACTTCAGCATTACACAGAGAGCTTCGCGAGGGGCTCCGTAAAACGTACAGCATCCAGTTCGATTTTGGAATGTGAAATACATCGGAATATTTAAGAAAATATAAGATTGCTGTTCAGTTTACCTTGGAAAGTCGTCCTTTCCGTTCGACCGGGCGGTTTTTCTTTTAGGTGAATCACCAAATTTACTGAAATACTACTCACTCTCTGCTGCTCTTTTCCAAAATGCAGTTGTGTCGACTGTCGGTAGTGATAAGGGTAAAACGTCATTGGAGGCGTCGAAACAGCGACAAAACATCAACCAGCGGCCGAAAGAATATTACATCCGTACTGTTAAGCACTACCATTGAAAATGAATGGGAATAGTTAAGGGAAGTTAAGCTAAACTTTTCTCGCCGCCCGCGCGGGAGGCCCGGGTTCGATTCCCGGCCAATGCAAAGCGGCTCTTTTAATAACTGTACACTCAGCACTGAACTCCAGCTAATTCAGTCTTATCTCAAGACAGGTACTCTACATTTCCGCTCAACCCCTGGCAAGCAGAGCCCTGAGGCTGGCTCATTACAGTTCCCCTAGCTAAAAACTACACAGAGGCATCTCAGCTTCACACTTCTGACCGCCTTCTTGCCCATCCTTGCATCTGTGCACTTTCTCACACATTCCACTGTCTGACATATTGTCTTTGTTGAGCAACAGTCTCGTGTTAGCTTGAGAAGAGCCTCTCAACTGACTCGTGTACCGTACTATGGCTTAAAATCGGACACTTCTCATAGCTTGCTGCTGCTCCAGGTTGACATTCACTGCATGTGGCTCAGGTGGGGAGATGGGCTCCAAAGAAAGAGGCAGAATACGGCAAGAGTGGAGCTCACTGTTGTGCCGGAATAGCTCAGTTGGGAGAGCGTTAGACTGAAGCTCTAAAGGTCCCTGGTTCAATCCCGGGTTCTGGCAGCACGTGACGTGAGTCTTGGAGCTCGTCTCCGCCTTGGGCTGCGATGTACCCGCTGGTTCCATGGTGTAATGGTTAGCACTCTGGGCTCTGAATCCAGCGATCCGAGTTCAAATCTCGGTGGGACCTGTCATGGGCTCAGTTTTGCGCCCCAAGGCGCACTCTTGCCCAAAAACGTTTCTTTTGCACTTTTTGCATGTGGTGTAGCCGACCTTTTCTGCTGCTTGGCCGGTTAGCTCAGCTGGTTAGAGCGTGGTGCTAATAACGCCAAGGTCATGGGTTCGATCCCCACAAGGGCCACGCTTTCTCCTTCTCCCGGTGGTCGGAGTGCTTGGAGATCAGAGGTAAGGAAAATGAAAGTGTCTGACGTGATTATAAGAACACAGTCGTGCCAGATTCACCTGCGTCGTGGTGAGAAAAAGAAATGGAGGATACACGCATTCCTCTTAGCTGACAATTCTGCAGCAAGTGGACTGGCAAAGTGTACGTCTACATACACAATTTGCTCAAAGAGCGTAGTAGTTCTTGAAGAAAAATCCAACCCGCACTGTAAAACCATGCTGCCTTCTGATGTTGTTTACAAGTTTCTGATGGAACGAGCTTTTTTGGAGGCATTTATTGGAAAAGTCGACGGAGTTGTCATGCATCCCGAAGCAGCACTTCCACTAGAAGGTCCCAGAGTTCCTGTGCTTCAAGCACTTCAATTTATAAATACTCCGTTGATCTTAACAGTTGTGTGAAATGAGCTGTCATCACTCCGTTTTTGCTTTAGCAATTTTTCCGGTCTTTTGGCGGAAAGCCGGTCTCGTGTGTTTGCATGGGTGGTTCAGTGGTAGAATTCTCGCCTGCCACGTGGGAGGCCCGGGTTCGATTCCCGGCCAATGCAAATCGGCTCTTTTAATAACTGTACACTCAGCGCTGAACTCCAGCTAATTCAGTCTTATCTCAAGACAGGTACTCCACATTTCCGCTCAACCCCTGGCAAGCGGAGCCCTGAGGCTGGCTCATTACAGTTCCCCTAGCTAAAAACTACACAGAGGCTTCACACTTCTGACCGCCTTCTTGCCCATCCTTGCATCTGTGCACTTTCTCACACATTCCACTGTCTGACATATTGTCTTTGTTGAGCAACAGTCTCGTGTTAGTTTGAGAAGAGCCTCTCAACTGACTCGTGTACCGTACTATGGCTTAAAATCGGACACTTCTCATAGCTTGCTGCTGCTCCAGGTTGACATTCACTGCATGTGGCTCAGGTGGGGAGATGGGCTCCAAAGAAAGAGGCAGAAAACGGCAAGAGTGGAACTCACTGTTGTGCCGGAATAGCTCAGTTGGGAGAGCGTTAGACTGAAGATCTAAAGGTCCCTGGTTCAATCCCGGTTTCTGGCAGCACGTGACGTGAGTCTTGGAGCTCGTCTCCGCCTTGGGCTGCCATGTACCCGGTGGTTCCATAGTGTAATCGTTAGCACTCTGGGCTCTGAATCCAGCGATCCGAGTTCAAATCTCGGTGGGACCTGTCATGGGCTCAGTTTTGCGCCCCAAGGCGCACTCTTGCCCAAAAACGTTTCTTTTGCACTTTTTTTGCATGTGGTGTAGCCGACCTTTTCTGCCGCTTGGCCGGTTAGCTCAGCTGGTTAGAGCGCGGTGCTAATAATGCCATGGTCATGGGTTCGATCCCCATACGGGCCACGCTTTCTCTTTCTCCCGGTGGTCGGAGTGCTTGGAGATCAGAGGTAAGGAAAATGAAAGTGTCCAACGTGATTATAAGAACACAGTCGTGCCAGATTCACCTGCGTCGTGGTGAGAAAAAGAAATGGAGGATACACGCATTTCTCTTAGCTGACAATTCTGCAGCAAGTGGACTGGCAAAGTGTACGTCTACATACACAATTTGCTCAAAGAGCGTAGTAGTTCTTGAAGAAAAATCCAACCCCCACTGTAAAACCATGCTGCCTTCTGATGTTGTTTACAAGTTTCTGATGGAACGAGCTTTTTTGGAGGCATTTATTGGAAAAGTCGACGGAGTTGTCATGCATCCCGAAGCAGCACTTCCACTAGAAGGTCCCAGAGTTCCTGTGCTTCAAGCACTTCAATTTATAAATACTCCGTTGATCTTAACAGTTGTGTGAAATGAGCTGTCATCACTCCGTTTTTGCTTTAGCAATTTTTCCGGTCTTTCCGCGGAAAGCCGGTCTCGTGTGTTTGCATGGGTGGTTCAGTGGTAGAATTCTCGCCTGCCACGCGGGAGGCCCGGGTTCGATTCCCGGCCAATGCAAAGCGGCTCTTTCAATAACTGTACACTCAGCGCTGAACTCCAGCTAATTCAGTCTTATCTCAAGACAGGTACTCCACATTTCCGCTCAACCCCTGGCAAGCGGAGCCCTGAGGCTGGCTCATTACAGTTCCCCTAGCTAAAAACTACACAGAGGCATCTCAGCTTCACACTTCTGACCGCCTTCTTGCCCATCCTTGCATCTGTGCACTTTCTCACACATTCCACTGTCTGACATATTGTCTTTGTTGAGCAACAGTCTCGTGTTAGCTTGAGAAGAGCCTCTCACCTGACTCGTGTACCGTACTATGGCTTAAAATCGGACACTTCTCATAGCTTGCTGCTGCTCCAGGTTGACATTCACTGCATGTGGCTCAGGTGGGGAGATGGGCTCCAAAGAAAGAGGCAGAAAACGGCAAGAGTGGAGCTCACGGTTGTGCCGGAATAGCTCAGTTGGGAGAGCGTTAGACTGAAGATCTAAAAGTCCCTGGTTCAATCCCGGGTTCTGGCAGCACGTGACGTGAGTCTTGGAGCTCGTCTCCGCCTTGGGCTGCGATGTACCCGCTGGTTCCATGGTGTAATGGTTAGCACTCTGGGCTCTGAATCCAGCGATCTGAGTTCAAATCTCGGTGGGACCTGTCATGGGCTCAGTTTTGCGCCCCAAGGCGCACTCTTGCCCAAAAACGTTTCTTTTGCACTTTTTTTGCATGTGGTGTAGCCGACCTTTTCTGCCGCTTGGCCGGTTAGCTCAGCTGGTTAGAGCGCGGTGCTAATAATGCCATGGTCATGGGTTCGATCCCCATACGGGCCACGCTTTCTCTTTCTCCCGGTGGTCGGAGTGCTTGGAGATCAGAGGTAAGGAAAATGAAAGTGTCCGACGTGATTATAAGAACACAGTCGTGCCAGATTCACCTGCGTCGTGGTGAGAAAAAGAAATGGAGGATACACGCATTTCTCTTAGCTGACAATTCTGCAGCAAGTGGACTGGCAAAGTGTACGTCTACATACACAATTTGCTCAAAGAGCGTAGTAGTTCTTGAAGAAAAATCCAACCCCCACTGTAAAACCATGCTGCCTTCTGATGTTGTTTACAAGTTTCTGATGGAACGAGCTTTTTTGGAGGCATTTATTGGAAAAGTCGACGGAGTTGTCATGCATCCCGAAGCAGCACTTCCACTAGAAGGTCCCAGAGTTCCTGTGCTTCAAGCACTTCAATTTATAAATACTCCGTTGATCTTAACAGTTGTGTGAAATGAGCTGTCATCACTCCGTTTTTGCTTTAGCAATTTTTCCGGTCTTTCCGCGGAAAGCCGGTCTCGTGTGTTTGCATGGGTGGTTCAGTGGTAGAATTCTCGCCTGCCACGCGGGAGGCCCGGGTTCGATTCCCGGCCAATGCAAAGCGGCTCTTTCAATAACTGTACACTCAGCGCTGAACTCCAGCTAATTCAGTCTTATCTCAAGACAGGTACTCCACATTTCCGCTCAACCCCTGGCAAGCGGAGCCCTGAGGCTGGCTCATTACAGTTCCCCTAGCTAAAAACTACACAGAGGCATCTCAGCTTCACACTTCTGACCGCCTTCTTGCCCATCCTTGCATCTGTGCACTTTCTCACACATTCCACTGTCTGACATATTGTCTTTGTTGAGCAACAGTCTCGTGTTAGCTTGAGAAGAGCCTCTCACCTGACTCGTGTACCGTACTATGGCTTAAAATCGGACACTTCTCATAGCTTGCTGCTGCTCCAGGTTGACATTCACTGCATGTGGCTCAGGTGGGGAGATGGGCTCCAAAGAAAGAGGCAGAAAACGGCAAGAGTGGAGCTCACGGTTGTGCCGGAATAGCTCAGTTGGGAGAGCGTTAGACTGAAGATCTAAAAGTCCCTGGTTCAATCCCGGGTTCTGGCAGCACGTGACGTGAGTCTTGGAGCTCGTCTCCGCCTTGGGCTGCGATGTACCCGCTGGTTCCATGGTGTAATGGTTAGCACTCTGGGCTCTGAATCCAGCGATCTGAATTCAAATCTCGGTGGGACCTGTCATGGGCTCAGTTTTGCGCCCCAAGGCGCACTCTTGCCCAAAAACATTTCTTTTGCACTTTTTGCATGTGGTGTAGCCGACCTTTTCTGCCGCTTGGCCGGTTAGCTCAGCTGCTTAGAGCGTGGTGCTAATAACGCCAAGGTCATGGGTTCGATCCCCATACGGGCCACGCTTTCTCTTTCTCCCGGTGGTCGGAGTACTTGGAGATCAGAGGTAAGGAAAATGAAAGTGTCCAACGTGATTATAAGAACACAGTCGTGCCAGATTCACCTGCGTCGTGGTGAGAAAAAGAAATGGAGGATACACGCATTTCTCTTAGCTGACAATTCTGCAGCAAGTGGACTGGCAAGGTGTACGTCTACATACACAATTTGCTCAAAGAGCGTAGTAGTACTTGAAGAAAAATCCAACCCGCACTGTAAAACCATGCTGCCTTCTGGTGTTGTTTACAACTTTCTGATGGAACGAGCTTTTTTGGAGGCATTTATTGGAAAAGTCGACGGAGTTGTCAAGCATCCCGAAGCAGCACTTCCACTAGAAGGTCCCAGAGTTCTTGTGCTTCAAGCACTTCAATTTATAAATACTCCGTTGATCTTAACAGTTGTGTGAAATGAGCTGTCATCACTCCGTTTTTGCTTTAGCAATTTTTCCGGTCTTTCGGCGGAAAGCCGGTCTCGTGTGTTTGCATGGGTGGTTCAGTGGTAGAATTCTCGCCTGCCACGCGGGAGGCCTGGGTTCGATAACCCGGCCAATGCAAAGCGGCTCTTTTAATAACTGTACACTCAGCGCTGAACTCCAGCTAATTCAGTCTTATCTCAAGACAGGTACTCCACATTTCCGCTCAACCCCTGGCAAGCGGAGCCCTGAGGCTGGCTCATTACAGTTCCCCTAGCTAAAAACTACACAGAGGCATCTCAGCTTCACACTTCTGACCGCCTTCTTGCCCATCCTTGCATCTGTGCACTTTCTCACACATTCCACTGTCTGACATATTGTCTTTGTTGAGCAACAGTCTCGTGTTAGCTTGAGAAGAGCCTCTCACCTGACTCGTGTACCGTACTATGGCTTAAAATCGGACACTTCTCATAGCTTGCTGCTGCTCCAGGTTGACATTCACTGCATGTGGCTCAGGTGGGGAGATGGGCTCCAAAGAAAGAGGCAGAACACGGAAAGAGTGGAGCTCACGGTTGTGCCGGAATAGCTCAGTTGGGAGAGCGTTAGACTGAAGATCTAAAAGTCCCTGGTTCAATCCCGGGTTCTGGCAGCACGTGACGTGAGTCTTGGAGCTCGTCTCCGCCTTGGGCTGCGATGTACCCGCTGGTTCCATGGTGTAATGGTTAGCACTCTGGGCTCTGAATCCAGCGATCTGAATTCAAATCTCGGTGGGACCTGTCATGGGCTCAGTTTTGCGCCCCAAGGCGCACTCTTGCCCAAAAACATTTCTTTTGCACTTTTTGCATGTGGTGTAGCCGACCTTTTCTGCCGCTTGGCCGGTTAGCTCAGCTGCTTAGAGCGTGGTGCTAATAACGCCAAGGTCATGGGTTCGATCCCCATACGGGCCACGCTTTCTCTTTCTCCCGGTGGTCGGAGTACTTGGAGATCAGAGGTAAGGAAAATGAAAGTGTCCAACGTGATTATAAGAACACAGTCGTGCCAGATTCACCTGCGTCGTGGTGAGAAAAAGAAATGGAGGATACACGCATTTCTCTTAGCTGACAATTCTGCAGCAAGTGGACTGGCAAGGTGTACGTCTACATACACAATTTGCTCAAAGAGCGTAGTAGTACTTGAAGAAAAATCCAACCCGCACTGTAAAACCATGCTGCCTTCTGGTGTTGTTTACAACTTTCTGATGGAACGAGCTTTTTTGGAGGCATTTATTGGAAAAGTCGACGGAGTTGTCAAGCATCCCGAAGCAGCACTTCCACTAGAAGGTCCCAGAGTTCTTGTGCTTCAAGCACTTCAATTTATAAATACTCCGTTGATCTTAACAGTTGTGTGAAATGAGCTGTCATCACTCCGTTTTTGCTTTAGCAATTTTTCCGGTCTTTCGGCGGAAAGCCGGTCTCGTGTGTTTGCATGGGTGGTTCAGTGGTAGAATTCTCGCCTGCCACGCGGGAGGCCTGGGTTCGATAACCCGGCCAATGCAAAGCGGCTCTTTTAATAACTGTACACTCAGCGCTGAACTCCAGCTAATTCAGTCTTATCTCAAGACAGGTACTCCACATTTCCGCTCAACCCCTGGCAAGCGGAGCCCTGAGGCTGGCTCATTACAGTTCCCCTAGCTAAAAACTACACAGAGGCATCTCAGCTTCACACTTCTGACCGCCTTCTTGCCCATCCTTGCATCTGTGCACTTTCTCACACATTCCACTGTCTGACATATTGTCTTTGTTGAGCAACAGTCTCGTGTTAGCTTGAGAAGAGCCTCTCACCTGACTCGTGTACCGTACTATGGCTTAAAATCGGACACTTCTCATAGCTTGCTGCTGCTCCAGGTTGACATTCACTGCATGTGGCTCAGGTGGGGAGATGGGCTCCAAAGAAAGAGGCAGAACACGGAAAGAGAGGAGCTCACGGTTGTGCCGGAATAGCTCAGTTGGGAGAGCGTTAGACTGAAGATCTAAAGGTCCCTGGTTCAATCCCGGGTTCTGGCAGCACGTGACGTGAGTCTTGGAGCTCGTCTCCGCCTTGGGCTGCGATGTACCCACTGGTTCCATGGTGTAATGGTTAGCACTCTGGGCTCTGAATCCAGCGATCCGAGTTCAAATCTCGGTGGGACCTGTCATGGGCTCAGTTTTGCCCCTCAAGGCGCACTCTTGCCCAAAAACGTTTCTTTTGCACTTTTTGCATGTGGTGTAGCCGACCTTTTCTGCCGCTTGGCCGGTTAGCTCAGCTGCTTAGAGCGTGGTGCTAATAACGCCAAGGTCATGGGTTCGATCCCCATACGGGCCACGCTTTCTCTTTCTCCCGGTGGTCGGAGTGCTTGGAGATCAGAGGTAAGGAAAATGAAAGTGTCCGACGTGATTATAAGAACAGAGTCGTGCCAGATTCACCTGCGTCGTGGTGAGAAAAAGAAATGGAGGATACACGCATTTCTCTTAGCTGACAATTCTGCAGCAAGTGGACTGGCAAAGTGTACGTCTACATACACAATTTGCTCAAAGAGCGTAGTAGTTCTTGAAGAAAAATCCAACCCGCACTGTAAAACCATGCTGCCTTCTGGTGTTGTTTACAAGTTTCTGATGGAACGAGCTTTTTTGGAGGCATTTATTGGAAAAGTCGACGGAGTTGTCAAGCATCCCGAAGCAGCACTTCCACTAGAAGGTCCCAGAGTTCTTGTGCTTCAAGCACTTCAATTTATAAATACTCCGTTGATCTTAACAGTTGTGTGAAATGAGCTGTCATCACTCCGTTTTTGCTTTAGCAATTTTTCCGGTCTTTCGGCGGAAAGCCGGTCTCGTGTGTTTGCATGGGTGGTTCAGTGGTAGAATTCTCGCCTGCCACGCGGGAGGCCCGGGTTCGATTCCCGGCCAATGCAAAGCCGCTCTTTTAATAACTGTACACTCAGCGCTGAACTCCAGCTAATTCAGTCTTATCTCAAGACAGGTACTCCACATTTCCGCTCAACCCCTGGCAAGCGGAGCCCTGAGGCTGGCTCATTACAGTTCCCCTAGCTAAAAACTACACAGAGGCATCTCAGCTTCACACTTCTGACCGCCTTCTTGCCCATCCTTGCATCTGTGCACTTTCTCACACATTCCACTGTCTGACATATTGTCTTTGTTGAGCAACAGTCTCGTGTTAGCTTGAGAAGAGCCTCTCACCTGACTCGTGTACCGTACTATGGCTTAAAATCAGACACTTCTCATAGCTTGCTGCTGCTCCAGGTTGACATTCACTGCATGTGGCTCAGGTGGGGAGATGTGCTCCAAAGAAAGAGGCAGAAAACGGCAAGAGTGGAGCTCACGGTTGTGCCGGAATAGCTCAGTTGGGAGAGCGTTAGACTGAAGATTTAAAGGTCCCTGGTTCAATCCCGGGTTCTGGCAGCACGTGACGTGAGTCTTGGAGCTCGTCTCCGCCTTGGGCTGTGATGTACCTGCTGGTTCCATGGTGTAATGGTTAGCACTCTGGGCTCTGAATCCAGCGATCCGAGTTCAAATCTCGGTGGGACCTGTCATGGGCTCAGTTTTGCGCCCCAAGGCGCACTCTTGCCCAAAAACGTTTCTTTTGCACTTTTTGCATGTGGTGTAGCCGACCTTTTCTGCCGCTTGGCCGGTTAGCTCAGCTGGTGAGAGCGTGGTGCTAATAACGCCAAGGTCATGGGTTCGATCCTCATACGGGCCACGCTTTCTCTTTCTCCCGGTGGTCGGAGTGCTTGGAGATCAGAGGTAAGGAAAATGAAAGTGTCCGACGTGATTATAAGAACACAGTCGTGCCAGATTCACCTGCGTCGTGGTGAGAAAAAGAAATGGAGGATACACGCATTTCTCTTAGCTGACAATTCTGCAGCAAGTGGACTGGCAAAGTGTACGTCTACATACACAATTTGCTCAAAGAGCGTAGTAGTTCTTGAAGAAAAATCCAACCCGCACTGTAAAACCATGCTGCCTTCTGGTGTTGTTTACAAGTTTCTGATGGAACGAGCTTTTTTGGAGGCATTTATTGGAAAAGTCGACGGAGTTGTCAAGCATCCCGAAGCAGCACTTCCACTAGAAGGTCCCAGAGTTCTTGTGCTTCAAGCACTTCAATTTATAAATACTCCGTTGATCTTAACAGTTGTGTGAAATGAGCTGTCATCACTCCGTTTTTGCTTTAGCAATTTTTCCGGTCTTTCGGCGGAAAGCCGGTCTCGTGTGTTTACATGGGTGGTTCAGTGGTAGAATTCTCGCCTGCCACGCGGGAGGCCCGGGTTCGATTCCCGGCCAATGCAAAGCGGCTCTTTTAATAACTGTACACTCAGCGCTGAACTCCAGCTAATTCAGTCTTATCTCAAGACAGGTACTCCACATTTCCGCTCAACCCCTGGCAAGCGGAGCCCTGAGGCTGGCTCATTACAGTTCCCCTAGCTAAAAACTACACAGAGGCATCTCAGCTTCACACTTCTGACCGCCTTCTTGCCCATCCTTGCATCTGTGCACTTTCTCACACATTCCACTGTCTGACATATTGTCTTTGTTGAGCAACAGTCTCGTGTTAGCTTGAGAAGAGCCTCTCACCTGACTCGTGTACCGTACTATGGCTTAAAATCAGACACTTCTCATAGCTTGCTGCTGCTCCAGGTTGACATTCACTGCATGTGGCTCAGGTGGGGAGATGTGCTCCAAAGAAAGAGGCAGAAAACGGCAAGAGTGGAGGTCACGGTTGTGCCGGAATAGCTCAGTTGGGAGAGCGTTAGACTGAAGATTTAAAGGTCCCTGGTTCAATCCCGGGTTCTGGCAGCACGTGACGTGAGTCTTGGAGCTCGTCTCCGCCTTGGGCTGTGATGTACCTGCTGGTTCCATGGTGTAATGGTTAGCACTCTGGGCTCTGAATCCAGCGATCCGAGTTCAAATCTCGGTGGGACCTGTCATGGGCTCAGTTTTGCGCCCCAAGGCGCACTCTTGCCCAAAAACGTTTCTTTTGCACTTTTTGCATGTGGTGTAGCCGACCTTTTCTGCCGCTTGGCCGGTTAGCTCAGCTGGTGAGAGCGTGGTGCTAATAACGCCAAGGTCATGGGTTCGATCCTCATACGGGCCACGCTTTCTCTTTCTCCCGGTGGTCGGAGTGCTTGGAGATCAGAGGTAAGGAAAATGAAAGTGTCCGACGTGATTATAAGAACACAGTCGTGCCAGATTCACCTGCGTCGTGGTGAGAAAAAGAAATGGAGGATACACGCATTTCTCTTAGCTGACAATTCTGCAGCAAGTGGACTGGCAAAGTGTACGTCTACATACACAATTTGCTCAAAGAGTGTAGTAGTTCTTGAAGAAAAATCCAACCCGCACTGTAAAACCATGCTGCCTTCTGGTGTTGTTTACAAGTTTCTGATGGAACGAGCTTTTTTGGAGGCATTTATTGGAAAAGTCGACGGAGTTGTCAAGCATCCCGAAGCAGCACTTCCACTAGAAGGTCCCAGAGTTCTTGTGCTTCAAGCACTTCAATTTATAAATACTCCGTTGATCTTAACAGTTGTGTGAAATGAGCTGTCATCACTCCGTTTTTGCTTTAGCAATTTTTCCGGTCTTTCGGCGGAAAGCCGGTCTCGTGTGTTTGCATGGGTGGTTCAGTGGTAGAATTCTCGCCTGCCACGCGGGAGGCCCGGGTTCGATTCCCGGCCAATGCAAAGCCGCTCTTTTAATAACTGTACACTCAGCGCTGAACTCCAGCTAATTCAGTCTTATCTCAAGACAGGTACTCCACATTTCCGCTCAACCCCTGGCAAGCGGAGCCCTGAGGCTGGCTCATTACAGTTCCCCTAGCTAAAAACTACACAGAGGCATCTCAGCTTCACACTTCTGACCGCCTTCTTGCCCATCCTTGCATCTGTGCACTTTCTCACACATTCCACTGTCTGACATATTGTCTTTGTTGAGCAACAGTCTCGTGTTAGCTTGAGAAGAGCCTCTCACCTGACTCGTGTACCGTACTATGGCTTAAAATCAGACACTTCTCATAGCTTGCTGCTGCTCCAGGTTGACATTCACTGCATGTGGCTCAGGTGGGGAGATGTGCTCCAAAGAAAGAGGCAGAAAACGGCAAGAGTGGAGCTCATGGTTGTGCCGGAATAGCTCTGTTGGGAGAGCGTTAGACTGAAGATTTAAAGGTCCCTGGTTCAATCCCGGGTTCTGGCAGCACGTGACGTGAGTCTTGGAGCTCGTCTCCGCCTTGGGCTGTGATGTACCTGCTGGTTCCATGGTGTAATGGTTAGCACTCTGGGCTCTGAATCCAGCGATCCGAGTTCAAATCTCGGTGGGACCTGTCATGGGCTCAGTTTTGCGCCCCAAGGCGCACTCTTGCCCAAAAACGTTTCTTTTGCACTTTTTGCATGTGGTGTAGCCGACCTTTTCTGCCGCTTGGCCGGTTAGCTCAGCTGGTGAGAGCGTGGTGCTAATAACGCCAAGGTCATGGGTTCGATCCTCATACGGGCCACGCTTTCTCTTTCTCCCGGTGGTCGGAGTGCTTGGAGATCAGAGGTAAGGAAAATGAAAGTGTCCGACGTGATTATAAGAACACAGTCGTGCCAGATTCACCTGCGTCGTGGTGAGAAAAAGAAATGGAGGATACACGCATTTCTCTTAGCTGACAACTCTGCAGCAAGTGGACTGGCAAAGTGTACGTCTACATACACAATTTGCTCAAAGAGCGTAGTAGTTCTTGAAGAAAAATCCAACCCGCACTGTAAAACCATGCTGCCTTCTGGTGTTGTTTACAAGTTTCTGATGGAACGAGCTTTTTTGGAGGCATTTATTGGAAAAGTCGACGGAGTTGTCAAGCATCCCGAAGCAGCACTTCCACTAGAAGGTCCCAGAGTTCTTGTGCTTCAAGCACTTCAATTTATAAATACTCCGTTGATCTTAACAGTTGTGTGAAATGAGCTGTCATCACTCCGTTTTTGCTTTAGCAATTTTTCCGGTCTTTCGGCGGAAAGCCGGTCTCGTGTGTTTGCATGGGTGGTTCAGTGGTAGAATTCTCGCCTGCCACGCGGGAGGCCCGGGTTCGATTCCCGGCCAATGCAAAGCGGCTCTTTTAATAACTGTACACTCAGCGCTGAACTCCAGCTAATTCAGTCTTATCTCAAGACAGGTACTCCACATTTCCGCTCAACCCCTGGCAAGCGGAGCCCTGAGGCTGGCTCATTACAGTTCCCCTAGCTAAAAACTACACAGAGGCATCTCAGCTTCACACTTCTGACCGCCTTCTTGCCCATCCTTGCATATGTGCACTTTCTCACACATTCCACTGTCTGACATATTGTCTTTGTTGAGCAACAGTCTCGTGTTAGCTTGAGAAGAGCCTTTCACCTGACTCGTGTACCGTACTATGGCTTAAAATCAGACACTTCTCATAGCTTGCTGCTGCGCCAGGTTGACATTCACTACATGTGGCTCAGGTGGGGAGATGGGCTCCAAAGAAAGAGGCAGAAAACGGCAAGAGTGGAGCTCACGGTTGTGCCAGAATAGCTCAGTTGGGAGAGCGTTAGACTGAAGATCTAAAGGTCCCTGGTTCAATCCCGGGTTCTGGCAGCACGTGACGTGAGTCTTGGAGCTCGTCTCCGCCTTGGGCTGCGATGTACCCGCTGGTTCCATGGTGTAATGGTTAGCACTCTTGCCCAAAAACGTTTCTTTTACACTTTTTGCATGTGGTGTAGCCGACCGTTTCTGCCGCTTGGCCGGTTAGCTCAGCTGGTTAGAGCGTGGTGCTAATAACGGCAAGGTCATGGGTTCGAGCCCCATACGGGCCACGCTTTCTCTTTCTCCCGGTGGTCGGAGTGCTTGGAGATCAGAGGTAAGGAAAATGAAAGTGTCCGACGTGATTATAAGAACACAGTCGTGCCAGATTCACCTGCGTCGTGGTGAGAAAAAGAAATGGAGGATACACGCATTTCTCTTAGCTGACAATTCTGCAGCAAGTGGACTGGCAAAGTGTACGTCTACATACACAATTTGCTCAAAGAGCGTAGTAGTTCTTGAAGAAAAATCCAACCCGCACTGTAAAACCATGCTGCCTTCTGGTGTTGTTTACAACTTTCTGATGGAACGAGCTTTTTTGGAGGCATTTATTGGAAAAGTCGACGGAGTTGTCAAGCATCCCGAAGCAGCACTTCCACTAGAAGGTCCCAGAGTTCTTGTGCTTCAAGCACTTCAATTTATAAATACTCCGTTGATCTTAACAGTTGTGTGAAATGAGCTGTCATCGCTCCGTTTTTGCTTTAGCAATTTTTCCGGTCTTTCGGCGGAAAGCCGGTGTCGTGTGTTTGCATGGGTGGTTCAGTGATAGAATTCTTGCCTGCCACGGAGGAGGCCCGGGTTCGATTCCCGGCCAATGCAAAGCGGCTCCTTTAATAACTGTACACTCAGCACTGAACTCCAGCTAATTCAGTCTTATCTCAAGACAGGTACTCCACATTTCCGCTCAACCCCTGGCAAGCGGAGCCCTCAGGCTGGCTCATTACAGTTCCCCTAGCTAAAAACTACACAGAGGCATCTCAGCTTCACACTTCTGACCGCCTTCTTGCCCATCCTTGCATATGTGCACTTTCTCACACATTCCACTGTCTGACATATTGTCTTTGTTGAGCAACAGTCTCGTGTTAGCTTGAGAAGAGCCTTTCACCTGACTCGTGTACCGTACTATGGCTTAAAATCAGACACTTCTCATAGCTTGCTGCTGCGCCAGGTTGACATTCACTACATGTGGCTCAGGTGGGGAGATGGGCTCCAAAGAAAGAGGCAGAAAACGGCAAGAGTGGAGCTCACGGTTGTGCCAGAATAGCTCAGTTGGGAGAGCGTTAGACTGAAGATCTAAAGGTCCCTGGTTCAATCCCGGGTTCTGGCAGCACGTGACGTGAGTCTTGGAGCTCGTCTCCGCCTTGGGCTGCGATGTACCCGCTGGTTCCATGGTGTAATGGTTAGCACTCTTGCCCAAAAACGTTTCTTTTACACTTTTTGCATGTGGTGTAGCCGACCGTTTCTGCCGCTTGGCCGGTTAGCTCAGCTGGTTAGAGCGTGGTGCTAATAACGCCAAGGTCATTGGTTCGATCCCCATACGGGCCACGCTTTCTCTTTCTCCCGGTGGTCGGAGTGCTTGGAGATCAGAGGTAAGGAAAATGAAAGTGTCCGACGTGATTATAAGAACACAGTCGTGCCAGATTCACCTGCGTCGTGGTGAGAAAAAGAAATGGAGGATACACGCATTTCTCTTAGCTGACAATTCTGCAGCAAGTGGACTGGCAAAGTGTACGTCTACATACACAATTTGCTCAAAGAGCGTAGTAGTTCTTGAAGAAAAATCCAACCCGCACTGTAAAACCATGCTGCCTTCTGGTGTTGTTTACAACTTTCTGATGGAACGAGCTTTTTTGGAGGCATTTATTGGAAAAGTCGATGGAGTTGTCAAGCATCCCGAAGCAGCACTTCCACTAGAAGGTCCCAGAGTTCTTGTGCTTCAAGCACTTCAATTTATAAATACTCCGTTGATCTTAACAGTTGTGTGAAATGAGCTGTCATCGCTCCGTTTTTGCTTTAGCAATTTTTCCGGTCTTTCGGCGGAAAGCCGGTCTCGTGTGTTTGCATGGGTGGTTCAGTGGTAGAATTCTCGCCTGCCACGCGGGAGGCCCGGGTTCGATTCCCGGCCAATGCAAAGCGGCTCTTTTAATAACTGTACACTCAGCGCTGAACTCCAGCTAATTCAGTCTTATCTCAAGACAGGTACTCCACATTTCCGCTCAACCCCTGGCAAGCGGAGCCCTGAGGCTGGCTCATTACAGTTCCCCTAGCTAAAAACTACACAGAGGCATCTCAGCTTCACACTTCTGACCGCCTTCTTGCCCATCCTTGCATCTGTGCACTTTCTCACACATTCCACTGTCTGACATATTGTCTTTGTTGAGCAACAGTCTCGTGTTAGCTTGAGAAGAGCCTCTCACCTGACTCGTGTACCGTACAATGGCTTAAAATCGGACACTTCTCATATCTTGCTGCTGCTCCAGGTTGACATTCACTGCATGTGGCTCAGGTGGGGAGATGGGCTCCAAAGAAAGAGGCAGAAAACGGCAAGAGTGGAGCTCACGGTTGTGCCGGAATAGCTCAGTTGGGAGAGCGTTAGACTGAAGATCTAAAGGTCCCTGGTTCAATCCCGGGTTCTGGCAGCACGTGACGTGAGTCTTGGAGCTCGTCTCCGCCTTGGGCTACGATGTACCCGCTGGTTCCATGGTGTAATGGTTAGCTCTCTGGGCTCTGAATCCAGCGATCCGAGTTCAAATCTCAGTGGGACCTGTCATGGGCTCTGTTTTGCGCCCCAAGGCGCACTCTTGCCCAAAAACGTTTCTTTTACACTTTTTGCATGTGGTGTAGCCGAACTTTTCTGCAGCTTGGCCGGTTAGCTCAGCTGGTTAGAGCGTGGTGCTAATAACGCCAAGGTCATGGGTTCGATCCCCATACGGGCCACGCTTTCTCTTTCTCCCAGTGGTCGGAGTGCTTGGAGATCAGAGGTAAGGAAAATGAAAGTGTCCGACGTGATTATAAGAACACAGTCGTGCCAGATTCACCTGCGTCGTGGTGAGAAAAAGAAATGGAGGATACACGCATTTCTCTTAGCTGACAATTCTGCAGCAAGTGGACTGGCAAAGTGTACGTCTACATACACAATTTGCTCAAAGAGCGTAGTAGTTCTTGAAGAAAAATCCAACCCGCACTGTAAAACCATGCTGCCTTCTGGTGTTGTTTACAAGTTTCTGATGGAACGAGCTTTTTTGGAGGCATTTATTGGAAAAGTCGACGGAGTTGTCAAGCATCCCGAAGCAGCACTTCCACTAGAAGGTCCCAGAGTTCTTGTGCTTCAAGCACTTCAATTTATAAATACTCCGTTGATCTTAACAGTTGTGTGAAATGAGCTGTCATCGCTCCGTTTTTGCTTTAGCAATTTTTCCGGTCTTTCGGCGGAAAGCCGGTCTCTTGTGTTTGCATGGGTGGTTCAGTGGTAGAATTCTCGCCTGCCACGCGGGAGGCCCGGGTTCGATTCCCGGCCAATGCAAAGCGGCTCTTTTAATAACTGTACACTCAGCGCTGAACTCCAGCTAATTCAGTCTTATCTCAAGACAGGTACTCCACATTTCCGCTCAACCCCTGGCAAGCGGAGCCCTGAGGCTGGCTCATTACCGTTTCCCTTAGCTAAAAACTACACAGAGGCATCTCAGCTTCACACTTCTGACCGCCTTCTTGCCCATCCTTGCATCTGTGCACTTTCTCACACATTCCACTGTCTGACATATTGTCTTTGTTGAGCAACAGTCTCGTGTTAGCTTGAGAAGAGCCTCTCACCTGACTCGTGTACCGTACAATGGCTTAAAATCGGACACTTCTCATAGCTTGCTGCTGCTCCAGGTTGACATTCACTGCATGTGGCTTAGGTGGGGAGATGGGCTCCAAAGAAAGAGGCAGAAAACGGCAAGAGTGGAGCTCACGGTTGTGCCGGAATAGCTCAGTTGGGAGAGCGTTAGATTGAAGATCTAAAGGTTCCTGGTTCAATCCCGGGTTCTGGCAGCACGTGACGTGAGTCTTGGAGCTCGTCTCTGCCTTGGGCTGCGATGTACCCGCTGGTTCCATGGTGTAATGGTTAGCTCTCTGGGCTCTGAATCCAGCGATCCGAGTTCAAATCTCGGTGGGACCTGTCATGGGCTCTGTTTTGCGCCCCAAGGCGCACTCTTGCCCAAAAACGTTTCTTTTACACTTTTTGAATGTGGTGTAGCCGACCTTTTCTGCCGCTTGGCCGGTTAGCTCAGCTGGTTAGAGCGTGGTGCTAATAACGCCAAGGTCATGGGTTCGATCCCCATACGGGCCACGCTTTCTCTTTCTCCCGGTGGTCGGAGTGCTTGGAGATCAGAGGTAAGGAAAATGAAAGTGTCCGACGTGATTATAAGAACACAGTCGTGCCAGATTCACCTGCGTCGTGGTGAGAAAAAGAAATGGAGGATACACGCATTTCTCTTAGCTGACAATTCTGCAGCAAGTGGACTGGCAAAGTGTACGTCTACATACACAATTTGCTCAAAGAGCGTAGTAGTTCTTGAAGAAAAATCCAACCCGCACTGTAAAACCATGCTGCCTTCTGGTGTTGTTTACAAGTTTCTGATGGAACGAGCTTTTTTGGAGGCATTTATTGGAAAAGTCGACGGAGTTGTCAAGCATCCCGAAGCAGCACTTCCACTAGAAGGTCCCAGAGTTCTTGTGCTTCAAGCACTTCAATTTATAAATACTCCGTTGATCTTAACAGTTGTGTGAAATGAGCTGTCATCGCTCCGTTTTTGCTTTAGCAATTTTTCCGGTCTTTCGGCGGAAAGCCGGTCTCGTGTTTTTGCATGGGTGGTTCAGTGGTAGAATTCTCGCCTGCCACGCGGGAGGCCCGGGTTCGATTCCCGGCCAATGCAAAGCGGCTCTTTTAATAACTGTACACTCAGCGCTGAACTCCAGCTAATTCAGTCTTATCTCAAGACAGGTACTCCACATTTCCGCTCAACCCCTGGCAAGCGGAGCCCTGAGGCTGGCTCATTACAGTTCCCCTAGCTAAAAACTACACAGAGGCATCTCAGCTTCACACTTCTGACCGCCTTCTTGCCCATCCTTGCATCTGTGCACTTTCTCACACATTCCACTGTCTGACATATTGTCTTTGTTGAGCAACAGTCTCGTGTTAGCTTGAGAAGAGCCTCTCACCTGACTCGTGTACCGTACAATGGCTTAAAATCGGACACTTCTCATAGCTTGCTGCTGCTCCAGGTTGACATTCACTGCATGTGGCTCAGGTGGGGAGATGGGCTCCAAAGAAAGAGGCAGAAAACGGCAAGAGTGGAGCTCACGGTTGTGCCGGAATAGCTCAGTTGGGAGAGCGTTAGACTGAAGATCTAAAGGTCCCTGGTTCAATCCCGGGTTCTGGCAGCACGTGACGTGAGTCTTGGAGCTCGTCTCCGCCTTGGGCTGCGATGTACCCGCTGGTTCCATGGTGTAATGGTTAGCTCTCTGGGCTCTGAATCCAGCGATCCGAGTTCAAATCTCAGTGGGACCTGTCATGGGCTCTGTTTTGCGCCCCAAGGCGCACTCTTGCCCAAAAACGTTTCTTTTACACTTTTTGCATGTGGTGTAGCCGACCTTTTCTGCAGCTTGGCCAGTTAGCTCAGCTGGTTAGAGCGTGGTGCTAATAACGCCAAGGTCATGGGTTCGATCCCCATATGGGCCACGCTTTCTCTTTCTCCCAGTGGTCGGAGTGCTTGGAGATCAGAGGTAAGGAAAATGAAAGTGTCCGACGTGATTATAAGAACACAGTCGTGCCAGATTCACCTGCGTCGTGGTGAGAAAAAGAAATGGAGGATACACACATTTCTCTTAGCTGACAATTCTGCAGCAAGTGGACTGGCAAAGTGTATGTCTACATACACAATTTGCTCAAAGAGCGTAGTAGTTCTTGAAGAAAAATCCAACCCGCACTGTAAAACCATGCTGCCTTCTGGTGTTGTTTACAAGTTTCTGATGGAACGAGCTTTTTTGGAGGCATTTATTGGAAAAGTCGACGGAGTTGTCAAGCATCCCGAAGCAGCACTTCCACTAGAAGGTCCCAGAGTTCTTGTGCTTCAAGCACTTCAATTTATAAATACTCCGTTGATCTTAACAGTTGTGTGAAATGAGCTGTCATCGCTCCGTTTTTGCTTTAGCAATTTTTCCGGTCTTTCGGCGGAAAGCCGGTCTCGTGTGTTTGCATGGGTGGTTCAGTGGTAGAATTCTCGCCTGCCACGCGGGAGGCTCGGGTTCGATTCCCGGCCAATGCAAAGCGGCTCTTTTAATAACTGTACACTCAGCGCTGAACTCCAGCTAATTCAGTCTTATCTCAAGACAGGTACTCCACATTTCCGCTCAACCCCTGGCAAGCGGAGCCCTGAGGCTGGCTCATTACAGTTCCCCTAGCTAAAAACTACACAGAGGCATCTCAGCTTCACACTTCTGACCGCCTTCTTGCCCATCCTTGCATCTGTGCACTTTCTCACACATTCCACTGTCTGACATATTGTCTTTGTTGAGCAACAGTCTCGTGTTAGCTTGAGAAGAGCCTCTCACCTGACTCGTGTACCGTACAATGGCTTAAAATCGGACACTTCTCATAGCTTGCTGCTGCTCCAGGTTGACATTCACTGCATGTGGCTCAGGTGGGGAGATGGGCTCCAAAGAAAGAGGCAGAAAACGGCAAGAGTGGAGCTCACGGTTGTGCCGGAATAGCTCAGTTGGGAGAGCGTTAGACTGAAGATCTAAAGGTCCCTGGTTCAATCCCGGGTTCTGGCAGCACGTGACGTGAGTCTTGGAGCTCGTCTCCGCCTTGGGCTGCGATGTACCCGCTGGTTCCATGGTGTAATGGTTAGCTCTCTGGGCTCTGAATCCAGCGATCTGAGTTCAAATCTCAGTGGGACCTGTCATGGGCTCTGTTTTGCGCCCCAAGGCGCACTCTTGCCCAAAAACGTTTCTTTTACACTTTTTGCATGTGGTGTAGCCGACCTTTTCTGCCGCTTGGCCGGTTAGCTCAGCTGGTTCGAGCGTGGTGCTAATAACGCCAAGGTCATGGGTTCGATCCCCATACGGGCCACGCTTTCTCTTTCTCCCAGTGGTCGGAGTGCTTGGAGATCAGAGGTAAGGAAAATGAAAGTGTCCGACGTGATTATAAGAACACAGTCGTGCCAGATTCACCTGCGTCGTGGTGAGAAAAAGAAATGGAGGATACACGCATTTCTCTTAGCTGACAATTCTGCAGCAAGTGGACTGGCAAAGTGTACGTCTACATACACAATTTGCTCAAAGAGCGTAGTAGTTCTTGAAGAAAAATCCAACCCGCACTGTAAAACCATGCTGCCTTCTGGTGTTGTTTACAAGTTTCTGATGGAACGAGCTTTTTTGGAGGCATTTATTGGAAAAGTCGACGGAGTTGTCAAGCATCCCGAAGCAGCACTTCCACTAGAAGGTCCCAGAGTTCTTGTGCTTCAAGCACTTCAATTTATAAATACTCCGTTGATCTTAACAGTTGTGTGAAATGAGCTGTCATCGCTCCGTTTTTGCTTTAGCAATTTTTCCGGTCTTTCGGCGGAAAGCCGGTCTCGTGTGTTTGCATGGGTGGTTCAGTGGTAGAATTCTCGCCTGCCACGCGGGAGGCTCGGGTTCGATTCCCGGCCAATGCAAAGCGGCTCTTTTAATAACTGTACACTCAGCGCTGAACTCCAGCTAATTCAGTCTTATCTCAAGACAGGTACTCCACATTTCCGCTCAACCCCTGGCAAGCGGAGCCCTGAGGCTGGCTCATTATAGTTCCCCTAGCTAAAAACTACACAGAGGCATCTCAGCTTCACACTTCTGACCGCCTTCTTGCCCATCCTTGCATCTGTGCACTTTCTCACACATTCCACTGTCTGACATATTGTCTTTGTTGAGCAACAGTCTCGTGTTAGCTTGAGAAGAGCCTCTCACCTGACTCGTGTACCGTACAATGGCTTAAAATCGGACACTTCTCATAGCTTGCTGCTGCTCCAGGTTGACATTCACTGCATGTGGCTCAGGTGGGGAGATGGGCTCCAAAGAAAGAGGCAAAAAACGGCAAGAGTGGAGCTCACGGTTGTGCCGGAATAGCTCAGTTAGGAGAGTGTTACACTGAAGGTCTAAAGGTCCCTGGTTCAGTCCCGGGTTCTGGCAGCACGTGACGTGAGTCTTGGAGCTCGTCTCCGCCTTGGGCTGCGATATACCCGCTGGTTCCATGGTGTAATGGTTAGCTCTCTGGGCTCTGAATCCACCGATCCGAGTTCAAATCTCGGTGGGACCTGTCATGGGCTCTGTTTTGCGCCCCAAGGCGCACTCTTGCCCAAAAACGTTTCTTTTGCACTTTTTGCATGTGGTGTAGCCGACCTTTTCTGCCGCTTGGCCGGTTAGCTCAGCTGGTTAGAGCGTGGTGCTAATAACGCCAAGGTCATGGGTTCGATCCCCATACGGGCCACGCTTTCTCTTTCTCCCGGTGGTCGGAGTGCTTGGAGATCAGAGGTAAGGAAAATGAAAGTGTCCGACGTGATTATAAGAACACAGTCGTGCCAGATTCACCTGCGTCGTGGTGAGAAAAAGAAATGGAGGATACACGCATTTCTCTTAGCTGACAATTCTGCAGCAAGTGGACTGGCAAAGTGTACGTCTACATACACAATTTGCTCAAAGAGCGTAGTAGTTCTTGAAGAAAAATCCAACCCGCACTGTAAAACCATGCTGCCTTCTGGTGTTGTTTACAAGTTTCTGATGGAACGAGCTTTTTTGGAGGCATTTATTGGAAAAGTCGACGGAGTTGTCAAGCATCCCGAAGCAGCACTTCCACTAGAAGGTCCCAGAGTTCTTGTGCTTCAAGCACTTCAATTTATAAATACTCCGTTGATCTTAACAGTTGTGTGAAATGAGCTGTCATCGCTCCGTTTTTGCTTTAGCAATTTTTCCGGTCTTTTGGCTGAAAGCCGGTCTCGTGTGTTTGCATGGGTGGTTCAGTGGTAGAATTCTCGCCTGCCACGCGGGAGGCTCGGGTTCGATTCCCGGCCAATGCAAAGCGGCTCTTTTAATAACTGTACACTCAGCGCTGAACTCCAGCTAATTCAGTCTTATCTCAAGACAGGTACTCCACATTTCCGCTCAACCCCTGGCAAGCGGAGCCCTGAGGCTGGCTCATTACAGTTCCCCTAGCTAAAAACTACACAGAGGCATCTCAGCTTCACACTTCTGACCGCCTTCTTGCCCATCCTTGCATCTGTGCACTTTCTCACACATTCCACTGTCTGACATATTGTCTTTGTTGAGCAACAGTCTCGTGTTAGCTTGAGAAGAGCCTCTCACCTGACTCGTGTACCGTACAATGGCTTAAAATCGGACACTTCTCATAGCTTGCTGCTGCTCCAGGTTGACATTCACTGCATGTGGCTCAGGTGGGGAGATGGGCTCCAAAGAAAGAGGCAAAAAACGGCAAGAGTGGAGCTCACGGTTGTGCCGGAATAGCTCAGTTAGGAGAGTGTTACACTGAAGGTCTAAAGGTCCCTGGTTCAGTCCCGGGTTCTGGCAGCACGTGACGTGAGTCTTGGAGCTCGTCTCCGCCTTGGGCTGCGATATACCCGCTGGTTCCATGGTGTAATGGTTAGCTCTCTGGGCTCTGAATCCACCGATCCGAGTTCAAATCTCGGTGGGACCTGTCATGGGCTCTGTTTTGCGCCCCAAGGCGCACTCTTGCCCAAAAACGTTTCTTTTGCACTTTTTGCATGTGGTGTAGCCGACCTTTTCTGCCGCTTGGCCGGTTAGCTCAGCTGGTTAGAGCGTGGTGCTAATAACGCCAAGGTCATGGGTTCGATCCCCATACGGGCCACGCTTTCTCTTTCTCCCGGTGGTCGGAGTGCTTGGAGATCAGAGGTAAGGAAAATGAAAGTGTCCGACGTGATTATAAGAACACAGTCGTGCCAGATTCACCTGCGTCGTGGTGAGAAAAAGAAATGGAGGATACACGCATTTCTCTTAGCTGACAATTCTGCAGCAAGTGGACTGGCAAAGTGTACGTCTACATACACAATTTGCTCAAAGAGCGTAGTAGTTCTTGAAGAAAAATCCAACCCGCACTGTAAAACCATGCTGCCTTCTGGTGTTGTTTACAAGTTTCTGATGGAACGAGCTTTTTTGGAGGCATTTATTGGAAAAGTCGACGGAGTTGTCAAGCATCCCGAAGCAGCACTTCCACTAGAAGGTCCCAGAGTTCTTGTGCTTCAAGCACTTCAATTTATAAATACTCCGTTGATCTTAACAGTTGTGTGAAATGAGCTGTCATCGCTCCGTTTTTGCTTTAGCAATTTTTCCGGTCTTTCGGCGGAAAGCCGGTCTCGTGTGTTTGCATGGGTGGTTCAGTGGTAGAATTCTCGCCTGCCACGCGGGAGGCCCGGGTTCGATTCCCGGCCAATGCAAAGCGGCTCTTTTAATAACTGTACACTCAGCGCTGAACTCCAGCTAATTCAGTCTTATCTCAAGACAGGTACTCCACATTTCCGCTCAACCCCTGGCAAGCGGAGCCCTGAGGCTGGCTCATTACAGTTCCCCTAGCTAAAAACTACACAGAGGCATCTCAGCTTCACACTTCTGACCGCCTTCTTGCCCATCCTTACATCTGTGCACTTTCTCACACATTCCACTGTCTGACATATTGTCTTTGTTGAGCAACAGTCTCGTGTTAGCTTGAGAAGAGCCTCTCACCTGACTCGTGTACCGTACTATGGCTTAAAATCGGACAATTCTCATAGCTTGCTGCTGCTCCAGGTTGACATTCACTGCATGTGGCTCAGGTGGGGAGATGGGCTCCAAAGAAAGAGGCAGAAAACGGCAAGAGTGGAGCTCACGGTTGTGCCGGAATAGCTCAGTTGGGAGAGCGTTAGACTGAAGATCTAAAGGTCCCTGGTTCAATCCCGGGTTCTGGCAGCACGTGACGTGAGTCTTGGAGCTCGTCTCCGCCTTGGGCTGCGATGTACCCGCTGGTTCCATGGTGTAATGGTTAGCACTCTGGGCTCTGAATCCAGCGATCCGAGTTCAAATCTCGGTGGGACCTGTCATGGGCTCAGTTTTGCGCCCCAAGGCGCACTCTTGCCCAAAAACGTTTCTTTTGCACTTTTTGCATGTGGTGTAGCCGACCTTTTCTGCCGCTTGGCCGGTTAGCTCAGCTGGTTAGAGCGTGGTGCTAATAACGCCAAGGTCATGGGTTCGATCCCCATACGGGCCACGCTTTGTCTTTCTCCCGGTGGTCGGAGTGCTTGGAGATCAGAGGTAAGGAAAATGAAAGTGTCCGACGTGATTATAAGAACACAGTCGTGCCAGATTCACCTGCGTCGTGGTGAGAAAAAGAAATGGAGGATACACGCATTTCTCTTAGCTGACAATTCTGCAGCAAGTGGACTGGCAAAGTGTACGTCTACATACACAATTTGCTCAAAGAGCGTAGTAGTACTTGAAGAAAAATCCAACCCGCACTGTAAAACCATGCTGCCTTCTGGTGTTGTTTACAAGTATCTGATGGAACGAACTCTTTTGGAGGCATTAATTGGAAAAGTCGACGGAGTTGTCAAGCATCCCGAAGCAGCACTTCCACTAGAAGGTCCCAGAGTTCTTGTGCTTCAAGCACTTCAATTTATAAATACTCCGTTGATCTTAACAGTTGTGTGAAATGAGCTGTCATCACTCCGTTTTTGCTTTAGCAATTTTTCCGGTCTTTCGGCAGAAAGCCGGTCTCTTGTGTTTGCATGGGTGGTTCAGTGGTAGAATTCTCGCCTGCCACGCGGGAGGCCCGGGTTCGATTCCCGGCCAATGCAAAGCGGCTCTTTTAATAACTGTACACTCAGCGCTGAACTCCAGCTAATTCAGTCTTATCTCAAGACAGGTACTCCACATTTCCGCTCAACCCCTGGCAAGCGGAGCCCTGAGGCTGGCTCATTACAGTTCCCCTAGCTAAAAACTACACAGAGGCATTTCAGCTTCACACTTCTGACCGCCTTCTTGCCCATCCTTGCATCTGTGCACTTTCTCACACATTCCACTGTCTGACATATTGTCTTTGTTGAGCAACAGTCTCGTGTTAGCTTGAGAAGAGCCTCTCACTTGACTCGTGTACCGTACTATGGCTTAAAATCGGACACTTCTCATAGCTTGCTGCTGCTCCAGGTTGACATTCACTGCATGTGGCTCAGGTGGGGAGATGGGCTCCAAAGAAAGAGGCAGAAAACGGCAAGAGTGGAGCTCATGGTTGTGCCGGAATAGCTCAGTTGGGAGAGCGTTAGACTGAAGATCTAAAGGTCCCTGGTTCAATCCCGGGTTCTGGCAGCACGTGACGTGAGTCTTGAAGCTCGTCTCCGCCTTGGGCTGCGATGTACCCGCTGGTTCCATGGTGTAATGGTTAGCACTCTGGGCTCTGAATCCAGCGATCCGAGTTCAAATCTCGGTGGGACCTGTCATGGGCTCAGTTTTGCGCCCCAAGGCGCACTCTTGCCCAAAAACGTTTCTTTTGCACTTTTTGCATGTGGTGTAGCCGACCTTTTCTGCCGCTTGGCCGGTTAGCTCAGCTGGTTTGAGCGTGGTGCTAATAACGCCAAGGTCATGGGTTCGATCCCCATACGGGCCACGCTTTCTCTTTCTCCCGGTGGTCGGAGTGCTTGGAGATCAGAGGTAAGGAAAATGAAAGTGTCCGACGTGATTATAAGAACACAGTCGTGCCAGATTCACCTGCGTCGTGGTGAGAAAAAGAAATGGAGGATAGACGCATTTCTCTTAGCTGACAATTCTGCAGCAAGTGGACTGGCAAAGTGTACGTCTACATACACCATTTGCTCAAAGAGCGTAGTAGTACTTGAAGAAAAATCCAACCCGCACTGTAAAACCATGCTGCCTTCTGGTGTTGTTTACAAGTATCTGATGGAACGAACTCTTTTGGAGGCATTTATTGGAAAAGTCGACGGAGTTGTCAAGCATCCCGAAGCAGCACTTCCACTAGAAGGTCCCAGAGTTCTTGTGCTTCAAGCACTTCAATTTATAAATACTCCGTTGATCTTAACAGTTGTGTGAAATGAGCTGTCATCACTCCGTTTTTGCTTTAGCAATTTTTCCGGTCTTTCGGCGGAAAGCCGGTCTCTTGTGTTTGCATGGGTGGTTCAGTGGTAGAATTCTCGCCTGCCACGCGGGAGGCCCGGGTTCGATTCCCGGCCAATGCAAAGCGGCTCTTTTAATAACTGTACACTCAGCGCTGAACTCCAGCTAATTCAGTCTTATCTCAAGACAGGTACTCCACATTTCCGCTCAACCCCTGGCAAGCGGAGCCCTGAGGCTGGCTCATTACAGTTCCCCTAGCTAAAAACTACACAGAGGCATCTCAGCTTCACACTTCTGACCGCCTTCTTGCCCATCCTTACATCTGTGCACTTTCTCACACATTCCACTGTCTGACATATTGTCTTTGTTGAGCAACAGTCTCGTGTTAGCTTGAGAAGAGCCTCTCACCTGACTCGTGTACCGTACTATGGCTTAAAATCGGACACTTCTCATAGCTTGCTGCTGCTCCAGGTTGACATTCACTGCATGTGGCTCAGGTGGGGAGATGGGCTCCAAAGAAAGAGGCAGAAAACGGCAAGAGTGGAGCTCACGGTTGTGCCGGAATAGCTCAGTTGGGAGAGCGTTAGACTGAAGATCTAAAGGTCCCTGGTTCAATCCCGGGTTCTGGCAGCACGTGACGTGAGTCTTGGAGCTCGTCTCCGCCTTGGGCTGCGATGTACCCGCTGGTTCCATGGTGTAATGGTTAGCACTCTGGGCTCTGAATCCAGCGATCCGAGTTCAAATCTCGGTGGGACCTGTCATGGGCTCAGTTTTGCGCCCCAAGGCGCACTCTTGCCCAAAAACGTTTCTTTTGCACTTTTTGCATGTGGTGTAGCCGACCTTTTCTGCCGCTTGGCCGGTTAGCTCAGCTGGTTAGAGCGTGGTGCTAATAACGCCAAGGTCATGGGTTCGATCCCCATACGGGCCACGCTTTGTCTTTCTCCCGGTGGTCGGAGTGCTTGGAGATCAGAGGTAAGGAAAATGAAAGTGTCCGACGTGATTATAAGAACACAGTCGTGCCAGATTCACCTGCGTCGTGGTGAGAAAAAGAAATGGAGGATACACGCATTTCTCTTAGCTGACAATTCTGCAGCAAGTGGACTGGCAAAGTGTACGTCTACATACACCATTTGCTCAAAGAGCGTAGTAGTACTTGAAGAAAAATCCAACCCGCACTGTAAAACCATGCTGCCTTCTGGTGTTGTTTACAAGTATCTGATGGAACGAACTCTTTTGGAGGCATTTATTGGAAAAGTCGACGGAGTTGTCAAGCATCCCGAAGCAGCACTTCCACTAGAAGGTCCCAGAGTTCTTGTGCTTCAAGCACTTCAATTTATAAATACTCCGTTGATCTTAACAGTTGTGTGAAATGAGCTGTCATCACTCCGTTTTTGCTTTAGCAATTTTTCCGGTCTTTCGGCGGAAAGCCGGTCTCTTGTGTTTGCATGGGTGGTTCAGTGGTAGAATTCTCGCCTGCCACGCGGGAGGCCCGGGTTCGATTCCCGGCCAATGCAAAGCGGCTCTTTTAATAACTGTACACTCAGCGCTGAACTCCAGCTAATTCAGTCTTATCTCAAGACAGGTACTCCACATTTCCGCTCAACCCCTGGCAAGCGGAGCCCTGAGGCTGGCTCATTACAGTTCCCCTAGCTAAAAACTACACAGAGGCATCTCAGCTTCACACTTCTGACCGCCTTCTTGCCCATCCTTACATCTGTGCACTTTCTCACACATTCCACTGTCTGACATATTGTCTTTGTTGAGCAACAGTCTCGTGTTAGCTTGAGAAGAGCCTCTCACCTGACTCGTGTACCGTACTATGGCTTAAAATCGGACACTTCTCATAGCTTGCTGCTGCTCCAGGTTGACATTCACTGCATGTGGCTCAGGTGGGGAGATGGGCTCCAAAGAAAGAGGCAGAAAACGGCAAGAGTGGAGCTCACGGTTGTGCCGGAATAGCTCAGTTGGGAGAGCGTTAGACTGAAGATCTAAAGGTCCCTGGTTCAATCCCGGGTTCTGGCAGCACGTGACGTGAGTCTTGGAGCTCGTCTCCGCCTTGGGCTGCGATGTACCCGCTGGTTCCATGGTGTAATGGTTAGCACTCTGGGCTCTGAATCCAGCGATCCGAGTTCAAATCTCGGTGGGACCTGTCATGGGCTCAGTTTTTGCGCCCCAAGGCGCACTCTTGCCCAAAAACGTTTCTTTTGCACTTTTTGCATGTGGTGTAGCCGACCTTTTCTGCCGCTTGGCCGGTTAGCTCAGCTGGTTAGAGCGTGGTGCTAATAACGCCAAGGTCATGGGTTCGATCCCCATACGGGCCACGCTTTGTCTTTCTCCCGGTGGTCGGAGTGCTTGGAGATCAGAGGTAAGGAAAATGAAAGTGTCCGACGTGATTATAAGAACACAGTCGTGCCAGATTCACCTGCGTCGTGGTGAGAAAAAGAAATGGAGGATACACGCATTTCTCTTAGCTGACAATTCTGCAGCAAGTGGACTGGCAAAGTGTACGTCTACATACACAATTTGCTCAAAGAGCGTAGTAGTACTTGAAGAAAAATCCAACCCGCACTGTAAAACCATGCTGCCTTCTGGTGTTGTTTACAAGTATCTGATGGAACGAACTTTTTTGGAGGCATTTATTGGAAAAGTCGACGGAGTTGTCAAGCATCCCGAAGCAGCACTTCCACTAGAAGGTCCCAGAGTTCTTGTGCTTCAAGCACTTCAATTTATAAATACTCCGTTGATCTTAACAGTTGTGTGAAATGAGCTGTCATCACTCCGTTTTTGCTTTAGCAATTTTTCCGGTCTTTCGGCGGAAAGCCGGTCTCTTGTGTTTGCATGGGTGGTTCAGTGGTAGAATTCTCGCCGCCCGCGCGGGAGGCCCGTGTTCGATTCCCGGCCAATGCAAAGCGGCTCTTTTAATAACTGTACACTCAGCGCTGAACTCCAGCTAATTCAGTCTTATCTCAAGACAGGTACTCCACATTTCCGCTCAACCCCTGGCAAGCGGAGCCCTGAGGCTGGCTCATTACAGTTCCCCTAGCTAAAAACTACACAGAGGCATCTCAGCTTCACACTTCTGACCGCCTTCTTGCCCATCCTTGCATCTGTGCACTTTCTCACACATTCCACTGTCTGACATATTGTCTTTGTTGAGCAACAGTCTCGTGTTAGCTTGAGAAGAGCCTCTCACCTGACTCGTGTACCGTACAATGGCTTAAAATCGGACACTTCTCATAGCTTGCTGCTGCTCCAGGTTGACATTCACTGCATGTGGCTCAGGTGGGGAGATGGGCTCCAAAGAAAGAGGCAGAAAATGGCAAGAGTGGAGCTCACGGTTGTGCCGGAATAGCTCAGTTGGGAGAGCGTTAGACTGAAGATCTAAAGGTCCCTGGTTCAATCCCGGGTTCTGGCAGCACGTGACGTGAGTCTTGGAGCTTGTCTCCACCTTGGGCTGCGATGTACCCGCTGGTTCCATGGTGTAATGGTTAGCTCTCTAGGCTCTGAATCCAGCGATCCGAGTTCAAATCTTAGTGGGACCTGTCATGGGCTCAGTTTTGCGCCCCAAGGCGCACTCTTGCCCAAAAACGTTTCTTTTGCACTTTTTGCATGTGGTGTAGCCGACCTTTTCTGCCGCTTGGCCGGTTAGCTCAGCTGGTTAGAGCGTGGTGCTAATAACGCCAAGGTCATGGGTTCGATCCCCATACGGGCCACGCTTTCTCTTTCTCCCGGTGGTCGGAGTGCTTGGAGATCAGAGGTAAGGAAAATGAAAGTGTCCGACGTGATTATAAGAACACAGTCGTGCCAGATTCACCTGCGTCGTGGTGAGAAAAAGAAATGGAGGATACACGCATTTCTCTTAGCTGACAATTCTGCAGCAAGTGGACTGGCAAAGTGTACGTCTACATACACAATTTGCTCAAAGAGCGTAGTAGTTCGTGAAGAAAAATCCAACCCGCACTGTAAAACCATGCTGCCTTCTGGTGTTGTTTACAACTTTCTGATGGAACGAGCTTTTTTGGAGGCATTTATTGGAAAAGTCGACGGAGTTGTCAAGCATCCCGAAGCAGCACTTCCACTAGAAGGTCCCAGAGTTCTTGTGCTTCAAGCACTTCAATTTATAAATACTCCGTTGATCTTAACAGTTGTGTGAAATGAGCTGTCATCACTCCGTTTTTGCTTTAGCAATTTTTCCGGTCTTTCGGCGGAAAGCCGGTCTCGTGTGTTTGCATGGCTGGTTCAGTGGTAGAATTCTCGCCTGCCACGCGGGAGGCCCTGGTTCGATTCCCGGCCAATGCAAAGCGGCTCTTTTAATAACTGTACACTCAGCACTGAACTCCAGCTAATTCAGTCTTATCTCAAGACAGGTACTCCACATTTCCGCTCAACCCCTGGCAAGCGGAGCCCTGAGGCTGGCTCATTACAGTTCCCCTAGCTAAAAACTACACAGAGGCATCTCAGCTTCACACTTCTGACCGCCTTCTTGCCCATCCTTGCATCTGTGCACTTTCTCACACATTCCACTGTCTGACATATTGTCTTTGTTGAGCAACAGTCTCGTGTTAGCTTGAGAAGAGCCTCTCACCTGACTCGTGTACCGTACTATGGCTTAAAATCGGACACTTCTCATAGCTTGCTGCTGCTCCAGGTTGACATTCACTGCATGTGGCTCAGGTGGGGAGATGGGCTCCAAAGAAAGAGGCAGAAAACGGCAAGAGTGGAGCTCACGGTTGTGCCGGAATAGCTCAGTTGGGAGAGCGTTAGACTGAAGATCTAAAGGTCCCTGGTTCAATCCCGGGTTCTGGCAGCACGTGACGTGAGTCTTGGAGCTCGTCTCCGCCTTGGGCTGCGATGTACCCGCTGGTTCCATGGTGTAATGGTTAGCACTCTGGGCTCTGAATCCAGCGATCCGAGTTCAAATCTCGGTGGGACCTGTCATGGGCTCAGTTTTGCGCCCCAAGGCGCACTCTTGCCCAAAAACGTTTCTTTTGCACTTTTTGCATGTGGTGTAGCCGACCTTTTCTGCCGCTTGGCCGGTTAGCTCAGCTGGTTAGCGCGTGGTGCTAATAACGCCAAGGTCATGGGTTCGATCCCCATACGGGCCACGCTTTCTCTTTCTCCCGGTGGTCGGAGTGCTTGGAGATCAGAGGTAAGGAAAATGAAAGTGTCCGACGTGATTATAAGAACACAGTCGTGCCAGATTCACCTGCGTCGTGGTGAGAAAAAGAAATGGAGGATACACGCATTTCTCTTAGCTGACAATTCTGCAGCAAGTGGACTGGCAAAGTGTACGTCTACATACACAATTTGCTCAAAGAGCGTAGTAGTACTTGAAGAAAAATCCAACCCGCACTGTAAAACCATGCTGCCTTCTGGTGTTGTTTACAAGTATCTGATGGAACGAACTTTTTTGGAGGCATTTATTGGAAAAGTCGACGGAGTTGTCAAGCATCCCGAAGCAGCACTTCCACTAGAAGGTCCCAGAGTTCTTGTGCTTCAAGCACTTCAATTTATAAATACTCCGTTGATCTTAACAGTTGTGTGAAATGAGCTGTCATCACTCCGTTTTTGCTTTAGCAATTTTTCCGGTCTTTCGGCGGAAAGCCGGTCTCTTGTGTTTGCATGGGTGGTTCAGTGGTAGAATTCTCGCCTGCCACGCGGGAGGCCCGGGTTCGATTCCCGGCCAATGCAAAGCGGCTCTTTTAATAACTGTACACTCAGCGCTGAACTCCAGCTAATTCAGTCTTATCTCAAGACAGGTACTCCACATTTCCGCTCAACCCCTGGCAAGCGGAGCCCTGAGGCTGGCTCATTACAGTTCCCCTAGCTAAAAACTACACAGAGGCATCTCAGCTTCACACTTCTGACCGCCTTCTTGCCCATCCTTGCATCTGTGCACTTTCTCACACATTCCACTGTCTGACATATTGTCTTTGTTGAGCAACAGTCTCGTGTTAGCTTGAGAAGAGCCTCTCACCTGACTCGTGTACCGTACTATGGCTTAAAATCGGACAATTCTCATAGCTTGCTGCTGCTCCAGGTTGACATTCACTGCATGTGGCTCAGGTGGGGAGATGGGCTCCAAAGAAAGAGGCAGAAAACGGCAAGAGTGGAGCTCACGGTTGTGCCGGAATAGCTCAGTTGGGAGAGCGTTAGACTAAAGATCTAAAGGTCCCTGGTTCAATCCCGGGTTCTGGCAGCACGTGACGTGAGTCTTGGAGCTCGTCTCCGCCTTGGGCTGCGATGTACCCGCTGGTTCCATGGTGTAATGGTTAGCACTCTGGGCTCTGAATCCAGCGATCCGAGTTCAAATCTCGGTGGGACCTGTCATGGGCTCAGTTTTGCGCCCCAAGGCGCACTCTTGCCCAAAAACGTTTCTTTTGCACTTTTTGCATGTGGTGTAGCCGACCTTTTCTGCCGCTTGGCCGGTTAGCTCAGCTGGTTAGAGCGTGGTGCTAATAACGCCAAGGTCATGGGTTCGATCCCCATACGGGCCACGCTTTGTCTTTCTCCCGGTGGTCGGAGTGCTTGGAGATCAGAGGTAAGGAAAATGAAAGTGTCCGACGTGATTATAAGAACACAGTCGTGCCAGATTCACCTGCGTCGTGGTGAGAAAAAGAAATGGAGGATACACGCATTTCTCTTAGCTGACAATTCTGCAGCAAGTGGACTGGCAAAGTGTACGTCTACATACACAATTTGCTCAAAGAGCGTAGTAGTACTTGAAGAAAAATCCAACCCGCACTGTAAAACCATGCTGCCTTCTGGTGTTGTTTACAAGTATCTGATGGAACGAACTTTTTTGGAGGCATTTATTGGAAAAGTCGACGGAGTTGTCAAGCATCCCGAAGCAGCACTTCCACTAGAAGGTCCCAGAGTTCTTGTGCTTCAAGCACTTCAATTTATAAATACTCCGTTGATCTTAACAGTTGTGTGAAATGAGCTGTCATCACTCCGTTTTTGCTTTAGCAATTTTTCCGGTCTTTCGGCGGAAAGCCGGTCTCTTGTGTTTGCATGGGTGGTTCAGTGGTAGAATTCTCGCCTGCCACGCGGGAGGCCCGGGTTCGATTCCCGGCCAATGCAAAGCGGCTCTTTTAATAACTGTACACTCAGCGCTGAACTCCAGCTAATTCAGTCTTATCTCAAGACAGGTACTCCACATTTTCGCTCAACCCCTGGCAAGCGGAGCCCTGAGGCTGGCTCATTACAGTTCCCCTAGCTAAAAACTACACAGAGGCATCTCAGCTTCACACTTCTGACCGCCTTCTTGCCCATCCTTGCATCTGTGCACTTTCTCACACATTCCACTGTCTGACATATTGTCTTTGTTGAGCAACAGTCTCGTGTTAGCTTGAGAAGAGCCTCTCACCTGACTCGTGTACCGTACTATGGCTTAAAATCGGACACTTCTCATAGCTTGCTGCTGCTCCAGGTTGACATTCACTGCATGTGGCTCAGGTGGGGAGATGGGCTCCAAAGAAAGAGGCAGAAAACGGCAAGAGCATAGCTCACGGTTGTGCCGGAATAGCTCAGTTGGGAGAGCGTTAGACTGAAGATCTAAAGGTCCCTGGTTCAATCCCGGGTTCTGGCAGCACGTGACGTGAGTCTTGGAGCTCGTCTCCGCCTTGGGCTGCGATGTACCCGCTGGTTCCATGGTGTAATGGTTAGCACTCTGGGCTCTGAATCCAGCGATCCGAATTCAAATCTCGGTGGGACCTGTCATGGGCTCAGTTTTGCGCCCCAAGGCACACTCTTGCCCAAAAACGTTTCTTTTGCACTTTTTGCATGTGGTGTAGCCGACCTTTTCTGCCGCTTGGCCGGTTAGCTCAGCTGGTTAGAGCGTGGTGCTAATAACGCCAAGGTCATGGGTTCGATCCCCATACGGGCCACGCTTTGTCTTTCTCCCGGTGGTCGGAGTGCTTGGAGATCAGAGGTAAGGAAAATGAAAGTGTCCGACGTGATTATAAGAACACAGTCGTGCCAGATTCACCTGCGTCGTGGTGAGAAAAAGAAATGGAGGATACACGCATTTCTCTTAGCTGACAATTCTGCAGCAAGTGGACTGGCAAAGTGTACGTCTACATGCACAATTTGCTCAAAGAGCGTAGTAGTACTTGAAGAAAAATCCAACCCGCACTGTAAAACCATGCTGCCTTCTGGTGTTGTTTACAAGTATCTGATGGAACGAACTTTTTTGGAGACATTTATTGGAAAAGTCGACGGAGTTGTCAAGCATCCCGAAGCAGCACTTCCACTAGAAGGTCCCAGAGTTCTTGTGCTTCAAGCACTTCAATTTATAAATACTCCGTTGATCTTAACAGTTGTGTGAAATGAGCTGTCATCACTCCGTTTTTGCTTTAGCAATTTTTCCACTCTTTCGGCGGAAAGCCGGTCTCGTGTGTTTGCATGGGTGGTTCAGTGGCAGAATTCTCGCCTGCCACGCGGGAGGCCCGGGTTCAATTCCCGGCCAATGCAAAGCGGCACTTTTAATAACTGTACACTCAGCACTGAACTCCAGCTAATTCAGTCTTATCTCAAGACAGGTACTCCACATTTTCGCTCAACCCCTGGCAAGCGGAGCCCTGAGGCTGGCTCATTACAGTTCCCCTAGCTAAAAACTACACAGAGGCATCTCAGCTTCACACTTCTGACCGCCTTCTTGCCCATCCTTGCATCTGTGCACTTTCTCACACATTCCACTGTCTGACATATTGTCTTTGTTGAGCAACAGTCTCGTGTTAGCTTGAGAAGAGCCTCTCACCTGACTCGTGTACCGTACTATGGCTTAAAATCGGACACTTCTCATAGCTTGCTGCTGCTCCAGGTTGACATTCACTGCATGTGGCTCAGGTGGGGAGATGGGCTCCAAAGAAAGAGGCAGAAAACGGCAAGAGCATAGCTCACGGTTGTGCCGGAATAGCTCAGTTGGGAGAGCGTTAGACTGAAGATCTAAAGGTCCCTGGTTCAATCACGGGTTCTGGCAGCACGTGACGTGAGTCTTGGAGCTCGTCTCCGCCTTGGGCTGCGATGTACCCGCTGGTTCCATGGTGTAATAGTTAGCACTCTGGGCTCTGAATCCAGCGATCCGAGTTCAAATCTCGGTGGGACCTGTCATGGGCTCAGTTTTGCGCCCCAAGGCGCACTCTTGCCCAAAAACGTTTCTTTTGCACTTTTTGCATGTGGTGTAGCCGACCTTTTCTGCCGCTTGGCCGGTTAGCTCAGCTGTTTAGAGCGTGGTGCTAATAACGCCAAGGTCATGGGTTCGATCCCCATACGGGCCATGCTTTGTCTTTCTCCCGGTGGTCGGAGTGCTTGGAGATCAGAGGTAAGGAAAATGAAAGTGTCCGACGTGATTATAAGAACACAGTCGTGCCAGATTCACCTGCGTCGTGGTGAGAAAAAGAAATGGAGGATACACGCATTTCTCTTAGCTGACAATTCTGCAGCAAGTGGACTGGCAAAGTGTACGTCTACATACACAATTTGCTCAAAGAGCGTAGTAGTACTTGAAGAAAAATCCAACCCGCACTGTAAAACCATGCTGCCTTCTGGTGTTGTTTACAAGTATCTGATGGAACGAACTTTTTTGGAGGCATTTATTGGAAAAGTCGACGGAGTTGTCAAGCATCCCGAAGCAGCACTTCCACTAGAAGGTCCCAGAGTTCTTGTGCTTCAAGCACTTCAATTTATAAATACTCCGTTGATCTTAACAGTTGTGTGAAATGAGCTGTCATCACTCCGTTTTTGCTTTAGCAATTTTTCCGGTCTTTCGGCGGAAAGCCGGTCTCGTGTGTTTGCATGGGTGGTTCAGTGGTAGAATTCTCGCCAGGCACGCGAGAGGCCCGGGTTCGATTCCCGGCCAATGCAAAGCGGCTCTTTTAATAACTGTACACTCAGCGCTGAACTCCAGCTAATTCAGTCTTATCTCAAGACAGGTACTCCACATTTTCGCTCAACCCCTGGCAAGCGGAGCCCTGAGGCTGGCTCATTACAGTTCCCCTAGCTAAAAACTACACAGAGGCATCTCAGCTTCACACTTCTGACCGCCTTCTTGCCCATCCTTGCATCTGTGCACTTTCTCACACATTCCACTGTCTGACATATTGTCTTTGTTGAGCAACAGTCTCGTGTTAGCTTGAGAAGAGCCTCTCACCTGACTCGTGTACCGTACTATGGCTTAAAATCGGACACTTCTCATAGCTTGCTGCTGCTCCAGGTTGACATTCACTGCATGTGGCTCAGGTGGGGAGATGGGCTCCAAAGAAAGAGGCAGAAAACGGCAAGAGTGGAGCTCACGGTTGTGCCGGAATAGCTCAGTTGGGAGAGCGTTAGACTGAAGATCTAAAGGTCCCTGGTTCAATCCCGGGTTCTGGCAGCACGTGACGTGAGTCTTGGAGCTCGTTTCCGCCATGGGCTGCGATGTACCCGCTGGTTCCATGGTGTAATGGTTAGCACTCTGGGCTCTGAATCCAGCGATCCGAGTTCAAATCTCGGTGGGACCTGTCATGGGCTCAGTTTTGCGCCCCAAGGCGCACTCTTGCCCAAAAACGTTTCTTTTGCACTTTTTGCATGTGGTGTAGCCGACCTTTTCTGCCGCTTGGCCGGTTAGCTCAGCTGGTTAGAGCGTGGTGCTAATAACACCAAGGTCATGGGTTCGATCCCCATACGGGCCACGCTTTCTCTTTCTCCCGGTGGTCGGAGTGCTTGGAGATCAGAGGTAGGGAAAATGAAAGTGTCCGACGTGATTATAAGAACACAGTCGTGCCAGATTCACCTGCGTCGTGGTGAGAAAAAGAAATGGAGGATACACGCATTTCTCTTAGCTGACAATTCTGCAGCAAGTGGACTGGCAAAGTGTACGTCTACATACACAATTTGCTCAAAGAGCGTAGTAGTACTTGAAGAAAAATCCAACCCGTACTGTAAAACCATGCTGCCTTCTGGTGTTGTTTACAAGTATCTGATGGAACGAACTTTTTTGGAGGCATTTATTGGAAAAGTCGACGGAGTTGTCAAGCATCCCGAAGCAGCACTTCCACTAGAAGGTCCCAGAGTTCTTGTGCTTCAAGCACTTCAATTTATAAATACTCCATTGATCTTAACAGTTGTGTGAAATGAGCTGTCATCACTCCGTTTTTGCTTTAGCAATTTTTCCGCTCTTTCGGCGGAAAGCCGGTCTCGTGTGTTTGCATGGGTGGTTCAGTGGTAGAATTCTCGCCTGCCACGCGGGAGGCCCGGGATCGATTCCCGGCCAATGCAAAGCGGCTCTTTTAATAACTGTACACTCAGCGCTGAACTCCAGCTAATTCAGTCTTATCTCAAGACAGGTACTCCACATTTCCGCTCAACCCCTGGCAAGCGGAGCCCTGAGGCTGGCTCATTACAGTTCCCCTAGCTAAAAACTACACAGAGGCATCTCAGCTTCACACTTCTGACCGCCTTCTTGCCCATCCTTGCATCTGTGCACTTTCTCACACATTCCACTGTCTGACATATTGTCTTTGTTGAGCAACAGTCTCGTGTTAGCTTGAGAAGAGCCTCTCACCTGACTCGTGTACCGTACTATGGCTTAAAATCGGACACTTCTCATAGCTTGCTGCTGCTCCAGGTTGACATTCACTGCATGTGGCTCAGGTGGGGAGATGGGCTCCAAAGAAAGAGGCAGAAAACGGCAAGAGTGGAGCTCACAGTTGTGCCGGAATAGCTCAGTTGGCAGAGCGTTAGACTGAAGATCTAAAGGTCCTTGGTTCAATCCCGGGTTCTGGCAGCACGTGACGTGAGTCTTGGAGCTCGTCTCCGCCTTGGGCTGCGATGTACCCGCTGGTTCCATGGTGTAATGGTTAGCACTCTGGGCTCTGAATCCAGCGATCCGAGTTCAAATCTCGGTGGGACCTGTCATGGACTCAGTTTTGCGCCCCAAGGCGCACTCTTGCCCAAAAACGTTTCTTTTGCACTTTTTGCATGTGGTGTAGCGGACCTTTTTTGCCGCTTGGCCGGTTAGCTCAGCTGGTTAGAGCGTGGTGCTAATAACGCCAAGGTCATGGGTTCGATCCCCATACGGGCCACGCTTTCTCTTTCTCCCGGTGGTCGGAGTGCTTGGAGATCAGAGGTAGGGAAAATGAAAGTGTCCGACGTGATGATAAGAACACAGTCGTGCCAGATTCAACTGCGTCGTGGTGAGAAAAAGAAATGGAGGATACACGCATTTCTCTTAGCTGAAAATTCTGCAGCAATTGGACTGGCAAAGTGTACGTCAACATATACAATTTGCTCAAAGAGCGTAGTAGTTTTTGAAGAAAAATCCAACCCGCACTGTAAAACCATGCTGCCTTCTGGTGTTGTTTACAACTTTCTGATGAAACGAGCTTTTTTGGAGGCATTTATTGGAAAAGTCGACGGAGTTGTCAAGCATCCCGAAGCAGCACTTCCACTAGAAGGTCCCAGAGTTCTTGTGCTTCAAGCACTTCAATTTATAAATACTCCGTTGATCTTAACAGTTGTGTGAAATGAGCTGTCATCACTCCGTTTTTGCTTTAGCAATTTTTCCGGTCTTTCGGCGGAAAGCCGGTCTCTTGTGTTTGCATGGGTGGTTCAGTGGTAGAATTCTCGCCTGCCACGCGGGAGGCCCGGGTTCGATTCCCGGCCAATGCAAAGCGGCTCTTTTAATAACTGTACACTCAGCGCTGAACTCCAGCTAATTCAGTCTTATCTCAAGACAGGTACTCCACATTTTCGCTCAACCCCTGGCAAGCGGAGCCCTGAGGCTGGCTCATTACAGTTCCCCTAGCTAAAAACTACACAGAGGCATCTCAGCTTCACACTTCTGACCGCCTTCTTGCCCATCCTTGCATCTGTGCACTTTCTCACACATTCCACTGTCTGACATATTGTCTTTGTTGAGCAACAGTCTCGTGTTAGCTTGAGAAGAGCCTCTCACCTGACTCGTGTACCGTACTATGGCTTAAAATCGGACACTTCTCATAGCTTGCTGCTGCTCCAGGTTGACATTCACTGCATGTGGCTCAGGTGGGGAGATGGGCTCCAAAGAAAGAGGCAGAAAACGGCAAGAGCATAGCTCACGGTTGTGCCGGAATAGCTCAGTTGGGAGAGCTTTAGACTGAAGATCTAAAGGTCCCTGGTTCAATCCCGGGTTCTGGCAGCACGTGACGTGAGTCTTGGAGCTCGTCTCCGCCTTGGGCTGCGATGTACCCGCTGGTTCCATGGTGTAATGGTTAGCACTCTGGGCTCTGAATCCAGCGATCCGAATTCAAATCTCGGTGGGACCTGTCATGGGCTCAGTTTTGCGCCCCAAGGCACACTCTTGCCCAAAAACGTTTCTTTTGCACTTTTTGCATGTGGTGTAGCCGACCTTTTCTGCCGCTTGGCCGGTTAGCTCAGCTGGTTAGAGCGTGGTGCTAATAACGCCAAGGTCATGGGTTCGATCCCCATACGGGCCACGCTTTGTCTTTCTCCCGGTGGTCGGAGTGCTTGGAGATCAGAGGTAAGGAAAATGAAAGTGTCCGACGTGATTATAAGAACACAGTCGTGCCAGATTCACCTGCGTCGTGGTGAGAAAAAGAAATGGAGGATACACGCATTTCTCTTAGCTGACAATTCTGCAGCAAGTGGACTGGCAAAGTGTACGTCTACATACACAATTTGCTCAAAGAGCGTAGTAGTACTTGAAGAAAAATCCAACCCGTACTGTAAAACCATGCTGCCTTCTGGTGTTGTTTACAAGTATCTGATGGAACGAACTTTTTTGGAGGCATTTATTGGAAAAGTCGACGGAGTTGTCAAGCATCCCGAAGCAGCACTTCCACTAGAAGGTCCCAGAGTTCTTGTGCTTCAAGCACTTCAATTTATAAATACTCCATTGATCTTAACAGTTGTGTGAAATGAGCTGTCATCACTCCGTTTTTGCTTTAGCAATTTTTCCACTCTTTCGGCGGAAAGCCGGTCTCGTGTGTTTGCATGGGTGGTTCAGTGGTTGAATTCTCGCCTGCCACGCGGGAGGCCCGGGTTCAATTCCCGGCCAATGCAAAGTGGCTCTTTTAATAACTGTACACTCATCGCTGAACTCCAGCTAATTCAGTCTTATCTCAAGACAGGTACTCCACATTTTCGCTCAACCCCTGGCAAGCGGAGCCCTGAGGCTGGCTCATTACAGTTCCCCTAGCTAAAAACTACACAGAGGCATCTCAGCTTCACACTTCTGACCGCCTTTTTGCCCATCCTTGCATCTGTGCACTTTCTCACACATTCCACTGTCTGACATATTGTCTTTGTTGAGCAACAGTCTCGTGTTAGCTTGAGAAGAGCCTCTCACCTGACTCGTGTACCGTACTATGGCTTAAAATCGGACACTTCTCATAGCTTGCTGCTGCTCCAGGTTGACATTCACTGCATGTGGCTCAGGTGGGGAGATGGGCTCCAAAGAAAGAGGCAGAAAACGGCAAGAGCATAGCTCACGGTTGTGCCGGAATAGCTCAGTTGGGAGAGCGTTAGACTGAAGATCTAAAGGTCCCTGGTTCAATCCCGGGTTCTGGCAGCACGTGACGTGAGTCTTGGAGCTCGTCTCCGCCATGGGCTGCGATGTACCCGCTGGTTCCATGGTGTAATAGTTAGCACTCTGGGCTCTGAATCCAGCGATCCAAGTTCAAATCTCGGTGGGACCTGTCATGGGCTCAGTTTTGCGCCCCAAGGCGCACTCTTGCCCAAAAACGTTTCTTTTGCACTTTTTGCATGTGGTGTAGCCGACCTTTTCTGCCGCTTGGCCGGTTAGCTCAGCTGTTTAGAGCGTGGTGCTAATAACGCCAAGGTCATGGGTTCGATCCCCATACGGGCCATGCTTTGTCTTTCTCCCGGTGGTCGGAGTGCTTGGAGATCAGAGGTAAGGAAAATGAAAGTGTCCGACGTGATTATAAGAACACAGTCGTGCCAGATTCACCTGCGTCGTGGTGAGAAAAAGAAATGGAGGATACACGCATTTCTCTTAGCTGACAATTCTGCAGCAAGTGGACTGGCAAAGTGTACGTCTACATACACAATTTGCTCAAAGAGCGTAGTAGTACTTGAAGAAAAATCCAACCCGCACTGTAAAACCATGCTGCCTTCTGGTGTTGTTTACAAGTATCTGATGGAACGAACTTTTTTGGAGGCATTTATTGGAAAAGTCGACGGAGTTGTCAAGCATCCCGAAGCAGCACTTCCACTAGAAGGTCCCAGAGTTCTTGTGCTTCAAGCACTTCAATTTATAAATACTCCGTTGATCTTAACAGTTGTGTGAAATGAGCTGTCATCACTCCGTTTTTGCTTTAGCAATTTTTCCGGTCTTTCGGCGGAAAGCCGGTCTCGTGTGTTTGCATGGGTGGTTCAGTGGTAGAATTCTCGCCAGGCACGCGAGAGGCCCGGGTTCGATTCCCGGCCAATGCAAAGCGGCTCTTTTAATAACTGTACACTCAGCGCTGAACTCCAGCTAATTCAGTCTTATCTCAAGACAGGTACTCCACATTTTCGCTCAACCCCTGGCAAGCGGAGCCCTGAGGCTGGCTCATTACAGTTCCCCTAGCTAAAAACTACACAGAGGCATCTCAGCTTCACACTTCTGACCGCCTTCTTGCCCATCCTTGCATCTGTGCACTTTCTCACACATTCCACTGTCTGACATATTGTCTTTGTTGAGCAACAGTCTCGTGTTAGCTTGAGAAGAGCCTCTCACCTGACTCGTGTACCGTACTATGGCTTAAAATCGGACACTTCTCATAGCTTGCTGCTGCTCCAGGTTGACATTCACTGCATGTGGCTCAGGTGGGGAGATGGGCTCCAAAGAAAGAGGCAGAAAACGGCAAGAGTGGAGCTCACGGTTGTGCCGGAATAGCTCAGTTGGGAGAGCGTTAGACTGAAGATCTAAAGGTCCCTGGTTCAATCACGGGTTCTGGCAGCACGTGACGTGAGTCTTGGAGCTCGTCTCCGCCATGGGCTGCGATGTACCCGCTGGTTCCATGGTGTAATGGTTAGCACTCTGGGCTCTGAATCCAGCGATCCGAGTTCAAATCTCGGTGGGACCTGTCATGGACTCAGTTTTGCGCCCCAAGGCGCACTCTTGCCCAAAAACGTTTCTTTTGCACTTTTTGCATGTGGTGTAGCAGACCTTTTCTGCCGCTTGGCCGGTTAGCTCAGCTGGTTAGAGCGTGGTGCTAATAACGCCAAGGTCATGGGTTCGATCCCCATACGGGCCACGCTTTCTCTTTCTCCCGGTGGTCGGAGTGCTTGGAGATCAGAGGTAGGGAAAATGAAAGTGTCCGACGTGATGATAAGAACACAGTCGTGCCAGATTCAACTGCGTCGTGGTGAGAAAAAGAAATGGAGGATACACGCATTTCTCTTAGCTGAAAATTCTGCAGCAATTGGACTGGCAAAGTGTACGTCAACATACACAATTTGCTCAAAGAGCGTAGTAGTTTTTGAAGAAAAATCCAACCCGCACTGTAAAACCATGCTGCCTTCTGGTGTTGTTTACAACTTTCTGATGAAACGAGCTTTTTTGGAGGCATTTATTGGAAAAGTCGACGGAGTTGTCAAGCATCCCGAAGCAGCACTTCCACTAGAAGGTCCCAGTATCTTGTGCTTCAAGCACTTCAATTTATAAATACTCCGTTGATCTTAACAGTTGTGTGAAATGAGCTGTCATCACTCCGTTTTTGCTTTAGCAATTTTTCCGGTCTTTCGGCGGAAAGCCGGTCTCTTGTGTTTGCATGGGTGGTTCAGTGGTAGAATTCTCGCCTGCCACGCGGGAGGCCCGGGTTCGATTCCCGGCCAATGCAAAGCGGCTCTTTTAATAACTGTACACTCAGCGCTGAACTCCAGCTAATTCAGTCTTATCTCAAGACAGGTACTCCACATTTCCGCTCAACCCCTGGCAAGCGGAGCCCTGAGGCTGGCTCATTACAGTTCCCCTAGCTAAAAACTACACAGAGGCATCTCAGCTTCACACTTCTGACCGCCTTCTTGCCCATCCTTGCATCTGTGCACTTTCTCACACATTCCACTGTCTGACATATTGTCTTTGTTGAGCAACAGTCTCGTGTTAGCTTGAGAAGAGCCTCTCACCTGACTCGTGTACCGTACTATGGCTTAAAATCGGACACTTCTCATAGCTTGCTGCTGCTCCAGGTTGACATTCACTGCATGTGGCTCAGGTGGGGAGATGGGCTCCAAAGAAAGAGGCAGAAAACGGCAAGAGTGGAGCTCACGGTTGTGCCGGAATAGCTCAGTTGGGAGAGCGTTAGACTGAAGATCTAAAGGTCCCTGGTTCAATCCCGGGTTCTGGCAGCACGTGACGTGAGTCTTGGAGCTCGTCTCCGCCTTGGGCTGCGATGTACCCGCTGGTTCCATGGTGTAATGGTTAGCACTCTGGGCTCTGAATCCAGCGATCCGAATTCAAATCTCGGTGGGACCTGTCATGGGCTCAGTTTTGCGCCCCAAGGCACACTCTTGCCCAAAAACGTTTCTTTTGCACTTTTTGCATGTGGTGTAGCCGACCTTTTCTGCCGCTTGGCCGGTTAGCTCAGCTGGTTAGAGCGTGGTGCTAATAACGCCAAGGTCATGGGTTCGATCCCCATACGGGCCACGCTTTGTCTTTCTCCCGGTGGTCGGAGTGCTTGGAGATCAGAGGTAAGGAAAATGAAAGTGTCCGACGTGATTATAAGAACACAGTCGTGCCAGATTCACCTGCGTCGTGGTGAGAAAAAGAAATGGAGGATACACGCATTTCTCTTAGCTGACAATTCTGCAGCAAGTGGACTGGCAAAGTGTACGTCTACATACACAATTTGCTCAAAGAGCGTAGTAGTACTTGAAGAAAAATCCAACCCGTACTGTAAAACCATGCTGCCTTCTGGTGTTGTTTACAAGTATCTGATGGAACGAACTTTTTTGGAGGCATTTATTGGAAAAGTCGACGGAGTTGTCAAGCATCCCGAAGCAGCACTTCCACTAGAAGGTCCCAGAGTTCTTGTGCTTCAAGCACTTCAATTTATAAATACTCCATTGATCTTAACAGTTGTGTGAAATGAGCTGTCATCACTCCGTTTTTGCTTTAGCAATTTTTCCACTCTTTCGGCGGAAAGCCGGTCTCGTGTGTTTGCATGGGTGGTTCAGTGGTTGAATTCTCGCCTGCCACGCGGGAGCCCCGGGTTCAATTCCCGGCCAATGCAAAGTGGCTCTTTTAATAACTGTACACTCAGCGCTGAACTCCAGCTAATTCAGTCTTATCTCAAGACAGGTACTCCACATTTTCGCTCAACCCCTGGCAAGCGGAGCCCTGAGGCTGGCTCATTACAGTTCCCCTAGCTAAAAACTACACAGAGGCATCTCAGCTTCACACTTCTGACCGCCTTCTTGCCCATCCTTGCATCTGTGCACTTTCTCACACATTCCACTGTCTGACAAATTTTCTGTGTTGAGAAACAGTCTCGTGTTAACTTGAGAAGAGCCTCTCACCTGACTCGTGTACCGTACTATGGCTTAAAATCGGACACTTCTCATAGCTTGCTGCTGCTCCAGGTTGACATTCACTGCATGTGGCTCAGGTGGGGAGATGGGCTCCAAAGAAAGAGGCAGAAAACGGCAAGAGCATAGCTCACGGTTGTGCCGGAATAGCTCAGTTGGGAGAGCGTTAGACTGAAGATCTAAAGGTCCCTGGTTCAATCACGGGTTCTGGCAGCACGTGACGTGAGTCTTGGAGCTCGTCTCCGCCTTGGGCTGCGATGTACCCGCTGGTTCCATGGTGTAATGGTTAGCTCTCTGGGCTCTGAATCCAGCGATCCGAGTTCAAATCTCGGTGGGACCTGTCATGGGCTCAGTTTTGCGCCCCAAGGCACACTCTTGCCCAAAAACGTTTCTTTTGCACTTTTTGCATGTGGTGTAGCCGACCTTTTCTGCCGCTTGGCCGGTTAGCTCAGCTGGTTAGAGCGTGGTGCTAATAACGCCAAGGTCATGGGTTCGATCCCCATACGGGCCACGCTTTCTCTTTCTCCCGGTGGTCGGAGTGCTTGGAGATCAGAGGTAGGGAAAATGAAAGTGTCCGACGTGATTATAAGAACACAGTCGTGCCAGATTCACCTGCGTCGTGGTGAGAAAAAGAAATGGAGGATACACGCATTTCTCTTAGCTGACAATTCTGCAGCAAGTGGACTGGCAAAGTGTACGTCTACATACACAATTTGCTCAAAGAGCGTAGTAGTACTTGAAGAAAAATCCAACCCGCACTGTAAAACCATGCTGCCTTCTGGTGTTGTTTACAAGTATCTGATGGAACGAACTTTTTTGGAGGCATTTATTGGAAAAGTCGACGGAGTTGTCAAGCATCCCGAAGCAGCACTTCCACTAGAAGGTCCCAGAGTTCTTGTGCTTCAAGCACTTCAATTTATAAATACTCCGTTGATCTTAACAGTTGTGTGAAATGAGCTGTCATCACTTCGTTTTTGCTTTAGCAATTTTTCCACTCTTTCGGCGGAAAGCCGGTCTCGTGTGTTTGCATGGGTGGTTCAGTGGTAGAATTCTCGCCTGCCACGCGGGAGGCCCGGGTTCGATTCCCGGCCAATGCAAAGCGGCTCTTTTAATAACTGTACACTCAGCGCTGAACTCCAGCTAATTCAGTCTTATCTCAAGACAGGTACTCCACATTTCCGCTCAACCCCTGGCAAGCGGAGCCCTGAGGCTGGCTCATTACAGTTCCCCTAGCTAAAAACTACACAGAGGCATCTCAGCTTCACACTTCTGACCGCCTTCTTGCCCATCCTTGCATCTGTGCACTTTCTCACACATTCCACTGTCTGACATATTGTCTTTGTTGAGCAACAGTCTCGTGTTAGCTTGAGAAGAGCCTCTCACCTGACTCGTGTACCGTACTATGGCTTAAAATCGGACACTTCTCATAGCTTGCTGCTGCTCCAGGTTGACATTCACTGCATGTGGCTCAGGTGGGGAGATGGGCTCCAAAGAAAGAGGCAGAAAACGGAAAGAGTGGAGCTCACGGTTGTGCCGGAATAGCTCAGTTGGGCGAGCGTTAGACTGAAGATCTAAAGGTCCCTGGTTCAATCCCGGGTTCTGGCAGCACGTGACGTGAGTCTTGGAGCTTGTCTCCGCCTTGGGCTGCGATGTACCCGCTGGTTCCCTGGTGTAATGGTTAGCGCTCTGAATCCAGCGATCCGAGTTCAAATCTCGGTGGGACCTGTCATGGGCTCAGTTTTGCGCCCCAAGGCGCACTCTTGCCCAAAAACGTTTCTTTTGCACTTTTTGCATGTGGTGTAGCCGACCTTTTCTGCCGCTTGGCCGGTTAGCTCAGCTGGTTAGAGCGTGGTGCTAATAACGCCAAGGTCATGGGTTCGATCCCCATACGGGCCACGCTTTCTCTTTCTCCCGGGTGGTCGGAGTGCTTGGAGATCAGAGGTAGGGAAAATGAAAGTGTCCGACGTGATGATAAGAACACAGTCGTGCCAGATTCACCTGCGTCGTGGTGAGAAAAAGAAATGGAGGATACACGCATTTCTCTTAGCTGACAATTCTGCAGCAAGTGGACTGGCAAAGTCTACGTCTACATACACAATTTGCTCAAAGAGCGTAGTAGTTCTTGAAGAAAAATCCAACCCGCACTGTAAAACCATGCTGCCTTCTGGTGTTGTTTACAAGTTTCTGATGGAACGAGCTTTTTTGGAGGCATTTATTGGAAAAGTCGACGGAGTTGTCAAGCATCCCGAAGCAGCACTTCCACTAGAAGGTCCCAGAGTTCTTGTGCTTCAAGCACTTCAATTTATAAATACTCCGTTGATCTTAACAGTTGTGTGAAATGAGCTGTCATCACTCCGTTTTTGCTTTAGCAATTTTTCCGGTCTTTCGGCGGAAAGCCGGTCTCGTGTGTTTGCATTGGTGGTTCAGTGGTAGAATTCTCGCCTGCCATGCGGTAGGCCCGGGTTCGTTTCCCAGCCAATGCAAAGCGGCTCTTTTAATAACTGTACACTCAGCGCTGAACTCCAGCTAATTCAGTCTTATCTCAAGACAGGTACTCCACATTTCCGCTCAACCCCTGGCAAGCGGAGCCCTTAGGCTGGCTCATTACAGTTCCCCTAGCTAAAAACTACACAGAGGCATCTCAGCTTCACACTTCTGACCGCCTTCTTGCCCATCCTTGCATCTGTGCACTTTCTCACACATTCCACTGTCTGACATATTGTCTTTGTTGAGCCACAGTCTCGTGTTAGCTTGAGAAGAGCCTCTCACCTGACTCGTGTACCGTACTATGGCTTAAAATCGGACACTTCTCATAGCTTGCTGCTGCTCCAGGTTGACATTCACTGCATGTGGCTCAGGTGGGGAGATGGGCTCCAAAGAAAGAGGCAGAAAACGGCAAGAGTGGAGCTCACGGTTGTGCCGGAATAGCTCAGTTGGGAGAGCGTTAGACTGAAGAGCTAAAGGTCCCTGGTTCAATCCCGGGTTCAGGCAGCACGTGACGTGAGTCTTGGAGCTCGTCTCCGCCTTGGGCTGCGATGTACCCGCTGGTTCCATGGTGTAATGGTTAGCACTCTGGGCTCTGAATCCAGCGATCCGAGTTCAAATCTCGGTGGGACCTGTCATGGGCGCAGTTTTGCGCCCCAAGGCGCACTCTTGCCCAAAAACGTTTCTTTTGCACTTTTTGCATGTGGTGTAGCCGACCTTTTCTGCCGCTTGGCCGGTTAGCTCAGCTGGTTAGAGCGTGGTGCTAATAACGCCAAGGTCATGGGTTCGATCCCCATACGGGCCACGCTTTCTCTTTCTCCCGGTGGTCGGAGTGCTTGGAGATCAGAGGTAGGGAAAATGAAAGTGTCCGACGTGATGATAAGAACACAGTCGTGCCAGATTCACCTGCGTCGTGGTGAGAAAAAGAAATGGAGGATACACGCATTTCTCTTAGCTGACAATTCTGCAGCAAGTGGACTGGCAAAGTGTACGTATACATACACAATTTGCTCAAAGAGCGTAGTAGTTCTTGAAGAAAAATCCAACCTGCACTGTAAAACCATGCTGCCTTCTGGTGTTGTTTACAAGTTTCTGATGGAACGAGCTTTTTTGGAGGCATTTATTGGAAAAGTCGACGGAGTTGTCAAGCATCCCGAAGCAGCACTTCCACTAGAAGGTCCCAGAGTTCTTGTGCTTCAAGCACTTCAATTTATAAATACTCCGTTGATCTTAACAGTTGTGTGAAATGAGCTGTCATCACTCCGTTTTTGCTTTAGCAATTTTTCCGGTCTTTCGGCGGAAAGCCGGTCTCGTGTGTTTGCATGGGTGGTTCAGTGGTAGAATTCTCGCCTGCCACGCGGGAGGCCCGGGTTCGATTCCCGGCCAATGCAAAGCCGCTCTTTTAATAACTGTACACTCAGCGCTGAACTCCAGCTAATTCAGTCTTATCTCAAGACAGGTACTCCACATTTCCGCTCAACCCCTGGCAAGCGGAGCCCTGAGGCTGGCTCATTACAGTTCCCCTAGCTAAAAACTACACAGAGGCATCTCAGCTTCACACTTCTGACCGCCTTCTTGCCCATCCTTGCATCTGTGCACTTTCTCACACATTCCACTGTCTGACATATTGTCTTTGTTGAGCAACAGTCTCGTGTTAGCTTGAGAAGAGCCTCTCACCTGACTCATGTACCGTACTATGGCTTAAAATCGGACACTTCTCATAGCTTGCTGCTGCTCCAGGTTGACATTCACTGCATGTGGCTCAGGTGGGGAGATGGGCTCCAAAGAAAGAGGCAGAAAACGGCAAGAGTGGCGCTCACGGTTGTGCCGGAATAGCTCAGTTGGGAGAACGTTAGACTGAAGATCTAAAGGTCCCTGGTTCAATCCCGGGTTCTGGCAGCACGTGACGTGAGTCTTGGAGCTCGTCTCCGCCTTGGGCTGCGATGTACCCGCTGGTTCCATGGTGTAATGGTTAGCTCTCTGGGCTCTGAATCCAGCGATCCGAGTTCAAATCTCGGTGGGACCTGTCATGGGCTCAGTTTTGCGCCCCAAGGCGCACTCTTGCCCAAAAACGTTTCTTTTGCACTTTTTGCATGTGGTGTAGCCGACCTTTTCTGCCGCTTGGCCGGTTAGCTCAGCTGGTTAGAGCGTGGTGCTAATAACGCCAAGGTCATGGGTTCGATCCCCATACGGGCCACGCTTTCTCTTTCTCCCGGTGGTCGGAGTGCTTGGAGATCAGAGGTAGGGAAAATGAAAGTGTCCGATGTGATTATAAGAACACAGTCGTGCCAGATTCACCTGCGTCGTGGTGAGAAAAAGAAATGGAGGATACACGCATTTCTCTTAGCTGACAATTCTGCAGCAAGTGGACTGGCAAAGTGTACGTCTACATACACAATTTGCTCAAAGAGCGTAGTAGTTCGTGAAGAAAAATCCAACCCGCACTGTAAAACCATGCTGCCTTCTGGTGTTGTTTACAACTTTCTGATGGAACGAGCTTTTTTGGAGGCATTTATTGGAAAAGTCGACGGAGTTGTCAAGCATCCCGAAGCAGCACTTGCACTAGAAGTTCCCAGAGTTCTTGTGCTTCAAGCACTTAAATTTATAAATACTCCGTTGATCTTAACAGTTGTGTGAAATGAGCTGTCATCTCTCCGTTTTTGCTTTAGCAATTTTTCCGGTCTTTCGGCAGAAAGCCGGTCTCGTGTGTTTGCATGGGTGGTTCAGTGGTAGAATTCTCGCCTGCCACGTGGGAGGCCCGGGTTCGATTCCCGGCCAATGCAAAGCGGCTCTTTTAATAACTGTACACTCAGCGCTGAACTCCAGCTAATTCAGTCTTATCTCAAGACAGGTACTCCACATTTCCGCTCAACCCCTGGCAAGCGGAGCCCTGAGGCTGGCTCATTACAGTTCCCCTAGCTAAAAACTACACAGAGGCATCTCAGCTTCACACTTCTGACCGCCTTCTTGCCCATCCTTGCATCTGTGCACTTTCTCACACATTCCACTGTCTGACATATTGTCTTTGTTGAGCAACAGTCTCGTGTTAGCTTGAGAAGAGCCTCTCACCTGACTCTTGTACCGTACTATGGCTTAAAATCGGACACTTCTCATAGCTTGCTGCTGCTCCAGGTTGACATTCACTGCATGTGGCTCAGGTGGGGAGATGGGCTCCAAAGAAAGAGGCAGAAAACGGCAAGAGTGGCGCTCACGGTTGTGCCGGAATAGCTCAGTTGGGAGAACGTTAGACTGAAGATCTAAAGGTCCCTGGTTCAATCCCGGGTTCTGGCAGCACGTGACGTGAGTCTTGGAGCTCGTCTCCGCCTTGGGCTGCGATGTACCCGCTGGTTCCATGGTGTAATGGTTAGCTCTCTGGGCTCTGAATCCAGCGATCCGAGTTCAAATCTCGGTGGGACCTGTCATGGGCTCAGTTTTGCGCCCCAAGGCGCACTCTTGCCCAAAAACGTTTCTTTTGCACTTTTTGCATGTGGTGTAGCCGACCTTTTCTGCCGCTTGGCCGGTTAGCTCAGCTGGTTAGAGCGTGGTGCTAATAACGCCAAGGTCATGGGTTCGATCCCCATACGGGCCACGCTTTCTCTTTCTCCCGGTGGTCGGAGTGCTTGGAGATCAGAGGTAGGGAAAATGAAAGTGTCCGACGTGATTATAAGAACACAGTCGTGCCAGATTCACCTGCGTCGTGGTGAGAAAAAGAAATGGAGGATACACGCATTTCTCTTAGCTGACAATTCTGCAGCAAGTGGACTGGCAAAGTGTACGTCTACATACACAATTTGCTCAAAGAGCGTAGTAGTTCGTGAAGAAAAATCCAACCCGCACTGTAAAACCATGCTGCCTTCTGGTGTTGTTTACAACTTTCTGATGGAACGAGCTTTTTTGGAGGCATTTATTGGAAAAGTCGACGGAGTTGTCAAGCATCCCGAAGCAGCACTTGCACTAGAAGTTCCCAGAGTTCTTGTGCTTCAAGCACTTCAATTTATAAATACTCCGTTGATCTTAACAGTTGTGTGAAATGAGCTGTCATCTCTCCGTTTTTGCTTTAGCAATTTTTCCGGTCTTTCGGCAGAAAGCCGGTCTCGTGTGTTTGCATGGGTGGTTCACTGGTAGAATTCTCGCCTGCCACGTGGGAGGCCCGGGTTCGATTCCCGGCCAATGCAAAGCGGCTCTTTTAATAACTGTACACTCAGCGCTGAACTCCAGCTAATTCAGTCTTATCTCAAGACAGGTACTCCACATTTCCGCTCAACCCCTGGCAAGCGGAGCCCTGAGGCTGGCTCATTACAGTTCCCCTAGCTAAAAACTACACAGAGGCATCTCAGCTTCACACTTCTGACCGCCTTCTTGCCCATCCTTGCATCTGTGCACTTTCTCACACATTCCACTGTCTGACATATTGTCTTTGTTGAGCAACAGTCTCGTGTTAGCTTGAGAAGAGCCTCTCACCTGACTCGTGTACCGTACTATGGCTTAAAATCGGACACTTCTCATAGCTTGCTGCTGCTCCAGGTTGACATTCACTGCATGTGGCTCAGGTGGGGAGATGGGCTCCAAAGAAAGAGGCAGAAAACGGCAAGAGTGGAGCTCACGCTTGTGCCGGAATAGCTCAGTTGGGAGAGCGTTAGACTGAAGATCTAAAAGTCCCTGGTTCAATCCCGGGTTCTGGCAGCACGTGACGTGAGTCTTGGAGCTCGTCTCCGCCTTGGGCTGCGATGTACCCGCTGGTTCCATGGTGTAATGGTTAGCACTCTGGGCTCTGAATCCAGCGATCCGAGTTCAAATCTCGGTGGGACCTGTCATGGGCTCAGTTTTGCGCCCCAAGGCGCACTCTTGCCCAAAAACGTTTCTTTTGCACTTTTTGCATGTGGTGTAGCCGACATTTTCTGCCGCTTGGCCGGTTAGCTCAGCTGGTTAGAGCGTGGTGCTAATAACGCCAAGGTCATGGGTTCGATCCCCATACGGGCCACGCTTTCTCTTTCTCCCGGTGGTCGGAGTGCTTGGAGATCAGAGGTAAGGAAAATGAAAGTGTCCGACGTGATTATAAGAACACAGTCGTGCCAGATTCACCTGCGTCGTGGTGAGAAAAAGAAATGGAGGATACACGCATTTCTCTTAGCTGACAATTCTGCAGCAAGTGGACTGGCAAAGTGTACGTCTACATACACAATTTGCTCAAAGAGCGTAGTAGTACTTGAAGAAAAATCCAACCCGCACTGTAAAACCATGCTGCCTTCTGGTGTTGTTTACAAGTTTCTGATGGAACGAGCTTTTTTGGAGGCATTTATTGGAAAAGTCGACGGAGTTGTCAAGCATCCCGAAGCAGCACTTCCACTAGAAGGTCCCAGAGTTCTTGTGCTTCAAGCACTTCAATTTATAAATACTCCGTTGATCTTAACAGTTGTGTGAAATGAGCTGTCATCTCTCCGTTTTTGCTTTAGCAATTTTTCCGGTCTTTCGGCAGAAAGCCGGTCTCGTGTGTTTGCATGGGTGGTTCAGTGGTAGAATTCTCGCCTGCCACGTGGGAGGCCCGGGTTCGATTCCCGGCCAATGCAAAGCGGCTCTTTTAATAACTGTACACTCAGCGCTGAACTCCAGCTAATTCAGTCTTATCTCAAGACAGGTACTCCACATTTCCGCTCAACCCCTGGCAAGCGGAGCCCTGAGGCTGGCTCATTACAGTTCCCCTAGCTAAAAACTACACAGAGGCATCTCAGCTTCACACTTCTGACCGCCTTCTTGCCCATCCTTGCATCTGTGCACTTTCTCACACATTCCACTGTCTGACATATTGTCTTTGTTGAGCAACAGTCTCGTGTTAGCTTGAGAAGAGCCTCTCACCTGACTCGTGTACCGTACTATGGCTTAAAATCGGACACTTCTCATAGCTTGCTGCTGCTCCAGGTTGACATTCACTGCATGTGGCTCAGGTGGGGAGATGGGCTCCAAAGAAAGAGGCAGAAAACGGCAAGAGTGGAGCTCACGGTTGTGCCGGAATAGCTCAGTTGGGAGAGCGTTAGACTGAAGATCTAAAGGTCCCTGGTTCAATCACGGGTTCTGGCAGCACGTGACGTGAGTCTTGGAGCTCGTCTCCGCCATGGGCTGCGATGTACCCGCTGGTTCCATGGTGTAATGGTTAGCACTCTGGGCTCTGAATCCAGCGATCCGAGTTCAAATCTCGGTGGGACCTGTCATGGACTCAGTTTTGCGCCCCAAGGCGCACTCTTGCCCAAAAACGTTTCTTTTGCACTTTTTGCATGTGGTGTAGCAGACCTTTTCTGCCGCTTGGCCGGTTAGCTCAGCTGGTTAGAGCGTGGTGCTAATAACGCCAAGGTCATGGGTTCGATCCCCATACGGGCCACGCTTTCTCTTTCTCCCGGTGGTCGGAGTGCTTGGAGATCAGAGGTAGGGAAAATGAAAGTGTCCGACGTGATGATAAGAACACAGTCGTGCCAGATTCAACTGCGTCGTGGTGAGAAAAAGAAATGGAGGATACACGCATTTCTCTTAGCTGAAAATTCTGCAGCAATTGGACTGGCAAAGTGTACGTCAACATACACAATTTGCTCAAAGAGCGTAGTAGTTTTTGAAGAAAAATCCAACCCGCACTGTAAAACCATGCTGCCTTCTGGTGTTGTTTACAACTTTCTGATGAAACGAGCTTTTTTGGAGGCATTTATTGGAAAAGTCGACGGAGTTGTCAAGCATCCCGAAGCAGCACTTCCACTAGAAGGTCCCAGTATCTTGTGCTTCAAGCACTTCAATTTATAAATACTCCGTTGATCTTAACAGTTGTGTGAAATGAGCTGTCATCACTCCGTTTTTGCTTTAGCAATTTTTCCGGTCTTTCGGCGGAAAGCCGGTCTCTTGTGTTTGCATGGGTGGTTCAGTGGTAGAATTCTCGCCTGCCACGCGGGAGGCCCGGGTTCGATTCCCGGCCAATGCAAAGCGGCTCTTTTAATAACTGTACACTCAGCGCTGAACTCCAGCTAATTCAGTCTTATCTCAAGACAGGTACTCCACATTTCCGCTCAACCCCTGGCAAGCGGAGCCCTGAGGCTGGCTCATTACAGTTCCCCTAGCTAAAAACTACACAGAGGCATCTCAGCTTCACACTTCTGACCGCCTTCTTGCCCATCCTTGCATCTGTGCACTTTCTCACACATTCCACTGTCTGACATATTGTCTTTGTTGAGCAACAGTCTCGTGTTAGCTTGAGAAGAGCCTCTCACCTGACTCGTGTACCGTACTATGGCTTAAAATCGGACACTTCTCATAGCTTGCTGCTGCTCCAGGTTGACATTCACTGCATGTGGCTCAGGTGGGGAGATGGGCTCCAAAGAAAGAGGCAGAAAACGGCAAGAGTGGAGCTCACGGTTGTGCCGGAATAGCTCAGTTGGGAGAGCGTTAGACTGAAGATCTAAAGGTCCCTGGTTCAATCCCGGGTTCTGGCAGCACGTGACGTGAGTCTTGGAGCTCGTCTCCGCCTTGGGCTGCGATGTACCCGCTGGTTCCATGGTGTAATGGTTAGCACTCTGGGCTCTGAATCCAGCGATCCGAATTCAAATCTCGGTGGGACCTGTCATGGGCTCAGTTTTGCGCCCCAAGGCACACTCTTGCCCAAAAACGTTTCTTTTGCACTTTTTGCATGTGGTGTAGCCGACCTTTTCTGCCGCTTGGCCGGTTAGCTCAGCTGGTTAGAGCGTGGTGCTAATAACGCCAAGGTCATGGGTTCGATCCCCATACGGGCCACGCTTTGTCTTTCTCCCGGTGGTCGGAGTGCTTGGAGATCAGAGGTAAGGAAAATGAAAGTGTCCGACGTGATTATAAGAACACAGTCGTGCCAGATTCACCTGCGTCGTGGTGAGAAAAAGAAATGGAGGATACACGCATTTCTCTTAGCTGACAATTCTGCAGCAAGTGGACTGGCAAAGTGTACGTCTACATACACAATTTGCTCAAAGAGCGTAGTAGTACTTGAAGAAAAATCCAACCCGTACTGTAAAACCATGCTGCCTTCTGGTGTTGTTTACAAGTATCTGATGGAACGAACTTTTTTGGAGGCATTTATTGGAAAAGTCGACGGAGTTGTCAAGCATCCCGAAGCAGCACTTCCACTAGAAGGTCCCAGAGTTCTTGTGCTTCAAGCACTTCAATTTATAAATACTCCATTGATCTTAACAGTTGTGTGAAATGAGCTGTCATCACTCCGTTTTTGCTTTAGCAATTTTTCCACTCTTTCGGCGGAAAGCCGGTCTCGTGTGTTTGCATGGGTGGTTCAGTGGTTGAATTCTCGCCTGCCACGCGGGAGCCCCGGGTTCAATTCCCGGCCAATGCAAAGTGGCTCTTTTAATAACTGTACACTCAGCGCTGAACTCCAGCTAATTCAGTCTTATCTCAAGACAGGTACTCCACATTTTCGCTCAACCCCTGGCAAGCGGAGCCCTGAGGCTGGCTCATTACAGTTCCCCTAGCTAAAAACTACACAGAGGCATCTCAGCTTCACACTTCTGACCGCCTTCTTGCCCATCCTTGCATCTGTGCACTTTCTCACACATTCCACTGTCTGACAAATTTTCTGTGTTGAGAAACAGTCTCGTGTTAACTTGAGAAGAGCCTCTCACCTGACTCGTGTACCGTACTATGGCTTAAAATCGGACACTTCTCATAGCTTGCTGCTGCTCCAGGTTGACATTCACTGCATGTGGCTCAGGTGGGGAGATGGGCTCCAAAGAAAGAGGCAGAAAACGGCAAGAGCATAGCTCACGGTTGTGCCGGAATAGCTCAGTTGGGAGAGCGTTAGACTGAAGATCTAAAGGTCCCTGGTTCAATCACGGGTTCTGGCAGCACGTGACGTGAGTCTTGGAGCTCGTCTCCGCCTTGGGCTGCGATGTACCCGCTGGTTCCATGGTGTAATGGTTAGCTCTCTGGGCTCTGAATCCAGCGATCCGAGTTCAAATCTCGGTGGGACCTGTCATGGGCTCAGTTTTGCGCCCCAAGGCACACTCTTGCCCAAAAACGTTTCTTTTGCACTTTTTGCATGTGGTGTAGCCGACCTTTTCTGCCGCTTGGCCGGTTAGCTCAGCTGGTTAGAGCGTGGTGCTAATAACGCCAAGGTCATGGGTTCGATCCCCATACGGGCCACGCTTTCTCTTTCTCCCGGTGGTCGGAGTGCTTGGAGATCAGAGGTAGGGAAAATGAAAGTGTCCGACGTGATTATAAGAACACAGTCGTGCCAGATTCACCTGCGTCGTGGTGAGAAAAAGAAATGGAGGATACACGCATTTCTCTTAGCTGACAATTCTGCAGCAAGTGGACTGGCAAAGTGTACGTCTACATACACAATTTGCTCAAAGAGCGTAGTAGTACTTGAAGAAAAATCCAACCCGCACTGTAAAACCATGCTGCCTTCTGGTGTTGTTTACAAGTATCTGATGGAACGAACTTTTTTGGAGGCATTTATTGGAAAAGTCGACGGAGTTGTCAAGCATCCCGAAGCAGCACTTCCACTAGAAGGTCCCAGAGTTCTTGTGCTTCAAGCACTTCAATTTATAAATACTCCGTTGATCTTAACAGTTGTGTGAAATGAGCTGTCATCACTTCGTTTTTGCTTTAGCAATTTTTCCACTCTTTCGGCGGAAAGCCGGTCTCGTGTGTTTGCATGGGTGGTTCAGTGGTAGAATTCTCGCCTGCCACGCGGGAGGCCCGGGTTCGATTCCCGGCCAATGCAAAGCGGCTCTTTTAATAACTGTACACTCAGCGCTGAACTCCAGCTAATTCAGTCTTATCTCAAGACAGGTACTCCACATTTCCGCTCAACCCCTGGCAAGCGGAGCCCTGAGGCTGGCTCATTACAGTTCCCCTAGCTAAAAACTACACAGAGGCATCTCAGCTTCACACTTCTGACCGCCTTCTTGCCCATCCTTGCATCTGTGCACTTTCTCACACATTCCACTGTCTGACATATTGTCTTTGTTGAGCAACAGTCTCGTGTTAGCTTGAGAAGAGCCTCTCACCTGACTCGTGTACCGTACTATGGCTTAAAATCGGACACTTCTCATAGCTTGCTGCTGCTCCAGGTTGACATTCACTGCATGTGGCTCAGGTGGGGAGATGGGCTCCAAAGAAAGAGGCAGAAAACGGCAAGAGTGGAGCTCACGGTTGTGCCGGAATAGCTCAGTTGGGAGAGCGTTAGACTGAAGAGCTAAAGGTCCCTGGTTCAATCCCGGGTTCAGGCAGCACGTGACGTGAGTCTTGGAGCTCGTCTCCGCCTTGGGCTGCGATGTACCCGCTGGTTCCATGGTGTAATGGTTAGCACTCTGGGCTCTGAATCCAGCGATCCGAGTTCAAATCTCGGTGGGACCTGTCATGGGCGCAGTTTTGCGCCCCAAGGCGCACTCTTGCCCAAAAACGTTTCTTTTGCACTTTTTGCATGTGGTGTAGCCGACCTTTTCTGCCGCTTGGCCGGTTAGCTCAGCTGGTTAGAGCGTGGTGCTAATAACGCCAAGGTCATGGGTTCGATCCCCATACGGGCCACGCTTTCTCTTTCTCCCGGTGGTCGGAGTGCTTGGAGATCAGAGGTAGGGAAAATGAAAGTGTCCGACGTGATGATAAGAACACAGTCGTGCCAGATTCACCTGCGTCGTGGTGAGAAAAAGAAATGGAGGATACACGCATTTCTCTTAGCTGACAATTCTGCAGCAAGTGGACTGGCAAAGTGTACGTATACATACACAATTTGCTCAAAGAGCGTAGTAGTTCTTGAAGAAAAATCCAACCTGCACTGTAAAACCATGCTGCCTTCTGGTGTTGTTTACAAGTTTCTGATGGAACGAGCTTTTTTGGAGGCATTTATTGGAAAAGTCGACGGAGTTGTCAAGCATCCCGAAGCAGCACTTCCACTAGAATGTCCCAGAGTTCTTGTGCTTCAAGCACTTCAATTTATAAATACTCCGTTGATCTTAACAGTTGTGTGAAATGAGCTGTCATCACTCCGTTTTTGCTTTAGCAATTTTTCCGGTCTTTCGGCGGAAAGCCGGTCTCGTGTGTTTGCATGGGTGGTTCAGTGGTAGAATTCTCGCCTGCCACGCGGGAGGCCCGGGTTCGATTCCCGGCCAATGCAAAGCCGCTCTTTTAATAACTGTACACTCAGCGCTGAACTCCAGCTAATTCAGTCTTATCTCAAGACAGGTACTCCACATTTCCGCTCAACCCCTGGCAAGCGGAGCCCTGAGGCTGGCTCATTACAGTTCCCCTAGCTAAAAACTACACAGAGGCATCTCAGCTTCACACTTCTGACCGCCTTCTTGCCCATCCTTGCATCTGTGCACTTTCTCACACATTCCACTGTCTGACATATTGTCTTTGTTGAGCAACAGTCTCGTGTTAGCTTGAGAAGAGCCTCTCACCTGACTCATGTACCGTACTATGGCTTAAAATCGGACACTTCTCATAGCTTGCTGCTGCTCCAGGTTGACATTCACTGCATGTGGCTCAGGTGGGGAGATGGGCTCCAAAGAAAGAGGCAGAAAACGGCAAGAGTGGCGCTCACGGTTGTGCCGGAATAGCTCAGTTGGGAGAACGTTAGACTGAAGATCTAAAGGTCCCTGGTTCAATCCCGGGTTCTGGCAGCACGTGACGTGAGTCTTGGAGCTCGTCTCCGCCTTGGGCTGCGATGTACCCGCTGGTTCCATGGTGTAATGGTTAGCTCTCTGGGCTCTGAATCCAGCGATCCGAGTTCAAATCTCGGTGGGACCTGTCATGGGCTCAGTTTTGCGCCCCAAGGCGCACTCTTGCCCAAAAACGTTTCTTTTGCACTTTTTGCATGTGGTGTAGCCGACCTTTTCTGCCGCTTGGCCGGTTAGCTCAGCTGGTTAGAGCGTGGTGCTAATAACGCCAAGGTCATGGGTTCGATCCCCATACGGGCCACGCTTTCTCTTTCTCCCGGTGGTCGGAGTGCTTGGAGATCAGAGGTAGGGAAAATGAAAGTGTCCGATGTGATTATAAGAACACAGTCGTGCCAGATTCACCTGCGTCGTGGTGAGAAAAAGAAATGGAGGATACACGCATTTCTCTTAGCTGACAATTCTGCAGCAAGTGGACTGGCAAAGTGTACGTCTACATACACAATTTGCTCAAAGAGCGTAGTAGTTCGTGAAGAAAAATCCAACCCGCACTGTAAAACCATGCTGCCTTCTGGTGTTGTTTACAACTTTCTGATGGAACGAGCTTTTTTGGAGGCATTTATTGGAAAAGTCGACGGAGTTGTCAAGCATCCCGAAGCAGCACTTGCACTAGAAGTTCCCAGAGTTCTTGTGCTTCAAGCACTTAAATTTATAAATACTCCGTTGATCTTAACAGTTGTGTGAAATGAGCTGTCATCTCTCCGTTTTTGCTTTAGCAATTTTTCCGGTCTTTCGGCAGAAAGCCGGTCTCGTGTGTTTGCATGGGTGGTTCAGTGGTAGAATTCTCGCCTGCCACGTGGGAGGCCCGGGTTCGATTCCCGGCCAATGCAAAGCGGCTCTTTTAATAACTGTACACTCAGCGCTGAACTCCAGCTAATTCAGTCTTATCTCAAGACAGGTACTCCACATTTCCGCTCAACCCCTGGCAAGCGGAGCCCTGAGGCTGGCTCATTACAGTTCCCCTAGCTAAAAACTACACAGAGGCATCTCAGCTTCACACTTCTGACCGCCTTCTTGCCCATCCTTGCATCTGTGCACTTTCTCACACATTCCACTGTCTGACATATTGTCTTTGTTGAGCAACAGTCTCGTGTTAGCTTGAGAAGAGCCTCTCACCTGACTCTTGTACCGTACTATGGCTTAAAATCGGACACTTCTCATAGCTTGCTGCTGCTCCAGGTTGACATTCACTGCATGTGGCTCAGGTGGGGAGATGGGCTCCAAAGAAAGAGGCAGAAAACGGCAAGAGTGGCGCTCACGGTTGTGCCGGAATAGCTCAGTTGGGAGAACGTTAGACTGAAGATCTAAAGGTCCCTGGTTCAATCCCGGGTTCTGGCAGCACGTGACGTGAGTCTTGGAGCTCGTCTCCGCCTTGGGCTGCGATGTACCCGCTGGTTCCATGGTGTAATGGTTAGCTCTCTGGGCTCTGAATCCAGCGATCCGAGTTCAAATCTCGGTGGGACCTGTCATGGGCTCAGTTTTGCGCCCCAAGGCGCACTCTTGCCCAAAAACGTTTCTTTTGCACTTTTTGCATGTGGTGTAGCCGACCTTTTCTGCCGCTTGGCCGGTTAGCTCAGCTGGTTAGAGCGTGGTGCTAATAACGCCAAGGTCATGGGTTCGATCCCCATACGGGCCACGCTTTCTCTTTCTCCCGGTGGTCGGAGTGCTTGGAGATCAGAGGTAGGGAAAATGAAAGTGTCCGACGTGATTATAAGAACACAGTCGTGCCAGATTCACCTGCGTCGTGGTGAGAAAAAGAAATGGAGGATACACGCATTTCTCTTAGCTGACAATTCTGCAGCAAGTGGACTGGCAAAGTGTACGTCTACATACACAATTTGCTCAAAGAGCGTAGTAGTTCGTGAAGAAAAATCCAACCCGCACTGTAAAACCATGCTGCCTTCTGGTGTTGTTTACAACTTTCTGATGGAACGAGCTTTTTTGGAGGCATTTATTGGAAAAGTCGACGGAGTTGTCAAGCATCCCGAAGCAGCACTTGCACTAGAAGTTCCCAGAGTTCTTGTGCTTCAAGCACTTCAATTTATAAATACTCCGTTGATCTTAACAGTTGTGTGAAATGAGCTGTCATCTCTCCGTTTTTGCTTTAGCAATTTTTCCGGTCTTTCGGCAGAAAGCCGGTCTCGTGTGTTTGCATGGGTGGTTCACTGGTAGAATTCTCGCCTGCCACGTGGGAGGCCCGGGTTCGATTCCCGGCCAATGCAAAGCGGCTCTTTTAATAACTGTACACTCAGCGCTGAACTCCAGCTAATTCAGTCTTATCTCAAGACAGGTACTCCACATTTCCGCTCAACCCCTGGCAAGCGGAGCCCTGAGGCTGGCTCATTACAGTTCCCCTAGCTAAAAACTACACAGAGGCATCTCAGCTTCACACTTCTGACCGCCTTCTTGCCCATCCTTGCATCTGTGCACTTTCTCACACATTCCACTGTCTGACATATTGTCTTTGTTGAGCAACAGTCTCGTGTTAGCTTGAGAAGAGCCTCTCACCTGACTCGTGTACCGTACTATGGCTTAAAATCGGACACTTCTCATAGCTTGCTGCTGCTCCAGGTTGACATTCACTGCATGTGGCTCAGGTGGGGAGATGGGCTCCAAAGAAAGAGGCAGAAAACGGCAAGAGTGGAGCTCACGCTTGTGCCGGAATAGCTCAGTTGGGAGAGCGTTAGACTGAAGATCTAAAAGTCCCTGGTTCAATCCCGGGTTCTGGCAGCACGTGACGTGAGTCTTGGAGCTCGTCTCCGCCTTGGGCTGCGATGTACCCGCTGGTTCCATGGTGTAATGGTTAGCACTCTGGGCTCTGAATCCAGCGATCCGAGTTCAAATCTCGGTGGGACCTGTCATGGGCTCAGTTTTGCGCCCCAAGGCGCACTCTTGCCCAAAAACGTTTCTTTTGCACTTTTTGCATGTGGTGTAGCCGACATTTTCTGCCGCTTGGCCGGTTAGCTCAGCTGGTTAGAGCGTGGTGCTAATAACGCCAAGGTCATGGGTTCGATCCCCATACGGGCCACGCTTTCTCTTTCTCCCGGTGGTCGGAGTGCTTGGAGATCAGAGGTAAGGAAAATGAAAGTGTCCGACGTGATTATAAGAACACAGTCGTGCCAGATTCACCTGCGTCGTGGTGAGAAAAAGAAATGGAGGATACACGCATTTCTCTTAGCTGACAATTCTGCAGCAAGTGGACTGGCAAAGTGTACGTCTACATACACAATTTGCTCAAAGAGCGTAGTAGTACTTGAAGAAAAATCCAACCCGCACTGTAAAACCATGCTGCCTTCTGGTGTTGTTTACAAGTTTCTGATGGAACGAGCTTTTTTGGAGGCATTTATTGGAAAAGTCGACGGAGTTGTCAAGCATCCCGAAGCAGCACTTCCACTAGAAGGTCCCAGAGTTCTTGTGCTTCAAGCACTTCAATTTATAAATACTCCGTTGATCTTAACAGTTGTGTGAAATGAGCTGTCATCTCTCCGTTTTTGCTTTAGCAATTTTTCCGGTCTTTCGGCAGAAAGCCGGTCTCGTGTGTTTGCATGGGTGGTTCAGTGGTAGAATTCTCGCCTGCCACGTGGGAGGCCCGGGTTCGATTCCCGGCCAATGCAAAGCGGCTCTTTTAATAACTGTACACTCAGCGCTGAACTCCAGCTAATTCAGTCTTATCTCAAGACAGGTACTCCACATTTCCGCTCAACCCCTGGCAAGCGGAGCCCTGAGGCTGGCTCATTACAGTTCCCCTAGCTAAAAACTACACAGAGGCATCTCAGCTTCACACTTCTGACCGCCTTCTTGCCCATCCTTGCATCTGTGCACTTTCTCACACATTCCACTGTCTGACATATTGTCTTTGTTGAGCAACAGTCTCGTGTTAGCTTGAGAAGAGCCTCTCACCTGACTCGTGTACCGTACTATGGCTTAAAATCGGACACTTCTCATAGCTTGCTGCTGCTCCAGGTTGACATTCACTGCATGTGGCTCAGGTGGGGAGATGGGCTCCAAAGAAAGAGGCAGAAAACGGCAAGAGTGGCGCTCACGGTTGTGCCGGAATAGCTCAGTTGGGAGAACGTTAGACTGAAGATCTAAAGGTCCCTGGTTCAATCCCGGGTTCTGGCAGCACGTGACGTGAGTCTTGGAGCTCGTCTCCGCCTTGGGCTGCGATGTACCCGCTGGTTCCATGGTGTAATGGTTAGCTCTCTGGGCTCTGAATCCAGCGATCCGAGTTCAAATCTCGGTGGGACCTGTCATGGGCTCAGTTTTGCGCCCCAAGGCACACTCTTGCCCAAAAACGTTTCTTTTGCACTTTTTGCATGTGGTGTAGCCGACCTTTTCTGCCGCTTGGCCGGTTAGCTCAGCTGGTTAGAGCGTGGTGCTAATAACGCCAAGGTCATGGGTTCGATCCCCATACGGGCCACGCTTTCTCTTTCTCCCGGTGGTCGGAGTGCTTGGAGATCAGAGGTAAGGAAAATGAAAGTGTCCGACGTGATTATAAGAACACAGTCGTGCCAGATTCACCTGCGTCGTGGTGAGAAAAAGAAATGGAGGATACACGCATTTCTCTTAGCTGACAATTCTGCAGCAAGTGGACTGGCAAAGTGTACGTCTACATACACAATTTGCTCAAAGAGCGTAGTAGTACTTGAAGAAAAATCCAACCCGCACTGTAAAACCATGCTGCCTTCTGGTGTTGTTTACAAGTTTCTGATGGAACGAGCTTTTTTGGAGGCATTTATTGGAAAAGTCGACGGAGTTGTCAAGCATCCCGAAGCAGCACTTCCACTAGAAGGTCCCAGAGTTCTTGTGCTTCAAGCACTTCAATTTATAAATACTCCGTTGATCTTAACAGTTGTGTGAAATGAGCTGTCATCTCTCCGTTTTTGCTTTAGCAATTTTTTCGGTCTTTCGGCAGAAAGCCGGTCTCGTGTGTTTGCATGGGTGGTTCAGTGGTAGAATTCTCGCCTGCCACGTGGGAGGCCCGGGTTCGATTCCCGGCCAATGCAAAGCGGCTCTTTTAATAACTGTACACTCAGCGCTGAACTCCAGCTAATTCAGTCTTATCTCAAGACAGGTACTCCACATTTCCGCTCAACCCCTGGCAAGCGGAGCCCTGAGGCTGGCTCATTACAGTTCCCCTAGCTAAAAACTACACAGAGGCATCTCAGCTTCACACTTCTGACCGCCTTCTTGCCCATCCTTGCATCTGTGCACTTTCTCACACATTCCACTGTCTGACATATTGTCTTTGTTGAGCAACAGTCTCGTGTTAGCTTGAGAAGAGCCTCTCACCTGACTCGTGTACCGTACTATGGCTTAAAATCGGACACTTCTCATAGCTTGCTGCTGCTCCAGGTTGACATTCACTGCATGTGGCTCAGGTGGGGAGATGGGCTCCAAAGAAAGAGGCAGAAAACGGCAAGAGTGGCGCTCACGGTTGTGCCGGAATAGCTCAGTTGGGAGAACGTTAGACTGAAGATCTAAAGGTCCCTGGTTCAATCCCGGGTTCTGGCAGCACGTGACGTGAGTCTTGGAGCTCGTCTCCGCCTTGGGCTGCGATGTACCCGCTGGTTCCATGGTGTAATGGTTAGCTCTCTGGGCTCTGAATCCAGCGATCCGAGTTCAAATCTCGGTGGGACCTGTCATGGGCTCAGTTTTGCGCCCCAAGGCACACTCTTGCCCAAAAACGTTTCTTTTGCACTTTTTGCATGTGGTGTAGCCGACCTTTTCTGCCGCTTGGCCGGTTAGCTCAGCTGGTTAGAGCGTGGTGCTAATAACGCCAAGGTCATGGGTTCGATCCCCATACGGGCCACGCTTTCTCTTTCTCCCGGTGGTCGGAGTGCTTGGAGATCAGAGGTAGGGAAAATGAAAGTGTCCGACGTGATTATAAGAACACAGTCGTGCCAGATTCACCTGCGTCGTGGTGAGAAAAAGAAATGGAGGATACACGCATTTCTCTTAGCTGACAATTCTGCAGCAAGTGGACTGGCAAAGTGTACGTCTACATACACAATTTGCTCAAAGAGCGTAGTAGTTCGTGAAGAAAAATCCAACCCGCACTGTAAAACCATGCTGCCTTCTGGTGTTGTTTACAACTTTCTGATGGAACGAGCTTTTTTGGAGGCATTTATTGGAAAAGTCGACGGAGTTGTCAAGCATCCCGAAGCAGCACTTGCACTAGAAGTTCCCAGAGTTCTTGTGCTTCAAGCACTTCAATTTATAAATACTCCGTTGATCTTAACAGTTGTGTGAAATGAGCTGTCATCTCTCCGTTTTTGCTTTAGCAATTTTTCCGGTCTTTCGGCAGAAAGCCGGTCTCGTGTGTTTGCATGGGTGGTTCAGTGGTAGAATTCTCGCCTGCCACGTGGGAGGCCCGGGTTCGATTCCCGGCCAATGCAAAGCGGCTCTTTTAATAACTGTACACTCAGCGCTGAACTCCAGCTAATTCAGTCTTATCTCAAGACAGGTACTCCACATTTCCGCTCAACCCCTGGCAAGCGGAGCCCTGAGGCTGGCTCATTACAGTTCCCCTAGCTAAAAACTACACAGAGGCATCTCAGCTTCACACTTCTGACCGCCTTCTTGCCCATCCTTGCATCTGTGCACTTTCTCACACATTCCACTGTCTGACATATTGTCTTTGTTGAGCAACAGTCTCGTGTTAGCTTGAGAAGAGCCTCTCACCTGACTCGTGTACCGTACTATGGCTTAAAATCGGACACTTCTCATAGCTTGCTGCTGCTCCAGGTTGACATTCACTGCATGTGGCTCAGGTGAGGAGATGGGCTCCAAAGAAAGAGGCAGAAAACGGCAAGAGTGGAGCTCACAGTTGTGCCGGAATAGCTCAGTTGGCAGAGCGTTAGACTGAAGATCTAAAGGTCCTTGGTTCAATCCCGGGTTCTGGCAGCACGTGACGTGAGTCTTGGAGCTCGTCTCCGCCTTGGGCTGCGATGTACCCGCTGGTTCCATGGTGTAATGGCTAGCACTCTGGGCTCTGAATCCAGCGATCCGAGTTCAAATCTCGGTGGGACCTGTCATGGGCTCAGTTTTGCGCCCCAAGGCGCACTCTTGCCCAAAAACGTTTCTTTTGCACTTTTTGCATGTGGTGTAGCCGACCTTTTCTGCCGCTTGGCCGGTTAGCTCAGCTGGTTAGCGCGTGGTGCTAATAACGCCAAGGTCATGGGTTCGATCCCCATACGGGCCACGCTTTCTCTTTCTCCCGGTGGTCGGAGTGCTTGGAGATCAGAGGTAGGGAAAATGAAAGTGTCCGACGTGATGATAAGAACACAGTCGTGCCAGATTCAACTGCGTCGTGGTGAGAAAAAGAAATGGAGGATACACGCATTTCTCTTAGCTGACAATTCTGCAGCAATTGGACTGGCAAAGTGTACGTCAACATACACAATTTGCTCAAAGAGCGTAGTAGTTTTTGAAGAAAAATCCAACCCGCACTGTAAAACCATGCTGCCTTCTGGTGTTGTTTACAACTTTCTGATGAAACGAGCTTTTTTGGAGGCATTTATTGGAAAAGTCGACGGAGTTGTCAAGCATCCCGAAGCAGCACTTCCACTAGAAGGTCCCAGAGTTCTTGTGCTTCAAGCACTTCAATTTATAAATACTCCGTTGATCTTAACAGTTGTGTGAAATGAGCTGTCATCACTCCGTTTTTGCTTTAGCAATTTTTCCGGTCTTTCGGCAGAAAGCCGGTCTCGTGTGTTTGCATGGGTGGTTCAGTGGTAGAATTCTCGCCTGCCACGTGGGAGGCCCGGGTTCGATTCCCGGCCAATGCAAAGCGGCTCTTTTAATAACTGTACACTCAGCGCTGAACTCCAGCTAATTCAGTCTTATCTCAAGACAGGTACTCCACATTTCCGCTCAACCCCTGGCAAGCGGAGCCCTGAGGCTGGCTCATTACAGTTCCCCTAGCTAAAAACTACACAGAGGCATCTCAGCTTCACACTTCTGACCGCCTTCTTGCCCATCCTTGCATCTGTGCACTTTCTCACACATTCCACTGTCTGACATATTGTCTTTGTTGAGCAACAGTCTCGTGTTAGCTTGAGAAGAGCCTCTCACCTGACTCGTGTACCGTACTATGGCTTAAAATCGGACACTTCTCATAGCTTGCTGCTGCTCCAGGTTGACATTCACTGCATGTGGCTCAGGTGGGGAGATGGGCTCCAAAGAAAGAGGCAGAAAACGGCAAGAGTGGCGCTCACGGTTGTGCCGGAATAGCTCAGTTGGGAGAACGTTAGACTGAAGATCTAAAGGTCCCTGGTTCTATCCCGGGTTCTGGCAGCACGTGACGTGAGTCTTGGAGCTCGTCTCCGCCTTGGGCTGCGATGTACCCGCTGGTTCCATGGTGTAATGGTTAGCTCTCTGGGCTCTGAATCCAGCGATCCGAGTTCAAATCTCGGTGGGACCTGTCATGGGCTCAGTTTTGCGCCCCAAGGCACACTCTTGCCCAAAAACGTTTCTTTTGCACTTTTTGCATGTGGTGTAGCCGACCTTTTCTGCCGCTTGGCCGGTTAGCTCAGCTGGTTAGAGCGTGGTGCTAATAACGCCAAGGTCATGGGTTCGATCCCCATACGGGCCACGCTTTTTCTTTCTCCCGGTGGTCGGAGTGCTTGGAGATCAGAGGTAGGGAAAATGAAAGTGTCCGACGTGATTATAAGAACACAGTCGTGCCAGATTCACCTGCGTCGTGGTGAGAAAAAGAAATGGAGGATACACGCATTTCTCTTAGCTGACAATTCTGCAGCAAGTGGACTGGCAAAGTGTACGTCTACATACACAATTTGCTCAAAGAGCGTAGTAGTTCGTGAAGAAAAATCCAACCCGCACTGTAAAACCATGCTGCCTTCTGGTGTTGTTTACAACTTTCTGATGGAACGAGCTTTTTTGGAGGCATTTATTGGAAAAGTCGACGGAGTTGTCAAGCATCCCGAAGCAGCACTTGCACTAGAAGTTCCCAGAGTTCTTGTGCTTCAAGCACTTCAATTTATAAATACTCCGTTGATCTTAACAGTTGTGTGAAATGAGCTGTCATCTCTCCGTTTTTGCTTTAGCAATTTTTCCGGTCTTTCGGCAGAAAGCCGGTCTCGTGTGTTTGCATGGGTGGTTCAGTGGTAAAATTCTCGCCTGCCACGTGGGAGGCCCGGGTTCGATTCCCGGCCAATGCAAAGCGGCTCTTTTAATAACTGTACACTCAGCGCTGAACTCCAGCTAATTCAGTCTTATCTCAAGACAGGTACTCCACATTTCCGCTCAACCCCTTGCAAGCGGAGCCCTGAGGCTGGCTCATTACAGTTCCCCTAGCTAAAAACTACACAGAGGCATCTCAGCTTCACACTTCTGACCGCCTTCTTGCCCATCCTTGCATCTGTGCACTTTCTCACACATTCCACTGTCTGACATATTGTCTTTGTTGAGCAACAGTCTCGTGTTAGCTTGAGAAGAGCCTCTCACCTGACTCGTGTACCGTACTATGGCTTAAAATCGGACACTTCTCATAGCTTGCTGCTGCTCCAGGTTGACATTCACTGCATGTGGCTCAGGTGGGGAGATGGGCTCCAAAGAAAGAGGCAGAAAACGGCAAGAGTGGAGCTCACGGTTGTGCCGGAATAGCTCAGTTGGGAGAGCGTTAGCCTGAAGATCTAAAAGTCCCTGGTTCAATCCCGGGTTCTGGCAGCACGTGACGTGAGTCTTGGAGCTCGTCTCCGCCTTGGGCTGCGATGTACCCGCTGGTTCCATGGTGTAATGGTTAGCACTCTGGGCTCTGAATCCAGCGATCCGAGTTCAAATCTCGGTGGGACCTGTCATGGGCTCAGTTTTGCGCCCCAAGGCGCACTCTTGCCCAAAAACGTTTCTTTTGCACTTTTTGCATGTGGTGTAGCCGACCTTTTCTGCCGCTTGGCCGGTTAGCTCAGCTGGTTAGAGCGTGGTGCTAATAACGCCAAGGTCATGGGTTCGATCCCCATACGGGCCACGCTTTCTCTTTCTCCCGGTGGTCGGAGTGCTTGGAGATCAGAGGTAAGGAAAATGAAAGTGTCCGACGTGATTATAAGAACACAGTCGTGCCAGATTCACCTGCGTCGTGGTGAGAAAAAGAAATGAAGGATACACGCATTTCTCTTAGCTGACAATTCTGCAGCAAGTGGACTGGCAAAGTGTACGTCTACATACACAATTTGCTCAAAGAGCGTAGTAGTTCTTGAAGAAAAATCCAACCCGCACTGTAAAACCATGCTGCCTTCTGGTGTTGTTTACAAGTTTCTGATGGAACGAGCTTTTTTGGAGGCATTTATTGGAAAAGTCGACGGAGTTGTCAAGCATCCCGAAGCAACACTTCCACTAGAAGGTCCCAGAGTTCTTGTGCTTCAAGCACTTCAATTTATAAATACTCCGTTGATCTTAACAGTTGTGTGAAATGAGCTGTCATCACTCCGTTTTTGCTTTAGCAATTTTTCCGGTCTTTCCGCGGAAAGCCGGTCTCGTGTGTTTGCATGGGTGGTTCAGTGGTAGAATTCTCGCCTGCCACGCGGGAGGCCCGGGTTCGATTCCCGGCCAATGCAAAGCGGCTCTTTTAATAACTGTACACTCAGCGCTGAACTCCAGCTAATTCAGTCTTATCTCAAGACAGGTACTCCACATTTCCGCTCAACCCCTGGCAAGCGGAGCCCTGAGGCTGGCTCATTACAGTTCCCCTAGCTAAAAACTACACAGAGGCATCTCAGCTTCACACTTCTGACCGCCTTCTTGCCCATCCTTGCATCTGTGCACTTTCTCACACATTCCACTGTCTGACATATTGTCTTTGTTGAGCAACAGTCTCGTGTTAGCTTGAGAAGAGCCTCTCACCTGACTCGTGTACCGTACTATGGCTTAAAATCGGACACTTCTCATAGCTTGCTGCTGCTCCAGGTTGACATTCACTGCATGTGGCTCAGGTGGGGAGATGGGCTCCAAAGAAAGAGGCAGAAAACGGCAAGAGTGGAGCTCACGGTTGTGCCGGAATAGCTCAGTTGGGAGAGCGTTAGACTGAAGATCTAAAGGTCCCTGGTTCAATCCCGGGTTCTGGCAGCACGTGACGTGAGTCTGGGAGCTCGTCTCCGCCTTGGGCTGTGATGTACCCGCTGGTTCCATGGTGTAATGCTTAGCACTCTGGGCTCTGAATCCAGCGATCCGAGTTCAAATCTCGGTGGGACCTGTCATGGGCTCAGTTTTGCGCCCCAAGGCGCACTCTTGCCCAAAAACGTTTCTTTTGCACTTTTTGCATGTGGTGTAGCCGACCTTTTCTGCCGCTTGGCCGGTTAGCTCAGCTGGTTAGAGCGTGGTGCTAATAACGCCAAGGTCATGGGTTCGATCCCCATACGGGCCACGCTTTCTCTTTCTCCCGGTGGTCGGAGTGCTTGGAGATCAGAGGTAGGGAAAATGAAAGTGTCCGACGTGATTATAAGAACACAGTCGTGCCAGATTCACCTGCGTCGTGGTGAGAAAAAGAAATGGAGGATACACGCATTTCTCTTAGCTGACAATTCTGCAGCAAGTGGACTGGCAAAGTGTACGTCTACATACACAATTTGCTCAAAGAGCGTAGTAGTTCGTGAAGAAAAATCCAACCCGCACTGTAAAACCATGCTGCCTTCTGGTGTTGTTTACAACTTTCTGATGGAACGAGCTTTTTTGGAGGCATTTATTGGAAAAGTCGACGGAGTTGTCAAGCATCCCGAAGCAGCACTTGCACTAGAAGTTCCCAGAGTTCTTGTGCTTCAAGCACTTCAATTTATAAATACTCCGTTGATCTTAACAGTTGTGTGAAATGAGCTGTCATCTCTCCGTTTTTGCTTTAGCAATTTTTCCGGTCTTTCGGCAGAAAGCCGGTCTCGTGTGTTTGCATGGGTGGTTCAGTGGTAGAATTCTCGCCTGCCACGTGGGAGGCCCGGGTTCGATTCCCGGCCAATGCAAAGCGGCTCTTTTAATAACTGTACACTCAGCGCTGAACTCCAGCTAATTCAGTCTTATCTCAAGACAGGTACTCCACATTTCCGCTCAACCCCTGGCAAGCGGAGCCCTGAGGCTGGCTCATTACAGTTCCCCTAGCTAAAAACTACACAGAGGCATCTCAGCTTCACACTTCTGACCGCCTTCTTGCCCATCCTTGCATCTGTGCACTTTCTCACACATTCCACTGTCTGACATATTGTCTTTGTTGAGCAACAGTCTCGTGTTAGCTTGAGAAGAGCCTCTCACCTGACTCGTGTACCGTACTATGGCTTAAAATCGGACACTTCTCATAGCTTGCTGCTGCTCCAGGTTGACATTCACTGCATGTGGCTCAGGTGGGGAGATGGGCTCCAAAGAAAGAGGCAGAAAACGGCAAGAGTGGAGCTCACAGTTGTGCCGGAATAGCTCAGTTGGCAGAGCGTTAGACTGAAGATCTAAAGGTCCTTGGTTCAATCCCGGGTTCTGGCAGCACGTGACGTGAGTCTTGGAGCTCGTCTCCGCCTTGGGCTGCGATGTACCCGCTGGTTCCATGGTGTAATGGCTAGCACTCTGGGCTCTGAATCCAGCGATCCGAGTTCAAATCTCGGTGGGACCTGTCATGGGCTCAGTTTTGCGCCCCAAGGCGCACTCTTGCCCAAAAACGTTTCTTTTGCACTTTTTGCATGTGGTGTAGCGGACCTTTTCTGCCGCTTGGCCGGTTAGCTCAGCTGGTTAGAGCGTGGTGCTAATAACGCCAAGGTCATGGGTTCGATCCCCATACGGGCCACGCTTTCTCTTTCTCCCGGTGGTCGGAGTGCTTGGAGATCAGAGGTAGGGAAAATGGAAGTGTCCGACGTGATGATAAGAACACAGTCGTGCCAGATTCAACTGCGTCGTGGTGAGAAAAAGAAATGGAGGATACACGCATTTCTCTTAGCTGACAATTCTGCAGCAATTGGACTGGCAAAGTGTACGTCAACATACACAATTTGCTCAAAGAGCGTAGTAGTTTTTGAAGAAAAATCCAACCCGCACTGTAAAACCATGCTGCCTTCTGGTGTTGTTTACAACTTTCTGATGAAACGAGCTTTTTTGGAGGCATTTATTGGAAAAGTCGACGGAGTTGTCAAGCATCCCGAAGCAGCACTTCCACTAGAAGGTCCCAGAGTTCTTGTGCTTCAAGCACTTCAATTTATAAATACTCCGTTGATCTTAACAGTTGTGTGAAATGAGCTGTCATCACTCCGTTTTTGCTTTAGCAATTTTTCCGGTCTTTTGGCGGAAAGCCAGTCTCGTGTGTTTGCATTGGTGGTTCAGTGGTAGAATTCTCGCCTGCCACGCGGGAGGCCCGGGTTCGATTCCCGGCCAATGCAAAGCGGCTCTTTTAATAACTGTACACTCAGCGCTGAACTCCAGCTAATTCAGTCTTATCTCAAGACAGGTACTCCACATTTCTGCTCAACCCCTGGCAAGCGGAGCCCTGAGGCTGGCTCATTACAGTTCCCCTAGCTAAAAACTACACAGAGGCATCTCAGCTTCACACTTCTGACCGCCTTCTTGCCCATCCTTGCATCTGTGCACTTTCTCACACATTCCACTGTCTGACATATTGTCTTTGTTGAGCAACAGTCTCGTGTTAGCTTGAGAAGAGCCTCTCACCTGACTCGTGTACCGTACTATGGCTTAAAATCGGACACTTCTCATAGCTTGCTGCTGCTCCAGGTTGACATTCACTGCATGTGGCTCAGGTGGGGAGATGGGCTCCAAAGAAAGAGGCAGAAAACGGAAAGAGTGGAGCTCATGGTTGTGCCGGAATAGCTCAGTTGGGCGAGCGTTAGACTGAAGATCTAAAGGTCCCTGGATCAATCCCGGGTTCTGGCAGCACGTGACGTGAGTCTTGGAGCTTGTCTCCGCCTTGGGCTGCGATGTACCCGCTGGTTCCCTGGTGTAATGGTTAGCGCTCTGAATCCAGCGATCCGAGTTCAAATCTCGGTGGGACCTGTCATGGGCTCAGTTTTGCGCCCCAAGGCGCACTCTTGCCCAAAAACGTTTCTTTTGCACTTTTTGCATGTGGTGTAGCCGACCTTTTCTGCCGCTTGGCCGGTTAGCTCAGCTGGTTAGAGCGTGGTGCTAATAACGCCAAGGTCATGGGTTCGATCCCCATACGGGCCACGCTTTCTCTTTCTCCCGGTGGTCAGAGTGCTTGGAGATCAGAGGTAAGGAAAATGAAAGTGTCCGACGTGATTATAAGAACACAGTCGTGCCAGATTCACCTGCGTCGTGGTGAGAAAAAGAAATGGAGGATACACGCATTTCTCTTAGCTGACAATTCTGCAGCAAGTGGACTGGCAAAGTGTACGTCTACATACACAATTTGCTCAAAGAGCGTAGTAGTTCTTGAAGAAAAATCCAACCCGCACTGTAAAACCATGCTGCCTTCTGGTGTTGTTTACAACTTTCTGATGGAACGAGCTTTTTTGGAGGCATTTATTGGAAAAGTCGACGGAGTTGTCAAGCATCCCGAAGCAGCACTTCCACTAGAAGGTCCCAGAGTTCTTGTGCTTCAAGCACTTCAATTTATAAATACTCCGTTGATCTTAACAGTTGTGTGAAATGAGCTGTCATCACTCCGTTTTTGCTTTAGCAATTTTTCCGGTCTTTCGGCGGAAAGCCGGTCTCGTGTGTTTGCATGGGTGGTTCAGTGGTAGAATTCTCGCCTGCCACGCGGGAGGCCCGGGTTCGATTCCCGGCCAATGCAAAGCGGCTCTTTTAATAACTGTACACTCAGCGCTGAACTCCAGCTAATTCAGTCTTATCTCAAGACAGGTACTCCACATTTCCGCTCAACCCCTGGCAAGCGGAGCCTTGAGGCTGGCTCATTACAGTTCCCCTAGCTAAAAACTACACAGAGGCATCTCAGCTTCACACTTCTGACCGCCTTCTTGCCCATCCTTGCATCTGTGCACTTTCTCACACATTCCACTGTCTGACATATTGTCTTTGTTGAGCAACAGTCTCATGTTAGCTTGAGAAGAGCCTCTCACCTGACTCGTGTACCGTACTATGGCTTAAAATCGGACACTTCTCATAGCTTGCTGCTGCTCCAGGTTGACATTCACTGCATGTGGCTCAGGTGGGGAGATGGGCTCCAAAGAAAGAGGCAGAAAACGGCAAGAGTGGAGCTCACGGTTGTGCCGGAATAGCTCAGTTGGGAGAGCGTTAGACTGAAGATCTAAAGGTCCCTGGTTCAATCCCGGGTTCTGGCAGCACGTGACGTGAGTCTTGGAGCTCGTCTCCGCCTTGGGCTGCGATGTACCCGCTGGTTCCATGGTGTAATGGTTAGCACTCTGGGCTCTGAATCCAGCGATCCGAGTTCAAATCTCGGTGGGACCTGTCATGGGCTCAGTTTTGCGCCCCAAGGCGCACTCTTGCCCAAAAACGTTTCTTTTGCACTTTTTGCATGTGGTGTAGCCGACCTTTTCTGCCGCTTGGCCGGTTAGCTCAGCTGGTTAGAGCGTGGTGCTAATAACGCCAAGGTCATGGGTTCGATCCCCATACGGGCCACGCTTTGTCTTTCTCCCGGTGGTCGGAGTGCTTGGAGATCAGAGGTAAGGAAAATGAAAGTGTCCGACGTGATTATAAGAACACAGTCGTGCCAGATTCACCTGCGTCGTGGTGAGAAAAAGAAATGGAGGATACACGCATTTCTCTTAGCTGACAATTCTGCAGCAAGTGGACTGGCAAAGTGTACGTCTACATACACAATTTGCTCAAAGAGCGTAGTAGTTCTTGAAGAAAAATCCAACCCGCACTGTAAAACCATGCTGCCTTCTGGTGTTGTTTACAAGTTTCTGATGGAACAAGCTTTTTTGGAGGCATTTATTGGAAAAGTCGACGGAGTTGTCAAGCATCCCGAAGCAGCACTTCCACTAGAAGGTCCCAGAGTTCTTGTGCTTCAAGCACTTCAATTTATAAATACTCCGTTGATCTTAACAGTTGTGTGAAATGAGCTGTCATCACTCCGTTTTTGCTTTAGCAATTTTTCCGGTCTTTCCGCGGAAAGCCGGTCTCGTGTGTTTGCATGGGTGGTTCAGTGGTAGAATTCTCGCCTGCCACGCGGGAGGCCCGGGTTCGATTCCCGGCCAATGCAAAGCGGCTCTTTTAATAACTGTACACTCAGCGCTGAACTCCAGCTAATTCAGTCTTATCTCAAGACAGGTACTCCACATTTCCGCTCAACCCCTGGCAAGCGGAGCCCTGAGGCTGGCTCATTACAGTTCCCCTAGCTAAAAACTACACAGAGGCATCTCAGCTTCACACTTCTGACCGCCTTCTTGCCCATCCTTGCATCTGTGCACTTTCTCACACATTCCACTGTCTGACATATTGTCTTTGTTGAGCAACAGTCTCGTGTTAGCTTGAGAAGAGCCTCTCACCTGACTCGTGTACCGTACTATGGCTTAAAATCGGACACTTCTCATAGCTTGCTGCTGCTCCAGGTTGACATTCACTGCATGTGGCTCAGGTGGGGAGATGGGCTCCAAAGAAAGAGGCAGAAAACGGCAAGAGTGGAGCTCACGGTTGTGCCGGAATAGCTCAGTTGGGAGAGCGTTAGACTGAAGATCTAAAGGTCCCTGGTTCAATCCCGGGTTCTGGCAGCACGTGACGTGAGTCTGGGAGCTCGTCTCCGCCTTGGGCTGTGATGTACCCGCTGGTTCCATGGTGTAATGCTTAGCACTCTGGGCTCTGAATCCAGTGATCCGAGTTCAAATCTCGGTGGGACCTGTCATGGGCTCAGTTTTGCGCCCCAAGGCGCACTCTTGCCCAAAAACGTTTCTTTTGCACTTTTTGCATGTGGTGTAGCCGACCTTTTCTGCCGCTTGGCCGGTTAGCTCAGCTGGTTAGAGCGTGGTGCTAATAACGCCAAGGTCATGGGTTCGATCCCCATACGGGCCACGCTTTCTCTTTCTCCCGGTGGTCGGAGTGCTTGGAGATCAGAGGTAGGGAAAATGAAAGTGTCCGACGTGATTATAAGAACACAGTCGTGCCAGATTCACCTGCGTCGTGGTGAGAAAAAGAAATGGAGGATACACGCATTTCTCTTAGCTGACAATTCTGCAGCAAGTGGACTGGCAAAGTGTACGTCTACATACACAATTTGCTCAAAGAGCGTAGTAGTTCTTGAAGAAAAATCCAACCCGCACTGTAAAACCATGCTGCCTTCTGGTGTTGTTTACAACTTTCTGATGGAACGAGCTTTTTTGGAGGCATTTATTGGAAAAGTCGACGGAGTTGTCAAGCATCCCGAAGCAGCACTTCCACTAGAAGGTCCCAGAGTTCTTGTGCTTCAAGCACTTCAATTTATAAATACTCCGTTGATCTTAACAGTTGTGTGAAATGAGCTGTCATCACTCCGTTTTTGCTTTAGCAATTTTTCCGGTCTTTCGGCGGAAAGCCGGTCTCGTGTGTTTGCATGGGTGGTTCAGTGGTAGAATTCTCGCCTGCCACGCGGGAGGCCCGGGTTCGATTCCCGGCCAATGCAAAGCGGCTCTTTTAATAACTGTACACTCAGCGCTGAACTCCAGCTAATTCAGTCTTATCTCAAGACAGGTACTCCACATTTCCGCTCAACCCCTGGCAAGCGGAGCCTTGAGGCTGGCTCATTACAGTTCCCCTAGCTAAAAACTACACAGAGGCATCTCAGCTTCACACTTCTGACCGCCTTCTTGCCCATCCTTGCATCTGTGCACTTTCTCACACATTCCACTGTCTGACATATTGTCTTTGTTGAGCAACAGTCTCATGTTAGCTTGAGAAGAGCCTCTCACCTGACTCGTGTACCGTACTATGGCTTAAAATCGGACACTTCTCATAGCTTGCTGCTGCTCCAGGTTGACATTCACTGCATGTGGCTCAGGTGGGGAGATGGGCTCCAAAGAAAGAGGCAGAAAACGGCAAGAGTGGAGCTCACGGTTGTGCCGGAATAGCTCAGTTGGGAGAGCGTTAGACTGAAGATCTAAAGGTCCCTGGTTCAATCCCGGGTTCTGGCAGCACGTGACGTGAGTCTTGGAGCTCGTCTCCGCCTTGGGCTGCGATGTACCCGCTGGTTCCATGGTGTAATGGTTAGCACTCTGGGCTCTGAATCCAGCGATCCGAGTTCAAATCTCGGTGGGACCTGTCATGGGCTCAGTTTTGCGCCCCAAGGCGCACTCTTGCCCAAAAACGTTTCTTTTGCACTTTTTGCATGTGGTGTAGCCGACCTTTTCTGCCGCTTGGCCGGTTAGCTCAGCTGGTTAGAGCGTGGTGCTAATAACGCCAAGGTCATGGGTTCGATCCCCATACGGGCCACGCTTTGTCTTTCTCCCGGTGGTCGGAGTGCTTGGAGATCAGAGGTAAGGAAAATGAAAGTGTCCGACGTGATTATAAGAACACAGTCGTGCCAGATTCACCTGCGTCGTGGTGAGAAAAAGAAATGGAGGATACACGCATTTCTCTTAGCTGACAATTCTGCAGCAAGTGGACTGGCAAAGTGTACGTCTACATACACAATTTGCTCAAAGAGCGTAGTAGTTCTTGAAGAAAAATCCAACCCGCACTGTAAAACCATGCTGCCTTCTGGTGTTGTTTACAAGTTTCTGATGGAACAAGCTTTTTTGGAGGCATTTATTGGAAAAGTCGACGGAGTTGTCAAGCATCCCGAAGCAGCACTTCCACTAGAAGGTCCCAGAGTTCTTGTGCTTCAAGCACTTCAATTTATAAATACTCCGTTGATCTTAACAGTTGTGTGAAATGAGCTGTCATCACTCCGTTTTTGCTTTAGCAATTTTTCCGGTCTTTCCGCGGAAAGCCGGTCTCGTGTGTTTGCATGGGTGGTTCAGTGGTAGAATTCTCGCCTGCCACGCGGGAGGCCCGGGTTCGATTCCCGGCCAATGCAAAGCGGCTCTTTTAATAACTGTACACTCAGCGCTGAACTCCAGCTAATTCAGTCTTATCTCAAGACAGGTACTCCACATTTCCGCTCAACCCCTGGCAAGCGGAGCCCTGAGGCTGGCTCATTACAGTTCCCCTAGCTAAAAACTACACAGAGGCATCTCAGCTTCACACTTCTGACCGCCTTCTTGCCCATCCTTGCATCTGTGCACTTTCTCACACATTCCACTGTCTGACATATTGTCTTTGTTGAGCAACAGTCTCGTGTTAGCTTGAGAAGAGCCTCTCACCTGACTCGTGTACCGTACTATGGCTTAAAATCGGACACTTCTCATAGCTTGCTGCTGCTCCAGGTTGACATTCACTGCATGTGGCTCAGGTGGGGAGATGGGCTCCAAAGAAAGAGGCAGAAAACGGCAAGAGTGGCGCTCACGGTTGTGCCGGAATAGCTCAGTTGGGAGAGCGTTAGACTGAAGATCTAAAGGTCCCTGGTTCAATCCCGGGTTCTGGCAGCACGTGACGTGAGTCTGGGAGCTCGTCTCCGCCTTGGGCTGTGATGTACCCGCTGGTTCCATGGTGTAATGCTTAGCACTCTGGGCTCTGAATCCAGTGATCCGAGTTCAAATCTCGGTGGGACCTGTCATGGGCTCAGTTTTGCGCCCCAAGGCGCACTCTTGCCCAAAAACGTTTCTTTTGCACTTTTTGCATGTGGTGTAGCCGACCTTTTCTGCCGCTTGGCCGGTTAGCTCAGCTGGTTAGAGCGTGGTGCTAATAACGCCAAGGTCATGGGTTCGATCCCCATACGGGCCACGCTTTCTCTTTCTCCCGGTGGTCGGAGTGCTTGGAGATCAGAGGTAGGGAAAATGAAAGTGTCCGACGTGATTATAAGAACACAGTCGTGCCAGATTCACCTGCGTCGTGGTGAGAAAAAGAAATGGAGGATACACGCATTTCTCTTAGCTGACAATTCTGCAGCAAGTGGACTGGCAAAGTGTACGTCTACATACACAATTTGCTCAAAGAGCGTAGTAGTTCGTGAAGAAAAATCCAACCCGCACTGTAAAACCATGCTGCCTTCTGGTGTTGTTTACAACTTTCTGATGGAACGAGCTTTTTTGGAGGCATTTATTGGAAAAGTCGACGGAGTTGTCAAGCATCCCGAAGCAGCACTTGCACTAGAAGTTCCCAGAGTTCTTGTGCTTCAAGCACTTCAATTTATAAATACTCCGTTGATCTTAACAGTTGTGTGAAATGAGCTGTCATCTCTCCGTTTTTGCTTTAGCAATTTTTCCGGTCTTTCGGCAGAAAGCCGGTCTCGTGTGTTTGCATGGGTGGTTCAGTGGTAGAATTCTCGCCTGCCACGTGGGAGGCCCGGGTTCGATTCCCGGCCAATGCAAAGCGGCTCTTTTAATAACTGTACACTCAGCGCTGAACTCCAGCTAATTCAGTCTTATCTCAAGACAGGTACTCCACATTTCCGCTCAACCCCTGGCAAGCGGAGCCCTGAGGCTGGCTCATTACAGTTCCCCTAGCTAAAAACTACACAGAGGCATCTCAGCTTCACACTTCTGACCGCCTTCTTGCCCATCCTTGCATCTGTGCACTTTCTCACACATTCCACTGTCTGACATATTGTCTTTGTTGAGCAACAGTCTCGTGTTAGCTTGAGAAGAGCCTCTCACCTGACTCGTGTACCGTACTATGGCTTAAAATCGGACACTTCTCATAGCTTGCTGCTGCTCCAGGTTGACATTCACTGCATGTGGCTCAGGTGGGGAGATGGGCTCCAAAGAAAGAGGCAGAAAACGGCAAGAGTGGAGCTCACAGTTGTGCCGGAATAGCTCAGTTGGCAGAGCGTTAGACTGAAGATCTAAAGGTCCTTGGTTCAATCCCGGGTTCTGGCAGCACGTGACGTGAGTCTTGGAGCTCGTCTCCGCCTTGGGCTGCGATGTACCCGCTGGTTCCATGGTGTAATGGTTAGCACTCTGGGCTCTGAATCCAGCGATCCGAGTTCAAATCTCGGTGGGACCTGTCATGGGCTCAGTTTTGCGCCCCAAGGCGCACTCTTGCCCAAAAACGTTTCTTTTGCACTTTTTGCATGTGGTGTAGCCGACCTTTTCTGCCGCTTGGCCGGTTAGCTCAGCTGGTTAGAGCGTGGTGCTAATAACGCCAAGGTCATGGGTTCGATCCCCATACGGGCCACGCTTTCTCTTTCTCCCGGTGGTCGGAGTGCTTGGAGATCAGAGGTAGGGAAAATGAAAGTGTCCGACGTGATGATAAGAACACAGTCGTGCCAGATTCAACTGCGTCGTGGTGAGAAAAAGAAATGGAGGATACACGCATTTCTCTTAGCTGACAATTCTGCAGCAATTGGACTGGCAAAGTGTACGTCAACATACACAATTTGCTCAAAGAGCGTAGTAGTTTTTGAAGAAAAATCCAACCCGCACTGTAAAACCATGCTGCCTTCTGGTGTTGTTTACAACTTTCTGATGAAACGAGCTTTTTTGGAGGCATTTATTGGAAAAGTCGACGGAGTTGTCAAGCATCCCGAAGCAGCACTTCCACTAGAAGGTCCCAGAGTTCTTGTGCTTCAAGCACTTCAATTTATAAATACTCCGTTGATCTTAACAGTTGTGTGAAATGAGCTGTCATCACTCCGTTTTTGCTTTAGCAATTTTTCCGGTCTTTTGGCGGAAAGCCAGTCTCGTGTGTTTGCATTGGTGGTTCAGTGGTAGAATTCTCGCCTGCCACGCGGGAGGCCCGGGTTCGATTCCCGGCCAATGCAAAGCGGCTCTTTTAATAACTGTACACTCAGCGCTGAACTCCAGCTAATTCAGTCTTATCTCAAGACAGGTACTCCACATTTCCGCTCAACCCCTGGCAAGCGGAGCCCTGAGGCTGGCTCATTACAGTTCCCCTAGCTAAAAACTACACAGAGGCATCTCAGCTTCACACTTCTGACCGCCTTCTTGCCCATCCTTGCATCTGTGCACTTTCTCACACATTCCACTGTCTGACATATTGTCTTTGTTGAGCAACAGTCTCGTGTTAGCTTGAGAAGAGCCTCTCACCTGACTCGTGTACCGTACTATGGCTTAAAATCGGACACTTCTCATAGCTTGCTGCTGCTCCAGGTTGACATTCACTGCATGTGGCTCAGGTGGGGAGATGGGCTCCAAAGAAAGAGGCAGAAAACGGAAAGAGTGGAGCTCATGGTTGTGCCGGAATAGCTCAGTTGGGCGAGCGTTAGACTGAAGATCTAAAGGTCCCTGGTTCAATCCCGGGTTCTGGCAGCACGTGACGTGAGTCTTGGAGCTTGTCTCCGCCTTGGGCTGCGATGTACCCGCTGGTTCCCTGGTGTAATGGTTAGCGCTCTGAATCCAGCGATCCGAGTTCAAATCTCGGTGGGACCTGTCATGGGCTCAGTTTTGCGCCCCAAGGCGCACTCTTGCCCAAAAACGTTTCTTTTGCACTTTTTGCATGTGGTGTAGCCGACCTTTTCTGCCGCTTGGCCGGTTAGCTCAGCTGGTTAGAGCGTGGTGCTAATAACGCCAAGGTCATGGGTTCGATCCCCATACGGGCCACGCTTTCTCTTTCTCCCGGTGGTCAGAGTGCTTGGAGATCAGAGGTAAGGAAAATGAAAGTGTCCGACGTGATTATAAGAACACAGTCGTGCCAGATTCACCTGCGTCGTGGTGAGAAAAAGAAATGGAGGATACACGCATTTCTCTTAGCTGACAATTCTGCAGCAAGTGGACTGGCAAAGTGTACGTCTACATACACAATTTGCTCAAAGAGCGTAGTAGTTCTTGAAGAAAAATCCAACCCGCACTGTAAAACCATGCTGCCTTCTGGTGTTGTTTACAACTTTCTGATGGAACGAGCTTTTTTGGAGGCATTTATTGGAAAAGTCGACGGAGTTGTCAAGCATCCCGAAGCAGCACTTCCACTAGAAGGTCCCAGAGTTCTTGTGCTTCAAGCACTTCAATTTATAAATACTCCGTTGATCTTAACAGTTGTGTGAAATGAGCTGTCATCACTCCGTTTTTGCTTTAGCAATTTTTCCGGTCTTTCGGCGGAAAGCCGGTCTCGTGTGTTTGCATGGGTGGTTCAGTGGTAGAATTCTCGCCTGCCACGCGGGAGGCCCGGGTTCGATTCCCGGCCAATGCAAAGCGGCTCTTTTAATAACTGTACACTCAGCGCTGAACTCCAGCTAATTCAGTCTTATCTCAAGACAGGTACTCCACATTTCCGCTCAACCCCTGGCAAGCGGAGCCTTGAGGCTGGCTCATTACAGTTCCCCTAGCTAAAAACTACACAGAGGCATCTCAGCTTCACACTTCTGACCGCCTTCTTGCCCATCCTTGCATCTGTGCACTTTCTCACACATTCCACTGTCTGACATATTGTCTTTGTTGAGCAACAGTCTCATGTTAGCTTGAGAAGAGCCTCTCACCTGACTCGTGTACCGTACTATGGCTTAAAATCGGACACTTCTCATAGCTTGCTGCTGCTCCTGGTTGACATTCACTGCATGTGGCTCAGGTGGGGAGATGGGCTCCAAAGAAAGAGGCAGAAAACGGCAAGAGTGGAGCTCACGGTTGTGCCGGAATAGCTCAGTTGGGAGAGCGTTAGACTGAAGATCTAAAGGTCCCTGGTTCAATCCCGGGTTCTGGCAGCACGTGACGTGAGTCTTGGAGCTCGTCTCCGCCTTGGGCTGCGATGTACCCGCTGGTTCCATGGTGTAATGGTTAGCACTCTGGGCTCTGAATCCAGCGATCCGAGTTCAAATCTCGGTGGGACCTGTCATGGGCTCAGTTTTGCGCCCCAAGGCGCACTCTTGCCCAAAAACGTTTCTTTTGCACTTTTTGCATGTGGTGTAGCCGACCTTTTCTGCCGCTTGGCCGGTTAGCTCAGCTGGTTAGAGCGTGGTGCTAATAACGCCAAGGTCATGGGTTCGATCCCCATACGGGCCACGCTTTGTCTTTCTCCCGGTGGTCGGAGTGCTTGGAGATCAGAGGTAAGGAAAATGAAAGTGTCCGACGTGATTATAAAAACACAGTCGTGCCAGATTCACCTGCGTCGTGGTGAGAAAAAGAAATGGAGGATACACGCATTTCTCTTAGCTGACAATTCTGCAGCAAGTGGACTGGCAAAGTTTACGTCTACATACACAATTTGCTCAAAGAGCATAGTAGTTCTTGAAGAAAAATCCAACCCGCACTGTAAAACCATGCTGCCTTCTGGTGTTGTTTACAAGTTTCTGATGGAACGAGCTTTTTTGGAGGCATTTATTGGAAAAGTCGACGGAGTTGTCAAGCATCCCGAAGCAGCACTTCCACTAGAAGGTCCCAGAGTTCTTGTGCTTCAAGCACTTCAATTTATAAATACTCCGTTGATCTTAACAGTTGTGTGAAATGAGCTGTCATCACTCCGTTTTTGCTTTAGCAATTTTTCCGGTCTTTCGGCGGAAAGCCGGTCTCGTGTGTTTGCATGGGTGGTTCAGTGGTAGAATTCTCGCCTGCCACGCGGGAGGCCCGGGTTCGATTCCCGGCCAATGCAAAGCGGCTCTTTTAATAACTGTACACTCAGCGCTGAACTCCAGCTAATTCAGTCTTATCTCAAGACAGGTACTCCACATTTCCGCTCAACCCCTGGCAAGCGGAGCCTTGAGGCTGGCTCATTACAGTTCCCCTAGCTAAAAACTACACAGAGGCATCTCAGCTTCACACTTCTGACCGCCTTCTTGCCCATCCTTGCATCTGTGCACTTTCTCACACATTCCACTGTCTGACGTATTGTCTTTGTTGAGCAACAGTCTCATGTTAGCTTGAGAAGAGCCTCTCACCTGACTCGTGTACCGTACTATGGCTTAAAATCGGACACTTCTCATAGCTTGCTGCTGCTCCAGGTTGACATTCACTGCATGTGGCTCAGGTGGGGAGATGGGCTCCAAAGAAAGAGGCAGAAAACGGCAAGAGTGGAGCTCACGGTTGTGCCGGAATAGCTCAGTTGGGAGAGCGTTAGACTGAAGATCTAAAGGTCCCTGGTTCAATCCCGGGTTCTGGCAGCACGTGACGTGAGTCTTGGAGCTCGTCTCCGCCTTGGGCTGCGATGTACCCGCTGGTTCCATGGTGTAATGGTTAGCACTCTGGGCTCTGAATCCAGCGATCCGAGTTCAAATCTCGGTGGGACCTGTCATGGGCTCAGTTTTGCGCCCCAAGGCGCACTCTTGCCCAAAAACGTTTCTTTTGCACTTTTTGCATGTGGTGTAGCCGACCTTTTCTGCCGCTTGGCCGGTTAGCTCAGCTGGTTAGAGCGTGGTGCTAATAACGCCAAGGTCATGGGTTCGATCCCCATACGGGCCACGCTTTGTCTTTCTCCCGGTGGTCGGAGTGCTTGGAGATCAGAGGTAAGGAAAATGAAAGTGTCCGACGTGATTATAAGAACACAGTCGTGCCAGATTCACCTGCGTCGTGGTGAGAAAAAGAAATGGAGGATACACGCATTTCTCTGAGCTGACAATTCTGCAGCAAGTGGACTGGCAAAGTGTACGTCTACATACACAATTTGCTCAAAGAGCGTAGTAGTACTTGAAGAAAAATCCAACCCGCACTGTAAAACCATGCTGCCTTCTGGTGTTGTTTACAAGTATCTGATGGAACGAACTTTTTTGGAGGCATTTATTGGAAAAGTCGACGGAGTTGTCAAGCATCCCGAAGCAGCACTTCCACTAGAAGGTCCCAGAGTTCTTGTGCTTCAAGCACTTCAATTTATAAATACTCCGTTGATCTTAACAGTTGTGTGAAATGAGCTGTCATCACTCCGTTTTTGCTTTAGCAATTTTTCCGGTCTTTCGGCGGAAAGCCGGTCTCGTGTGTTTGCATGGGTGGTTCAGTGGTAGAATTCTCGCCTGCCACGCGGGAGGCCCGGGTTCGATTCCCGGCTAATGCAAAGCGGCTCTTTTAATAACTGTACACTCAGCGCTGAACTCCAGCTAATTCAGTCTTATCTCAAGACAGGTACTCCACATTTCCGCTCAACCCCTGGCAAGCGGAGCCTTGAGGCTGGCTCATTACAGTTCCCCAAGCTAAAAACTACACAGAGGCATCTCAGCTTCACACTTCTGACCGCCTTCTTGCCCATCCTTGCATCTGTGCACTTTCTCACACATTCCACTGTCTGACATATTGTCTTTGTTGAGCAACAGTCTCATGTTAGCTTGAGAAGAGCCTCTCACCTGACTCGTGTACCGTACTATGGCTTAAAATCGGACACTTCTCATAGCTTGCTGCTGCTCCAGGTTGACATTCACTGCATGTGGCTCAGGTGGGGAGATGGGCTCCAAAGAAAGAGGCAGAAAACGGCAAGAGTGGAGCTCACGGTTGTGCCGGAATAGCTCAGTTGGGAGAGCGTTAGACTGAAGATCTAAAGGTCCCTGGTTCAATCCCGGGTTCTGGCAGCACGTGACGTGAGTCTTGGAGCTCGTCTCCGCCTTGGGCTGCGATGTACCCGCTGGTTCCATGGTGTAATGGTTAGCACTCTGGGCTCTGAATCCAGCAATCTGAGTTCAAATCTCGGTGGGACCTGTCATGGGCTCAGTTTAGCGCCCCAAGGCGCACTCTTGCCCAAAAACGTTTCTTTTGCACTTTTTGCATGTGGTGTAGCCGACCTTTTCTGCCGCTTGGCCGGTTAGCTCAGCTGGTTAGAGCGTGGTGCTAATAACGCCAAGGTCATGGGTTCGATCCCCATACGGGCCACGCTTTGCCTTTCTCCCGGTGGTCAGAGTGCTTGGAGATCAGAGGTAAGGAAAATGAAAGTGTCCGACGTGATTATAAGAACACAGTCGTGCCAGATTCACCTGCGTCGTGGTGAGAAAAAGAAATGGAGGATACACGCATTTCTCTTAGCTGACAATTCTGCAGCAAGTGGACTGGCAAAGTTTACGTCTACATACACAATTTGCTCAAAGAGCGTAGTAGTACTTGAAGAAAAATCCAACCCGCACTGTAAAACCATGCTGCCTTCTGGTGTTGTTTACAAGTATCTGATGGAACGAGCTTTTTTGGAGGCATTTATTGGAAAAGTCGACGGAGTTGTCAAGCATCCCGAAGCAGCACTTCCACTAGAAGGTCCCAGAGTTCTTGTGCTTCAAGCACTTCAATTTATAAATACTCCGTTGATCTTAACAGTTGTGTGAAATGAGCTGTCATCACTCCGTTTTTGCTTTAGCAATTTTTCCGGTCTTTCGGCGGAAAGCCGGTCTCTTGTGTTTGCATGGGTGGTTCAGTGGTAGAATTCTCGCCTGCCACGCGGGAGGCCCGGGTTCGATTCCCGGCCAATGCAAAGCGGCTCTTTTAATAACTGTACACTCAGCGCTGAACTCCAGCTAATTCAGTCTTATCTCAAGACAGGTACTCCACATTTCCGCTCAACCCCTGGCAAGCGGAGCCCTGAGGCTGGCTCATTACAGTTCCCCTAGCTAAAAACTACACAGAGGCATCTCAGCTTCACACTTCTGACCGCCTTCTTGCCCATCCTTGCATCTGTGCACTTTCTCACACATTCCACTGTCTGACATATTGTCTTTGTTGAGCAACAGTCTCGTGTTAGCTTGAGAAGAGCCTCTCACCTGACTCGTGTACCGTACTATGGCTTAAAATCGGACACTTCTCATAGCTTGCTGCTGCTCCAGGTTGACATTCACTGCATGTGGCTCAGGTGGGGAGATGGGCTCCAAAGAAAGAGGCAGAAAACGGCAAGAGTGGAGCTCACGGTTGTGCCGGAATAGCTCAGTTGGGAGAGCGTTAGACTGAAGATCTAAAGGTCCCTGGTTCAATCACGGGTTCTGGCAGCACGTGACGTGAGTCTTGGAGCTCGTCTCCGCCTTGGGCTGCGATGTACCCACTGGTTCCATGGTGTAATGGTTAGCACTCTGGGCTCTGAATCCAGCGATCCGAGTTCAAATCTCGGTGGGACCTGTCATGGGCTCAGTTTTGCGCCCCAAGGCGCACTCTTGCCCAAAAACGTTTCTTTTGCACTTTTTGCATGTGGTGTAGCCGACTTTTTCTGCCGCTTGGCCGGTTAGCTCAGCTGGTTAGAGCGTGGTGCTAATAACGCCAAGGTCATGGGTTCGATCCCCATACGGGCCACGCTTTGTCTTTCTCCCGGTGGTCGGAGTGCTTGGAGATCAGAGGTAAGGAAAATGAAAGTGTCCGACGTGATTATAAGAACACAGTCGTGCCAGATTCACCTGCGTCGTGGTGAGAAAAAGAAATGGAGGATACACGCATTTCTCTTAGCTGACAATTCTGCAGCAAGTGGACTGGCAAAGTGTACGTCTACATACACAATTTGCTCAAAGAGCGTAGTAGTACTTGAAGAAAAATCCAACCCGCACTGTAAAACCATGCTGCCTTCTGGTGTTGTTTACAACTTTCTGATGAAACGAGCTTTTTTGGAGGCATTTATTGGAAAAGTCGACGGAGTTGTCAAGCATCCCGAAGCAGCACTTCCACTAGAAGGTCCCAGAGTTCTTGTGCTTCAAGCACTTCAATTTATAAATACTCCGTTGATCTTAACAGTTGTGTGAAATGAGCTGTCATCACTCCGTTTTTGCTTTAGCAATTTTTCCGGTCTTTTGGCGGAAAGCCAGTCTCGTGTGTTTGCATTGGTGGTTCAGTGGTAGAATTCTCACCTGCCACGCGGGAGGCCCGGGTTCGATTCCCGGCCAATGCAAAGCGGCTCTTTTAATAACTGTACACTCAGCGCTGAACTCCAGCTAATTCAGTCTTATCTCAAGACAGGTACTCCACATTTCCGCTCAACCCCTGGCAAGCGGAGCCCTGAGGCTGGCTCATTACAGTTCCCCTAGCTAAAAACTACACAGAGGCATCTCAGCTTCACACTTCTGACCGCCTTCTTGCCCATCCTTGCATCTGTGCACTTTCTCACACATTCCACTGTCTGACATATTGTCTTTGTTGAGCAACAGTCTCGTGTTAGCTTGAGAAGAGCCTCTCACCTGACTCGTGTACCGTACTATGGCTTAAAATCGGACACTTCTCATAGCTTGCTGCTGCTCCAGGTTGACATTCACTGCATGTGGCTCAGGTGGGGAGATGGGCTCCAAAGAAAGAGGCAGAAAACGGAAAGAGTGGAGCTCATGGTTGTGCCGGAATAGCTCAGTTGGGCGAGCGTTAGACTGAAGATCTAAAGGTCCCTGGTTCAATCCCGGGTTCTGGCAGCACGTGACGTGAGTCTTGGAGCTTGTCTCCGCCTTGGGCTGCGATGTACCCGCTGGTTCCCTGGTGTAATGGTTAGCGCTCTGAATCCAGCGATCCGAGTTCAAATCTCGGTGGGACCTGTCATGGGCTCAGTTTTGCGCCCCAAGGCGCACTCTTGCCCAAAAACGTTTCTTTTGCACTTTTTGCATGTGGTGTAGCCGACCTTTTCTGCCGCTTGGCCGGTTAGCTCAGCTGGTTAGAGCGTGGTGCTAATAACGCCAAGGTCATGGGTTCGATCCCCATACGGGCCACGCTTTCTCTTTCTCCCGGTGGTCAGAGTGCTTGGAGATCAGAGGTAAGGAAAATGAAAGTGTCCGACGTGATTATAAGAACACAGTCGTGCCAGATTCACCTGCGTCGTGGTGAGAAAAAGAAATGGAGGATACACGCATTTCTCTTAGCTGACAATTCTGCAGCAAGTGGACTGGCAAAGTGTACGTCTACATACACAATTTGCTCAAAGAGCGTAGTAGTACTTGAAGAAAAATCCAACCCGCACTGTAAAACCATGCTGCCTTCTGGTGTTGTTTACAACTTTCTGATGGAACGAGCTTTTTTGGAGGCATTTATTGGAAAAGTCGACGGAGTTGTCAAGCATCCCGAAGCAGCACTTCCACTAGAAGGTCCCAGAGTTCTTGTGCTTCAAGCACTTCAATTTATAAATACTCCGTTGATCTTAACAGTTGTGTGAAATGAGCTGTCATCACTCCGTTTTTGCTTTAGCAATTTTTCCGGTCTTTCGGCGGAAAGCCGGTCTTGTGTGTTTGCATGGGTGGTTCAGTGGTAGAATTCTCGCCTGCCACGCGGGAGGCCCGGGTTCGATTCCCGGCCAATGCAAAGCGGCTCTTTTAATAACTGTACACTCAGCGCTGAACTCCAGCTAATTCAGTCTTATCTCAAGACAGGTACTCCACATTTCCGCTCAACCCCTGGCAAGCGGAGCCCTGAGGCTGGCTCATTACAGTTCCCCTAGCTAAAAACTACACAGAGGCATCTCAGCTTCACACTTCTGACCGCCTTCTTGCCCATCCTTGCATCTGTGCACTTTCTCACACATTCCACTGTCTGACATATTGTCTTTGTTGAGCAACAGTCTCATGTTAGCTTGAGAAGAGCCTCTCACCTGACTCGTGTACCGTACTATGGCTTAAAATCGGACACTTCTCATAGCTTGCTGCTGCTCCAGGTTGACATTCACTGCATGTGGCTCAGGTGGGGAGATGGGCTCCAAAGAAAGAGGCAGAAAACGGCAAGAGTGGAGCTCATGGTTGTGCCGGAATAGCTCAGTTGGGAGAGCGTTAGACTGAAGATCTAAAGGTCCCTGGTTCAATCCCGGGTTCTGGCAGCACGTGACGTGAGTCTTGGAGCTCGTCTCCGCCTTGGGCTGCGATGTACCCGCTGGTTCCATGGTGTAATGGTTAGCACTCTGGGCTCTGAATCCAGCGATCCGAGTTCAAATCTCGGTGGGACCTGTCATGGGCTCAGTTTTGCGCCCCAAGGCGCACTCTTGCCCAAAAACGTTTCTTTTGCACTTTTTGCATGTGGTGTAGCCGACCTTTTCTGCCGCTTGGCCGGTTAGCTCAGCTGGTTAGAGCGTGGTGCTAATAACGCCAAGGTCATGGGTTCGATCCCCATACGGGCCACGCTTTGTCTTTCTCCCGGTGGTCGGAGTGCTTGGAGATCAGAGGTAAGGAAAATGAAAGTGTCCGACGTGATTATAAGAACACAGTCGTGCCAGATTCACCTGCGTCGTGGTGAGAAAAAGAAATGGAGGATACACGCATTTCTCTTAGCTGACAATTCTGCAGCAAGTGGACTGGCAAAGTGTACGTCTACATACACAATTTGCTCAAAGAGCGTAGTAGTACTTGAAGAAAAATCCAACCCGCACTGTAAAACCATGCTGCCTTCTGGTGTTGTTTACAAGTATCTGATGGAACGAACTTTTTTGGAGGCATTTATTGGAAAAGTCGACGGAGTTGTCAAGCATCCCGAAGCAGCACTTCCACTAGAAGGTCCCAGAGTTCTTGTGCTTCAAGCACTTCAATTTATAAATACTCCGTTGATCTTAACAGTTGTGTGAAATGAGCTGTCATCACTCCGTTTTTGCTTTAGCAATTTTTCCGGTCTTTTGGCGGAAAGCCAGTCTCGTGTGTTTGCATTGGTGGTTCAGTGGTAGAATTCTCGCCTGCCACGTGGGAGGCCCGGGTTCGATTCCCGGCCAATGCAAAGCAGCTCTTTTAATAACTGTACACTCAGCGCTGAACTCCAGCTAATTCAGTCTTATCTCAAGACAGGTACTCCACATTTCCGCTCAACCCCTGGCAAGCGGAGCCCTGAGGCTGGCTCATTACAGTTCCCCTAGCTAAAAACTACACAGAGGCATCTCAGCTTCACACTTCTGACCGCCTTCTTGCCCATCCTTGCATCTGTGCACTTTCTCACACATTCCACTGTCTGACATATTGTCTTTGTTGAGCAACAGTCTCGTGTTAGCTTGAGAAGAGCCTCTCACCTGACTCGTGTACCGTACTATGGCTTAAAATCGGACACTTCTCATAGCTTGCTGCTGCTCCAGGTTGACATTCACTGCATGTGGCTCAGGTGGGGAGATGGGCTCCAAAGAAAGAGGCAGAAAACGGAAAGAGTGGAGCTCATGGTTGTGCCGGAATAGCTCAGTTGGGCGAGCGTTAGACTGAAGATCTAAAGGTCCCTGGTTCAATCCCGGGTTCTGGCAGCACGTGACGTGAGTCTTGGAGCTTGTCTCCGCCTTGGGCTGCGATGTACCCGCTGGTTCCCTGGTGTAATGGTTAGCGCTCTGAATCCAGCGATCCGAGTTCAAATCTCGGTGGGACCTGTCATGGGCTCAGTTTTGCGCCCCAAGGCGCACTCTTGCCCAAAAACGTTTCTTTTGCACTTTTTGCATGTGGTGTAGCCGACCTTTTCTGCCGCTTGGCCGGTTAGCTCAGCTGGTTAGAGCGTGGTGCTAATAACGCCAAGGTCATGGGTTCGATCCCCATACGGGCCACGCTTTCTCTTTCTCCCGGTGGTCAGAGTGCTTGGAGATCAGAGGTAAGGAAAATGAAAGTGTCCGACGTGATTATAAGAACACAGTCGTGCCAGATTCACCTGCGTCGTGGTGAGAAAAAGAAATGGAGGATACACGCATTTCTCTTAGCTGACAATTCTGCAGCAAGTGGACTGGCAAAGTGTACGTCTACATACACAATTTGCTCAAAGAGCGTAGTAGTACTTGAAGAAAAATCCAACCCGCACTGTAAAACCATGCTGCCTTCTGGTGTTGTTTACAACTTTCTGATGGAACGAGCTTTTTTGGAGGCATTTATTGGAAAAGTCGACGGAGTTGTCAAGCATCCCGAAGCAGCACTTCCACTAGAAGGTCCCAGAGTTCTTGTGCTTCAAGCACTTCAATTTATAAATACTCCGTTGATCTTAACAGTTGTGTGAAATGAGCTGTCATCACTCCGTTTTTGCTTTAGCAATTTTTCCGGTCTTTCGGCGGAAAGCCGGTCTTGTGTGTTTGCATGGGTGGTTCAGTGGTAGAATTCTCGCCTGCCACGCGGGAGGCCCGGGTTCGATTCCCGGCCAATGCAAAGCGGCTCTTTTAATAACTGTACACTCAGCGCTGAACTCCAGCTAATTCAGTCTTATCTCAAGACAGGTACTCCACATTTCCGCTCAACCCCTGGCAAGCGGAGCCCTGAGGCTGGCTCATTACAGTTCCCCTAGCTAAAAACTACACAGAGGCATCTCAGCTTCACACTTCTGACCGCCTTCTTGCCCATCCTTGCATCTGTGCACTTTCTCACACATTCCACTGTCTGACATATTGTCTTTGTTGAGCAACAGTCTCATGTTAGCTTGAGAAGAGCCTCTCACCTGACTCGTGTACCGTACTATGGCTTAAAATCGGACACTTCTCATAGCTTGCTGCTGCTCCAGGTTGACATTCACTGCATGTGGCTCAGGTGGGGAGATGGGCTCCAAAGAAAGAGGCAGAAAACGGCAAGAGTGGAGCTCACGGTTGTGCCGGAATAGCTCAGTTGGGAGAGCGTTAGACTGAAGATCTAAAGGTCCCTGGTTCAATCCCATGTTCTGGCAGCACGTGACGTGAGTCTTGGAGCTCGTCTCCGCCTTGGGCTGCGATGTACCCGCTGGTTCCATGGTGTAATGGTTAGCACTCTGGGCTCTGAATCCAGCGATCCGAGTTCAAATCTCGGTGGGACCTGTCATGGGCTCAGTTTTGCGCCCCAAGGCGCACTCTTGCCCAAAAACGTTTCTTTTGCACTTTTTGCATGTGGTGTAGCCGACCTTTTCTGCCGCTTGGCCGGTTAGCTCAGCTGGTTAGAGCGTGGTGCTAATAACGCCAAGGTCATGGGTTCGATCCCCATACGGGCCACGCTTTGTCTTTCTCCCGGTGGTCGGAGTGCTTGGAGATCAGAGGTAAGGAAAATGAAAGTGTCCGACGTGATTATAAGAACACAGTCGTGCCAGATTCACCTGCGTCGTGGTGAGAAAAAGAAATGGAGGATACACGCATTTCTCTTAGCTGACAATTCTGCAGCAAGTGGACTGGCAAAGTGTACGTCTACATACACAATTTGCTCAAAGAGCGTAGTAGTACTTGAAGAAAAATCCAACCCGCACTGTAAAACCATGCTGCCTTCTGGTGTTGTTTACAAGTATCTGATGGAACGAACTTTTTTGGAGGCATTTATTGGAAAAGTCGACGGAGTTGTCAAGCATCCCGAAGCAGCACTTCCACTAGAAGGTCCCAGAGTTCTTGTGCTTCAAGCACTTCAATTTATAAATACTCCGTTGATCTTAACAGTTGTGTGAAATGAGCTGTCATCACTCCGTTTTTGCTTTAGCAATTTTTCCGGTCTTTCTGCGGAAAGCCGGTCTCGTGTGTTTGCATGGGTGGTTCAGTGGTAGAATTCTCGCCTGCCACGCGGGAGGCCCGGGTTCGATTCCCGGCCAATGCAAAGCGGCTCTTTTAATAACTGTACACTCAGCGCTGAACTCCAGCTAATTCAGTCTTATCTCAAGACAGGTACTCCACATTTCCGCTCAACCCCTGGCAAGCGGAGCCTTGAGGCTGGCTCATTACAGTTCCCCTAGCTAAAAACTACACAGAGGCATCTCAGCTTCACACTTCTGACCGCCTTCTTGCCCATCCTTGCATCTGTGCACTTTCTCACACATTCCACTGTCTGACATATTGTCTTTGTTGAGCAACAGTCTCATGTTAGCTTGAGAAGAGCCTCTCACCTGACTCGTGTACCGTACTATGGCTTAAAATCGGACACTTCTCATAGCTTGCTGCTGCTCCAGGTTGACATTCACTTCATGTGGCTCAGGTGGGGAGATGGGCTCCAAAGAAAGAGGCAGAAAACGGCAAGAGTGGAGCTCACGGTTGTGCCGGAATAGCTCAGTTGGGAGAGCGTTAGACTGAAGATCTAAAGGTCCCTGGTTCAATCCCGGGTTCTGGCAGCACGTGACGTGAGTCTTGGAGCTCGTCTCCGCCTTGGGCTGCAATGTACCCGCTGGTTCCATGGTGTAATGGTTAGCACTCTGGGCTCTGAATCCAGCGATCCGAGTTCAAATCTCGGTGGGACCTGTCATGGGCTCAGTTTTGCGCCCCAAGGCGCACTCTTGCCCAAAAACGTTTCTTTTGCACTTTTTGCATGTGGTGTAGCCGACCTTTTCTGCCGCTTGGCCGGTTAGCTCAGCTGGTTAGAGCGTGGTGCTAATAACGCCAAGGTCATGGGTTCGATCCCCATACGGGCCACGCTTTCTCTTTCTCCCGGTGGTCAGAGTGCTTGGAGATCAGAGGTAAGGAAAATGAAAGTGTCCGACGTGATTATAAGAACACAGTCGTGCCAGATTCACCTGCGTCGTGGTGAGAAAAAGAAATGGAGGATACACGCATTTCTCTTAGCTGACAATTCTGCAGCAAGTGGACTGGCAAAGTGTACGTCTACATACACAATTTGCTCAAAGAGCGTAGTAGTTCTTGAAGAAAAATCCAACCCGCACTGTAAAACCATGCTGCCTTCTGGTGTTGTTTACAACTTTCTGATGGAACGAGCTTTTTTGGAGGCATTTATTGGAAAAGTCGACGGAGTTGTCAAGCATCCCGAAGCAGCACTTCCACTAGAAGGTCCCAGAGTTCTTGTGCTTCAAGCACTTCAATTTATAAATACTCCGTTGATCTTAACAGTTGTGTGAAATGAGCTGTCATCACTCCGTTTTTGCTTTAGCAATTTTTCCGGTCTTTCGGCGGAAAGCCGTTTTCGTGTGTTTGCATGGGTGGTTCAGTGGTAGAATTCTCGCCTGCCACGCGGGAGGCCCGGGTTCGATTCCCGGCCAATGCAAAGCGGCTCTTTTAATAACTGTACACTCAGCGCTGAACTCCAGCTAATTCAGTCTTATCTCAAGACAGGTACTCCACATTTCCGCTCAACCCCTGGCAAGCGGAGCCTTGAGGCTGGCTCATTACAGTTCCCCTAGCTAAAAACTACACAGAGGCATCTCAGCTTCACACTTCTGACTGCCTTCTTGCCCATCCTTGCATCTGTGCACTTTCTCACACATTCCACTGTCTGACGTATTGTCTTTGTTGAGCAACAGTCTCATGTTAGCTTGAGAAGAGCCTCTCACCTGACTCGTGTACCGTACTATGGCTTAAAATCGGACACTTCTCATAGCTTGCTGCTGCTCCAGGTTGACATTCACTGCATGTGGCTCAGGTGGGGAGATGGGCTCCAAAGAAAGAGGCAGAAAACGGCAAGAGTGGAGCTCACGGTTGTGCCGGAATAGCTCAGTTGGGAGAGCGTTAGACTGAAGATCTAAAGGTCCCTGGTTCAATCCCGGGTTCTGGCAGCACGTGACGTGAGTCTTGGAGCTCGTCTCCGCCTTGGGCTGCGATGTACCCGCTGGTTCCATGGTGTAATGGTTAGCACTCTGGGCTCTGAATCCAGCGATCCGAGTTCAAATCTCGGTGGGACCTGTCATGGGCTCAGTTTTGCGCCCCAAGGCGCACTCTTGCCCAAAAACGTTTCTTTTGCACTTTTTGCATGTGGTGTAGCCGACCTTTTCTGCCGCTTGGCCGGTTAGCTCAGCTGGTTAGAGCGTGGTGCTAATAACGCCAAGGTCATGGGTTCGATCCCCATACGGGCCACGCTTTGTCTTTCTCCCGGTGGTCGGAGTGCTTGGAGATCAGAGGTAAGGAAAATGAAAGTGTCCGACGTGATTATAAGAACACAGTCGTGCCAGATTCACCTGCGTCGTGGTGAGAAAAAGAAATGGAGGATACACGCATTTCTCTGAGCTGACAATTCTGCAGCAAGTGGACTGGCAAAGTGTACGTCTACATACACAATTTGCTCAAAGAGCGTAGTAGTACTTGAAGAAAAATCCAACCCGCACTGTAAAACCATGCTGCCTTCTGGTGTTGTTTACAAGTATCTGATGGAACGAACTTTTTTGGAGGCATTTATTGGAAAAGTCGACGGAGTTGTCAAGCATCCCGAAGCAGCACTTCCACTAGAAGGTCCCAGAGTTCTTGTGCTTCAAGCACTTCAATTTATAAATACTCCGTTGATCTTAACAGTTGTGTGAAATGAGCTGTCATCACTCCGTTTTTGCTTTAGCAATTTTTCCAGTCTTTCGGCGGAAAGCCGGTCTCGTGTGTTTGCATGGGTGGTTCAGTGGTAGAATTCTCGCCTGCCACGCGGGAGGCCCGGGTTCGATTCCCGGCCAATGCAAAGCGGCTCTTTTAATAACTGTACACTCAGCGCTGAACTCCAGCTAATTCAGTCTTATCTCAAGACAGGTACTCCACATTTCCGCTCAACCCCTGGCAAGCGGAGCCTTGAGGCTGGCTCATTACAGTTCCCCTAGCTAAAAACTACACAGAGGCATCTCAGCTTCACACTTCTGACCGCCTTCTTGCCCATCCTTGCATCTGTGCACTTTCTCACACATTCCACTGTCTGACATATTGTCTTTGTTGAGCAACAGTCTCATGTTAGCTTGAGAAGAGCCTCTCACCTGACTCGTGTACCGTACTATGGCTTAAAATCGGACACTTCTCATAGCTTGCTGCTGCTCCAGGTTGACATTCACTGCATGTGGCTCAGGTGGGGAGATGGGCTCCAAAGAAAGAGGCAGAAAACGGCAAGAGTGGAGCTCACGGTTGTGCCGGAATAGCTCAGTTGGGAGAGCGTTAGACTGAAGATCTAAAGGACCCTGGTTCAATCCCGGGTTCTGGCAGCACGTGACGTGAGTCTTGGAGCTCGTCTCCGCCTTGGGCTGCGATGTACCGGCTGGTTCCATGGTGTAATGGTTAGCACTCTGGGCTCTGAATCCAGCGATCTGAGTTCAAATCTCGGTGGGACCTGTCATGGGCTCAGTTTAGCGCCCCAAGGCGCACTCTTGCCCAAAAACGTTTCTTTTGCACTTTTTGCATGTGGTGTAGCCAACCTTTTCTGCCGCTTGGCCGGTTAGCTCAGCTGCTTAGAGCGTGGTGATAATAACGCCAAGGTCATGGGTTCGATCCCCATACGGGCCACGCTTTGTCTTTCTCCCGGTGGTCAGAGTGCTTGGAGATCAGAGGTAAGGAAAATGAAAGTGTCCGACGTGATTATAAGAACACAGTCGTGCCAGATTCACCTGCGTCATGGTGAGAAAAAGAAATGGAGGATACACGCATTTCTCTTAGCTGACAATTCTGCAGCAAGTGGACTGGCAAAGTTTACGTCTACATACACAATTTGCTCAAAGAGCGTAGTAGTACTTGAAGAAAAATCCAACCCGCACTGTAAAACCATGCTGCCTTCTGGTGTTGTTTACAACTTTCTGATGGAACGAGCTTTTTTGGAGGCATTTATTGGAAAAGTCGACGGAGTTGTCAAGCATCCCGAAGCAGCACTTCCACTAGAAGGTCCCAGAGTTCTTGTGCTTCAAGCACTTCAATTTATAAATACTCCGTTGATCTTAACAGTTGTGTGAAATGAGCTGTCATCACTCCGTTTTTGCTTTAGCAATTTTTCCGGTCTTTTGGCGGAAAGCCAGTCTCGTGTGTTTGCATTGGTGGTTCAGTGGTAGAATTCTCGCCTGCCACGCGGGAGGCCCGGGTTCGATTCCCGGCCAATGCAAAGCGGCTCTTTTAATAACTGTACACTCAGCGCTGAACTCCAGCTAATTCAGTCTTATCTCAAGACAGGTACTCCACATTTCCGCTCAACCCCTGGCAAGCGGAGCCCTGAGGCTGGCTCATTACAGTTCCCCTAGCTAAAAACTACACAGAGGCATCTCAGCTTCACACTTCTGACCGCCTTCTTGCCCATCCTTGCATCTGTGCACTTTCTCACACATTCCACTGTCTGACATATTGTCTTTGTTGAGCAACAGTCTCGTGTTAGCTTGAGAAGAGCCTCTCACCTGACTCGTGTACCGTACTATGGCTTAAAATCGGACACTTCTCATAGCTTGCTGCTGCTCCAGGTTGACATTCACTGCATGTGGCTCAGGTGGGGAGATGGGCTCCAAAGAAAGAGGCAGAAAACGGCAAGAGTGGAGCTCACAGTTGTGCCGGAATAGCTCAGTTGGCAGAGCGTTAGACTGAAGATCTAAAGGTCCTTGGTTCAATCCCGGGTTCTGGCAGCACGTGACGTGAGTCTTGGAGCTCGTCTCCGCCTTGGGCTGCGATGTACCCGCTGGTTCCATGGTGTAATGGTTAGCACTCTGGGCTCTGAATCCAGCGATCCGAGTTCAAATCTCGGTGGGACCTGTCATGGGCTCAGTTTTGCGCCCCAAGGCGCACTCTTGCCCAAAAATGTTTCTTTTGCACTTTTTGCATGTGGTGTAGCGGACCTTTTCTGCCGCTTGGCCGGTTAGCTCAGCTGGTTAGAGCGTGGTGCTAATAACGCCAAGGTCATGGGTTCGATCCCCATACGGGCCACGCTTTCTCTTTCTCCCGGTGGTCGGAGTGCTTGGCGATCAGAGGTAGGGAAAATGAAAGTGTCCGACGTGATGATAAGAACACAGTCGTGCCAGATTCAACTGCGTCGTGGTGAGAAAAAGAAATGGAGGATACACGCATTTCTCTTAGCTGACAATTCTGCAGCAATTGGACTGGCAAAGTGTACGTCTACATACACAATTTGCTCAAAGAGCGTAGTAGTTCTTGAAGAAAAATCCAACCCGCACTGTAAAACCATGCTGCCTTCTGGTGTTGTTTACAAGTTTCTGATGGAACAAGCTTTTTTGGAGGCATTTATTGGAAAAGTCGACGGAGTTGTCAAGCATCCCGAAGCAGCACTTCCACTAGAAGGTCCCAGAGTTCTTGTGCTTCAAGCACTTCAATTTATAAATACTCCGTTGATCTTAACAGTTGTGTGAAATGAGCTGTCATCACTCCGTTTTTGCTTTAGCAATTTTTCCGGTCTTTCGGCGGAAAGCCGGTCTCGTGTGTTTGCATGGGTGGTTCAGTGGTAGAATTCTCGCCTGCCACGCGGGAGGCCCGGGTTCGATTCCCGGCCAATGCAAAGCGGCTCTTTTAATAACTGTACACTCAGCGCTGAACTCCAGCTAATTCAGTCTTATCTCAAGACAGGTACTCCACATTTCCGCTCAACCCCTGGCAAGCGGAGCCTTGAGGCTGGCTCATTACAGTTCCCCTAGCTAAAAACTACACAGAGGCATCTCAGCTTCACACTTCTGACCGCCTTCTTGCCCATCCTTGCATCTGTGCACTTTCTCACACATTCCACTGTCTGACATATTGTCTTTGTTGAGCAACAGTCTCATGTTAGCTTGAGAAGAGCCTCTCACCTGACTCGTGTACCGTACTATGGCTTAAAATCGGACACTTCTCATAGCTTGCTGCTGCTCCAGGTTGACATTCACTGCATGTGGCTCAGGTGGGGAGATGGGCTCCAAAGAAAGAGGCAGAAAACGGCAAGAGTGGAGCTCACGGTTGTGCCGGAATAGCTCAGTTGGGAGAGCGTTAGACTGAAGATCTAAAGGTCCCTGGTTCAATCCCGGGTTCTGGCAGCACGTGACGTGAGTCTTGGAGCTCGTCTCCGCCTTGGGCTGCGATGTACCCGCTGGTTCCATGGTGTAATGGTTAGCACTCTGGGCTCTGAATCCAGCGATCCGAGTTCAAATCTCGGTGGGACCTGTCATGGGCTCAGTTTTGCGCCCCAAGGCGCACTCTTGCCCAAAAACGTTTCTTTTGCACTTTTTGCATGTGGTGTAGCCGACCTTTTCTGCCGCTTGGCCGGTTAGCTCAGCTGGTTAGAGCGTGGTGCTAATAACGCCAAGGTCATGGGTTCGATCCCCATACGGGCCACGCTTTGTCTTTCTCCCGGTGGTCGGAGTGCTTGGAGATCAGAGGTAAGGAAAATGAAAGTGTCCGACGTGATTATAAGAACACAGTCGTGCCAGATTCACCTGCGTCGTGGTGAGAAAAAGAAATGGAGGATACACGCATTTCTCTTAGCTGACAATTCTGCAGCAAGTGGACTGGCAAAGTGTACGTCTACATACACAATTTGCTCAAAGAGCGTAGTAGTTCTTGAAGAAAAATCCAACCCGCACTGTAAAACCATGCTGCCTTCTGGTGTTGTTTACAAGTTTCTGATGGAACAAGCTTTTTTGGAGGCATTTATTGGAAAAGTCGACGGAGTTGTCAAGCATCCCGAAGCAGCACTTCCACTAGAAGGTCCCAGAGTTCTTGTGCTTCAAGCACTTCAATTTATAAATACTCCGTTGATCTTAACAGTTGTGTGAAATGAGCTGTCATCACTCCGTTTTTGCTTTAGCAATTTTTCCGGTCTTTCCGCGGAAAGCCGGTCTCGTGTGTTTGCATGGGTGGTTCAGTGGTAGAATTCTCGCCTGCCACGCGGGAGGCCCGGGTTCGATTCCCGGCCAATGCAAAGCGGCTCTTTTAATAACTGTACACTCAGCGCTGAACTCCAGCTAATTCAGTCTTATCTCAAGACAGGTACTCCACATTTCCGCTCAACCCCTGGCAAGCGGAGCCCTGAGGCTGGCTCATTACAGTTCCCCTAGCTAAAAACTACACAGAGGCATCTCAGCTTCACACTTCTGACCGCCTTCTTGCCCATCCTTGCATCTGTGCACTTTCTCACACATTCCACTGTCTGACATATTGTCTTTGTTGAGCAACAGTCTCGTGTTAGCTTGAGAAGAGCCTCTCACCTGACTCGTGTACCGTACTATGGCTTAAAATCGGACACTTCTCATAGCTTGCTGCTGCTCCAGGTTGACATTCACTGCATGTGGCTCAGGTGGGGAGATGGGCTCCAAAGAAAGAGGCAGAAAACGGCAAGAGTGGCGCTCACGGTTGTGCCGGAATAGCTCAGTTGGGAGAGCGTTAGACTGAAGATCTAAAGGTCCCTGGTTCAATCCCGGGTTCTGGCAGCACGTGACGTGAGTCTGGGAGCTCGTCTCCGCCTTGGGCTGTGATGTACCCGCTGGTTCCATGGTGTAATGCTTAGCACTCTGGGCTCTGAATCCAGTGATCCGAGTTCAAATCTCGGTGGGACCTGTCATGGGCTCAGTTTTGCGCCCCAAGGCGCACTCTTGCCCAAAAACGTTTCTTTTGCACTTTTTGCATGTGGTGTAGCCGACCTTTTCTGCCGCTTGGCCGGTTAGCTCAGCTGGTTAGAGCGTGGTGCTAATAACGCCAAGGTCATGGGTTCGATCCCCATACGGGCCACGCTTTCTCTTTCTCCCGGTGGTCGGAGTGCTTGGAGATCAGAGGTAGGGAAAATGAAAGTGTCCGACGTGATTATAAGAACACAGTCGTGCCAGATTCACCTGCGTCGTGGTGAGAAAAAGAAATGGAGGATACACGCATTTCTCTTAGCTGACAATTCTGCAGCAAGTGGACTGGCAAAGTGTACGTCTACATACACAATTTGCTCAAAGAGCGTAGTAGTTCGTGAAGAAAAATCCAACCCGCACTGTAAAACCATGCTGCCTTCTGGTGTTGTTTACAACTTTCTGATGGAACGAGCTTTTTTGGAGGCATTTATTGGAAAAGTCGACGGAGTTGTCAAGCATCCCGAAGCAGCACTTGCACTAGAAGTTCCCAGAGTTCTTGTGCTTCAAGCACTTCAATTTATAAATACTCCGTTGATCTTAACAGTTGTGTGAAATGAGCTGTCATCTCTCCGTTTTTGCTTTAGCAATTTTTCCGGTCTTTCGGCAGAAAGCCGGTCTCGTGTGTTTGCATGGGTGGTTCAGTGGTAGAATTCTCGCCTGCCACGTGGGAGGCCCGGGTTCGATTCCCGGCCAATGCAAAGCGGCTCCTTTAATAACTGTACACTCAGCGCTGAACTCCAGCTAATTCAGTCTTATCTCAAGACAGGTACTCCACATTTCCGCTCAACCCCTGGCAAGCGGAGCCCTGAGGCTGGCTCATTACAGTTCCCCTAGCTAAAAACTACACAGAGGCATCTCAGCTTCACACTTCTGACCGCCTTCTTGCCCATCCTTGCATCTGTGCACTTTCTCACACATTCCACTGTCTGACATATTGTCTTTGTTGAGCAACAGTCTCGTGTTAGCTTGAGAAGAGCCTCTCACCTGACTCGTGTACCGTACTATGGCTTAAAATCGGACACTTCTCATAGCTTGCTGCTGCTCCAGGTTGACATTCACTGCATGTGGCTCAGGTGGGGAGATGGGCTCCAAAGAAAGAGGCAGAAAACGGCAAGAGTGGAGCTCACAGTTGTGCCGGAATAGCTCAGTTGGCAGAGCGTTAGACTGAAGATCTAAAGGTCCTTGGTTCAATCCCGGGTTCTGGCAGCACGTGACGTGAGTCTTGGAGCTCGTCTCCGCCTTGGGCTGCGATGTACCCGCTGGTTCCATGGTGTAATGGTTAGCGCTCTGAATCCAGCGATCCGAGTTCAAATCTCGGTGGGACCTGTCATGGGCTCAGTTTTGCGCCCCAAGGCGCACTCTTGCCCAAAAACGTTTCTTTTGCACTTTTTGCATGTGGTGTAGCCGACCTTTTCTGCCGCTTGGCCGGTTAGCTCAGCTGGTTAGAGCGTGGTGCTAATAACGCCAAGGTCATGGGTTCGATCCCCATACGGGCCACGCTTTCTCTTTCTCCCGGTGGTCGGAGTGCTTGGAGATCAGAGGTAGGGAAAATGAAAGTGTCCGACGTGATGATAAGAACACAGTCGTGCCAGATTCAACTGCGTCGTGGTGAGAAAAAGAAATGGAGGATACACGCATTTCTCTTAGCTGACAATTCTGCAGCAATTGGACTGGCAAAGTGTACGTCAACATACACAATTTGCTCAAAGAGCGTAGTAGTTCTTGAAGAAAAATCCAACCCGCACTGTAAAACCATGCTGCCTTCTGGTGTTGTTTACAACTTTCTGATGAAACGAGCTTTTTTGGAGGCATTTATTGGAAAAGTCGACGGAGTTGTCAAGCATCCCGAAGCAGCACTTCCACTAGAAGGTCCCAGAGTTCTTGTGCTTCAAGCACTTCAATTTATAAATACTCCGTTGATCTTAACAGTTGTGTGAAATGAGCTGTCATCACTCCGTTTTTGCTTTAGCAATTTTTCCGGTCTTTTGGCGGAAAGCCAGTCTCGTGTGTTTGCATTGGTGGTTCAGTGGTAGAATTCTCGCCTGCCACGCGGGAGGCCCGGGTTCGATTCCCGGCCAATGCAAAGCGGCTCTTTTAATAACTGTACACTCAGCGCTGAACTCCAGCTAATTCAGTCTTATCTCAAGACAGGTACTCCACATTTCCGCTCAACCCCTGGCAAGCGGAGCCCTGAGGCTGGCTCATTACAGTTCCCCTAGCTAAAAACTACACAGAGGCATCTCAGCTTCACACTTCTGACCGCCTTCTTGCCCATCCTTGCATCTGTGCACTTTCTCACACATTCCACTGTCTGACATATTGTCTTTGTTGAGCAACAGTCTCGTGTTAGCTTGAGAAGAGCCTCTCACCTGACTCGTGTACCGTACTATGGCTTAAAATCGGACACTTCTCATAGCTTGCTGCTGCTCCAGGTTGACATTCACTGCATGTGGCTCAGGTGGGGAGATGGGCTCCAAAGAAAGAGGCAGAAAACGGAAAGAGTGGAGCTCATGGTTGTGCCGGAATAGCTCAGTTGGGCGAGCGTTAGACTGAAGATCTAAAGGTCCCTGGTTCAATCCCGGGTTCTGGCAGCACGTGACGTGAGTCTTGGAGCTTGTCTCCGCCTTGGGCTGCGATGTACCCGCTGGTTCCCTGGTGTAATGGTTAGCGCTCTGAATCCAGCGATCCGAGTTCAAATCTCGGTGGGACCTGTCATGGGCTCAGTTTTGCGCCCCAAGGCGCACTCTTGCCCAAAAACGTTTCTTTTGCACTTTTTGCATGTGGTGTAGCCGACCTTTTCTGCCGCTTGGCCGGTTAGCTCAGCTGGTTAGAGCGTGGTGCTAATAACGCCAAGGTCATGGGTTCGATCCCCATACGGGCCACGCTTTCTCTTTCTCCCGGTGGTCAGAGTGCTTGGAGATCAGAGGTAAGGAAAATGAAAGTGTCCGACGTGATTATAAGAACACAGTCGTGCCAGATTCACCTGCGTCGTGGTGAGAAAAAGAAATGGAGGATACACGCATTTCTCTTAGCTGACAATTCTGCAGCAAGTGGACTGGCAAAGTGTACGTCTACATACACAATTTGCTCAAAGAGCGTAGTAGTTCTTGAAGAAAAATCCAACCCGCACTGTAAAACCATGCTGCCTTCTGGTGTTGTTTACAACTTTCTGATGGAACGAGCTTTTTTGGAGGCATTTATTGGAAAAGTCGACGGAGTTGTCAAGCATCCCGAAGCAGCACTTCCACTAGAAGGTCCCAGAGTTCTTGTGCTTCAAGCACTTCAATTTATAAATACTCCGTTGATCTTAACAGTTGTGTGAAATGAGCTGTCATCACTCCGTTTTTGCTTTAGCAATTTTTCCGGTCTTTCGGCGGAAAGCCGGTCTCGTGTGTTTGCATGGGTGGTTCAGTGGTAGAATTCTCGCCTGCCACGCGGGAGGCCCGGGTTCGATTCCCGGCCAATGCAAAGCGGCTCTTTTAATAACTGTACACTCAGCGCTGAACTCCAGCTAATTCAGTCTTATCTCAAGACAGGTACTCCACATTTCCGCTCAACCCCTGGCAAGCGGAGCCTTGAGGCTGGCTCATTACAGTTCCCCTAGCTAAAAACTACACAGAGGCATCTCAGCTTCACACTTCTGACCGCCTTCTTGCCCATCCTTGCATCTGTGCACTTTCTCACACATTCCACTGTCTGACATATTGTCTTTGTTGAGCAACAGTCTCATGTTAGCTTGAGAAGAGCCTCTCACCTGACTCGTGTACCGTACTATGGCTTAAAATCGGACACTTCTCATAGCTTGCTGCTGCTCCTGGTTGACATTCACTGCATGTGGCTCAGGTGGGGAGATGGGCTCCAAAGAAAGAGGCAGAAAACGGCAAGAGTGGAGCTCACGGTTGTGCCGGAATAGCTCAGTTGGGAGAGCGTTAGACTGAAGATCTAAAGGTCCCTGGTTCAATCCCGGGTTCTGGCAGCACGTGACGTGAGTCTTGGAGCTCGTCTCCGCCTTGGGCTGCGATGTACCCGCTGGTTCCATGGTGTAATGGTTAGCACTCTGGGCTCTGAATCCAGCGATCCGAGTTCAAATCTCGGTGGGACCTGTCATGGGCTCAGTTTTGCGCCCCAAGGCGCACTCTTGCCCAAAAACGTTTCTTTTGCACTTTTTGCATGTGGTGTAGCCGACCTTTTCTGCCGCTTGGCCGGTTAGCTCAGCTGGTTAGAGCGTGGTGCTAATAACGCCAAGGTCATGGGTTCGATCCCCATACGGGCCACGCTTTGTCTTTCTCCCGGTGGTCGGAGTGCTTGGAGATCAGAGGTAAGGAAAATGAAAGTGTCCGACGTGATTATAAAAACACAGTCGTGCCAGATTCACCTGCGTCGTGGTGAGAAAAAGAAATGGAGGATACACGCATTTCTCTTAGCTGACAATTCTGCAGCAAGTGGACTGGCAAAGTTTACGTCTACATACACAATTTGCTCAAAGAGCATAGTAGTTCTTGAAGAAAAATCCAACCCGCACTGTAAAACCATGCTGCCTTCTGGTGTTGTTTACAACTTTCTGATGGAACGAGCTTTTTTGGAGGCATTTATTGGAAAAGTCGACGGAGTTGTCAAGCATCCCGAAGCAGCACTTCCACTAGAAGGTCCCAGAGTTCTTGTGCTTCAAGCACTTCAATTTATAAATACTCCGTTGATCTTAACAGTTGTGTGAAATGAGCTGTCATCACTCCGTTTTTGCTTTAGCAATTTTTCCGGTCTTTCGGCGGAAAGCCGTTTTCGTGTGTTTGCATGGGTGGTTCAGTGGTAGAATTCTCGCCTGCCACGCGGGAGGCCCGGGTTCGATTCCCGGCCAATGCAAAGCGGCTCTTTTAATAACTGTACACTCAGCGCTGAACTCCAGCTAATTCAGTCTTATCTCAAGACAGGTACTCCACATTTCCGCTCAACCCCTGGCAAGCGGAGCCTTGAGGCTGGCTCATTACAGTTCCCCTAGCTAAAAACTACACAGAGGCATCTCAGCTTCACACTTCTGACCGCCTTCTTGCCCATCCTTGCATCTGTGCACTTTCTCACACATTCCACTGTCTGACGTATTGTCTTTGTTGAGCAACAGTCTCATGTTAGCTTGAGAAGAGCCTCTCACCTGACTCGTGTACCGTACTATGGCTTAAAATCGGACACTTCTCATAGCTTGCTGCTGCTCCAGGTTGACATTCACTGCATGTGGCTCAGGTGGGGAGATGGGCTCCAAAGAAAGAGGCAGAAAACGGCAAGAGTGGAGCTCACGGTTGTGCCGGAATAGCTCAGTTGGGAGAGCGTTAGACTGAAGATCTAAAGGTCCCTGGTTCAATCCCGGGTTCTGGCAGCACGTGACGTGAGTCTTGGAGCTCGTCTCCGCCTTGGGCTGCGATGTACCCGCTGGTTCCATGGTGTAATGGTTAGCACTCTGGGCTCTGAATCCAGCGATCCGAGTTCAAATCTCGGTGGGACCTGTCATGGGCTCAGTTTTGCGCCCCAAGGCGCACTCTTGCCCAAAAACGTTTCTTTTGCACTTTTTGCATGTGGTGTAGCCGACCTTTTCTGCCGCTTGGCCGGTTAGCTCAGCTGGTTAGAGCGTGGTGCTAATAACGCCAAGGTCATGGGTTCGATCCCCATACGGGCCACGCTTTGTCTTTCTCCCGGTGGTCGGAGTGCTTGGAGATCAGAGGTAAGGAAAATGAAAGTGTCCGACGTGATTATAAGAACACAGTCGTGCCAGATTCACCTGCGTCGTGGTGAGAAAAAGAAATGGAGGATACACGCATTTCTCTGAGCTGACAATTCTGCAGCAAGTGGACTGGCAAAGTGTACGTCTACATACACAATTTGCTCAAAGAGCGTAGTAGTACTTGAAGAAAAATCCAACCCGCACTGTAAAACCATGCTGCCTTCTGGTGTTGTTTACAAGTATCTGATGGAACGAACTTTTTTGGAGGCATTTATTGGAAAAGTCGACGGAGTTGTCAAGCATCCCGAAGCAGCACTTCCACTAGAAGGTCCCAGAGTTCTTGTGCTTCAAGCACTTCAATTTATAAATACTCCGTTGATCTTAACAGTTGTGTGAAATGAGCTGTCATCACTCCGTTTTTGCTTTAGCAATTTTTCCGGTCTTTCGGCGGAAAGCCGGTCTCGTGTGTTTGCATGGGTGGTTCAGTGGTAGAATTCTCGCCTGCCACGCGGGAGGCCCGGGTTCGATTCCCGGCCAATGCAAAGCGGCTCTTTTAATAACTGTACACTCAGCGCTGAACTCCAGCTAATTCAGTCTTATCTCAAGACAGGTACTCCACATTTCCGCTCAACCCCTGGCAAGCGGAGCCTTGAGGCTGGCTCATTACAGTTCCCCAAGCTAAAAACTACACAGAGGCATCTCAGCTTCACACTTCTGACCGCCTTCTTGCCCATCCTTGCATCTGTGCACTTTCTCACACATTCCACTGTCTGACATATTGTCTTTGTTGAGCAACAGTCTCATGTTAGCTTGAGAAGAGCCTCTCACCTGACTCGTGTACCGTACTATGGCTTAAAATCGGACACTTCTCATAGCTTGCTGCTGCTCCAGGTTGACATTCACTGCATGTGGCTCAGGTGGGGAGATGGGCTCCAAAGAAAGAGGCAGAAAACGGCAAGAGTGGAGCTCACGGTTGTGCCGGAATAGCTCAGTTGGGAGAGCGTTAGACTGAAGATCTAAAGGTCCCTGGTTCAATCCCGGGTTCTGGCAGCACGTGACGTGAGTCTTGGAGCTCGTCTCCGCCTTGGGCTGCGATGTACCCGCTGGTTCCATGGTGTAATGGTTAGCACTCTGGGCTCTGAATCCAGCAATCTGAGTTCAAATCTCGGTGGGACCTGTCATGGGCTCAGTTTAGCGCCCCAAGGCGCACTCTTGCCCAAAAACGTTTCTTTTGCACTTTTTGCATGTGGTGTAGCCGACCTTTTCTGCCGCTTGGCCGGTTAGCTCAGCTGGTTAGAGCGTGGTGCTAATAACGCCAAGGTCATGGGTTCGATCCCCATACGGGCCACGCTTTGCCTTTCTCCCGGTGGTCAGAGTGCTTGGAGATCAGAGGTAAGGAAAATGAAAGTGTCCGACGTGATTATAAGAACACAGTCGTGCCAGATTCACCTGCGTCGTGGTGAGAAAAAGAAATGGAGGATACACGCATTTCTCTTAGCTGACAATTCTGCAGCAAGTGGACTGGCAAAGTTTACGTCTACATACACAATTTGCTCAAAGAGCGTAGTAGTACTTGAAGAAAAATCCAACCCGCACTGTAAAACCATGCTGCCTTCTGGTGTTGTTTACAAGTATCTGATGGAACGAGCTTTTTTGGAGGCATTTATTGGAAAAGTCGACGGAGTTGTCAAGCATCCCGAAGCAGCACTTCCACTAGAAGGTCCCAGAGTTCTTGTGCTTCAAGCACTTCAATTTATAAATACTCCGTTGATCTTAACAGTTGTGTGAAATGAGCTGTCATCACTCCGTTTTTGCTTTAGCAATTTTTCCGGTCTTTCGGCGGAAAGCCGGTCTCTTGTGTTTGCATGGGTGGTTCAGTGGTAGAATTCTCGCCTGCCACGCGGGAGGCCCGGGTTCGATTCCCGGCCAATGCAAAGCGGCTCTTTTAATAACTGTACACTCAGCGCTGAACTCCAGCTAATTCAGTCTTATCTCAAGACAGGTACTCCACATTTCCGCTCAACCCCTGGCAAGCGGAGCCCTGAGGCTGGCTCATTACAGTTCCCCTAGCTAAAAACTACACAGAGGCATCTCAGCTTCACACTTCTGACCGCCTTCTTGCCCATCCTTGCATCTGTGCACTTTCTCACACATTCCACTGTCTGACATATTGTCTTTGTTGAGCAACAGTCTCGTGTTAGCTTGAGAAGAGCCTCTCACCTGACTCGTGTACCGTACTATGGCTTAAAATCGGACACTTCTCATAGCTTGCTGCTGCTCCAGGTTGACATTCACTGCATGTGGCTCAGGTGGGGAGATGGGCTCCAAAGAAAGAGGCAGAAAACGGCAAGAGTGGAGCTCACGGTTGTGCCGGAATAGCTCAGTTGGGAGAGCGTTAGACTGAAGATCTAAAGGTCCCTGGTTCAATCACGGGTTCTGGCAGCACGTGACGTGAGTCTTGGAGCTCGTCTCCGCCTTGGGCTGCGATGTACCCACTGGTTCCATGGTGTAATGGTTAGCACTCTGGGCTCTGAATCCAGCGATCCGAGTTCAAATCTCGGTGGGACCTGTCATGGGCTCAGTTTTGCGCCCCAAGGCGCACTCTTGCCCAAAAACGTTTCTTTTGCACTTTTTGCATGTGGTGTAGCCGACTTTTTCTGCCGCTTGGCCGGTTAGCTCAGCTGGTTAGAGCGTGGTGCTAATAACGCCAAGGTCATGGGTTCGATCCCCATACGGGCCACGCTTTGTCTTTCTCCCGGTGGTCGGAGTGCTTGGAGATCAGAGGTAAGGAAAATGAAAGTGTCCGACGTGATTATAAGAACACAGTCGTGCCAGATTCACCTGCGTCGTGGTGAGAAAAAGAAATGGAGGATACACGCATTTCTCTTAGCTGACAATTCTGCAGCAAGTGGACTGGCAAAGTGTACGTCTACATACACAATTTGCTCAAAGAGCGTAGTAGTACTTGAAGAAAAATCCAACCCGCACTGTAAAACCATGCTGCCTTCTGGTGTTGTTTACAACTTTCTGATGAAACGAGCTTTTTTGGAGGCATTTATTGGAAAAGTCGACGGAGTTGTCAAGCATCCCGAAGCAGCACTTCCACTAGAAGGTCCCAGAGTTCTTGTGCTTCAAGCACTTCAATTTATAAATACTCCGTTGATCTTAACAGTTGTGTGAAATGAGCTGTCATCACTCCGTTTTTGCTTTAGCAATTTTTCCGGTCTTTTGGCGGAAAGCCAGTCTCGTGTGTTTGCATTGGTGGTTCAGTGGTAGAATTCTCACCTGCCACGCGGGAGGCCCGGGTTCGATTCCCGGCCAATGCAAAGCGGCTCTTTTAATAACTGTACACTCAGCGCTGAACTCCAGCTAATTCAGTCTTATCTCAAGACAGGTACTCCACATTTCCGCTCAACCCCTGGCAAGCGGAGCCCTGAGGCTGGCTCATTACAGTTCCCCTAGCTAAAAACTACACAGAGGCATCTCAGCTTCACACTTCTGACCGCCTTCTTGCCCATCCTTGCATCTGTGCACTTTCTCACACATTCCACTGTCTGACATATTGTCTTTGTTGAGCAACAGTCTCGTGTTAGCTTGAGAAGAGCCTCTCACCTGACTCGTGTACCGTACTATGGCTTAAAATCGGACACTTCTCATAGCTTGCTGCTGCTCCAGGTTGACATTCACTGCATGTGGCTCAGGTGGGGAGATGGGCTCCAAAGAAAGAGGCAGAAAACGGAAAGAGTGGAGCTCATGGTTGTGCCGGAATAGCTCAGTTGGGCGAGCGTTAGACTGAAGATCTAAAGGTCCCTGGTTCAATCCCGGGTTCTGGCAGCACGTGACGTGAGTCTTGGAGCTTGTCTCCGCCTTGGGCTGCGATGTACCCGCTGGTTCCCTGGTGTAATGGTTAGCGCTCTGAATCCAGCGATCCGAGTTCAAATCTCGGTGGGACCTGTCATGGGCTCAGTTTTGCGCCCCAAGGCGCACTCTTGCCCAAAAACGTTTCTTTTGCACTTTTTGCATGTGGTGTAGCCGACCTTTTCTGCCGCTTGGCCGGTTAGCTCAGCTGGTTAGAGCGTGGTGCTAATAACGCCAAGGTCATGGGTTCGATCCCCATACGGGCCACGCTTTCTCTTTCTCCCGGTGGTCAGAGTGCTTGGAGATCAGAGGTAAGGAAAATGAAAGTGTCCGACGTGATTATAAGAACACAGTCGTGCCAGATTCACCTGCGTCGTGGTGAGAAAAAGAAATGGAGGATACACGCATTTCTCTTAGCTGACAATTCTGCAGCAAGTGGACTGGCAAAGTGTACGTCTACATACACAATTTGCTCAAAGAGCGTAGTAGTACTTGAAGAAAAATCCAACCCGCACTGTAAAACCATGCTGCCTTCTGGTGTTGTTTACAACTTTCTGATGGAACGAGCTTTTTTGGAGGCATTTATTGGAAAAGTCGACGGAGTTGTCAAGCATCCCGAAGCAGCACTTCCACTAGAAGGTCCCAGAGTTCTTGTGCTTCAAGCACTTCAATTTATAAATACTCCGTTGATCTTAACAGTTGTGTGAAATGAGCTGTCATCACTCCGTTTTTGCTTTAGCAATTTTTCCGGTCTTTCGGCGGAAAGCCGGTCTTGTGTGTTTGCATGGGTGGTTCAGTGGTAGAATTCTCGCCTGCCACGCGGGAGGCCCGGGTTCGATTCCCGGCCAATGCAAAGCGGCTCTTTTAATAACTGTACACTCAGCGCTGAACTCCAGCTAATTCAGTCTTATCTCAAGACAGGTACTCCACATTTCCGCTCAACCCCTGGCAAGCGGAGCCCTGAGGCTGGCTCATTACAGTTCCCCTAGCTAAAAACTACACAGAGGCATCTCAGCTTCACACTTCTGACCGCCTTCTTGCCCATCCTTGCATCTGTGCACTTTCTCACACATTCCACTGTCTGACATATTGTCTTTGTTGAGCAACAGTCTCATGTTAGCTTGAGAAGAGCCTCTCACCTGACTCGTGTACCGTACTATGGCTTAAAATCGGACACTTCTCATAGCTTGCTGCTGCTCCAGGTTGACATTCACTGCATGTGGCTCAGGTGGGGAGATGGGCTCCAAAGAAAGAGGCAGAAAACGGCAAGAGTGGAGCTCACGGTTGTGCCGGAATAGCTCAGTTGGGAGAGCGTTAGACTGAAGATCTAAAGGTCCCTGGTTCAATCCCGGGTTCTGGCAGCACGTGACGTGAGTCTTGGAGCTCGTCTCCGCCTTGGGCTGCGATGTACCCGCTGGTTCCATGGTGTAATGGTTAGCACTCTGGGCTCTGAATCCAGCGATCCGAGTTCAAATCTCGGTGGGACCTGTCATGGGCTCAGTTTTGCGCCCCAAGGCGCACTCTTGCCCAAAAACGTTTCTTTTGCACTTTTTGCATGTGGTGTAGCCGACCTTTTCTGCCGCTTGGCCGGTTAGCTCAGCTGGTTAGAGCGTGGTGCTAATAACGCCAAGGTCATGGGTTCGATCCCCATACGGGCCACGCTTTGTCTTTCTCCCGGTGGTCGGAGTGCTTGGAGATCAGAGGTAAGGAAAATGAAAGTGTCCGACGTGATTATAAGAACACAGTCGTGCCAGATTCACCTGCGTCGTGGTGAGAAAAAGAAATGGAGGATACACGCATTTCTCTTAGCTGACAATTCTGCAGCAAGTGGACTGGCAAAGTGTACGTCTACATACACAATTTGCTCAAAGAGCGTAGTAGTACTTGAAGAAAAATCCAACCCGCACTGTAAAACCATGCTGCCTTCTGGTGTTGTTTACAAGTATCTGATGGAACGAACTTTTTTGGAGGCATTTATTGGAAAAGTCGACGGAGTTGTCAAGCATCCCGAAGCAGCACTTCCACTAGAAGGTCCCAGAGTTCTTGTGCTTCAAGCACTTCAATTTATAAATACTCCGTTGATCTTAACAGTTGTGTGAAATGAGCTGTCATCACTCCGTTTTTGCTTTAGCAATTTTTCCGGTCTTTTGGCGGAAAGCCAGTCTCGTGTGTTTGCATTGGTGGTTCAGTGGTAGAATTCTCGCCTGCCACGTGGGAGGCCCGGGTTCGATTCCCGGCCAATGCAAAGCAGCTCTTTTAATAACTGTACACTCAGCGCTGAACTCCAGCTAATTCAGTCTTATCTCAAGACAGGTACTCCACATTTCCGCTCAACCCCTGGCAAGCGGAGCCCTGAGGCTGGCTCATTACAGTTCCCCTAGCTAAAAACTACACAGAGGCATCTCAGCTTCACACTTCTGACCGCCTTCTTGCCCATCCTTGCATCTGTGCACTTTCTCACACATTCCACTGTCTGACATATTGTCTTTGTTGAGCAACAGTCTCGTGTTAGCTTGAGAAGAGCCTCTCACCTGACTCGTGTACCGTACTATGGCTTAAAATCGGACACTTCTCATAGCTTGCTGCTGCTCCAGGTTGACATTCACTGCATGTGGCTCAGGTGGGGAGATGGGCTCCAAAGAAAGAGGCAGAAAACGGAAAGAGTGGAGCTCATGGTTGTGCCGGAATAGCTCAGTTGGGCGAGCGTTAGACTGAAGATCTAAAGGTCCCTGGTTCAATCCCGGGTTCTGGCAGCACGTGACGTGAGTCTTGGAGCTTGTCTCCGCCTTGGGCTGCGATGTACCCGCTGGTTCCCTGGTGTAATGGTTAGCGCTCTGAATCCAGCGATCCGAGTTCAAATCTCGGTGGGACCTGTCATGGGCTCAGTTTTGCGCCCCAAGGCGCACTCTTGCCCAAAAACGTTTCTTTTGCACTTTTTGCATGTGGTGTAGCCGACCTTTTCTGCCGCTTGGCCGGTTAGCTCAGCTGGTTAGAGCGTGGTGCTAATAACGCCAAGGTCATGGGTTCGATCCCCATACGGGCCACGCTTTCTCTTTCTCCCGGTGGTCAGAGTGCTTGGAGATCAGAGGTAAGGAAAATGAAAGTGTCCGACGTGATTATAAGAACACAGTCGTGCCAGATTCACCTGCGTCGTGGTGAGAAAAAGAAATGGAGGATACACGCATTTCTCTTAGCTGACAATTCTGCAGCAAGTGGACTGGCAAAGTGTACGTCTACATACACAATTTGCTCAAAGAGCGTAGTAGTTCGTGAAGAAAAATCCAACCCGCACTGTAAAACCATGCTGCCTTCTGGTGTTGTTTACAACTTTCTGATGGAACGAGCTTTTTTGGAGGCATTTATTGGAAAAGTCGACGGAGTTGTCAAGCATCCCGAAGCAGCACTTCCACTAGAAGGTCCCAGAGTTCTTGTGCTTCAAGCACTTCAATTTATAAATACTCCGTTGATCTTAACAGTTGTGTGAAATGAGCTGTCATCACTCCGTTTTTGCTTTAGCAATTTTTCCGGTCTTTCGGCGGAAAGCCGGTCTTGTGTGTTTGCATGGGTGGTTCAGTGGTAGAATTCTCGCCTGCCACGCGGGAGGCCCGGGTTCGATTCCCGGCCAATGCAAAGCGGCTCTTTTAATAACTGTACACTCAGCGCTGAACTCCAGCTAATTCAGTCTTATCTCAAGACAGGTACTCCACATTTCCGCTCAACCCCTGGCAAGCGGAGCCCTGAGGCTGGCTCATTACAGTTCCCCTAGCTAAAAACTACACAGAGGCATCTCAGCTTCACACTTCTGACCGCCTTCTTGCCCATCCTTGCATCTGTGCACTTTCTCACACATTCCACTGTCTGACATATTGTCTTTGTTGAGCAACAGTCTCATGTTAGCTTGAGAAGAGCCTCTCACCTGACTCGTGTACCGTACTATGGCTTAAAATCGGACACTTCTCATAGCTTGCTGCTGCTCCAGGTTGACATTCACTGCATGTGGCTCAGGTGGGGAGATGGGCTCCAAAGAAAGAGGCAGAAAACGGCAAGAGTGGAGCTCACGGTTGTGCCGGAATAGCTCAGTTGGGAGAGCGTTAGACTGAAGATCTAAAGGTCCCTGGTTCAATCCCATGTTCTGGCAGCACGTGACGTGAGTCTTGGAGCTCGTCTCCGCCTTGGGCTGCGATGTACCCGCTGGTTCCATGGTGTAATGGTTAGCACTCTGGGCTCTGAATCCAGCGATCCGAGTTCAAATCTCGGTGGGACCTGTCATGGGCTCAGTTTTGCGCCCCAAGGCGCACTCTTGCCCAAAAACGTTTCTTTTGCACTTTTTGCATGTGGTGTAGCCGACCTTTTCTGCCGCTTGGCCGGTTAGCTCAGCTGGTTAGAGCGTGGTGCTAATAACGCCAAGGTCATGGGTTCGATCCCCATACGGGCCACGCTTTGTCTTTCTCCCGGTGGTCGGAGTGCTTGGAGATCAGAGGTAAGGAAAATGAAAGTGTCCGACGTGATTATAAGAACACAGTCGTGCCAGATTCACCTGCGTCGTGGTGAGAAAAAGAAATGGAGGATACACGCATTTCTCTTAGCTGACAATTCTGCAGCAAGTGGACTGGCAAAGTGTACGTCTACATACACAATTTGCTCAAAGAGCGTAGTAGTACTTGAAGAAAAATCCAACCCGCACTGTAAAACCATGCTGCCTTCTGGTGTTGTTTACAAGTATCTGATGGAACGAACTTTTTTGGAGGCATTTATTGGAAAAGTCGACGGAGTTGTCAAGCATCCCGAAGCAGCACTTCCACTAGAAGGTCCCAGAGTTCTTGTGCTTCAAGCACTTCAATTTATAAATACTCCGTTGATCTTAACAGTTGTGTGAAATGAGCTGTCATCACTCCGTTTTTGCTTTAGCAATTTTTCCGGTCTTTCTGCGGAAAGCCGGTCTCGTGTGTTTGCATGGGTGGTTCAGTGGTAGAATTCTCGCCTGCCACGCGGGAGGCCCGGGTTCGATTCCCGGCCAATGCAAAGCGGCTCTTTTAATAACTGTACACTCAGCGCTGAACTCCAGCTAATTCAGTCTTATCTCAAGACAGGTACTCCACATTTCCGCTCAACCCCTGGCAAGCGGAGCCTTGAGGCTGGCTCATTACAGTTCCCCTAGCTAAAAACTACACAGAGGCATCTCAGCTTCACACTTCTGACCGCCTTCTTGCCCATCCTTGCATCTGTGCACTTTCTCACACATTCCACTGTCTGACATATTGTCTTTGTTGAGCAACAGTCTCATGTTAGCTTGAGAAGAGCCTCTCACCTGACTCGTGTACCGTACTATGGCTTAAAATCGGACACTTCTCATAGCTTGCTGCTGCTCCAGGTTGACATTCACTTCATGTGGCTCAGGTGGGGAGATGGGCTCCAAAGAAAGAGGCAGAAAACGGCAAGAGTGGAGCTCACGGTTGTGCCGGAATAGCTCAGTTGGGAGAGCGTTAGACTGAAGATCTAAAGGTCCCTGGTTCAATCCCGGGTTCTGGCAGCACGTGACGTGAGTCTTGGAGCTCGTCTCCGCCTTGGGCTGCAATGTACCCGCTGGTTCCATGGTGTAATGGTTAGCACTCTGGGCTCTGAATCCAGCGATCCGAGTTCAAATCTCGGTGGGACCTGTCATGGGCTCAGTTTTGCGCCCCAAGGCGCACTCTTGCCCAAAAACGTTTCTTTTGCACTTTTTGCATGTGGTGTAGCCGACCTTTTCTGCCGCTTGGCCGGTTAGCTCAGCTGGTTAGAGCGTGGTGCTAATAACGCCAAGGTCATGGGTTCGATCCCCATACGGGCCACGCTTTCTCTTTCTCCCGGTGGTCAGAGTGCTTGGAGATCAGAGGTAAGGAAAATGAAAGTGTCCGACGTGATTATAAGAACACAGTCGTGCCAGATTCACCTGCGTCGTGGTGAGAAAAAGAAATGGAGGATACACGCATTTCTCTTAGCTGACAATTCTGCAGCAAGTGGACTGGCAAAGTGTACGTCTACATACACAATTTGCTCAAAGAGCGTAGTAGTTCTTGAAGAAAAATCCAACCCGCACTGTAAAACCATGCTGCCTTCTGGTGTTGTTTACAACTTTCTGATGGAACGAGCTTTTTTGGAGGCATTTATTGGAAAAGTCGACGGAGTTGTCAAGCATCCCGAAGCAGCACTTCCACTAGAAGGTCCCAGAGTTCTTGTGCTTCAAGCACTTCAATTTATAAATACTCCGTTGATCTTAACAGTTGTGTGAAATGAGCTGTCATCACTCCGTTTTTGCTTTAGCAATTTTTCCGGTCTTTCGGCGGAAAGCCGTTTTCGTGTGTTTGCATGGGTGGTTCAGTGGTAGAATTCTCGCCTGCCACGCGGGAGGCCCGGGTTCGATTCCCGGCCAATGCAAAGCGGCTCTTTTAATAACTGTACACTCAGCGCTGAACTCCAGCTAATTCAGTCTTATCTCAAGACAGGTACTCCACATTTCCGCTCAACCCCTGGCAAGCGGAGCCTTGAGGCTGGCTCATTACAGTTCCCCTAGCTAAAAACTACACAGAGGCATCTCAGCTTCACACTTCTGACTGCCTTCTTGCCCATCCTTGCATCTGTGCACTTTCTCACACATTCCACTGTCTGACGTATTGTCTTTGTTGAGCAACAGTCTCATGTTAGCTTGAGAAGAGCCTCTCACCTGACTCGTGTACCGTACTATGGCTTAAAATCGGACACTTCTCATAGCTTGCTGCTGCTCCAGGTTGACATTCACTGCATGTGGCTCAGGTGGGGAGATGGGCTCCAAAGAAAGAGGCAGAAAACGGCAAGAGTGGAGCTCACGGTTGTGCCGGAATAGCTCAGTTGGGAGAGCGTTAGACTGAAGATCTAAAGGTCCCTGGTTCAATCCCGGGTTCTGGCAGCACGTGACGTGAGTCTTGGAGCTCGTCTCCGCCTTGGGCTGCGATGTACCCGCTGGTTCCATGGTGTAATGGTTAGCACTCTGGGCTCTGAATCCAGCGATCCGAGTTCAAATCTCGGTGGGACCTGTCATGGGCTCAGTTTTGCGCCCCAAGGCGCACTCTTGCCCAAAAACGTTTCTTTTGCACTTTTTGCATGTGGTGTAGCCGACCTTTTCTGCCGCTTGGCCGGTTAGCTCAGCTGGTTAGAGCGTGGTGCTAATAACGCCAAGGTCATGGGTTCGATCCCCATACGGGCCACGCTTTGTCTTTCTCCCGGTGGTCGGAGTGCTTGGAGATCAGAGGTAAGGAAAATGAAAGTGTCCGACGTGATTATAAGAACACAGTCGTGCCAGATTCACCTGCGTCGTGGTGAGAAAAAGAAATGGAGGATACACGCATTTCTCTGAGCTGACAATTCTGCAGCAAGTGGACTGGCAAAGTGTACGTCTACATACACAATTTGCTCAAAGAGCGTAGTAGTACTTGAAGAAAAATCCAACCCGCACTGTAAAACCATGCTGCCTTCTGGTGTTGTTTACAAGTATCTGATGGAACGAACTTTTTTGGAGGCATTTATTGGAAAAGTCGACGGAGTTGTCAAGCATCCCGAAGCAGCACTTCCACTAGAAGGTCCCAGAGTTCTTGTGCTTCAAGCACTTCAATTTATAAATACTCCGTTGATCTTAACAGTTGTGTGAAATGAGCTGTCATCACTCCGTTTTTGCTTTAGCAATTTTTCCAGTCTTTCGGCGGAAAGCCGGTCTCGTGTGTTTGCATGGGTGGTTCAGTGGTAGAATTCTCGCCTGCCACGCGGGAGGCCCGGGTTCGATTCCCGGCCAATGCAAAGCGGCTCTTTTAATAACTGTACACTCAGCGCTGAACTCCAGCTAATTCAGTCTTATCTCAAGACAGGTACTCCACATTTCCGCTCAACCCCTGGCAAGCGGAGCCTTGAGGCTGGCTCATTACAGTTCCCCTAGCTAAAAACTACACAGAGGCATCTCAGCTTCACACTTCTGACCGCCTTCTTGCCCATCCTTGCATCTGTGCACTTTCTCACACATTCCACTGTCTGACATATTGTCTTTGTTGAGCAACAGTCTCATGTTAGCTTGAGAAGAGCCTCTCACCTGACTCGTGTACCGTACTATGGCTTAAAATCGGACACTTCTCATAGCTTGCTGCTGCTCCAGGTTGACATTCACTGCATGTGGCTCAGGTGGGGAGATGGGCTCCAAAGAAAGAGGCAGAAAACGGCAAGAGTGGAGCTCACGGTTGTGCCGGAATAGCTCAGTTGGGAGAGCGTTAGACTGAAGATCTAAAGGACCCTGGTTCAATCCCGGGTTCTGGCAGCACGTGACGTGAGTCTTGGAGCTCGTCTCCGCCTTGGGCTGCGATGTACCGGCTGGTTCCATGGTGTAATGGTTAGCACTCTGGGCTCTGAATCCAGCGATCTGAGTTCAAATCTCGGTGGGACCTGTCATGGGCTCAGTTTAGCGCCCCAAGGCGCACTCTTGCCCAAAAACGTTTCTTTTGCACTTTTTGCATGTGGTGTAGCCAACCTTTTCTGCCGCTTGGCCGGTTAGCTCAGCTGCTTAGAGCGTGGTGATAATAACGCCAAGGTCATGGGTTCGATCCCCATACGGGCCACGCTTTGTCTTTCTCCCGGTGGTCAGAGTGCTTGGAGATCAGAGGTAAGGAAAATGAAAGTGTCCGACGTGATTATAAGAACACAGTCGTGCCAGATTCACCTGCGTCATGGTGAGAAAAAGAAATGGAGGATACACGCATTTCTCTTAGCTGACAATTCTGCAGCAAGTGGACTGGCAAAGTTTACGTCTACATACACAATTTGCTCAAAGAGCGTAGTAGTACTTGAAGAAAAATCCAACCCGCACTGTAAAACCATGCTGCCTTCTGGTGTTGTTTACAACTTTCTGATGGAACGAGCTTTTTTGGAGGCATTTATTGGAAAAGTCGACGGAGTTGTCAAGCATCCCGAAGCAGCACTTCCACTAGAAGGTCCCAGAGTTCTTGTGCTTCAAGCACTTCAATTTATAAATACTCCGTTGATCTTAACAGTTGTGTGAAATGAGCTGTCATCACTCCGTTTTTGCTTTAGCAATTTTTCCGGTCTTTTGGCGGAAAGCCAGTCTCGTGTGTTTGCATTGGTGGTTCAGTGGTAGAATTCTCGCCTGCCACGCGGGAGGCCCGGGTTCGATTCCCGGCCAATGCAAAGCGGCTCTTTTAATAACTGTACACTCAGCGCTGAACTCCAGCTAATTCAGTCTTATCTCAAGACAGGTACTCCACATTTCCGCTCAACCCCTGGCAAGCGGAGCCCTGAGGCTGGCTCATTACAGTTCCCCTAGCTAAAAACTACACAGAGGCATCTCAGCTTCACACTTCTGACCGCCTTCTTGCCCATCCTTGCATCTGTGCACTTTCTCACACATTCCACTGTCTGACATATTGTCTTTGTTGAGCAACAGTCTCGTGTTAGCTTGAGAAGAGCCTCTCACCTGACTCGTGTACCGTACTATGGCTTAAAATCGGACACTTCTCATAGCTTGCTGCTGCTCCAGGTTGACATTCACTGCATGTGGCTCAGGTGGGGAGATGGGCTCCAAAGAAAGAGGCAGAAAACGGCAAGAGTGGAGCTCACAGTTGTGCCGGAATAGCTCAGTTGGCAGAGCGTTAGACTGAAGATCTAAAGGTCCTTGGTTCAATCCCGGGTTCTGGCAGCACGTGACGTGAGTCTTGGAGCTCGTCTCCGCCTTGGGCTGCGATGTACCCGCTGGTTCCATGGTGTAATGGTTAGCACTCTGGGCTCTGAATCCAGCGATCCGAGTTCAAATCTCGGTGGGACCTGTCATGGGCTCAGTTTTGCGCCCCAAGGCGCACTCTTGCCCAAAAATGTTTCTTTTGCACTTTTTGCATGTGGTGTAGCGGACCTTTTCTGCCGCTTGGCCGGTTAGCTCAGCTGGTTAGAGCGTGGTGCTAATAACGCCAAGGTCATGGGTTCGATCCCCATACGGGCCACGCTTTCTCTTTCTCCCGGTGGTCGGAGTGCTTGGCGATCAGAGGTAGGGAAAATGAAAGTGTCCGACGTGATGATAAGAACACAGTCGTGCCAGATTCAACTGCGTCGTGGTGAGAAAAAGAAATGGAGGATACACGCATTTCTCTTAGCTGACAATTCTGCAGCAATTGGACTGGCAAAGTGTACGTCAACATACACAATTTGCTCAAAGAGCGTAGTAGTTTTTGAAGAAAAATCCAACCCGCACTGTAAAACCATGCTGCCTTCTGGTGTTGTTTACAACTTTCTGATGAAACGAGCTTTTTTGGAGGCATTTATTGGAAAAGTCGACGGAGTTGTCAAGCATCCCGAAGCAGCACTTCCACTAGAAGGTCCCAGAGTTCTTGTGCTTCAAGCACTTCAATTTATAAATACTCCGTTGATCTTAACAGTTGTGTGAAATGAGCTGTCATCACTCCGTTTTTGCTTTAGCAATTTTTCCGGTCTTTTGGCGGAAAGCCAGTCTCGTGTGTTTGCATTGGTGGTTCAGTGGTAGAATTCTCGCCTGCCACGCGGGAGGCCCGGGTTCGATTCCCGGCCAATGCAAAGCGGCTCTTTTAATAACTGTACACTCAGCGCTGAACTCCAGCTAATTCAGTCTTATCTCAAGACAGGTACTCCACATTTCCGCTCAACCCCTGGCAAGCGGAGCCCTGAGGCTGGCTCATTACAGTTCCCCTAGCTAAAAACTACACAGAGGCATCTCAGCTTCACACTTCTGACCGCCTTCTTGCCCATCCTTGCATCTGTGCACTTTCTCACACATTCCACTGTCTGACATATTGTCTTTGTTGAGCAACAGTCTCGTGTTAGCTTGAGAAGAGCCTCTCACCTGACTCGTGTACCGTACTATGGCTTAAAATCGGACACTTCTCATAGCTTGCTGCTGCTCCAGGTTGACATTCACTGCATGTGGCTCAGGTGGGGAGATGGGCTCCAAAGAAAGAGGCAGAAAACGGCAAGAGTGGAGCTCACAGTTGTGCCGGAATAGCTCAGTTGGCAGAGCGTTAGACTGAAGATCTAAAGGTCCTTGGTTCAATCCCGGGTTCTGGCAGCACGTGACGTGAGTCTTGGAGCTCGTCTCCGCCTTGGGCTGCGATGTACCCGCTGGTTCCATGGTGTAATGGTTAGCACTCTGGGCTCTGAATCCAGCGATCCAAGTTCAAATCTCGGTGGGACCTGTCATGGGCTCAGTTTTGCGCCCCAAGGCGCACTCTTGCCCAAAAATGTTTCTTTTGCACTTTTTGCATGTGGTGTAGCGGACCTTTTCTGCCGCTTGGCCGGTTAGCTCAGCTGGTTAGAGCGTGGTGCTAATAACGCCAAGGTCATGGGTTCGATCCCCATACGGGCCACGCTTTCTCTTTCTCCCGGTGGTCGGAGTGCTTGGAGATCAGAGGTAGGGAAAATGAAAGTGTCCGACGTGATTATAAGAACACAGTCGTGCCAGATTCACCTGCGTCGTGGTGAGAAAAAGAAATGGAGGATACACGCATTTCTCTTAGCTGACAATTCTGCAGCAAGTGGACTGGCAAAGTGTACGTCTACATACACAATTTGCTCAAAGAGCGTAGTAGTTCTTGAAGAAAAATCCAACCCGCACTGTAAAACCATGCTGCCTTCTGGTGTTGTTTACAAGTTTCTGATGGAACGAGCTTTTTTGGAGGCATTTATTGGAAAAGTCGACGGAGTTGTCAAGCATCCCGAAGCAGCACTTCCACTAGAAGGTCCCAGAGTTCTTGTGCTTCAAGCACTTCAATTTATAAATACTCCGTTGATCTTAACAGTTGTGTGAAATGAGCTGTCATCACTCCGTTTTTGCTTTAGCAATTTTTCCGGTCTTTCGGCGGAAAGCTGGTCTCGTATGTTTGCATGGGTGGTTCAGTGGTAGAATTCTCGCCTGCCACGCGGGAGGCCCGGGTTCCATTCCCGGCCAATGCAAAGCGGCTCTTTTAATAACTGTACACTCAGCGCTGAACTCCAGCTAATTCAGTCTTATCTCAAGACAGGTACTCCACATTTCCGCTCAACCCCTGGCAAGCGGAGCCCTGAGGCTGGCTCATTACAGTTCCCCTAGCTAAAAACTACACAGAGGCATCTCAGCTTCACACTTCTGACCGCCTTCTTGCCCATCCTTGCATCTGTGCACTTTCTCACACATTCCACTGTCTGACATATTGTCTTTGTTGAGCAACAGTCTCGTGTTAGCTTGAGAAGAGCCTCTCACCTGACTCGTGTACCGTACTATGGCTTAAAATCGGACACTTCTCATAGCTTGCTGCTGCTCCAGGTTGACATTCACTGCATGTGGCTCAGGTGGGGAGATGGGCTCCAAAGAAATAGGCAGAAAACGGCAAGAGTGGAGCTCTCGGTTGTGCCGGAATAGCTCAGTTGGGAGAGCGTTAGACTGAAGATCTAAAGGTCCTTGGTTCAATCCCGGGTTCTGGCAGCACGTGACGTGAGTCTTGGAGCTCGTCTCCGCCTTGGGCTGCGATGTACCTGCTGGTTCCATGGTGTAATGGTTAGCACTCTGGGCTCTGAATCCAGCGATCCGAGTTCAAATCTCGGTGGGACCTGTCATGGGCTCAGTTTTGCGCCCCAAGGCGCACTCTTGCCCAAAAACGTTTCTTTTGCACTTTTTGCATGTGGTGTAGCCGACCTTTTCTGCCGCTTGGCCGGTTAGCTCAGCTGGTTAGAGCGTGGTGCTAATAACGCCAAGGTCATGGGTTCGATCCCCATACGGGCCACGCTTTCTCTTTCTCCCGGTGGTCGGAGTGCTTGGAGATCAGAGGTAAGGAAAATGAAAGTGTCCGACGTGATTATAAGAACACAGTCGTGCCAGATTCACCTGCGTCGTGGTGAGAAAAAGAAATGGAGGATACACGCATTTCTCTTAGCTGACAATTCTGCAGCAAGTGGACTGGCAAAGTGTACGTCTACATACACAATTTGCTCAAAGAGCGTAGTAGTTCTTGAAGAAAAATCCAACCCGCACTGTAAAACCATGCTGCCTTCTGGTGTTGTTTACAACTTTCTGATGGAACGAGCTTTTTTGGAGGCATTTATTGGAAAAGTCGACGGAGTTGTCAAGCATCCCGAAGCAGCACTTCCACTAGAAGGTCCCAGAGTTCTTGTGCTTCAAGCACTTCAATTTATAAATACTCCGTTGATCTTAACAGTTGTGTGAAATGAGCTGTCATCACTCCGTTTTTGCTTTAGCAATTTTTCCGGTCTTTCGGCGGAAAGCCGGTCTCGTGTGTTTGCATGGGTGGTTCAGTGGTAGAATTCTCGCCTGCCACGCGGGAGGCCCGGGTTCGATTCCCGGCCAATGCAAAGCGGCTCTTTTAATAACTGTAAACTCAGCGCTGAACTCCAGCTAATTCAGTCTTATCTCAAGACAGGTACTCCACATTTCCGCTCAACCCCTGGCAAGCGGAGCCTTGAGGCTGGCTCATTACAGTTCCCCTAGCTAAAAACTACACAGAGGCATCTCAGCTTCACACTTCTGACCGCCTTCTTGCCCATCCTTGCATCTGTGCACTTTCTCACACATTCCACTGTCTGACATATTGTCTTTGTTGAGCAACAGTCTTGTGTTAGCTTGAGAAGAGCCTCTCACCTGACTCGTGTACCGTACTATGGCTTAAAATCGGACACTTCTCATAGCTTGCTGCTGCTCCAGGTTGACATTCACTGCATGTGGCTCAGGTGGGGAGATGGGCTCCAAAGAAATAGGCAGAAAACGGCAAGAGTGGAGCTCTCGGTTGTGCCGGAATAGCTCAGTTGGGAGAGAGTTAGACTGAAGATCTAAAGGTCCTTAGTTCAATCCCGGGTTCTGGCAGCACGTGACGTGAGTCTTGGAGCTCGTCTCCGCCTTGGGCTGCGATGTACCTGCTGGTTCCATGGTGTAATGGTTAGCACTCTGGGCTCTGAATCCAGCGATCCGAGTTCAAATCTCGGTGGGACCTGTCATGGGCTCAGTTTTGCGCCCCAAGGCGCACTCTTGCCCAAAAACGTTTCTTTTGCACTTTTTGCATGTGGTGTAGCCGACCTTTTCTGCCGCTTGGCCGGTTAGCTCAGCTGGTTAGAGCGTGGTGTTAATAACGCCAAGGTCATGGGTTCGATCCCCATACGGGCCACGCTTTCTCTTTCTCCCGGTGGTCGGAGTGCTTGGAGATCAGAGGTAAGGAAAATGAAAGTGTCCGACGTGATTATAAGAACACAGTCGTGCCAGATTCACCTGCGTCGTGGTGAGAAAAAGAAATGGAGGATACACGCATTTCTCTTAGCTGACAATTCTGCAGCAAGTGGACTGGCAAAGTGTACGTCTACATACACAATTTGCTCAAAGAGCGTAGTAGTTCTTGAAGAAAAATCCAACCCGCACTGTAAAACCATGCTGCCTTCTGGTGTTGTTTACAACTTTCTGATGGAACGAGCTTTTTTGGAGGCATTTATTGGAAAAGTCGACGGAGTTGTCAAGCATCCCAAAGCAGCACTTCCACTAGAAGGTCCCAGAGTTCTTGTGCTTCAAGCACTTCAATTTATAAATACTCCGTTGATCTTAACAGTTGTGTGAAATGAGCTGTCATCACTCCGTTTTTGCTTTAGCAATTTTTCCGGTCTTTCGGCGGAAAGCCGGTCTCGTGTGTTTGCATGGGTGGTTCAGTGGTAGAATTCTCGCCTGCCACGCGGGAGGCCCGGGTTCGATTCCCGGCCAATGCAAAGCGGCTCTTTTAATAACTGTACACTCAGCGCTGAACTCCAGCTAATTCAGTCTTATCTCAAGACAGGTACTCCACATTTCCGCTCAACCCCTGGCAAGCGAAGCCTTGAGGCTGGCTCATTACAGTTCCCCTAGCTAAAAACTACACAGAGGCATCTCAGCTTCACACTTCTGACCGCCTTCTTGCCCATCCTTGCATCTGTGCACTTTCTCACACATTCCACTGTCTGACATATTGTCTTTGTTGAGCAACAGTCTCGTGTTAGCTTGAGAAGAGCCTCTCACCTGACTCGTGTACCGTACTATGGCTTAAAATCGGACACTTCTCATAGCTTGCTGCTGCTCCAGGTTGACATTCACTGCATGTGGCTCAGGTGGGGAGATGGGCTCCAAAGAAATAGGCAGAAAACGGCAAGAGTGGAGCTCTCGGTTGTGCCGGAATAGCTCAGTTGGGAGAGAGTTAGACTGAAGATCTAAAGGTCCTTAGTTCAATCCCGGGTTCTGGCAGCACGTGACGTGAGTCTTGGAGCTCGTCTCCGCCTTGGGCTGCGATGTACCTGCTGGTTCCATGGTGTAATGGTTAGCACTCTGGGCTCTGAATCCAGCGATCCGAGTTCAAATCTCGGTGGGACCTGTCATGGGCTCAGTTTTGCGCCCCAAGGCGCACTCTTGCCCAAAAACGTTTCTTTTGCACTTTTTGCATGTGGTGTAGCCGACCTTTTCTGCCGCTTGGCCGGTTAGCTCAGCTGGTTAGAGCGTGGTGCTAATAACGCCAAGGTCATGGGTTCGATCCCCATACGGGCCACGCTTTCTCTTTCTCCCGGTGGTCGGAGTGCTTGGAGATCAGAGGTAAGGAAAATGAAAGTGTCCGACGTGATTATAAGAACACAGTCGTGCCAGATTCACCTGCGTCGTGGTGAGAAAAAGAAATGGAGGATACACGCATTTCTCTTAGCTGACAATTCTGCAGCAAGTGGACTGGCAAAGTGTACGTCTACATACACAATTTGCTCAAAGAGCGTAGTAGTTCTTGAAGAAAAATCCAACCCGCACTGTAAAACCATGCTGCCTTCTGGTGTTGTTTACAACTTTCTGATGGAACGAGCTTTTTTGGAGGCATTTATTGGAAAAGTCGACGGAGTTGTCAAGCATCCCGAAGCAGCACTTCCACTAGAAGGTCCCAGAGTTCTTGTGCTTCAAGCACTTCAATTTATAAATACTCCGTTGATCTTAACAGTTGTGTGAAATGAGCTGTCATCACTCCGTTTTTGCTTTAGCAATTTTTCCGGTCTTTCGGCGGAAAGCCGGTCTCGTGTGTTTGCATGGGTGGTTCAGTGGTAGAATTCTCGCCTGCCACGCAGGAGGCCCGGGTTCGATTCCCGGCCAATGCAAAGCGGCTCTTTTAATAACTGTACACTCAGCGCTGAACTCCAGCTAATTCAGTCTTATCTCAAGACAGGTACTCCACATTTCCGCTCAACCCCTGGCAAGCGGAGCCTTGAGGCTGGCTCATTACAGTTCCCCTAGCTAAAAACTACACAGAGGCATCTCAGCTTCACACTTCTGACCGCCTTCTTGCCCATCCTTGCATCTGTGCACTTTCTCACACATTCCACTGTCTGACATATTGTCTTTGTTGAGCAACAGTCTCGTGTTAGCATGAGAAGAGCCTCTCACCTGACTCGTGTACCGTACTATGGCTTAAAATCGGACACTTCTCATAGCTTGCTGCTGCTCCAGGTTGACATTCACTGCATGTGGCTCAGGTGGGGAGATGGGCTCCAAAGAAAGAGGCAGAAAACGGCAAGAGTGGAGCTCACGATTGTGCCGGAATAGCTCAGTTGGGAGAGCGTTAGACTGAAGATCTATAGGTCCTTGGTTCAATCGCGGGTTCTGGCAGCACGTGATATGCGTTTTGGAGCTCGTCTCCGCCTGGGCTGCAATGCACCAGCTGGTTCCATGGTATAATGGTTAGCACTCTGGGCTTTGAATCCAGCGATCCGAGTTCAAATCTCGGTGGGACCTATCATGGGCTCAGTTTTGCGCCCCATGGCGCACTCTGGCTCAAAAACATTTCTTTTGCACTTTTTGCATGTGATGTAGCCGACCTTTTCTGCCACTTGGCCGGTTAGCTCAGCTGGTTAGAGCGTGGTGCTAATCACGCCAAGGTCATGGGTTCGATCCCCGTACGGGCCATGCTTTCTCTTTCTCCCGGTGGTGGGAGTGCTTGGAGATCAGAGGTAAAGAAAATGAAAGTGTCCGACGTGATTATAAGAACACAGTCGTGCCAGATTCACCTGCGTCGTGGTGAGAAAAAGAAATGGAGGATACACGAATTTCTCTTAGCTGACAATTCTGCAGCAAGTGGCCTGGCAAAGTGTACGTCTACATACACAATTTGCTCAAAGAGCGTAGTAGTTCTTGAAGAAAAATCCAACCCGCACTGTAAAACCATGCTGCCTTCTGGTGTTGTTTACAACTTTCTGATGGAACGAGCTTTTTTGGAGGCATTTATTGGAAAAGTCGACGGAGTTGTCAAGCATCCCGAAGCAGCACTTCCACTAGAAGGTCCCAGAGTTCTTGTGCTTCAAGCACTTCAATTTATAAATACTCCGTTGATCTTAACAGTTGTGTGAAATGAGCTGTCATCACTCCGTTTTTGCTTTAGCAATTTTTCCGGTCTTTCGGCGGAAAGCCGGCCTCGTGTGTTTGCATGGGTGGTTCAGTGGTAGAATTCTCGCCTGCCACGCGGGAGGCCCGGGTTCGATTCCCGGCCAATGCAAAGCGGCTCTTTTAATAACTGTACACTCAGCGCTGAACTCCAGCTAATTCAGTCTTATCTCAAGACAGGTACTCCACATTTCCGCTCAACCCCTGGCAAGCGGAGCCCTGAGGCTGGCTCATTACAGTTCCCCTAGCTAAAAACTACACAGAGGCATCTCAGCTTCACACTTCTGACCGCCTTCTTGCCCATCCTTGCATCTGTGCACTTTCTCACACATTCCACTTTCTGACATATTGTCTTTGTTGAGCAACAGTCTCGTGTTAGCTTGAGAAGAGCCTCTCACCTGACTCGTGTACCGTACTATGGCTTAAAATCGGACACTTCTCATAGCTTGCTGCTGCTCCAGGTTGACATTCACTGCATGTGGCTCAGGTGGGGAGATGGGCTCCAAAGAAAGAGGCAGAAAACGGCAAGAGTGGAGCTCACAGTTGTGCCGGAATAGCTCAGTTGGGAGAGCGTTAGACTGAAGATCTAAAGGTCCCTGGTTCAATCCCGGGTTCTGGCAGCACGTGACGTGAGTCTTGGAGCTCGTCTCCGCCTTGGGCTGCGATGTACCCGCTGGTTCCATGGTGTAATGGTCAGCACTCTGGGCTCTGAATCCAGCGATCCAAGTTCAAATCTCGGTGGGACCTGTCATGGGCTCAGTTTTGCGCCCCAAGGCGCACTCTTGCCCAAAAACGTTTCTTTTGCACTTTTTGCATGTGGTGTAGCCGACCTTTTCTGCCGCTTGGCCGGTTAGCTCAGCTGGTTAGAGCGTGGTGCTAATAACGCCAAGGTCATGGGTTCGATCCCCATACGGGCCACGCTTTCTCTTTCTCCCGGTGGTCAGAGTGCTTGGAGATCAGAGGTAAGGAAAATGAAAGTGTCCGACGTGATTATAAGAACACAGTCGTGCCAGATTCACCTGCGTCGTGGTGAGAAAAAGAAATGGAGGATACACGCATTTCTCTTAGCTGACAATTCTGCAGCAAGTGGACTGGCAAAGTGTACGTCTACATGCACAATTTGCTCAAAGAGCGTAGTAGTTTTTGAAGAAAAATCCAACCCGCACTGTAAAACCATGCTGCCTTCTGGTGTTGTTTACAACTTTCTGATGGAACGAACTTTTTTGGAGGCATTTATTGGAAAAGTCGACGGAGTTGTCAAGCATCCCGAAGCAGCACTTCCACTAGAAGGTCCCAGAGTTCTTGTGCTTCAAGCACTTCAATTTATAAATACTCCGTTGATCTTAACAGTTGTGTGAAATGAGCTGTCATCACTCCGTTTTTGCTTTAGCAATTTTTCCGGTCTTTTGGCGGAAAGCCAGTCTCGTGTGTTTGCATTGGTGGTTCAGTGGTAGAATTCTCGCCTGCCACGCGGGAGGCCCGGGTTCGATTCCCGGCCAATGCAAAGCGGCTCTTTTAATAACTGTACACTCAGCGCTGAACTCCAGCTAATTCAGTCTTATCTCAAGACAGGTACTCCACATTTCCGCTCAACCCCTGGCAAGCGGAGCCCTGAGGCTGGCTCATTACAGTTCCCCTAGCTAAAAACTACACAGAGGCATCTCAGCTTCACACTTCTGACCGCCTTCTTGCCCATCCTTGCATCTGTGCACTTTCTCACACATTCCACTGTCTGACATATTGTCTTTGTTGAGCAACAGTCTCGTGTTAGCTTGAGAAGAGCCTCTCACCTGACTCGTGTACCGTACTATGGCTTAAAATCGGACACTTCTCATAGCTTGCTGCTGCTCCAGGTTGACATTCACTGCATGTGGCTCAGGTGGGGAGATGGGCTCCAAAGAAAGAGGCAGAAAACGGAAAGAGTGGAGCTCATGGTTGTGCCGGAATAGCTCAGTTGGGCGAGCGTTAGACTGAAGATCTAAAGGTCCCTGGTTCAATCCCGGGTTCTGGCAGCACGTGACGTGAGTCTTGGAGCTTGTCTCCGCCTTGGGCTGCGATGTACCCGCTGGTTCCCTGGTGTAATGGTTAGCGCTCTGAATCCAGCGATCCGAGTTCAAATCTCGGTGGGACCTGTCATGGGCTCAGTTTTGCGCCCCAAGGCGCACTCTTGCCCAAAAACGTTTCTTTTGCACTTTTTGCATGTGGTGTAGCCGACCTTTTCTGCCGCTTGGCCGGTTAGCTCAGCTGGTTAGAGCGTGGTGCTAATAACGCCAAGGTCATGGGTTCGATCCCCATACGGGCCACGCTTTCTCTTTCTCCCGGTGGTCAGAGTGCTTGGAGATCAGAGGTAAGGAAAATGAAAGTGTCCGACGTGATTATAAGAACACAGTCGTGCCAGATTCACCTGCGTCGTGGTGAGAAAAAGAAATGGAGGATACACGCATTTCTCTTAGCTGACAATTCTGCAGCAAGTGGACTGGCAAAGTGTACGTCTACATACACAATTTGCTCAAAGAGCGTAGTAGTACTTGAAGAAAAATCCAACCCGCACTGTAAAACCATGCTGCCTTCTGGTGTTGTTTACAAGTATCTGATGGAACGAACTTTTTTGGAGGCATTTATTGGAAAAGTCGACGGAGTTGTCAAGCATCCCGAAGCAGCACTTCCACTAGAAGGTCCCAGAGTTCTTGTGCTTCAAGCACTTCAATTTATAAATACTCCGTTGATCTTAACAGTTGTGTGAAATGAGCTGTCATCACTCCGTTTTTGCTTTAGCAATTTTTCCGGTCTTTCGGCGGAAAGCCGGTCTCGTGTGTTTGCATGGGTGGTTCAGTGGTAGAATTCTCGCCTGCCACGCGGGAGGCCCGGGTTCGATTCCCGGCCAATGCAAAGCGGCTCTTTTAATAACTGTACACTCAGCGCTGAACTCCAGCTAATTCAGTCTTATCTCAAGACAGGTACTCCACATTTCCGCTCAACCCCTGGCAAGCGGAGCCTTGAGGCTGGCTCATTACAGTTCCCCTAGCTAAAAACTACACAGAGGCATCTCAGCTTCACACTTCTGACCGCCTTCTTGCCCATCCTTGCATCTGTGCACTTTCTCACACATTCCACTGTCTGACATATTGTCTTTGTTGAGCAACAGTCTCATGTTAGCTTGAGAAGAGCCTCTCACCTGACTCGTGTACCGTACTATGGCTTAAAATCGGACACTTCTCATAGCTTGCTGCTGCTCCAGTTTGACATTCACTTCATGTGGCTCAGGTGGGGAGATGGGCTCCAAAGAAAGAGGCAGAAAACGGCAAGAGTGGAGCTCACGGTTGTGCCGGAATAGCTCAGTTGGGAGAGCGTTAGACTGAAGATCTAAAGGTCCCTGGTTCAATCCCGGGTTCTGGCAGCACGTGACGTGAGTCTTGGAGCTCGTCTCCGCCTTGGGCTGCGATGTACCCGCTGGTTCCATGGTGTAATGGTTAGCACTCTGGGCTCTGAATCCAGCGATCCGAGTTCAAATCTCGGTGGGACCTGTCATGGGCTCAGTTTTGCGCCCCAAGGCGCACTCTTGCCCAAAAACGTTTCTTTTGCACTTTTTGCATGTGGTGTAGCCGACCTTTTCTGCCGCTTGGCCGGTTAGCTCAGCTGGTTAGAGCGTGGTGCTAATAACGCCAAGGTCATGGGTTCGATCCCCATACGGGCCACGCTTTCTCTTTCTCCCGGTGGTCAGAGTGCTTGGAGATCAGAGGTAAGGAAAATGAAAGTGTCCGACGTGATTATAAGAACACAGTCGTGCCAGATTCACCTGCGTCGTGGTGAGAAAAAGAAATGGAGGATACACGCATTTCTCTTAGCTGACAATTCTGCAGCAAGTGGACTGGCAAAGTGTACGTCTACATACACAATTTGCTCAAAGAGCGTAGTAGTTCTTGAAGAAAAATCCAACCCGCACTGTAAAACCATGCTGCCTTCTGGTGTTGTTTACAAGTTTCTGATGGAACGAGCTTTTTTGGAGGCATTTATTGGAAAAGTCGACGGAGTTGTCAAGCATCCCGAAGCAGCACTTCCACTAGAAGGTCCCAGAGTTCTTGTGCTTCAAGCACTTCAATTTATAAATACTCCGTTGATCTTAACAGTTGTGTGAAATGAGCTGTCATCACTCCGTTTTTGCTTTAGCAATTTTTCCGGTCTTTCGGCGGAAAGCCGTTTTCGTGTGTTTGCATGGGTGGTTCAGTGGTAGAATTCTCGCCTGCCACGCGGGAGGCCCGGGTTCGATTCCCGGCCAATGCAAAGCGGCTCTTTTAATAACTGTACACTCAGCGCTGAACTCCAGCTAATTCAGTCTTATCTCAAGACAGGTACTCCACATTTCCGCTCAACCCCTGGCAAGCGGAGCCTTGAGGCTGGCTCATTACAGTTCCCCTAGCTAAAAACTACACAGAGGCATCTCAGCTTCACACTTCTGACTGCCTTCTTGCCCATCCTTGCATCTGTGCACTTTCTCACACATTCCACTGTCTGACGTATTGTCTTTGTTGAGCAACAGTCTCATGTTAGCTTGAGAAGAGCCTCTCACCTGACTCGTGTACCGTACTATGGCTTAAAATCGGACACTTCTCATAGCTTGCTGCTGCTCCAGGTTGACATTCACTGCATGTGGCTCAGGTGGGGAGATGGGCTCCAAAGAAAGAGGCAGAAAACGGCAAGAGTGGAGCTCACGGTTGTGCCGGAATAGCTCAGTTGGGAGAGCGTTAGACTGAAGATCTAAAGGTCCCTGGTTCAATCCCGGGTTCTGGCAGCACGTGACGTGAGTCTTGGAGCTCGTCTCCGCCTTGGGCTGCGATGTACCCGCTGGTTCCATGGTGTAATGGTTAGCACTCTGGGCTCTGAATCCAGCGATCCGAGTTCAAATCTCGGTGGGACCTGTCATGGGCTCAGTTTTGCGCCCCAAGGCGCACTCTTGCCCAAAAACGTTTCTTTTGCACTTTTTGCATGTGGTGTAGCCGACCTTTTCTGCCGCTTGGCCGGTTAGCTCAGCTGGTTAGAGCGTGGTGCTAATAACGCCAAGGTCATGGGTTCGATCCCCATACGGGCCACGCTTTGTCTTTCTCCCGGTGGTCGGAGTGCTTGGAGATCAGAGGTAAGGAAAATGAAAGTGTCCGACGTGATTAGAAGAACACAGTCGTGCCAGATTCACCTGCGTCGTGGTGAGAAAAAGAAATGGAGGATACACGCATTTCTCTGAGCTGACAATTCTGCAGCAAGTGGACTGGCAAAGTGTACGTCTACATACACAATTTGCTCAAAGAGCGTAGTAGTACTTGAAGAAAAATCCAACCCGCACTGTAAAACCATGCTGCCTTCTGGTGTTGTTTACAAGTATCTGATGGAACGAACTTTTTTGGAGGCATTTATTGGAAAAGTCGACGGAGTTGTCAAGCATCCCGAAGCAGCACTTCCACTAGAAGGTCCCAGAGTTCTTGTGCTTCAAGCACTTCAATTTATAAATACTCCGTTGATCTTAACAGTTGTGTGAAATGAGCTGTCATCACTCCGTTTTTGCTTTAGCAATTTTTCCGGTCTTTCGGCGGAAAGCCGGTCTCGTGTGTTTGCATGGGTGGTTCAGTGGTAGAATTCTCGCCTGCCACGCGGGAGGCCAGGGTTCGATTCCCGGCCAATGCAAAGCGGCTCTTTTAATAACTGTACACTCAGCGCTGAACTCCAGCTAATTCAGTCTTATCTCAAGACAGGTACTCCACATTTCCGCTCAACCCCTGGCAAGCGGAGCCTTGAGGCTGGCTCATTACAGTTCCCCTAGCTAAAAACTACACAGAGGCATCTCAGCTTCACACTTCTGACCGCCTTCTTGCCCATCCTTGCATCTGTGCACTTTCTCACACATTCCACTGTCTGACATATTGTCTTTGTTGAGCAACAGTCTCATGTTAGCTTGAGAAGAGCCTCTCACCTGACTCGTGTACCGTACTATGGCTTAAAATCGGACACTTCTCATAGCTTGCTGCTGCTCCAGGTTGACATTCACTGCATGTGGCTCAGGTGGGGAGATGGGCTCCAAAGAAAGAGGCAGAAAACGGCAAGAGTGGAGCTCACGGTTGTGCCGGAATAGCTCAGTTGGGAGAGCGTTAGACTGAAGATCTAAAGGACCCTGGTTCAATCCCGGGTTCTGGCAGCACGTGACGTGAGTCTTGGAGCTCGTCTCCGCCTTGGGCTGCGATGTACCGGCTGGTTCCATGGTGTAATGGTTAGCACTCTGGGCTCTGAATCCAGCGATCTGAGTTCAAATCTCGGTGGGACCTGTCATGGGCTCAGTTTAGCGCCCCAAGGCGCACTCTTGCCCAAAAACGTTTCTTTTGCACTTTTTGCATGTGGTGTAGCCAACCTTTTCTGCCGCTTGGCCGGTTAGCTCAGCTGCTTAGAGCGTGGTGATAATAACGCCAAGGTCATGGGTTCGATCCCCATACGGGCCACGCTTTGTCTTTCTCCCGGTGGTCAGAGTGCTTGGAGATCAGAGGTAAGGAAAATGAAAGTGTCCGACGTGATTATAAGAACACAGTCGTGCCAGATTCACCTGCGTCGTGGTGAGAAAAAGAAATGGAGGATACACGCATTTCTCTTAGCTGACAATTCTGCAGCAAGTGGACTGGCAAAGTTTACGTCTACATACACAATTTGCTCAAAGAGCGTAGTAGTACTTGAAGAAAAATCCAACCCGCACTGTAAAACCATGCTGCCTTCTGGTGTTGTTTACAACTTTCTGATGGAACGAGCTTTTTTGGAGGCATTTATTGGAAAAGTCGACGGAGTTGTCAAGCATCCCGAAGCAGCACTTCCACTAGAAGGTCCCAGAGTTCTTGTGCTTCAAGCACTTCAATTTATAAATACTCCGTTGATCTTAACAGTTGTGTGAAATGAGCTGTCATCACTCCGTTTTTGCTTTAGCAATTTTTCCGGTCTTTCGGCGGAAAGCCGGTCTCTTGTGTTTGCATGGGTGGTTCAGTGGTAGAATTCTCGCCTGCCACGCGGGAGGCCCGGGTTCGATTCCCGGCCAATGCAAAGCGGCTCTTTTAATAACTGTACACTCAGCGCTGAACTCCAGCTAATTCAGTCTTATCTCAAGACAGGTACTCCACATTTCCGCTCAACCCCTGGCAAGCGGAGCCCTGAGGCTGGCTCATTACAGTTCCCCTAGCTAAAAACTACACAGAGGCATCTCAGCTTCACACTTCTGACCGCCTTCTTGCCCATCCTTGCATCTGTGCACTTTCTCACACATTCCACTGTCTGACATATTGTCTTTGTTGAGCAACAGTCTCGTGTTAGCTTGAGAAGAGCCTCTCACCTGACTCGTGTACCGTACTATGGCTTAAAATCGGACACTTCTCATAGCTTGCTGCTGCTCCAGGTTGACATTCACTGCATGTGGCTCAGGTGGGGAGATGGGCTCCAAAGAAAGAGGCAGAAAACGGCAAGAGTGGAGCTCACGGTTGTGCCGGAATAGCTCAGTTGGGAGAGCGTTAGACTGAAGATCTAAAGGTCCCTGGTTCAATCACGGGTTCTGGCAGCACGTGACGTGAGTCTTGGAGCTCGTCTCCGCCTTGGGCTGCGATGTACCCACTGGTTCCATGGTGTAATGGTTAGCACTCTGGGCTCTGAATCCAGCGATCCGAGTTCAAATCTCGGTGGGACCTGTCATGGGCTCAGTTTTGCGCCCCAAGGCGCACTCTTGCCCAAAAACGTTTCTTTTGCACTTTTTGCATGTGGTGTAGCCGACCTTTTCTGCCGCTTGGCCGGTTAGCTCAGCTGGTTAGAGCGTGGTGCTAATAACGCCAAGGTCATGGGTTCGATCCCCATACGGGCCACGCTTTCTCTTTCTCCCGGTGGTCGGAGTGCTTGGCGATCAGAGGTAGGGAAAATGAAAGTGTCCGACGTGATGATAAGAACACAGTCGTGCCAGATTCAACTGCGTCGTGGTGAGAAAAAGAAATGGAGGATACACGCATTTCTCTTAGCTGACAATTCTGCAGCAATTGGACTGGCAAAGTGTACGTCAACATACACAATTTGCTCAAAGAGCGTAGTAGTTTTTGAAGAAAAATCCAACCCGCACTGTAAAACCATGCTGCCTTCTGGTGTTGTTTACAACTTTCTGATGAAACGAGCTTTTTTGGAGGCATTTATTGGAAAAGTCGACGGAGTTGTCAAGCATCCCGAAGCAGCACTTCCACTAGAAGGTCCCAGAGTTCTTGTGCTTCAAGCACTTCAATTTATAAATACTCCGTTGATCTTAACAGTTGTGTGAAATGAGCTGTCATCACTCCGTTTTTGCTTTAGCAATTTTTCCGGTCTTTTGGCGGAAAGCCAGTCTCGTGTGTTTGCATTGGTGGTTCAGTGGTAGAATTCTCGCCTGCCACGCGGGAGGCCCGGGTTCGATTCCCGGCCAATGCAAAGCGGCTCTTTTAATAACTGTACACTCAGCGCTGAACTCCAGCTAATTCAGTCTTATCTCAAGACAGGTACTCCACATTTCCGCTCAACCCCTGGCAAGCGGAGCCCTGAGGCTGGCTCATTACAGTTCCCCTAGCTAAAAACTACACAGAGGCATCTCAGCTTCACACTTCTGACCGCCTTCTTGCCCATCCTTGCATCTGTGCACTTTCTCACACATTCCACTGTCTGACATATTGTCTTTGTTGAGCAACAGTCTCGTGTTAGCTTGAGAAGAGCCTCTCACCTGACTCGTGTACCGTACTATGGCTTAAAATCGGACACTTCTCATAGCTTGCTGCTGCTCCAGGTTGACATTCACTGCATGTGGCTCAGGTGGGGAGATGGGCTCCAAAGAAAGAGGCAGAAAACGGCAAGAGTGGAGCTCACAGTTGTGCCGGAATAGCTCAGTTGGCAGAGCGTTAGACTGAAGATCTAAAGGTCCTTGGTTCAATCCCGGGTTCTGGCAGCACGTGACGTGAGTCTTGGAGCTCGTCTCCGCCTTGGGCTGCGATGTACCCGCTGGTTCCATGGTGTAATGGTTAGCACTCTGGGCTCTGAATCCAGCGATCCGAGTTCAAATCTCGGTGGGACCTGTCATGGGCTCAGTTTTGCGCCCCAAGGCGCACTCTTGCCCAAAAATGTTTCTTTTGCACTTTTTGCATGTGGTGTAGCGGACCTTTTCTGCCGCTTGGCCGGTTAGCTCAGCTGGTTAGAGCGTGGTGCTAATAACGCCAAGGTCATGGGTTCGATCCCCATACGGGCCACGCTTTCTCTTTCTCCCGGTGGTCGGAGTGCTTGGCGATCAGAGGTAGGGAAAATGAAAGTGTCCGACGTGATGATAAGAACACAGTCGTGCCAGATTCAACTGCGTCGTGGTGAGAAAAAGAAATGGAGGATACACGCATTTCTCTTAGCTGACAATTCTGCAGCAATTGGACTGGCAAAGTGTACGTCAACATACACAATTTGCTCAAAGAGCGTAGTAGTTTTTGAAGAAAAATCCAACCCGCACTGTAAAACCATGCTGCCTTCTGGTGTTGTTTACAACTTTCTGATGAAACGAGCTTTTTTGGAGGCATTTATTGGAAAAGTCGACGGAGTTGTCAAGCATCCCGAAGCAGCACTTCCACTAGAAGGTCCCAGAGTTCTTGTGCTTCAAGCACTTCAATTTATAAATACTCCGTTGATCTTAACAGTTGTGTGAAATGAGCTGTCATCACTCCGTTTTTGCTTTAGCAATTTTTCCGGTCTTTTGGCGGAAAGCCAGTCTCGTGTGTTTGCATTGGTGGTTCAGTGGTAGAATTCTCGCCTGCCACGCGGGAGGCCCGGGTTCGATTCCCGGCCAATGCAAAGCGGCTCTTTTAATAACTGTACACTCAGCGCTGAACTCCAGCTAATTCAGTCTTATCTCAAGACAGGTACTCCACATTTCCGCTCAACCCCTGGCAAGCGGAGCCCTGAGGCTGGCTCATTACAGTTCCCCTAGCTAAAAACTACACAGAGGCATCTCAGCTTCACACTTCTGACCGCCTTCTTGCCCATCCTTGCATCTGTGCACTTTCTCACACATTCCACTGTCTGACATATTGTCTTTGTTGAGCAACAGTCTCGTGTTAGCTTGAGAAGAGCCTCTCACCTGACTCGTGTACCGTACTATGGCTTAAAATCGGACACTTCTCATAGCTTGCTGCTGCTCCAGGTTGACATTCACTGCATGTGGCTCAGGTGGGGAGATGGGCTCCAAAGAAAGAGGCAGAAAACGGCAAGAGTGGAGCTCACAGTTGTGCCGGAATAGCTCAGTTGGCAGAGCGTTAGACTGAAGATCTAAAGGTCCTTGGTTCAATCCCGGGTTCTGGCAGCACGTGACGTGAGTCTTGGAGCTCGTCTCCGCCTTGGGCTGCGATGTACCCGCTGGTTCCATGGTGTAATGGTTAGCACTCTGGGCTCTGAATCCAGCGATCCGAGTTCAAATCTCGGTGGGACCTGTCATGGGCTCAGTTTTGCGCCCCAAGGCGCACTCTTGCCCAAAAATGTTTCTTTTGCACTTTTTGCATGTGGTGTAGCGGACCTTTTCTGCCGCTTGGCCGGTTAGCTCAGCTGGTTAGAGCGTGGTGCTAATAACGCCAAGGTCATGGGTTCGATCCCCATACGGGCCACGCTTTCTCTTTCTCCCGGTGGTCGGAGTGCTTGGCGATCAGAGGTAGGGAAAATGAAAGTGTCCGACGTGATGATAAGAACACAGTCGTGCCAGATTCAACTGCGTCGTGGTGAGAAAAAGAAATGGAGGATACACGCATTTCTCTTAGCTGACAATTCTGCAGCAATTGGACTGGCAAAGTGTACGTCAACATACACAATTTGCTCAAAGAGCGTAGTAGTTTTTGAAGAAAAATCCAACCCGCACTGTAAAACCATGCTGCCTTCTGGTGTTGTTTACAACTTTCTGATGAAACGAGCTTTTTTGGAGGCATTTATTGGAAAAGTCGACGGAGTTGTCAAGCATCCCGAAGCAGCACTTCCACTAGAAGGTCCCAGAGTTCTTGTGCTTCAAGCACTTCAATTTATAAATACTCCGTTGATCTTAACAGTTGTGTGAAATGAGCTGTCATCACTCCGTTTTTGCTTTAGCAATTTTTCCGGTCTTTTGGCGGAAAGCCAGTCTCGTGTGTTTGCATTGGTGGTTCAGTGGTAGAATTCTCGCCTGCCACGCGGGAGGCCCGGGTTCGATTCCCGGCCAATGCAAAGCGGCTCTTTTAATAACTGTACACTCAGCGCTGAACTCCAGCTAATTCAGTCTTATCTCAAGACAGGTACTCCACATTTCCGCTCAACCCCTGGCAAGCGGAGCCCTGAGGCTGGCTCATTACAGTTCCCCTAGCTAAAAACTACACAGAGGCATCTCAGCTTCACACTTCTGACCGCCTTCTTGCCCATCCTTGCATCTGTGCACTTTCTCACACATTCCACTGTCTGACATATTGTCTTTGTTGAGCAACAGTCTCGTGTTAGCTTGAGAAGAGCCTCTCACCTGACTCGTGTACCGTACTATGGCTTAAAATCGGACACTTCTCATAGCTTGCTGCTGCTCCAGGTTGACATTCACTGCATGTGGCTCAGGTGGGGAGATGGGCTCCAAAGAAAGAGGCAGAAAACGGCAAGAGTGGAGCTCACAGTTGTGCCGGAATAGCTCAGTTGGCAGAGCGTTAGACTGAAGATCTAAAGGTCCTTGGTTCAATCCCGGGTTCTGGCAGCACGTGACGTGAGTCTTGGAGCTCGTCTCCGCCTTGGGCTGCGATGTACCCGCTGGTTCCATGGTGTAATGGTTAGCACTCTGGGCTCTGAATCCAGCGATCCAAGTTCAAATCTCGGTGGGACCTGTCATGGGCTCAGTTTTGCGCCCCAAGGCGCACTCTTGCCCAAAAATGTTTCTTTTGCACTTTTTGCATGTGGTGTAGCGGACCTTTTCTGCCGCTTGGCCGGTTAGCTCAGCTGGTTAGAGCGTGGTGCTAATAACGCCAAGGTCATGGGTTCGATCCCCATACGGGCCACGCTTTCTCTTTCTCCCGGTGGTCGGAGTGCTTGGAGATCAGAGGTAGGGAAAATGAAAGTGTCCGACGTGATTATAAGAACACAGTCGTGCCAGATTCACCTGCGTCGTGGTGAGAAAAAGAAATGGAGGATACACGCATTTCTCTTAGCTGACAATTCTGCAGCAAGTGGACTGGCAAAGTGTACGTCTACATACACAATTTGCTCAAAGAGCGTAGTAGTTCTTGAAGAAAAATCCAACCCGCACTGTAAAACCATGCTGCCTTCTGGTGTTGTTTACAACTTTCTGATGGAACGAGCTTTTTTGGAGGCATTTATTGGAAAAGTCGACGGAGTTGTCAAGCATCCCGAAGCAGCACTTCCACTAGAAGGTCCCAGAGTTCTTGTGCTTCAAGCACTTCAATTTATAAATACTCCGTTGATCTTAACAGTTGTGTGAAATGAGCTGTCATCACTCCGTTTTTGCTTTAGCAATTTTTCCGGTCTTTCGGCGGAAAGCTGGTCTCGTATGTTTGCATGGGTGGTTCAGTGGTAGAATTCTCGCCTGCCACGCGGGAGGCCCGGGTTCCATTCCCGGCCAATGCAAAGCGGCTCTTTTAATAACTGTACACTCAGCGCTGAACTCCAGCTAATTCAGTCTTATCTCAAGACAGGTACTCCACATTTCCGCTCAACACCTGGCAAGCGGAGCCCTGAGGCTGGCTCATTACAGTTCCCCTAGCTAAAAACTACACAGAGGCATCTCAGCTTCACACTTCTGACCGCCTTCTTGCCCATCCTTGCATCTGTGCACTTTCTCACACATTCCACTGTCTGACATATTGTCTTTGTTGAGCAACAGTCTCGTGTTAGCTTGAGAAGAGCCTCTCACCTGACTCGTGTACCGTACTATGGCTTAAAATCGGACACTTCTCATAGCTTGCTGCTGCTCCAGGTTGACATTCACTGCATGTGGCTCAGGTGGGGAGATGGGCTCCAAAGAAATAGGCAGAAAACGGCAAGAGTGGAGCTCTCGGTTGTGCCGGAATAGCTCAGTTGGGAGAGCGTTAGACTGAAGATCTAAAGGTCCTTGGTTCAATCCCGGGTTCTGGCAGCACGTGACGTGAGTCTTGGAGCTCGTCTCCGCCTTGGGCTGCGATGTACCTGCTGGTTCCATGGTGTAATGGTTAGCACTCTGGGCTCTGAATCCAGCGATCCGAGTTCAAATCTCGGTGGGACCTGTCATGGGCTCAGTTTTGCGCCCCAAGGCGCACTCTTGCCCAAAAACGTTTCTTTTGCACTTTTTGCATGTGGTGTAGCCGACCTTTTCTGCCGCTTGGCCGGTTAGCTCAGCTGGTTAGAGCGTGGTGCTAATAACGCCAAGGTCATGGGTTCGATCCCCATACGGGCCACGCTTTCTCTTTCTCCCGGTGGTCGGAGTGCTTGGAGATCAGAGGTAAGGAAAATGAAAGTGTCCGACGTGATTATAAGAACACAGTCGTGCCAGATTCACCTGCGTCGTGGTGAGAAAAAGAAATGGAGGATACACGCATTTCTCTTAGCTGACAATTCTGCAGCAAGTGGACTGGCAAAGTGTACGTCTACATACACAATTTGCTCAAAGAGCGTAGTAGTTCTTGAAGAAAAATCCAACCCGCACTGTAAAACCATGCTGCCTTCTGGTGTTGTTTACAACTTTCTGATGGAACGAGCTTTTTTGGAGGCATTTATTGGAAAAGTCGACGGAGTTGTCAAGCATCCCGAAGCAGCACTTCCACTAGAAGGTCCCAGAGTTCTTGTGCTTCAAGCACTTCAATTTATAAATACTCCGTTGATCTTAACAGTTGTGTGAAATGAGCTGTCATCACTCCGTTTTTGCTTTAGCAATTTTTCCGGTCTTTCGGCGGAAAGCCGGTCTCGTGTGTTTGCATGGGTGGTTCAGTGGTAGAATTCTCGCCTGCCACGCGGGAGGCCCGGGTTCGATTCCCGGCCAATGCAAAGCGGCTCTTTTAATAACTGTAAACTCAGCGCTGAACTCCAGCTAATTCAGTCTTATCTCAAGACAGGTACTCCACATTTCCGCTCAACCCCTGGCAAGCGGAGCCTTGAGGCTGGCTCATTACAGTTCCCCTAGCTAAAAACTACACAGAGGCATCTCAGCTTCACACTTCTGACCGCCTTCTTGCCCATCCTTGCATCTGTGCACTTTCTCACACATTCCACTGTCTGACATATTGTCTTTGTTGAGCAACAGTCTTGTGTTAGCTTGAGAAGAGCCTCTCACCTGACTCGTGTACCGTACTATGGCTTAAAATCGGACACTTCTCATAGCTTGCTGCTGCTCCAGGTTGACATTCACTGCATGTGGCTCAGGTGGGGAGATGGGCTCCAAAGAAATAGGCAGAAAACGGCAAGAGTGGAGCTCTCGGTTGTGCCGGAATAGCTCAGTTGGGAGAGAGTTAGACTGAAGATCTAAAGGTCCTTAGTTCAATCCCGGGTTCTGGCAGCACGTGACGTGAGTCTTGGAGCTCGTCTCCGCCTTGGGCTGCGATGTACCTGCTGGTTCCATGGTGTAATGGTTAGCACTCTGGGCTCTGAATCCAGCGATCCGAGTTCAAATCTCGGTGGGACCTGTCATGGGCTCAGTTTTGCGCCCCAAGGCGCACTCTTGCCCAAAAACGTTTCTTTTGCACTTTTTGCATGTGGTGTAGCCGACCTTTTCTGCCGCTTGGCCGGTTAGCTCAGCTGGTTAGAGCGTGGTGTTAATAACGCCAAGGTCATGGGTTCGATCCCCATACGGGCCACGCTTTCTCTTTCTCCCGGTGGTCGGAGTGCTTGGAGATCAGAGGTAAGGAAAATGAAAGTGTCCGACGTGATTATAAGAACACAGTCGTGCCAGATTCACCTGCGTCGTGGTGAGAAAAAGAAATGGAGGATACACGCATTTCTCTTAGCTGACAATTCTGCAGCAAGTGGACTGGCAAAGTGTACGTCTACATACACAATTTGCTCAAAGAGCGTAGTAGTTCTTGAAGAAAAATCCAACCCGCACTGTAAAACCATGCTGCCTTCTGGTGTTGTTTACAACTTTCTGATGGAACGAGCTTTTTTGGAGGCATTTATTGGAAAAGTCGACGGAGTTGTCAAGCATCCCGAAGCAGCACTTCCACTAGAAGGTCCCAGAGTTCTTGTGCTTCAAGCACTTCAATTTATAAATACTCCGTTGATCTTAACAGTTGTGTGAAATGAGCTGTCATCACTCCGTTTTTGCTTTAGCAATTTTTCCGGTCTTTCGGCGGAAAGCCGGTCTCGTGTGTTTGCATGGGTGGTTCAGTGGTAGAATTCTCGCCTGCCACGCGGGAGGCCCGGGTTCGATTCCCGGCCAATGCAAAGCGGCTCTTTTAATAACTGTACACTCAGCGCTGAACTCCAGCTAATTCAGTCTTATCTCAAGACAGGTACTCCACATTTCCGCTCAACCCCTGGCAAGCGAAGCCTTGAGGCTGGCTCATTACAGTTCCCCTAGCTAAAAACTACACAGAGGCATCTCAGCTTCACACTTCTGACCGCCTTCTTGCCCATCCTTGCATCTGTGCACTTTCTCACACATTCCACTGTCTGACATATTGTCTTTGTTGAGCAACAGTCTCGTGTTAGCTTGAGAAGAGCCTCTCACCTGACTCGTGTACCGTACTATGGCTTAAAATCGGACACTTCTCATAGCTTGCTGCTGCTCCAGGTTGACATTCACTGCATGTGGCTCAGGTGGGGAGATGGGCTCCAAAGAAATAGGCAGAAAACGGCAAGAGTGGAGCTCTCGGTTGTGCCGGAATAGCTCAGTTGGGAGAGAGTTAGACTGAAGATCTAAAGGTCCTTAGTTCAATCCCGGGTTCTGGCAGCACGTGACGTGAGTCTTGGAGCTCGTCTCCGCCTTGGGCTGCGATGTACCTGCTGGTTCCATGGTGTAATGGTTAGCACTCTGGGCTCTGAATCCAGCGATCCGAGTTCAAATCTCGGTGGGACCTGTCATGGGCTCAGTTTTGCGCCCCAAGGCGCACTCTTGCCCAAAAACGTTTCTTTTGCACTTTTTGCATGTGGTGTAGCCGACCTTTTCTGCCGCTTGGCCGGTTAGCTCAGCTGGTTAGAGCGTGGTGCTAATAACGCCAAGGTCATGGGTTCGATCCCCATACGGGCCACGCTTTCTCTTTCTCCCGGTGGTCGGAGTGCTTGGAGATCAGAGGTAAGGAAAATGAAAGTGTCCGACGTGATTATAAGAACACAGTCGTGCCAGATTCACCTGCGTCGTGGTGAGAAAAAGAAATGGAGGATACACGCATTTCTCTTAGCTGACAATTCTGCAGCAAGTGGACTGGCAAAGTGTACGTCTACATACACAATTTGCTCAAAGAGCGTAGTAGTTCTTGAAGAAAAATCCAACCCGCACTGTAAAACCATGCTGCCTTCTGGTGTTGTTTACAACTTTCTGATGGAACGAGCTTTTTTGGAGGCATTTATTGGAAAAGTCGACGGAGTTGTCAAGCATCCCGAAGCAGCACTTCCACTAGAAGGTCCCAGAGTTCTTGTGCTTCAAGCACTTCAATTTATAAATACTCCGTTGATCTTAACAGTTGTGTGAAATGAGCTGTCATCACTCCGTTTTTGCTTTAGCAATTTTTCCGGTCTTTCGGCGGAAAGCCGGTCTCGTGTGTTTGCATGGGTGGTTCAGTGGTAGAATTCTCGCCTGCCACGCAGGAGGCCCGGGTTCGATTCCCGGCCAATGCAAAGCGGCTCTTTTAATAACTGTACACTCAGCGCTGAACTCCAGCTAATTCAGTCTTATCTCAAGACAGGTACTCCACATTTCCGCTCAACCCCTGGCAAGCGAAGCCTTGAGGCTGGCTCATTACAGTTCCCCTAGCTAAAAACTACACAGAGGCATCTCAGCTTCACACTTCTGACCGCCTTCTTGCCCATCCTTGCATCTGTGCACTTTCTCACACATTCCACTGTCTGACATATTGTCTTTGTTGAGCAACAGTCTCGTGTTAGCTTGAGAAGAGCCTCTCACCTGACTCGTGTACCGTACTATGGCTTAAAATCGGACACTTCTCATAGCTTGCTGCTGCTCCAGGTTGACATTCACTGCATGTGGCTCAGGTGGGGAGATGGGCTCCAAAGAAATAGGCAGAAAACGGCAAGAGTGGAGCTCTCGGTTGTGCCGGAATAGCTCAGTTGGGAGAGAGTTAGACTGAAGATCTAAAGGTCCTTAGTTCAATCCCGGGTTCTGGCAGCACGTGACGTGAGTCTTGGAGCTCGTCTCCGCCTTGGGCTGCGATGTACCTGCTGGTTCCATGGTGTAATGGTTAGCACTCTGGGCTCTGAATCCAGCGATCCGAGTTCAAATCTCGGTGGGACCTGTCATGGGCTCAGTTTTGCGCCCCAAGGCGCACTCTTGCCCAAAAACGTTTCTTTTGCACTTTTTGCATGTGGTGTAGCCGACCTTTTCTGCCGCTTGGCCGGTTAGCTCAGCTGGTTAGAGCGTGGTGCTAATAACGCCAAGGTCATGGGTTCGATCCCCATACGGGCCACGCTTTCTCTTTCTCCCGGTGGTCGGAGTGCTTGGAGATCAGAGGTAAGGAAAATGAAAGTGTCCGACGTGATTATAAGAACACAGTCGTGCCAGATTCACCTGCGTCGTGGTGAGAAAAAGAAATGGAGGATACACGCATTTCTCTTAGCTGACAATTCTGCAGCAAGTGGACTGGCAAAGTGTACGTCTACATACACAATTTGCTCAAAGAGCGTAGTAGTTCTTGAAGAAAAATCCAACCCGCACTGTAAAACCATGCTGCCTTCTGGTGTTGTTTACAACTTTCTGATGGAACGAGCTTTTTTGGAGGCATTTATTGGAAAAGTCGACGGAGTTGTCAAGCATCCCGAAGCAGCACTTCCACTAGAAGGTCCCAGAGTTCTTGTGCTTCAAGCACTTCAATTTATAAATACTCCGTTGATCTTAACAGTTGTGTGAAATGAGCTGTCATCACTCCGTTTTTGCTTTAGCAATTTTTCCGGTCTTTCGGCGGAAAGCCGGTCTCGTGTGTTTGCATGGGTGGTTCAGTGGTAGAATTCTCGCCTGCCACGCAGGAGGCCCGGGTTCGATTCCCGGCCAATGCAAAGCGGCTCTTTTAATAACTGTACACTCAGCGCTGAACTCCAGCTAATTCAGTCTTATCTCAAGACAGGTACTCCACATTTCCGCTCAACCCCTGGCAAGCGGAGCCTTGAGGCTGGCTCATTACAGTTCCCCTAGCTAAAAACTACACAGAGGCATCTCAGCTTCACACTTCTGACCGCCTTCTTGCCCATCCTTGCATCTGTGCACTTTCTCACACATTCCACTGTCTGACATATTGTCTTTGTTGAGCAACAGTCTCGTGTTAGCATGAGAAGAGCCTCTCACCTGACTCGTGTACCGTACTATGGCTTAAAATCGGACACTTCCTATAGCTTGCTGCTGCTCCAGGTTGACATTCACTGCATGTGGCTCAGGTGGGGAGATGGGCTCCAAAGAAAGAGGCAGAAAACGGCAAGAGTGGAGCTCACGATTGTGCCGGAATAGCTCAGTTGGGAGAGCGTTAGACTGAAGATCTATAGGTCCTTGGTTCAATCCCGGGTTCTGGCAGCACGTGATATGCGTTTTGGAGCTCGTCTCCGCCTGGGCTGCAATGCACCAGCTGGTTCCATGGTATAATGGTTAGCACTCTGGGCTTTGAATCCAGCGATCCGAGTTCAAATCTCGGTGGGACCTATCATGGGCTCAGTTTTGCGCCCCATGGCGCACTCTGGCTCAAAAACATTTCTTTTGCACTTTTTGCATGTGATGTAGCCGACCTTTTCTGCCACTTGGCCGGTTAGCTCAGCTGGTTAGAGCGTGGTGCTAATCACGCCAAGGTCATGGGTTCGATCCCCGTACGGGCCATGCTTTCTCTTTCTCCCGGTGGTGGGAGTGCTTGGAGATCAGAGGTAAAGAAAATGAAAGTGTCCGACGTGATTATAAGAACACAGTCGTGCCAGATTCACCTGCGTCGTGGTGAGAAAAAGAAATGGAGGATACACGAATTTCTCTTAGCTGACAATTCTGCAGCAAGTGGCCTGGCAAAGTGTACGTCTACATACACAATTTGCTCAAAGAGCGTAGTAGTTCTTGAAGAAAAATCCAACCCGCACTGTAAAACCATGCTGCCTTCTGGTGTTGTTTACAACTTTCTGATGGAACGAGCTTTTTTGGAGGCATTTATTGGAAAAGTCGACGGAGTTGTCAAGCATCCCGAAGCAGCACTTCCACTAGAAGGTCCCAGAGTTCTTGTGCTTCAAGCACTTCAATTTATAAATACTCCGTTGATCTTAACAGTTGTGTGAAATGAGCTGTCATCACTCCGTTTTTGCTTTAGCAATTTTTCCGGTCTTTCGGCGGAAAGCCGGCCTCGTGTGTTTGCATGGGTGGTTCAGTGGTAGAATTCTCGCCTGCCACGCGGGAGGCCCGGGTTCGATTCCCGGCCAATGCAAAGCGGCTCTTTTAATAACTGTACACTCAGCGCTGAACTCCAGCTAATTCAGTCTTATCTCAAGACAGGTACTCCACATTTCCGCTCAACCCCTGGCAAGCGGAGCCCTGAGGCTGGCTCATTACAGTTCCCCTAGCTAAAAACTACACAGAGGCATCTCAGCTTCACACTTCTGACCGCCTTCTTGCCCATCCTTGCATCTGTGCACTTTCTCACACATTCCACTGTCTGACATATTGTCTTTGTTGAGCAACAGTCTCGTGTTAGCTTGAGAAGAGCCTCTCACCTGACTCGTGTACCGTACTATGGCTTAAAATCGGACACTTCTCATAGCTTGCTGCTGCTCCAGGTTGACATTCACTGCATGTGGCTCAGGTGGGGAGATGGGCTCCAAAGAAAGAGGCAGAAAACGGCAAGAGTGGAGCTCACAGTTGTGCCGGAATAGCTCAGTTGGGAGAGCGTTAGACTGAAGATCTAAAGGTCCCTGGTTCAATCCCGGGTTCTGGCAGCACGTGACGTGAGTCTTGGAGCTCGTCTCCGCCTTGGGCTGCGATGTACCCGCTGGTTCCATGGTGTAATGGTCAGCACTCTGGGCTCTGAATCCAGCGATCCAAGTTCAAATCTCGGTGGGACCTGTCATGGGCTCAGTTTTGCGCCCCAAGGCGCACTATTGCCCAAAAACGTTTCTTTTGCACTTTTTGCATGTGGTGTAGCCGATTTTTTCTGCCGCTTGGCCGGTTAGCTCAGCTGGTTAGAGCGTGGTGCTAATAACGCCAAGGTCATGGGTTAGATCCCCATACGGGGCTCTCTTTCTCCCGGTGGTCGGAGTGCTTGGAGATCAGAGGTAAGGAAAATGAAAGTGTCCGACGTGATTATAAGAACACAGTCGTGCCAGATTCACCTGCGTCGTGGTGAGAAAAAGAAATGGAGGATACACGCATTTCTCTTAGCTGACAATTCTGCAGCAAGTGGACTGGCAAAGTGTACGTCTACATACACAATTTGCTCAAAGAGCGTAGTAGTTCTTGAAGAAAAATCCAACCCGCACTGTAAAACCATGCTGCCTTCTGGTGTTATTTACAAGTTTCTGATGGAACGAGCTTTTTTGGAGGCATTTATTGGAAAAGTCGACGGAGTTGTCAAGCATCTCGAAGCAGCACTTCCACTAGAAGGTCCCAGAGTTCTTGTGCTTCAAGCACTTCAATTTATAAATACTCCGTTGATCTTAACAGTTGTGTTAAATGAGCTGTCATCACTCCGTTTTTGCTTTAGCAATTTTTCCGGTCTTTCGGCGGAAAGCCGGCCTCGTGTGTTTGCATGGGTGGTTCAGTGGTAGAATTCTCGCCTGCCACGCGGGAGGCCCGGGTTCGATTCCCGGCCAATGCAAAGCGGCTCTTTTAATAACTGTACACTCAGCGCTGAACTCCAGCTAATTCAGTCTTATCTCAAGACAGGTACTCCACATTTCCGCTCAACCCCTGGCAAGCGGAGCCCTGAGGCTGGCTCATTACAGTTCCCCTAGCTAAAAACTACACAGAGGCATCTCAGCTTCACACTTCTGACCGCCTTCTTGCCCATCCTTGCATCTGTGCACTTTCTCACACATTCCACTGTCTGACATATTGTCTTTGTTGAGCAACAGTCTCGTGTTAGCTTGAGAAGAGCCTCTCACCTGACTCGTGTACCGTACTATGGCTTAAAATCGGACACTTCTCATAGCTTGCTGCTGCTCCAGGTTGACATTCACTGCATGTGGCTCAGGTGGGGAGATGGGCTCCAAAGAAAGAGGCAGAAAACGGCAAGAGTGGAGCTCACGGTTGTGCCGGAATAGCTCAGTTGGGAGAGCGTTAGACTGAAGATCTAAAGGTCCCTAGTTCAATCCCGGGTTCTGGCAGCACGTGACGTGAGTCTGGGAGCTCGTCTCCGCCTTGGGCTGTGATGTACCCGCTGGTTCCATGGTGTAATGCTTAGCACTCTGGGCTCTGAATCCAGCGATCCGAGTTCAAATCTCGGTGGGACCTGTCATGGGCTCAGTTTTGCGCCCCAAGGCGCACTCTTGCCCAAAAACGTTTCTTTTGCACTTTTTGCATGTGGTGTAGCCGACCTTTTCTGCCGCTTGGCCGGTTAGCTCAGCTGGTTAGAGCGTGGTGCTAATAACGCCAAGGTCATGGGTTCGATCCCCATACGGGCCACGCTTTCTCTTTCTCCCGGTGGTCGGAGTGCTTGGAGATCAGAGGTAGGGAAAATGACTGTGTCCGACGTGATTATAAGAACACAGTCGTGCCAGATTCACCTGCGTCGTGGTGAGAAAAAGAAATGGAGGATACACGCATTTCTCTTAGCTGACAATTCTGCAGCAAGTGGACTGGCAAAGTGTACGTCTACATACACAATTTGCTCAAAGAGCGTAGTAGTTCGTGAAGAAAAATCCAACCCGCACTGTAAAACCATGCTGCCTTCTGGTGTTGTTTACAACTTTCTGATGGAACGAGCTTTTTTGGAGGCATTTATTGGAAAAGTCGACGGAGTTGTCAAGCATCCCGAAGCAGCACTTGCACTAGAAGTTCCCAGAGTTCTTGTGCTTCAAGCACTTCAATTTATAAATACTCTGTTGATCTTAACAGTTGTGTGAAATGAGCTGTCATCTCTCCGTTTTTGCTTTAGCAATTTTTCCGGTCTTTCGGCAGAAAGCCGGTCTCGTGTGTTTGCATGGGTGGTTCAGTGGTAGAATTCTCGCCTGCCACGTTGGAGGCCCGGGTTCGATTCCCGGCCAATGCAAAGCGGCTCTTTTAATAACTGTACACTCAGCGCTGAACTCCAGCTAATTCAGTCTTATCTCAAGACAGGTACTCCACATTTCCGCTCAACCCCTGGCAAGCGGAGCCCTGAGGCTGGCTCATTACAGTTCCCCTAGCTAAAAACTACACAGAGGCATCTCAGCTTCACACTTCTGACCGCCTTCTTGCCCATCCTTGCATCTGTGCACTTTCTCACACATTCCACTGTCTGACATATTGTCTTTGTTGAGCAACAGTCTCGTGTTAGCTTGAGAAGAGCCTCTCACCTGACTCGTGTACCGTACTATGGCTTAAAATCGGACACTTCTCATAGCTTGCTGCTGCTCCAGGTTGACATTCACTGCATGTGGCTCAGGTGGGGAGATGGGCTCCAAAGAAAGAGGCAGAAAACGGCAAGAGTGGAGCTCACGGTTGTGCCGGAATAGCTCAGTTGGGAGAGCGTTAGACTGAAGATCTAAAGGTCCCTGGTTCAATCCCGGGTTCTGGCAGCACGTGACGTGAGTCTGGGAGCTCGTCTCCGCCTTGGGCTGTGATGTACCCGCTGGTTCCATGGTGTAATGCTTAGCACTCTGGGCTCTGAGTCCAGCGATCCGAGTTCAAATCTCGGTGGGACCTGTCATGGGCTCAGTTTTGCGCCCCAAGGCGCACTCTTGCCCAAAAACGTTTCTTTTGCACTTTTTGCATGTGGTGTAGCCGACCTTTTCTGCCGCTTGGCCGGTTAGCTCAGCTGGTTAGAGCGTGGTGCTAATAACGCCAAGGTCATGGGTTCGATCCCCATACGGGCCACGCTTTCTCTTTCTCCCGGTGGTCGGAGTGCTTGGAGATCAGAGGTAGGGAAAATGAAAGTGTCCGACGTGATTATAAGAACACAGTCGTGCCAGATTCACCTGCGTCGTGGTGAGAAAAAGAAATGGAGGATACACGCATTTCTCTTAGCTGACAATTCTGCAGCAAGTGGACTGGCAAAGTGTACGTCTACATACACAATTTGCTCAAAGAGCGTAGTAGTTCGTGAAGAAAAATCCAACCCGCACTGTAAAACCATGCTGCCTTCTGGTGTTGTTTACAACTTTCTGATGGAACGAGCTTTTTTGGAGGCATTTATTGGAAAAGTCGACGGAGTTGTCAAGCATCCCGAAGCAGCACTTGCACTAGAAGTTCCCAGAGTTCTTGTGCTTCAAGCACTTCAATTTATAAATACTCTGTTGATCTTAACAGTTGTGTGAAATGAGCTGTCATCTCTCCGTTTTTGCTTTAGCAATTTTTCCGGTCTTTCGGCAGAAAGCCGGTCTCGTGTGTTTGCATGGGTGGTTCAGTGGTAGAATTCTCGCCTGCCACGTTGGAGGCCCGGGTTCGATTCCCGGCCAATGCAAAGCGGCTCTTTTAATAACTGTACACTCAGCGCTGAACTCCAGCTAATTCAGTCTTATCTCAAGACAGGTACTCCACATTTCCGCTCAACCCCTGGCAAGCGGAGCCCTGAGGCTGGCTCATTACAGTTCCCCTAGCTAAAAACTACACAGAGGCATCTCAGCTTCACACTTCTGACCGCCTTCTTGCCCATCCTTGCATCTGTGCACTTTCTCACACATTCCACTGTCTGACATATTGTCTTTGTTGAGCAACAGTCTCGTGTTAGCTTGAGAAGAGCCTCTCACCTGACTCGTGTACCATACTATGGCTTAAAATCGGACACTTCTCATAGCTTGCTGCTGCTCCAGGTTGACATTCACTGCATGTGGCTCAGGTGGGGAGATGGGCTCCAAAGAAAGAGGCAGAAAACGGCAAGAGTGGAGCTCACGGTTGTGCCGGAATAGCTCAGTTGGGAGAGCGTTAGACTGAAGATCTAAAGGTCCCTGGTTCAATCCCGGGTTCTGGCAGCACGTGAAGTGAGTCTTGGAGCTCGTCTCCACCTTGGGCTGCGATGTACCCGCTGGTTCCATGGTGTAATGGTTAGCACTCTGGGCTCTGAATCCAGCGATCCAAGTTCAAATCTTGGTGGGACCTGTCATGGGCTCAGTTTTGCGCCCCAAGGCGCACTCTTGCCCAAAAACGTTTCTTTTGCACTTTTTGCATGTGGTGTAGCCGACCTTTTCTGCCGCTTGGCCGGTTAGCTCAGCTGGTTAGAGCGTGGTGCTAATAACGCCAAGGTCATGGGTTCGATCCCCATACGGGCCACGCTTTCTCTTTCTCCCGGTCGTCGGAGTGCTTGGAGATCAGAGGTAGGGAAAATGAAAGTGTCCGACGTGATTATAAGAACACAGTCGTGCCAGATTCACCTGCGTCGTGGTGAGAAAAAGAAATGGAGGATACACGCATTTCTCTTAGCTGACAATTCTGCAGCAAGTGGACTGGCAAAGTGTACGTCTACATACACAATTTGCTCAAAGAGCGTAGTAGTTCTTGAAGAAAAATCCAACCCGCACTGTAAAACCATGCTGCCTTCTGGTGTTGTTTACAAGTTTCTGATGGAACGAGCTTTTTTGGAGGCATTTATTGGAGAAGTCGACGGAGTTGTCAAGCATCCCGAAGCAGCACTTCCACTAGAAGGTCCCAGAGTTCTTGTGCTTCAAGCACTTCAATTTATAAATACTCCGTTGATCTTAACAGTTGTGTGAAATGAGCTGTCATCACTCCGTTTTTGCTTTAGCAATTTTTCCGGTCTTTCGGCGGAAAGCCGGTCTCGTGTGTTTGCATGGGTGGTTCAGTGGTAGAATTCTCGCCTGCCACGCGGGAGGCCCGGGTTCGATTCCTGGCCAATGCAAAGCGGCTCTTTTAATAACTGTACACTCAGCGCTGAACTCCAGCTAATTCAGTCTTATCTCAAGACAGGTACTCCACATTTCCGCTCAACCCCTGGCAAGCGGAGCCCTGAGGCTGGCTCATTACAGTTCCCCTAGCTAAAAACTACACAGAGGCATCTCAGCTTCACACTTCTGACCGCCTTCTTGCCCATCCTTGCATCTGTGCACTTTCTCACACATTCCACTGTCTGACATATTGTCTTTGTTGAGCAACAGTCTCGTGTTAGCTTGAGAAGAGCCTCTCACCTGACTCGTGTACCGTACTATGGCTTAAAATCGGACACTTCTCATAGCTTGCTGCTGCTCCAGGTTGACATTCACTGCATGTGGCTCAGGTGGGGAGATGGGCTCCAAAGAAAGAGGCAGAAATCGGCAAGAGTGGAGCTCACGGTTGTGCCGGAATAGCTCAGTTGGGAGAGCGTTAGACTGAAGATCTAAAGGTCCCTGATTCAATCCCGGGTTCTGGCAGCACGTGACGTGAGTCTTGGAGCTCGTCTCCGCCTTGGGCTGCGATGTACCGGCTGGTTCCATGGTGTAATGGTTAGCACTCTGGGCTCTGAATCGAGCGATCCGAGTTCAAATCTCGGTGGGACCTGTCATGGGCTCAGTTTTGCGCCCCAAGGCGCACTCTTGCCCAAAAACGTTTCTTTTGCACTTTTTGCATGTGGTGTAGCCGACCTTTTCTGCCGCTTGGCCGGTTAGCTCAGCTGGTTAGAGCGTGGTGCTAATAACGCCAAGGTCATGGGTTCGATCCCCATACGGGCCACGCTTTCTCTTTCTCCCTGTGGTCGGAGTGCTTGGAGATCAGAGGTCGGGAAAATGAAAGTGTCCGACGTGATTATAAGAACACAGTCGTGCCAGATTCACCTGTTTCGTGGTGAGAAAAAGAAATGGAGGATACACGCATTTCTCTTAGCTGACAATTCTGCAGCAAGTGGACTGGCAAAGTGTACGTCTACATACACAATTTGCTCAAAGAGCGTAGTAGTTCGTGAAGAAAAATCCAAGCCGCACTGTAAAACCATGCTGCCTTCTGGTGTTGTTTACAACTTTCTGATGGAACGAGCTTTTTTGGAGGCATTTATTGGAAAAGTCGACGGAGTTGTCAAGCATCCCGAAGCAGCACTTCCACTAGAAGGTCCCAGAGTTCTTGTGCTTCAAGCACTTCAATTTATAAATACTCCGTTGATCTTAACAGTTGTGTGAAATGAGCTGTCATCACTCCGTTTTTGCTTTAGCAATTTTTCCGGTCTTTCGGCGGAAAGCCGGCCTCGTGTGTTTGCATGGGTGGTTCAGTGGTAGAATTCTCGCCTGCCACGCGGGAGGCCCGGGTTCGATTCCCGGCCAATGCAAAGCGGCTCTTTTAATAACTGTACACTCAGCGCTGAACTCCAGCTAATTCAGTCTTATCTCAAGACAGGTACTCCACATTTCCGCTCAACCCCTGGCAAGCGGAGCCCTGAGGCTGGCTCATTACAGTTCCCCTAGCTAAAAACTACACAGAGGCATCTCAGCTTCACACTTCTGACCGCCTTCTTGCCCATCCTTGCATCTGTGCACTTTCTCACACATTCCACTGTCTGACATATTGTCTTTGTTGAGCAACAGTCTCGTGTTAGCTTGAGAAGAGCCTCTCACCTGACTCGTGTACCGTACTATGGCTTAAAATCGGACACTTCTCATAGCTTGCTGCTGCTCCAGGTTGACATTCACTGCATTTGGCTCAGGTGGGGAGATGGGCTCCAAAGAAAGAGGCAGAAAACGGCAAGAGTGGAGCTCACAGTTGTGCCGGAATAGCTCAGTTGGGAGAGCGTTAGACTAAAGGTCCCTGGTTCAATCCCGGGTTCTGGCAGCACGTGAAGTGAGTCTTGGAGCTCGTCTCCGCCTTGGGCTGCGATGTACCCGCTGGTTCCATGGTGTAATGGTCAGCGCTCTGAATCCAGCGATCCAAGTTCAAATCTCGGTGGGACCTGTCATGGGCTCAGTTTTGCGCCCCAAGGCGCACTCTTGCCCAAAAACGTTTCTTTTGCAGTTTTTGCATGTGGTGTAGCCGACCTTTTCTGCCGCTTGGCCGGTTAGCTCAGCTGGTTAGAGTGTGGTGCTAATAACGCCAAGGTCATGGGTTCGATCCCCATACGGGCCACGCTTTCTCTTTCTCCCGGTGGTCGGAGTGCTTGGAGATCAGAGGTCGGGAAAATGAAAGTGTCCGACGTGATTATAAGAACACAGTCGTGCCAGATTCACCTGCGTCGTGGTGAGAAAAAGAAATGGAGGATACACGCATTTCTCTTAGCTGACAATTCTGCAGCAAGTGGACTGGCAAAGTGTACGTCTACATACACAATTTGCTCAAAGAGCGTAGTAGTTCGTGAAGAAAAATCCAACCCGCACTGTAAAACCATGCTGCCTTCTGGTGTTGTTTACAACTTTCTGATGGAACGAGCTTTTTTGGAGGCATTTATTGGAAAAGTCGACGGAGTTGTCAAGCATCCCGAAGCAGCACTTCCACTAGAAGGTCCCAGAGTTCTTGTGCTTCAAGCACTTCAATTTATAAATACTCCGTTGATCTTAACAGTTGTGTGAAATGAGCTGTCATCACTCCGTTTTTGCTTTAGCAATTTTTCCAGTCTTTCGGCGGAAAACCGGCCTCGTGTGTTTGCATGGGTGGTTCAGTGGTAGAATTCTCGCCTGCCACGCGGGAGGCCCGTGTTCGATTCCCGGCCAATGCAAAGCGGCTCTTTTAATAACTGTACACTCAGCGCTGAACTCCAGCTAATTCAGTCTTATCTCAAGACAGGTACTCCACATTTCCGCTCAACCCCTGGCAAGCGGAGCCCTGAGGCTGGCTCATTACAGTTCCCCTAGCTAAAAACTACACAGAGGCATCTCAGCTTCACACTTCTGACCGCCTTCTTGCCCATCCTTGCATCTGTGCACTTTCTCACACATTCCACTGTCTGACATATTGTCTTTTTTGAGCAACAGTCTCGTGTTAGCTTGAGAAGAGCCTCTCACCTGACTCGTGTACCGTACTATGGCTTAAAATCGGACACTTCTCATAGCTTGCTGCTGCTCCAGGTTGACATTCACTGCATGTGGCTCAGGTGGGGAGATGGGCTCCAAAGAAAGAGGCAGAAAACGGCAAGAGTGGAACTCACGGTTGTGCCGGAATAGCTCAGTTGGGAGAGCGTTAGACTGAAGATCTAAAGGTCCCTGGTTCAATCCCGGGTTCTGGCAGCACGTGAAGTGAGTCTTGGAGCTCGTCTCCGCCTTGGGCTGCGATGTACCCGCTGGTTCCATGGTGTAATGGTCAGCGCTCTGAATCCAGCGATCGAAGTTCAAATCTCGGTAGGACCTGTCATGGGCTCAGTTTTGCGCCCCAAGGCGCACTATTGCCCAAAAACGTTTCTTTTGCACTTTTTGCATGTGGTGTTGCCGATTTTTTCTGCCGCTTGGCCGGTTAGCTCAGCTGGTTAGAGCGTGGTGCTAATAACGCCAAGGTCATGGGTTCGATCCCCATACGGGCCTCTCTTTCTCCCGGTGGTCGGAGTGCTTGGAGATCAGAGGTAAGGAAAATGAAAGTGTCCGACGTGATTATAAGAACACAGTTGTGCCAGATTCACCTGCGTCGTGGTGAGAAAAAGAAATGGAGGATACACGCATTTCTCTTAGCTGACAATTCTGCAGCAAGTGGACTGGCAAAGTGTACGTCTACATACACAATTTGCTCAAAGAGCGTAGTAGTTCTTGAAGAAAAATCCAACCTGCACTGTAAAACCATGCTGCCTTCTGGTGTTGTTTACAAGTTTCTGATGGAACGAGCTTTTTTGGAGGCATTTATTGGAAAAGTCGACGGAGTTGTCAAGCATCCCGAAGCAGCACTTCCACTAGAAGGTCCCAGAGTTCTTGTGCTTCAAGCACTTCAATTTATAAATACTCCGTTGATCTTAACAGTTGTGTGAAATGAGCTGTCATCACTCCGTTTTTGCTTTAGCAATTTTTCCGGTCTTTCGGCGGAAAGCCGGCCTTGTGTGTTTGCATGGGTGGTTCAGTGGTAGAATTCTCGCCTGCCACGCGGGAGGCCCGGGTTCCATTCCCGGCCAATGCAAAGCGGCTCTTTTAATAACTGTACACTCAGCGCTGAACTCCAGCTAATTCAGTCTTATCTCAAGACAGGTACTCCACATTTCCGCTCAACCCCTGGCAAGCGGAGCCCTGAGGCTGGCTCATTACAGTTCCCCTAGCTAAAAACTACACAGAGGCATCTCAGCTTCACACTTCTGACCGCCTTCTTGCCCATCCTGGCATCTGCGCACTTTCTCACACATTCCACTGTCTGACATATTGTCTTTGTTGAGCAACAGTCTCGTGTTAGCTTGAGAAGAGCCGCTCACCTGACTCGTGTACCGTACTATGGCTTAAAATCGGACACTTCTCATAGCTTGCTGCTGCTCCAGGTTGACATTCACTGCATGTGGCTCAGGTGGGGAGATGGGCTCCAAAGAAAGAGGCAGAAAACGGCAAGAGTGGAGCTCACGGTTGTGCCGGAATAGCTCAGTTGGGAGAGCGTTAGACTGAAGATCTAAAGGTCCCTGGTTCAATCCCGGGTTCTGGCAGCACGTGACGTGAGTCTTGGAGCTCGTCTCCGCCTTGGGCTGCGATGTACCCGCTGGTTCCATGGTGTAATGGTCAGCACTCTGGGCTCTGAATCCAGCGATCCAAGTTCAAATCTCGGTGGGACCTGTCATGGGCTCAGTTTTGCGCCCCAAGGCGCACTATTGCCCAAAAACGTTTCTTTTGCACTTTTTGCATGTGGTGTAGCCGATTTTTTCTGCCGCTTGGCCGGTTAGCTCAGCTGGTTAGAGCGTGGTGCTAATAACGCCAAGGTCATGGGTTCGATACCCATACGGGCCACGCTTTCTCTTTCTCCCGGTCGTCGGAGTGCTTGGAGATCAGAGGTAGGGAAAATGAAAGTGTCCGACGTGATTATAAGAACACAGTCGTGCCAGATTCACCTGCGTCGTGGTGAGAAAAAGAAATGGAGGATACACGCATTTCTCTTAGCTGACAATTCTGCAGCAAGTGGACTGGCAAAGTGTACGTCTACATACACAATTTGCTCAAAGAGCGTAGTAGTTCTTGAAGAAAAATCCAACCCGCACTGTAAAACCATGCTGCCTTCTGGTGTTGTTTACAAGTTTCTGATGGAACGAGCTTTTTTGGAGGCATTTATTGGAAAAGTCGACGGAGTTGTCAAGCATCCCGAAGCAGCACTTCCACTAGAAGGTCCCAGAGTTCTTGTGCTTCAAGCACTTCAATTTATAAATACTCCGTTGATCTTAACAGTTGTGTGAAATGAGCTGTCATCACTCCGTTTTTGCTTTAGCAATTTTTCCGGTCTTTCGGCGGAAAGCCGGCCTCGTGTGTTTTTGCTTGGGTGGTTCAGTGGTAGAATTCTCGCCTGCCACGCGGGAGGCCCGGGTTCGATTCCCGGCCAATGCAAAGCGGCTCTTTTAATAACTGTACACTCAGCGCTGAACTCCAGCTAATTCAGTCTTATCTCAAGACAGGTACTCCACATTTCCGCTCAACCCCTGGCAAGCGGAGCCCTGAGGCTGGCTCATTACAGTTCCCCTAGCTAAAAACTACACAGAGGCATCTCAGCTTCACACTTCTGACCGCCTTCTTGCCCATCCTTGCATCTGTGCACTTTCTCACACATTCCACTGTCTGACATATTGTCTTTGTTGAGCAACAGTCTCGTGTTAGCTTGAGAAGAGCCTCTCACCTGACTCGTGTACCGTACTATGGCTTAAAATCGGACACTTCTCATAGCTTGCTGCTGCTCCAGGTTGACATTCACTGCATGTGGCTCAGGTGGGGAGATGGGCTCCAAAGAAAGAGGCAGAAAACGGCAAGAGTGGAGCTCACGGTTGTGCCGGAATAGCTCAGTTGGGAGAGCGTTAGACTGAAGATCTAAAGGTCCCTGGTTCAATCCCGGGTTCTGGCAGCACGTGACGTGAGTCTGGGAGCTCGTCTCCGCCTTGGGCTGTGATGTACCCGCTGGTTCCATGGTGTAATGGTTAGCACTCTGGGCTCTGAATCCAGCGATCCGAGTTCAAATCTCGGTGGGACCTGTCATGGGCTCAGTTTTGCGCCCCAAGGCGCACTCTTGCCCAAAAACGTTTCTTTTGCACTTTTTACATGTGGTTTAGCCGACCTTTTCTGCCGCTTGGCCGGTTAGCTCAGCTGGTTAGAGCGTGGTGCTAATAACGCCAAGGTCATGGGTTCGATCCCCATACGGGCCACGCTTTCTCTTTCTCCCGGTCGTCGGAGTGCTTGGAGATCAGAGGTAGGGAAAATGAAAGTGTCCGACGTGATTATAAGAACACAGTCGTGCCAGATTCACCTGCGTCGTGGTGAGAAAAAGAAATGGAGGATACACGCATTTCTCTTCGCTGACAATTCTGCAGCAAGTGGACTGGCAAAGTGTACGTCTACATACACAATTTGCTCAAAGAGCGTAGTAGTTCGTGAAGAAAAATCCAACCCGCACTGTAAAACCATGCTGCCTTCTGGTGTTGTTTACAACTTTCTGATGGAACGAGCTTTTTTGGAGGCATTTATTGGAAAAGTCGACGGAGTTGTCAAGCATCCCGAAGCAGCACTTGCACTAGAAGTTCCCAGAGTTCTTGTGCTTCAAGCACTTCAATTTATAAATACTCTGTTGATCTTAACAGTTGTGTGAAATGAGCTGTCATCTCTCCGTTTTTGCTTTAGCAATTTTTCCGGTCTTTCGGCAGAAAGCCAGTCTCGTGTGTTTGCATGGGTGGTTCAGTGGTAGAATTCTCGCCTGCCACGTGGGAGGCCCGGGTTCGATTCCCGGCCAATGCAAAGCGGCTCTTTTAATAACTGTACACTCAGCGCTGAACTCCAGCTAATTCAGTCTTATCTCAAGACAGGTACTCCACATTTCCGCTCAACCCCTGGCAAGCGGAGCCCTGAGGCTGGCTCATTACAGTTCCCCTAGCTAAAAACTACACAGAGGCATCTCAGCTTCACACTTCTGACCGCCTTCTTGCCCATCCTTGCATCTGTGCACTTTCTCACACATTCCACTGTCTGAAATATTGTCTTTGTTGAGCAACAGTCTCGTGTTAGCTTGAGAAGAGCCTCTCACCTGACTCGTGTACCGTACTATGGCTTAAAATCGGACACTTCTCATAGCTTGCTGCTGCTCCAGGTTGACATTCACTGCATGTGGCTCAGGTGGGGAGATGGGCTCCAAAGAAAGAGGCAGAAAACGGCAAGAGTGGAGCTCACGGTTGTGCCGGAATAGCTCAGTTGGGAGAGCGTTAGACTGAAGATCTAAAGGTCCCTGGTTCAATCCCGGGTTCTGGCAGCACGTGACGTGAGTCTTGGAGCTCGTCTCCGCCTTGGGCTGCGATGTACCCACTGGTTCCATGGTGTAATGGTTAGCGCTCTGAATCCAGCGATCCGAGTTCAAATCTCGGTGGGACCTGTCATGGGCTCAGTTTTGCGCCCCAAGGCGCACTCTTGCCCAAAAATGTTTCTTTTGCACGTTTTGCATGTGGTGTAGCTGACCTTTTCTGCCGCTTGGCCGGTTAGCTCAGCTGGTTAGAGCGTGGTGCTAATAACGCCAAGGTCATGGGTTCGATCCCCATACGGGCTACGCTTTCTCTTTCTCCCGGTGGTCGGAGTGCTTGGAGATCAGAGGTAAGGAAAATGAAAGTGTCCGACGTGATTATAAGAACACAGTCGTGCCAGATTCACCTGCGTCGTGGTGAGAAAAAGAAATGGAGGATACACGCATTTCTCTTCGCTGACAATTCTGCAGCAAGTGGACTGGCAAAGTGTACGTCTACATACACAATTTGCTCAAAGAGCGTAGTAGTTCGTGAAGAAAAATCCAACCCGCACTGTAAAACCATGCTGCCTTCTGGTGTTGTTTACAACTTTCTGATGGAACGAGCTTTTTTGGAGGCATTTATTGGAAAAGTCGACGGAGTTGTCAAGCATCCCGAAGCAGCACTTGCACTAGAAGTTCCCAGAGTTCTTGTGCTTCAAGCACTTCAATTTATAAATACTCTGTTGATCTTAACAGTTGTGTGAAATGAGCTGTCATCTCTCCGTTTTTGCTTTAGCAATTTTTCCGGTCTTTCGGCAGAAAGCCGGTCTCGTGTGTTTGCATGGGTGGTTCAGTGGTAGAATTCTCGCCTGCCACGTGGGAGGCCCGGGTTCGATTCCCGGCCAATGCAAAGCGGCTCTTTTAATAACTGTACACTCAGCGCTGAACTCCAGCTAATTCAGTCTTATCTCAAGACAGGTACTCCACATTTCCGCTCAACCCCTGGCAAGCGGAGCCCTGAGGCTGGCTCATTACAGTTCCCCTAGCTAAAAACTACACAGAGGCATCTCAGCTTCACACTTCTGACCGCCTTCTTGCCCATCCTTGCATCTGTGCACTTTCTCACACATTCCACTGTCTGACATATTGTCTTTGTTGAGCAACAGTCTCGTGTTAGCTTGAGAAGAGCCTCTCACCTGACTCGTGTACCGTACTATGGCTTAAAATCGGACACTTCTCATAGCTTGCTGCTGCTCCAGGTTGACATTCACTGCATGTGGCTCAGGTGGGGAGATGGGCTCCAAAGAAAGAGGCAGAAAACGGCAAGAGTGGAGCTCACGGTTGTGCCGGAATAGCTCAGTTGGGAGAGCGTTAGACTGAAGATCTAAAGGTCCCTGGTTCAATCCCGGGTTCTGGCAGCACGTGACGTGAGTCTTGGAGCTCGTCTCCGCCTTGGGCTGTGATGTACCCACTGGTTCCATGGTGTAATGGTTAGCGCTCTGAATCCAGCGATCCGAGTTCAAATCTCGGTGGGACCTGTCATGGGCTCAGTTTTGCGCCCCAAGGCGCACTCTTGCCCAAAAACGTTTCTTTTGCACTTTTTGCATGTGGTGTAGCTGACCTTTTCTGCCGCTTGGCCGGTTAGCTCAGCTGGTTAGAGCGTGGTGCTAATAACGCCAAGGTCATGGGTTCGATCCCCATACGGGCCAAGCTTTCTCTTTCTCCCGGTGGTCGGAGTGCTTGGAGATCAGAGATAAGGAAAATGAAAGTGTCCGACGTGATTATAAGAACACAGTCGTGCCAGATTCACCTGCGTCGTGGTGAGAAAAAGAAATGGAGGATACACGCATTTCTCTTAGCTGACAATTCTGCAGCAAGTGGACTGGCAAAGTGTACGTCTACATACACAATTTGCTCAAAGAGCGTAGTAGTTCTTGAAGAAAAATCCAACCCGCACTGTAAAACCATGCTGCCTTCTGGTGTTGTTTACAACTTTCTGATGGAACGAGCTTTTTTGGAGGCATTTATTGGAAAAGTCGACGGAGTTGTCAAGCATCCCGAAGCAGCACTTCCACTAGAAGGTCCCAGAGTTCTTGTGCTTCAAGCACTTCAATTTATAAATACTCCGTTGATCTTAACAGTTGTGTGAAATGAGCTGTCATCACTCCGTTTTTGCTTTAGCAATTTTTCCGGTCTTTCGGCGGAAAGCCGGTCTCGTGTGTTTGCATGGATGGTTCAGTGGTAGTATTCTCGCCTGCCACGCGGGAGGCCCGGGTTCCATTCCCGGCCAATGCAAAGCGGCTCTTTTAATAACTGTACACTCAGCGCTGAACTCCAGCTAATTCAGTCTTATCTCAAGACAGGTACTCCACATTTCCGCTCAACCCCTGGCAAGCAGAGCCCTGAGGCTGGCTCATTACAGTTCCCCTAGCTAAAAACTACACAGAGGCATCTCAGCTTCACACTTCTGACCGCCTTCTTGCCCATCCTTGCATCTGTGCACTTTCTCACACATTCCACTGTCTGAAATATTGTCTTTGTTGAGCAACAGTCTCGTGTTAGCTTGAGAAGAGCCTCTCACCTGACTCGTGTACCGTACTATGGCTTAAAATCGGACACTTCTCATAGCTTGCTGCTGCTCCAGGTTGACATTCACTGCATGTGGCTCAGGTGGGGAGATGGGCTCCAAAGAAAGAGGCAGAAAACGGCAAGAGTGGAGCTCACGGTTGTGCCGGAATAGCTCAGTTGGGAGAGCGTTAGACTGAAGATCTAAAGGTCCCTGGTTCAATCCCGGGTTCTGGCAGCACGTGACGTGAGTCTTGGAGCTCGTCTCCGCCTTGGGCTGCGATGTACCCACTGGTTCCATGGTGTAATGGTTAGCGCTCTGAATCCAGCCATCCGAGTTCAAATCTCGGTGGGACCTGTCATGGGCTCAGTTTTGCGCCCCAAGGCGCACTCTTGCCCAAAAACGTTTCTTTTGCAGTTTTTGCATGTGGTGTAGCCGACCTTTTCTGCCGCTTGGCCGGTTAGCTCAGCTGGTTAGAGCGTGGTGCTAATAACGCCAAGGTCATGGGTTCGATCCCCATATGGGCCACGCTTTCTCTTTCTCCCGGTGGTCGGAGTGCTTGGAGATCAGAGGTAGGGAAAATGAAAGTGTCCGACGTGATTATAAGAACACAGTCGTGCCAGATTCACCTGCGTCGTGGTGAGAAAAAGAAATGGAGGATACACGCATTTCTCTTAGCTGACAATTCTGCAGCAAGTGGACTGGCAAAGTGTACGTCTACATACACAATTTGCTCAAAGAGCGTAGTAGTTCTTGAAGAAAAATCCAACCCGCACTGTAAAACCATGCTGCCTTCTGGTGTTGTTTACAAGTTTCTGATGGAACGAGCTTTTTTGGAGGCATTTATTGGAAAAGTCGACGGAGTTGTCAAGCATCCCGAAGCAGCACTTCCACTAGAAGGTCCCAGAGTTCTTGTGCTTCAAGCACTTCAATTTATAAATACTCCGTTGATCTTAACAGTTGTGTGAAATGAGCTGTCATCACTCCGTTTTTGCTTTAGCAATTTTTCCGGTCTTTCGGCGGAAAGCCGGCCTCGTGTGTTTTTGCTTGGGTGGTTCAGTGGTAGAATTCTCGCCTGCCACGCGGGAGGCCCGGGTTCGATTCCCGGCCAATGCAAAGCGGCTCTTTTAATAACTGTACACTCAGCGCTGAACTCCAGCTAATTCAGTCTTATCTCAAGACAGGTACTCCACATTTCCGCTCAACCCCTGGCAAGCGGAGCCCTGAGGCTGGCTCATTACAGTTCCCCTAGCTAAAAACTACACAGAGGCATCTCAGCTTCACACTTCTGACCGCCTTCTTGCCCATCCTTGCATCTGTGCACTTTCTCACACATTCCACTGTCTGACATATTGTCTTTGTTGAGCAACAGTCTCGTGTTAGCTTGAGAAGAGCCTCTCACCTGACTCGTGTACCGTACTATGGCTTAAAATCGGACACTTCTCATAGCTTGCTGCTGCTCCAGGTTGACATTCACTGCATGTGGCTCAGGTGGGGAGATGGGCTCCAAAGAAAGAGGCAGAAAACGGCAAGAGTGGAGCTCACGGTTGTGCCGGAATAGCTCAGTTGGGAGAGCGTTAGACTGAAGATCTAAAGGTCCCTGGTTCAATCCCGGGTTCTGGCAGCACGTGACGTGAGTCTGGGAGCTCGTCTCCGCCTTGGGCTGTGATGTACCCGCTGGTTCCATGGTGTAATGCTTAGCACTCTGGTCTCTGAATCCAGCGATCCGAGTTCAAATCTCGGTGGGACCTGTCATGGGCTCAGTTTTGCGCCCCAAGGCGCACTCTTGCCCAAAAACGTTTCTTTTGCACTTTTTGCATGTGGTGTAGCCGACCTTTTCTGCCGCTTGGCCGGTTAGCTCAGCTGGTTAGAGCGTGGTGCTAATAACGCCAAGGTCATGGGTTCGATCCCCATACGGGCCACGCTTTCTCTTTCTCCCGGTCGTCGGAGTGCTTGGAGATCAGAGGTAGGGAAAATGAAAGTGTCCGACGTGATTATAAGAACACAGTCATGCCAGATTCACCTGCGTCGTGGTGAGAAAAAGAAATGGAGGATACACGCATTTCTCTTAGCTGACAATTCTGCAGCAAGTGGACTGGCAAAGTGTACGTCTACATACACAATTTGCTCAAAGAGCGTAGTAGTTCGTGAAGAAAAATCCAACCCGCACTGTAAAACCATGCTGCCTTCTGGTGTTGTTTACAACTTTCTGATGGAACGAGCTTTTTTGGAGGCATTTATTGGAAAAGTCGACGGAGTTGTCAAGCATCCCGAAGCAGCACTTGCACTAGAAGTTCCCAGAGTTCTTGTGCTTCAAGCACTTCAATTTATAAATACTCTGTTGATCTTAACAGTTGTGTGAAATGAGCTGTCATCTCTCCGTTTTTGCTTTAGCAATTTTTCCGGTCTTTCGGCAGAAAGCCAGTCTCGTGTGTTTGCATGGGTGGTTCAGTGGTAGAATTCTCGCCTGCCACGTGGGAGGCCCGGGTTCGATTCCCGGCCAATGCAAAGCGGCTCTTTTAATAACTGTACACTCAGCGCTGAACTCCAGCTAATTCAGTCTTATCTCAAGACAGGTACTCCACATTTCCGCTCAACCCCTGGCAAGCGGAGCCCTGAGGCTGGCTCATTACAGTTCCCCTAGCTAAAAACTACACAGAGGCATCTCAGCTTCACACTTCTGACCGCCTTCTTGCCCATCCTTGCATCTGTGCACTTTCTCACACATTCCACTGTCTGACATATTGTCTTTGTTGAGCAACAGTCTCGTGTTAGCTTGAGAATAGCCTCTCACCTGACTCGTGTACCGTACTATGGCTTAAAATCGGACACTTCTCATAGCTTGCTGCTGCTCCAGGTTGACATTCACTGCATGTGGCTCAGGTGGGGAGATGGACTCCAAAGAAAGAGGCAGAAAACGGCAAGAGTGGAGCTCACGGTTGTGCCGGAATAGCTCAGTTGGGAGAGCGTTAGACTGAAGATCTAAAGGTCCCTGGTTCAATCCCGGGTTCTGGCAGCACGTGACGTGAGTCTTGGAGCTCGTCTCCGCCTTGGGCTGCGATGTACCCGCTGGTTCCATGGTGTAATGGTCAGCACTCTGGGCTCTGAATCCAGCGATCCGAGTTCAAATCTCGGTGGGACCTGTCATGGGCTCAGTTTTGCGCCCCAAGGCGCACTCTTGCCCAAAAACGTTTCTTTTGCACTTTTTGCATGTGTTGTAGCTGACCTTTTCTGCCGCTTGGCCGGTTAGCTCAGCTGGTTAGAGCGTGGTGCTAATAACGCCAAGGTCATGGGTTCGATCCCCATACGGGCCATGCTTTCTCTTTCTTCCGGTGGTCGGAGTGCTTGGAGATCAGAGATAAGGAAAATGAAAGTGTCCGACGTGATTATAAGAACACAGTCGTGCCAGATTCACCTGCGTCGTGGTGAGAAAAAGAAATGGAGGATACACGCATTTCTCTTAGCTGACAATTCTGCAGCAAGTGGACTGGCAAAGTGTACGTCTACATACACAATTTGCTCAAAGAGCGTAGTAGTTCTTGAAGAAAAATCCAACCCGCACTGTAAAACCATGCTGCCTTCTGGTGTTGTTTACAACTTTCTGATGGAACGAGCTTTTTTGGAGGCATTTATTGGAAAAGTCGACGGAGTTGTCAAGCATCCCGAAGCAGCACTTCCACTAGAAGGTCCCAGAGTTCTTGTGCTTCAAGCACTTCAATTTATAAATACTCCGTTGATCTTAACAGTTGTGTGAAATGAGCTGTCATCACTCCGTTTTTGCTTTAGCAATTTTTCCGGTCTTTCGGCGGAAAGCCGGTCTCGTGTGTTTGCATGGGTGGTTCAGTGGTAGTATTCTCGCCTGCCACGCGGGAGGCCCGGGTTCCATTCCCGGCCAATGCAAAGCGGCTCTTTTAATAACTGTACACTCAGCGCTGAACTCCAGCTAATTCAGTCTTATCTCAAGACAGGTACTCCACATTTCCGCTCAACCCCTGGCAAGCGGAGCCCTGAGGCTGGCTCATTACAGTTCCCCTAGCTAAAAACTACACAGAGGCATCTCAGCTTCACACTTCTGACCGCCTTCTTGCCCATCCTTGCATCTGTGCACTTTCTCACACATTCCACTGTCTGAAATATTGTCTTTGTTGAGCAACAGTCTCGTGTTAGCTTGAGAAGAGCCTCTCACCTGACTCGTGTACCATACTATGGCTTAAAATCGGACACTTCTCATAGCTTGCTGCTGCTCCAGGTTGACATTCACTGCATGTGGCTCAGGTGGGGAGATGGGCTCCAAAGAAAGAGGCAGAAAACGGCAAGAGTGGAGCTCATGGTTGTGCCGGAATAGCTCAGTTGGGAGAGCGTTAGACTGAAGATCTAAAGGTCCCTGGTTCAGTCCCGGGTTCTGGCAGCACGTGACGTGAGTCTTGGAGCTCGTCTCCGCCTTGGGCTGCGATGTACCCACTGGTTCCATGGTGTAATGGTTAGCGCTCTGAATCCAGCCATCCGAGTTCAAATCTCGGTGGGACCTGTCATGGGCTCAGTTTTGCGCCCCAAGGCGCACTCTTGCCCAAAAACGTTTCTTTTGCACTTTTTGCATGTGGTGTAGCCGACCTTTTCTGCCGCTTGGCCGGTTAGCTCAGCTGGTTAGAGCGTGGTGCTAATAACGCCAAGGTCATGGGTTCGATCCCCATACGGGCCACGCTTTCTCTTTCTCCCGGTCGTCGGAGTGCTTGGAGATCAGAGGTAGGGAAAATGAAAGTGTCCGACGTGATTATAAGAACACAGTCGTGCCAGATTCACCTGCGTCGTGGTGAGAAAAAGAAATGGAGGATACACGCATTTCTCTTAGCTGACAATTCTGCAGCAAGTGGACTGGCAAAGTGTACGTCTACATACACAATTTGCTCAAAGAGCGTAGTAGTTCTTGAAGAAAAATCCAACCCGCACTGTAAAACCATGCTGCCTTCTGGTGTTGTTTACAACTTTCTGATGGAACGAGCTTTTTTGGAGGCATTTATTGGAAAAGTCGACGGAGTTGTCAAGCATCCCGAAGCAGCACTTCCACTAGAAGGTCCCAGAGTTCTTGTGCTTCAAGCACTTCAATTTATAAATACTCCGTTGATCTTAACAGTTGTGTGAAATGAGCTGTCATCACTCCGTTTTTGCTTTAGCAATTTTTCCGGTCTTTCCGCGGAAAGCCGGCCTCGTGTGTTTGCATGGGTGGTTCAGTGGTAGAATTCTCGCCTGCCACGCGGGAGGCCCGGGTTCCATTCCCGGCCAATGCAAAGCGGCTCTTTTAATAACTGTACACTCAGTACTGAACTCCAGCTAATTCAGTCTTATCTCAAGACAGGTACTCCACATTTCCGCTCAACCCCTGGCAAGCGGAGCCCTGAGGCTGGCTCATTACAGTTCCCCTAGCTAAAAACTACACAGAGGCATCTCAGCTTCACACTTCTGACCGCCTTCTTGCCCATCCTTGCATCTGTGCACTTTCTCACACATTCCACTGTCTGACATATTGTCTTTGTTGAGCAACAGTCTCGTGTTAGCTTGAGAAGAGCCTCTCACCTGACTCGTGTACCGTACTATGGCTTAAAATCGGACACTTCTCATAGCTTGCTGCTGCTCCAGGTTGACATTCACTGCATGTGGCTCAGGTGGGGAGATGGACTCCAAAGAAAGAGGCAGAAAACGGCAAGAGTGGAGCTCACGGTTGTGCCGGAATAGCTCAGTTGGGAGAGCGTTAGACTGAAGATCTAAAGGTCCCTGGTTCAATCCCGGGTTCTGGCAGCACGTGACGTGAGTCTTGGAGCTCGTCTCCGCCTTGGGCTGCGATGTACCCGCTGGTTCCATGGTGTAATGGTCAGCGCTCTGAATCCAGCGATCCGAGTTCAAATCTCGGTGGGACCTGTCATGGGCTCAGTTTTGCGCCCCAAGGCGCACTCTTGCCCAAAAACGTTTCTTTTGCACTTTTTGCATGTGGTGTAGCTGACCTCTTCTGCCGCTTGGCCGGTTAGCTCAGCTGGTTAGAGCGTGGTGCTAATAACGCCAAGGTCATGGGTTCGATCCCCATACGGGCCATGCTTTCTCTTTCTTCCGGTGGTCGGAGTGCTTGGAGATCAGAGATAAGGAAAATGAAAGTGTCCGACGTGATTATAAGAACACAGTCGTGCCAGATTCACCTGCGTCGTGGTGAGAAAAAGAAATGGAGGATACACGCATTTCTCTTAGCTGACAATTCTGCAGCAAGTGGACTGGCAAAGTGTACGTCTACATACACAATTTGCTCAAAGAGCGTAGTAGTTCTTGAAGAAAAATCCAACCCGCACTGTAAAACCATGCTGCCTTCTGGTGTTGTTTACAACTTTCTGATGGAACGAGCTTTTTTGGAGGCATTTATTGGAAAAGTCGACGGAGTTGTCAAGCATCCCGAAGCAGCACTTCCACTAGAAGGTCCCAGAGTTCTTGTGCTTCAAGCACTTCAATTTATAAATACTCCGTTGATCTTAACAGTTGTGTGAAATGAGCTGTCATCACTCCGTTTTTGCTTTAGCAATTTTTCCGGTCTTTCGGCGGAAAGCCGGTCTCGTGTGTTTGCATGGGTGGTTCAGTGGTAGTATTCTCGCCTGCCACGCGGGAGGCCCGGGTTCCATTCCCGGCCAATGCAAAGCGGCTCTTTTAATAACTGTACACTCAGCGCTGAACTCCAGCTAATTCAGTCTTATCTCAAGACAGGTACTCCACATTTCCGCTCAACCCCTGGCAAGCGGAGCCCTGAGGCTGGCTCATTACAGTTCCCCTAGCTAAAAACTACACAGAGGCATCTCAGCTTCACACTTCTGACCGCCTTCTTGCCCATCCTTGCATCTGTGCACTTTCTCACACATTCCACTGTCTGAAATATTGTCTTTGTTGAGCAACAGTCTCGTGTTAGCTTGAGAAGAGCCTCTCACCTGACTCGTGTACCATACTATGGCTTAAAATCGGACACTTCTCATAGCTTGCTGCTGCTCCAGGTTGACATTCACTGCATGTGGCTCAGGTGGGGAGATGGGCTCCAAAGAAAGAGGCAGAAAACGGCAAGAGTGGAGCTCACGGTTGTGCCGGAATAGCTCAGTTGGGAGAGCGTTAGACTGAAGATCTAAAGGTCCCTGGTTCAATCCCGGGTTCTGGCAGCACGTGACGTGAGTCTTGGAGCTCGTCTCCGCCTTGGGCTGCGATGTACCCACTGGTTCCATGGTGTAATGGTTAGCGCTCTAAATCCAGCGATCCGAGTTCAAATCTCGGTGGGACCTGTCATGGGCTCAGTTTTGCGCCCCAAGGTGCACTCTTGCCCAAAAACGTTTCTTTTGCACTTTTTGCATGTGGTGTAGCTGACCTTTTCTGCCGCTTGGTCGGTTAGCTCAGCTGGTTAGAGCGTGGTACTAATAACGCCAAGGTCATGGGTTCGATCCCCATACGGGCCACGCTTTCTCTTTCTCCCGGTGGTCGGAGTGCTTGGAGATCAGAGATAAGGAAAATGAAAGTATCCAACGTGATTATAAGAACACAGTCGTGCCAGATTCACCTGCGTCGTGGTGAGAAAAAGAAATGGAGGATACACGCATTTCTCTTAGCTGACAATTCTGCAGCAAGTGGACTGGCAAAGTGTACGTCTACATACACAATTTGCTCAAAGAGCGTAGTAGTTCTTGAAGAAAAATCCAACCCGCACTGTAAAACCATGCTGCCTTCTGGTGTTGTTTACAACTTTCTGATGGAACGAGCTTTTTTGGAGGCATTTATTGGAAAAGTCGACGGAGTTGTCAAGCATCCCGAAGCAGCACTTCCACTAGAAGGTCCCAGAGTTCTTGTGCTTCAAGCACTTCAATTTATAAATACTCCGTTGATCTTAACAGTTGTGTGAAATGAGCTGTCATCACTCCGTTTTTGCTTTAGCAATTTTTCCGGTCTTTCCGCGGAAAGCCGGTCTTGTGTGTTTGCATGGGTGGTTCAGTGGTAGAATTCTCGCCTGCCACGCGGGAGGCCCGGGTTCCATTCCCGGCCAATGCAAAGCGGCTCTTTTAATAACTGTACACTCAGCGCTGAACTCCAGCTAATTCAGTCTTATCTCAAGACAGGTACTCCACATTTCCGCTCAACCCCTGGCAAGCGGAGCCCTGTGGCTGGCTCATTACAGTTCCCCTAGCTAAAAACTACACAGAGGCATCTCAGCTTCACACTTCTGAACGCCTTCTTGCCCATCCTTGCATCTGTGCACTTTCTTACACATTCCACTGTCTGACATATTGTCTTTGTTGAGCAACAGTCTCGTGTTAGCTTGAGAAGAGCCTCTCACCTGACTCGTGTACCGTACTATGGCTTAAAATCGGACACTTCTCATAGCTTGCTGCTGCTCCAGGTTGACATTCACTGCATGTGGCTCAGGTGGGGAGATGGGCTCCAAAGAAAGAGGCAGAAAACGGCAAGAGTGGAGCTCACAGTTGTGCCGGAATAGCTCAGTTGGGAGAGCGTTAGACTGAAGATCTAAAGGTCCCTGGTTCAATCCCGGGTTCTGGCAGCACGTGACGTGAGTCTTGGAGCTCGTCTCCGCCTTGGGCTGCGATGTACCGGCTGGTTCCATGGTGTAATGGTTAGCGCTCTGAATCCAGCGATCCGAGTTCAAATCTCGGTGGGACCTGTCATGGGCTCAGTTTTGCGCCCCAAGGCGCACTCTTGCCCAAAAACGTTTCTTTTGCACTTTTTGCATGTGGTGTAGCTGACCTCTTCTGCCGCTTGGCCGGTTAGCTCAGCTGGTTAGAGCGTGGTGCTAATAACGCCAAGGTCATGGGTTCGATCCCCATACGGGCCATGCTTTCTCTTTCTTCCGGTGGTCGGAGTGCTTGGAGATCAGAGATAAGGAAAATGAAAGTGTCCGACGTGATTATAAGAACACAGTCGTGCCAGATTCACCTGCGTCGTGGTGAGAAAAAGAAATGGAGGATACACGCATTTCTCTTAGCTGACAATTCTGCAGCAAGTGGACTGGCAAAGTGTACGTCTACATACACAATTTGCTCAAAGAGCGTAGTAGTTCTTGAAGAAAAATCCAACCCGCACTGTAAAACCATGCTGCCTTCTGGTGTTGTTTACAACTTTCTGATGGAACGAGCTTTTTTGGAGGCATTTATTGGAAAAGTCGACGGAGTTGTCAAGCATCCCGAAGCAGCACTTCCACTAGAAGGTCCCAGAGTTCTTGTGCTTCAAGCACTTCAATTTATAAATACTCCGTTGATCTTAACAGTTGTGTGAAATGAGCTGTCATCACTCCGTTTTTGCTTTAGCAATTTTTCCGGTCTTTCGGCGGAAAGCCGGTCTCGTGTGTTTGCATGGGTGGTTCAGTGGTAGTATTCTCGCCTGCCACGCGGGAGGCCCGGGTTCCATTCCCGGCCAATGCAAAGCGGCTCTTTTAATAACTGTACACTCAGCGCTGAACTCCAGCTAATTCAGTCTTATCTCAAGACAGGTACTCCACATTTCCGCTCAACCCCTGGCAAGCGGAGCCCTGAGGCTGGCTCATTACAGTTCCCCTAGCTAAAAACTACACAGAGGCATCTCAGCTTCACACTTCTGACCGCCTTCTTGCCCATCCTTGCATCTGTGCACTTTCTCACACATTCCACTGTCTGAAATATTGTCTTTGTTGAGCAACAGTCTCGTGTTAGCTTGAGAAGAGCCTCTCACCTGACTCGTGTACCATACTATGGCTTAAAATCGGACACTTCTCATAGCTTGCTGCTGCTCCAGGTTGACATTCACTGCATGTGGCTCAGGTGGGGAGATGGGCTCCAAAGAAAGAGGCAGAAAACGGCAAGAGTGGAGCTCACGGTTGTGCCGGAATAGCTCAGTTGGGAGAGCGTTAGACTGAAGATCTAAAGGTCCCTGGTTCAATCCCGGGTTCTGGCAGCACGTGACGTGAGTCTTGGAGCTCGTCTCCGCCTTGGGCTGCGATGTACCCACTGGTTCCATGGTGTAATGGTTAGCGCTCTAAATCCAGCGATCCGAGTTCAAATCTCGGTGGGACCTGTCATGGGCTCAGTTTTGCGCCCCAAGGTGCACTCTTGCCCAAAAACGTTTCTTTTGCACTTTTTGCATGTGGTGTAGCTGACCTTTTCTGCCGCTTGGTCGGTTAGCTCAGCTGGTTAGAGCGTGGTACTAATAACGCCAAGGTCATGGGTTCGATCCCCATACGGGCCACGCTTTCTCTTTCTCCCGGTGGTCGGAGTGCTTGGAGATCAGAGATAAGGAAAATGAAAGTATCCAACGTGATTATAAGAACACAGTCGTGCCAGATTCACCTGCGTCGTGGTGAGAAAAAGAAATGGAGGATACACGCATTTCTCTTAGCTGACAATTCTGCAGCAAGTGGACTGGCAAAGTGTACGTCTACATACACAATTTGCTCAAAGAGCGTAGTAGTTCTTGAAGAAAAATCCAACCCGCACTGTAAAACCATGCTGCCTTCTGGTGTTGTTTACAACTTTCTGATGGAACGAGCTTTTTTGGAGGCATTTATTGGAAAAGTCGACGGAGTTGTCAAGCATCCCGAAGCAGCACTTCCACTAGAAGGTCCCAGAGTTCTTGTGCTTCAAGCACTTCAATTTATAAATACTCCGTTGATCTTAACAGTTGTGTGAAATGAGCTGTCATCACTCCGTTTTTGCTTTAGCAATTTTTCCGGTCTTTCCGCGGAAAGCCGGTCTTGTGTGTTTGCATGGGTGGTTCAGTGGTAGAATTCTCGCCTGCCACGCGGGAGGCCCGGGTTCCATTCCCGGCCAATGCAAAGCGGCTCTTTTAATAACTGTACACTCAGCGCTGAACTCCAGCTAATTCAGTCTTATCTCAAGACAGGTACTCCACATTTCCGCTCAACCCCTGGCAAGCGGAGCCCTGTGGCTGGCTCATTACAGTTCCCCTAGCTAAAAACTACACAGAGGCATCTCAGCTTCACACTTCTGAACGCCTTCTTGCCCATCCTTGCATCTGTGCACTTTCTTACACATTCCACTGTCTGACATATTGTCTTTGTTGAGCAACAGTCTCGTGTTAGCTTGAGAAGAGCCTCTCACCTGACTCGTGTACCGTACTATGGCTTAAAATCGGACACTTCTCATAGCTTGCTGCTGCTCCAGGTTGACATTCACTGCATGTGGCTCAGGTGGGGAGATGGGCTCCAAAGAAAGAGGCAGAAAACGGCAAGAGTGGAGCTCACAGTTGTGCCGGAATAGCTCAGTTGGGAGAGCGTTAGACTGAAGATCTAAAGGTCCCTGGTTCAATCCCGGGTTCTGGCAGCACGTGACGTGAGTCTTGGAGCTCGTCTCCGCCTTGGGCTGCGATGTACCGGCTGGTTCCATGGTGTAATGGTTAGCGCTCTGAATCCAGCGATCCGAGTTCAAATCTCGGTGGGACCTGTCATGGGCTCAGTTTTGCGCCCCAAGGCGCACTCTTGCCCAAAAACGTTTCTTTTGCACTTTTTGCATGTGGTGTAGCCGACCTTTTCTGCCGCTTGGCCGGTTAGCTCAGCTGGTTAGAGCGTGGTGCTAATAACGCCAAGGTCATGGGTTCGATCCCCATACGGGCCACGCTTTCTCTTTCTCCCGGTGGTCGGAGTGCTTGGAGATCAGAGATAAGGAAAATGAAAGTGTCCGACGTGATTATAAGAACACAGTCGTGCCAGATTCACCTGCGTCGTGGTGAGAAAAAGAAATGGAGGATACACGCATTTCTCTTAGCTGACAATTCTGCAGCAAGTGGACTGGCAAAGTGTACGTCTACATACACAATTTGCTCAAAGAGCGTAGTAGTTCTTGAAGAAAAATCCAACCCGCACTGTAAAACCATGCTGCCTTCTGGTGTTGTTTACAACTTTCTGATGGAACGAGCTTTTTTGGAGGCATTTATTGGAAAAGTCGACGGAGTTGTCAAGCATCCCGAAGCAGCACTTCCACTAGAAGGTCCCAGAGTTCTTGTGCTTCAAGCACTTCAATTTATAAATACTCCGTTGATCTTAAGAGTTGTGTGAAATGAGCTGTCATCACTCCGTTTTTGCTTTAGCAATTTTTCCGGTCTTTCCGCGGAAAGCCGGTCTCGTGTGTTTGCATGGGTGGTTCAGTGGTAGAATTCTCACCTGCCACGCGGGAGGCCCGGGTTCGATTCCCGGCCAATGCAAAGCGGCTCTTTTAATAACTGTACACTCAGTACTGAACTCCAGCTAATTCAGTCTTATCTCAAGACAGGTACTCCACATTTCCGCTCAACCCCTGGCAAGCGGAGCCCTGAGGCTGGCTCATTACAGTTCCCCTAGCTAAAAACTACACAGAGGCATCTCAGCTTCACACTTCTGACCGCCTTCTTGCCCATCCTTGCATCTGTGCACTTTCTCACACATTCCACTGTCTGACATATTGTCTTTGTTGAGCAACAGTCTCGTATTAGCTTGAGAAGAGCCTCTCACCTGACTCGTGTACCGTACTATGGCTTAAAATCGGACACTTCTCATAGCTTGCTGCTGCTCCAGGTTGACATTCACTGCATGTGGCTCAGGTGGGGAGATGGACTCCAAAGAAAGAGGCAGAAAACGGCAAGAGTGGAGCTCACGGTTGTGCCGGAATAGCTCAGTTGGGAGAGCGTTAGACTGAAGATCTAAAGGTCCCTGGTTCAATCCCGGGTTCTGGCAGCACGTGACGTGAGTCTTGGAGCTCGTCTCCGCCTTGGGCTGCGATGTACCCGCTGGTTCCATGGTGTAATGGTCAGCACTCTGGGCTCTGAATCCAGCGATCCGAGTTCAAATCTCGGTGGGACCTGTCATGGGCTTAGTTTTGCGCCCCAAGGCGCACTCTTGCCCAAAAACGTTTCTTTTGCACTTTTTGCATGTGGTGTAGCTGACCTTTTCTGCCGCTTGGCCGGTTAGCTCAGCTGGTTAGAGCGTGGTACTAATAACGCCAAGGTCATGGGTTCGATCCCCATACGGGCCACGCTTTCTCTTTCTCCCGGTGGTCGGAGTGCTTGGAGATCAGAGATAAGGAAAATGAAAGTGTCCGACGTGATTATAAGAACACAGTCGTGCCAGATTCACCTGCGTCGTGGTGAGAAAAAGAAATGGAGGATACACGCATTTCTCTTAGCTGACAATTCTGCAGCAAGTGGACTGGCAAAGTGTACGTCTACATACACAATTTGCTCAAAGAGCGTAGTAGTTCTTGAAGAAAAATCCAACCCGCACTGTAAAACCATGCTGCCTTCTGGTGTTGTTTACAAGTTTCTGATGGAACGAGCTTTTTTGGAGGCATTTATTGGAAAAGTCGACGGAGTTGTCAAGCATCCCGAAGCAGCACTTCCACTAGAAGGTCCCAGAGTTCTTGTGCTTCAAGCACTTCAATTTATAAATACTCCGTTGATCTTAACAGTTGTGTGAAATGAGCTGTCATCACTCCGTTTTTGCTTTAGCAATTTTTCCGGTCTTTCCGCGGAAAGCCGGTCTTGTGTGTTTGCATGGGTGGTTCAGTGGTAGAATTCTCGCCTGCCACGCGGGAGGCCCGGGTTCCATTCCCGGCCAATGCAAAGCGGCTCTTTTAATAACTGTACACTCAGCGCTGAACTCCAGCTAATTCAGTCTTATCTCAAGACAGGTACTCCACATTTCCGCTCAACCCCTGGCAAGCGGAGCCCTGTGGCTGGCTCATTACAGTTCCCCTAGCTAAAAACTACAAAGAGGCATCTCAGCTTCACACTTCTGAACGCCTTCTTGCCCATCCTTGCATCTGTGCACTTTCTTACACATTCCACTGTCTGACATATTGTCTTTGTTGAGCAACAGTCTCGTGTTAGCTTGAGAAGAGCCTCTCACCTGACTCGTGTACCGTACTATGGCTTAAAATCGGACACTTCTCATAGCTTGCTGCTGCTCCAGGTTGACATTCACTGCATGTGGCTCAGGTGGGGAGATGGGCTCCAAAGAAAGAGGCAGAAAACGGCAAGAGTGGAGCTCACGGTTGTGCCGGAATAGCTCAGTTGGGAGAGCGTTAGACTGAAGATCTAAAGGTCCCTGGTTCAATCCCGGGTTCTGGCAGCACGTGACGTGAGTCTTGGAGCTCGTCTCCGCCTTGGGCTGCGATGTACCCACTGGTTCCATGGTGTAATGGTTAGCGCTCTGAATCCAGCGATCCGAGTTCAAATCTCGGTGGGACCTGTCATGGGCTCAGTTTTGCGCCCCAAGGCGCACTCTTGCCCAAAAACGTTTCTTTTGCACTTTTTGCATGTGGTGTAGCTGACCTTTTCTGCCGCTTGGCCGGTTAGCTCAGCTGGTTAGAGCGTGGTGCTAATAACGCCAAAGTCATGGGTTCGATCCCCATACGGGCCACGCTTTCTCTTTCTCCCGGTGGTCGGAGTGCTTGGAAATCAGAGATAAGGAAAATGAAAGTGTCCGACGTGATTATAAGAACACAGTCGTGCCAGATTCACCTGCGTCGTGGTGAGAAAAAGAAATGGAGGATACACGCATTTCTCTTAGCTGACAATTCTGCAGCAAGTGGACTGGCAAAGTGTACGTCTACATACACAATTTGCTCAAAGAGCGTAGTAGTTCTTGAAGAAAAATCCAACCCGCACTGTAAAACCATGCTGCCTTCTGGTGTTGTTTACAACTTTCTGATGGAACGAGCTTTTTTGGAGGCATTTATTGGAAAAGTCGACGGAGTTGTCAAGCATCCCGAAGCAGCACTTCCACTAGAAGGTCCCAGAGTTCTTGTGCTTCAAGCACTTCAATTTATAAATACTCCGTTGATCTTAACAGTTGTGTGAAATGAGCTGTCATCACTCCGTTTTTGCTTTAGCAATTTTTCCGGTCTTTCCGCGTAAAGCCGGTCTTGTGTGTTTGCATAGGTGGTTCAGTGGTAGAATTCTCGCCTGCCACGCGGGAGGCCCGGGTTCCATTCCCGGCCAATGCAAAGCGGCTCTTTTAATAACTGTACACTCAGCGCTGAACTCCAGCTAATTCAGTCTTATCTCAAGACAGGTACTCCACATTTCCGATCAACCCCTGGCAAGCGGAGCCCTGTGGCTGGCTCATTACAGTTCCCCTAGCTAAAAACTACACAGAGGCATCTCAGCTTCACACTTCTGAACGCCTTCTTGCCCATCCTTGCATCTGTGCACTTTCTTACACATTCCACTGTCTGACATATTGTCTTTGTTGAGCAACAGTCTCGTGTTAGCTTGAGAAGAGCCTCTCACCTGACTCGTGTACCGTACTATGGCTTAAAATCGGACACTTCTCATAGCTTGCTGCTGCTCCAGGTTGACATTCACTGCATGTGGCTCAGGTGGGGAGATGGGCTCCAAAGAAAGAGGCAGAAAACGGCAAGAGTGGAGCTCACAGTTGTGCCGGAATAGCTCAGTTGGGAGAGCGTTAGACTGAAGATCTAAAGGTCCCTGGTTCAATCCCGGGTTCTGGCAGCACGTGACGTGAGTCTTGGAGCTCGTCTCCGCCTTGGGCTGTGATGTACCCACTGGTTCCATGGTGTAATGGTTAGCGCCCTGAATCCAGCGATCCGAGTTCAAATCTCGGTGGGACTTGTCATGGGCTCAGTTTTGCGCCCCAAGGCGCACTCTTGCCCAAAAACGTTTCTTTTGCACTTTTTGCATGTGGTGTAGCCGACCTTTTCTGCCGCTTGGCCGGTTAGCTCAGCTGGTTAGAGCGTGGTGCTAATAACGCCAAGGTCATGGGTTCGATCCCCATACGGGCCACGCTTTCTCTTTCTCCCGGTGGTTGGAGTGCTTGGAGATCAGAGATAAGGAAAATGAAAGTGTCCGACGTGATTATAAGAACACAGTCGTGCCAGATTCACCTGCGTCGTGGTGAGAAAAAGAAATGGAGGATACACGCATTTCTCTTAGCTGACAATTCTGCAGCAAGTGGACTGGCAAAGTGTACGTCTACATACACAATTTGCTCAAAGAGCGTAGTAGTTCTTGAAGAAAAATCCAACCCGCACTGTAAAACCATGCTGCCTTCTGGTGTTGTTTACAACTTTCTGATGGAACGAGCTTTTTTGGAGGCATTTATTGGAAAAGTCGACGGAGTTGTCAAGCATCCCGAAGCAGCACTTCCACTAGAAGGTCCCAGAGTTCTTGTGCTTCAAGCACTTCAATTTATAAATACTCCGTTGATCTTAACAGTTGTGTGAAATGAGCTGTCATCACTCTGTTTTTGCTTTAGCAATTTTTCCGGTCTTTCCGCGGAAAGCCGGTCTCGTGTGTTTGCATGGGTGGTTCAGTGGTAGAATTCTCGCCTGCCACGCGGGAGGCCCGGGTTCGATTCCCGGCCAATGCAAAGCGGCTCTTTTAATAACTGTACACTCAGCGCTGAACTCCAGCTAATTCAGTCTTATCTCAAGACAGGTACTCCACATTTCCGCTCAACCCCTGGCAAGCGGAGCCTTGAGGCTGGCTCATTACAGTTCCCCTAGCTAAAAACTACACAGAGGCATCTCAGCTTCACACTTCTGACCGCCTTCTTGCCCATCCTTGCATCTGTGCACTTTCTTACACATTCCACTGTCTGACATATTGTCTTTGTTGAGCAACAGTCTCGTGTTAGCTTGAGAAGAGCCTCTCACCTGACTCGTGTACCGTACTATGGCTTAAAATCGGACACTTCTCATAGCTTGCTGCTGCTCCAGGTTGACATTCACTGCATGTGGCTCAGGTGGGGAGATGGGCTCCAAAGAAAGAGGCAGAAAACGGCAAGAGTGGAGCTCACGGTTGTGCCGGAATAGCTCAGTTGGGAGAGCGTTAGACTGAAGATCTAAAGGTCCCTGATTCAATCCCGGGTTCTGGCAGCACGTGACGTGAGTCTTGGAGCTCGTCTCCGCCTTGGGCTGCGATGTACCGGCTGGTTCCATGGTGTAATGGTCAGCACTCTGGGCTCTGAATCCAGCGATCCGAGTTCAAATCTCGGTGGGACCTGTCATGGGCTCAGTTTTGCGCCCCAAGGCGCACTCTTGCCCAAAAACGTTTCTTTTGCACTTTTTGCATGTGGTGTAGCCGACCTTTTCTGCCGCTTGGCCGGTTAGCTCAGCTGGTTAGAGCGTGGTGCTAATAACGCCAAGGTCATGGGTTCGATCCCCATACGGGCCACGCTTTCTCTTTCTCCCGGTGGTCGGAGTGCTTGGAGATCAGAGATAAGGAAAATGAAAGTGTCCGACGTGATTATAAGAACACAGTCGTGCCAGATTCACCTGCGTCGTGGTGAGAAAAAGAAATGGAGGATACACGCATTTCTCTTAGCTGACAATTCTGCAGCAAGTGGACTGGCAAAGTGTATGTCTACATACACAATTTGCTCAAAGAGCGTAGTAGTTCTTGAAGAAAAATCCAACCCGCACTGTAAAACCATGCTGCCTTCTGATGTTGTTTACAAGTTTCTGATGGAACGAGCTTTTTTGGAGGCATTTATTGGAAAAGTCGACGGAGTTGTCATGCATCCCGAAGCAGCACTTCCACTAGAAGGTCCCAGAGTTCCTGTGCTTCAAGCACTTCAATTTATAAATACTCCGTTGATCTTAACAGTTGTGTGAAATGAGCTGTCATCACTCCGTTTTTGCTTTAGCAATTTTTCCGGTCTTTCCGCGGAAAGCCGGTCTCGTGTGTTTGCATGGGTGGTTCAGTGGTAGAATTCTCGCCTGCGACGCGGGAGGCCCGGGTTCGATTCCCGGCCAATGCAAAGCGGCTCTTTCAATAACTGTACACTCAGCGCTGAACTCCAGCTAATTCAGTCTTATCTCAAGACAGGTACTCCACATTTCCGCTCAACCCCTGGCAAGCGGAGCCCTGAGGCTGGCTCATTACAGTTCCCCTAGCTAAAAACTACACAGAGGCATCTCAGCTTCACCCTTCTGACCGCCTTCTTGCCCATCCTTGCATCTGTGCACTTTCTCACACATTCCACTGTCTGACATATTGTCTTTGTTGAGCAACAGTCTCGTGTTAGCTTGAGAAAAGCCTCTCACCTGACTTGTGTACCGTACTATGGCTTAAAATCAGACACTTCTCATAGCTTGCTGCTGCTCCAGGTTGACATTCACTGCATGTGGCTCAGGTGGGGAGATGGGCTCCAAAGAAAGAGGCAGAAAACGGCAAGAGTGGAGCTCACGGTTGTGCCGGAATAGCTCAGTTGGGAGAGCGTTAGATTGAAGATCTAAAGGTCCCTGGTTCAATCCCGGTTTCTGACAGCACGTGACGTGAGTCTTGGAGCTCGTCTCTACCTTGGGCTGCGATATACCCGCTGGTTCCATGGTGTAATGGTTAGCACTCCGGGCTCTGAATCCAGCGATCCGAGTTCAAATCTCGGGGGGACCTGTCATGGGCTCAGTTTTGCGCCCCAAGGCGCACTCTTGCCCAAAAACGTTTCTTTTGCACTTTTTGCATGTGGTGTAGCCGACCTTTTCTGCCGCTTGGCCGGTTAGCTCAGCTGGTTAGAGCGTGGTGCTAATAACGCCAAGGTCATGGGTTCGATCCCCATACGGGCCACGCTTTCTCTTTCTCCCGGTGGTCGGAGTGCTTGGAGATCAGAGGTAGGGAAAATGAAAGTGTCCGACGTGATTATAAGAACACAGTCGTGCCAGATTCACCTGCGTCGTGGTGAGAAAAAGAAATGGAGGATACACGCATTTCTCTTAGCTGACAATTCTGCAGCAAGTGGACTGGCAAAGTGTACGTCTACATACACAATTTGCTCAAAGAGCGTAGTAGTTCTTGAAGAAAAATCCAACCCGCACTGTAAAACCATGCTGCCTTCTTATGTTGTTTACAAGTTTCTGATGGAACGAGCTTTTTTGGAGGCATTTATTGGAAAAGTCGACGGAGTTGTCATGCATCCCGAAGCAGCACTTCCACTAGAAGGTCCCAGAGTTCCTGTGCTTCAAGCACTTCAATTTATAAATACTCCGTTGATCTTAACAGTTGTGTGAAATGAGCTGTCATCACTCCGTTTTTTGCTTTTGCAATTTTTCCGGACTTTCCGCGGAAAGCCGGTCTCTTGTGTTTGCATGGCTGGTTCAGTGGTAGAATTCTCGCCTGCCACGCGGGAGGCCCGGGTTCGATTCCCGGCCAATGCAAAGCGGCTCTTTCAATAACTGTACACTCAGCGCTGAACTCCAGTTAATTCAGTCTTATCTCAAGACAGGTACTCCACATTTCCGCTCAACCCCTGGCAAGCGGAGCCCTGAGGCTGGCTCATTACAGTTCCCCTAGCTAAAAACTACACAGAGGCATCTCAGCTTCACACTTCTGACCGCCTTCTTGCCCATCCTTGCATCTGTGCACTTTCTCACACATTCCACTGTCTGACATATTGTCTTTGTTGAGCAACAGTCTCGTGTTAGCTTGAGAAGAGCCTCTCACCTGACTCGTGTACCGTACTATGGCTTAAAATCGGACACTTCTCATAGCTTGCTGCTGCTCCAGGTTGACATTCACTGCATGTGGCTCAGGTGGGGAGATGGGCTCCAAAGAAAGAGGCAGAAAACGGCAAGAGTGGAGCTCACAGTTGTGCCGGAATAGCTCAGTTGGGAGAGCGTTAGACTGAAGATCTAAAGGGCCCTGGTTCAATCCCGGGTTCTGGCAGCACGTGACGTGAGTCTTGGAGCTCGTCTCCGCCTTGGGCTGCGATGTACCCACTGGTTCCATGGTGTAATGGTCAGCACTCTGGGCTCTGAATCCAGCGATCCGAGTTCAAATCTCGGTGGGACCTGTCATGGGCTCAGTTTTGCGCCCCAAGGCGCACTCTTGCCCAAAAACGTTTCTTTTGCACTTTTTGCATGTGGTGTAGCCGACCTTTTCTGCCGCTTGGCCGGTTAGCTCAGCTGGTTAGAGCGCGGTGCTAATAACGCCAAGGTCATGGGTTCGATCCCCATACGGGCCACGCTTTCTCTTTCTCCCGGTGGTCGGAGTGCTTGGAGATCAGAGATGAGGAAAATGAAAGTGTCCGACGTGATTATAAGAACACAGTCGTGCCAGATTCACCTGCGTCGTGGTGAGAAAAAGAAATGGAGGATACACGCATTTCTCTTAGCTGACAATTCTGCAGCAAGTGGACTGGCAAAGTGTACGTCTACATACACAATTTGCTCAACGAGCGTAGTAGTTCTTGAAGAAAAATCCAACCCGCGCTGTAAAACCATGCTGCCTTCTGGTGTTGTTTACAAGTTTCTGATGGAACGAGCTTTTTTGGAGGCATTTATTGGAAAAGTCGACGGAGTTGTCAAGCATCCCGAAGCAGCACTTCCACTAGAAGGTCCCAGAGTTCCTGTGCTTCAAGCACTTCAATTTATAAATACTCCGTTGATCTTAACAGTTGTGTGAAATGAGCTGTCATCACTCCGTTTTTGCTTTAGCAATTTTTCCGGTCTTTCCGCGGAAAGCCGGTCTCGTGTGTTTGCATGGGTGGTTCAGTGGTAGAATTCTCGCCTGCGACGCGGGAGGCCCGGGTTCGATTCCCGGCCAATGCAAAGCGGCTCTTTCAATAACTGTACACTCAGCGCTGAACTCCAGCTAATTCAGTCTTATCTCAAGACAGGTACTCCACATTTCCGCTCAACCCCTGGCAAGCGGAGCCCTGAGGCTGGCTCATTACAGTTCCCCTAGCTAAAAACTACACAGAGGCATCTCAGCTTCACCCTTCTGACCGCCTTCTTGCCCATCCTTGCATCTGTGCACTTTCTCACACATTCCACTGTCTGACATATTGTCTTTGTTGAGCAACAGTCTCGTGTTAGCTTGAGAAAAGCCTCTCACCTGACTTGTGTACCGTACTATGGCTTAAAATCAGACACTTCTCATAGCTTGCTGCTGCTCCAGGTTGACATTCACTGCATGTGGCTCAGGTGGGGAGATGGGCTCCAAAGAAAGAGGCAGAAAACGGCAAGAGTGGAGCTCACGGTTGTGCCGGAATAGCTCAGTTGGGAGAGCGTTAGATTGAAGATCTAAAGGTCCCTGGTTCAATCCCGGTTTCTGACAGCACGTGACGTGAGTCTTGGAGCTCGTCTCTACCTTGGGCTGCGATGTACCTGCTGGTTCCATGGTGTAATGGTTAGCACTCCGGGCTCTGAATCCAGCGATCCGAGTTCAAATCTCGGGGGGACCTGTCATGGGCTCAGTTTTGCGCCCCAAGGCGCACTCTTGCCCAAAAACGTTTCTTTTGCACTTTTTGCATGTGGTGTAGCCGACCTTTTCTGCCGCTTGGCCGGTTAGCTCAGCTGGTTAGAGCGTGGTGCTAATAACGCCAAGGTCATGGGTTCGATCCCCATACGGGCCACGCTTTCTCTTTCTCCCAGTGGTCGGAGTGCTTGGAGATCAGAGGTAGGGAAAATGAAAGTGTCCGACGTGATTATAAGAACACAGTCGTGCCAGATTCACCTGCGTCGTGGTGAGAAAAAGAAATGGAGGATACACGCATTTCTCTTAGCTGACAATTCTGCAGCAAGTGGACTGGCAAAGTGTACGTCTACATACACAATTTGCTCAAAGAGCGTAGTAGTTCTTGAAGAAAAATCCAACCCGCACTGTAAAACCATGCTGCCTTCTTATGTTGTTTACAAGTTTCTGATGGAACGAGCTTTTTTGGAGGCATTTATTGGAAAAGTCGACGGAGTTGTCATGCATCCCGAAGCAGCACTTCCACTAGAAGGTCCCAGAGTTCCTGTGCTTCAAGCACTTCAATTTATAAATACTCCGTTGATCTTAACAGTTGTGTGAAATGAGCTGTCATCACTCCGTTTTTTGCTTTTGCAATTTTTCCGGACTTTCCGCGGAAAGCCAGTCTCGTGTGTTTGCATGGCTGGTTCAGTGGTAGAATTCTCGCCTGCCACGCGGGAGGCCCGGGTTCGATTCCCGGCCAATGCAAAGCGGCTCTTTCAATAACTGTACACTCAGCGCTGAACTCCAGTTAATTCAGTCTTATCTCAAGACAGGTACTCCACATTTCCGCTCAACCCCTGGCAAGCGGAGCCCTGAGGCTGGCTCATTACAGTTCCCCTAGCTAAAAACTACACAGAGGCATCTCAGCTTCACACTTCTGACCGCCTTCTTGCCCATCCTTGCATCTGTGCACTTTCTCACACATTCCACTGTCTGACATATTGTCTTTGTTGAGCAACAGTCTCGTGTTAGCTTGAGAAGAGCCTCTCACCTGACTCGTGTACCGTACTATGGCTTAAAATCGGACACTTCTCATAGCTTGCTGCTGCTCCAGGTTGACATTCACTGCATGTGGCTCAGGTGGGGAGATGGGCTCCAAAGAAAGAGGCAGAAAACGGCAAGAGTGGAGCTCACAGTTGTGCCGGAATAGCTCAGTTGGGAGAGCGTTAGACTGAAGATCTAAAGGGCCCTGGTTCAATCCCGGGTTCTGGCAGCACGTGACGTGAGTCTTGGAGCTCGTCTCCGCCTTGGGCTGCGATGTACCCACTGGTTCCATGGTGTAATGGTCAGCACTCTGGGCTCTGAATCCAGCGATCCGAGTTCAAATCTCGGTGGGACCTGTCATGGGCTCAGTTTTGCGCCCCAAGGCGCACTCTTGCCCAAAAACGTTTCTTTTGCACTTTTTGCATGTGGTGTAGCCGACCTTTTCTGCCGCTTGGCCGGTTAGCTCAGCTGGTTAGAGCGCGGTGCTAATAACGCCAAGGTCATGGGTTCGATCCCCATACGGGCCACGCTTTCTCTTTCTCCCGGTGGTCGGAGTGCTTGGAGATCAGAGATGAGGAAAATGAAAGTGTCCGACGTGATTATAAGAACACAGTCGTGCCAGATTCACCTGCGTCGTGGTGAGAAAAAGAAATGGAGGATACACGCATTTCTCTTAGCTGACAATTCTGCAGCAAGTGGACTGGCAAAGTGTACGTCTACATACACAATTTGCTCAAAGAGCGTAGTAGTTCTTGAAGAAAAATCCAACCCGCGCTGTAAAACCATGCTGCCTTCTGGTGTTGTTTACAAGTTTCTGATGGAACGAGCTTTTTTGGAGGCATTTATTGGAAAAGTCGACGGAGTTGTCAAGCATCCCGAAGCAGCACTTCCACTAGAAGGTCCCAGAGTTCCTGTGCTTCAAGCACTTCAATTTATAAATACTCCGTTGATCTTAACAGTTGTGTGAAATGAGCTGTCATCACTCCGTTTTTGCTTTAGCAATTTTTCCGGTCTTTCCGCGGAAAGCCGGTCTCGTGTGTTTGCATGGGTGGTTCAGTGGTAGAATTCTCGCCTGCGACGCGGGAGGCCCGGGTTCGATTCCCGGCCAATGCAAAGCGGCTCTTTCAATAACTGTACACTCAGCGCTGAACTCCAGCTAATTCAGTCTTATCTCAAGACAGGTACTCCACATTTCTGCTCAACCCCTGGCAAGCGGAGCCCTGAGGCTGGCTCATTACAGTTCCCCTAGCTAAAAACTACACAGAGGCATCTCAGCTTCACCCTTCTGACCGCCTTCTTGCCCATCCTTGCATCTGTGCACTTTCTCACACATTCCACTGTCTGACATATTGTCTTTGTTGAGCAACAGTCTCGTGTTAGCTTGAGAAAAGCCTCTCACCTGACTTGTGTACCGTACTATGGCTTAAAATCAGACACTTCTCATAGCTTGCTGCTGCTCCAGGTTGACATTCACTGCATGTGGCTCAGGTGGGGAGATGGGCTCCAAAGAAAGAGGCAGAAAACGGCAAGAGTGGAGCTCACGGTTGTGCCGGAATAGCTCAGTTGGGAGAGCGTTAGATTGAAGATCTAAAGGTCCCTGGTTCAATCCCGGTTTCTGACAGCACGTGACGTGAGTCTTGGAGCTCGTCTCTACCTTGGGCTGCGATGTACCCGCTGGTTCCATGGTGTAATGGTTAGCACTCCGGGCTCTGAATCCAGCGATCCGAGTTCAAATCTCGGGGGGACCTGTCATGGGCTCAGTTTTGCGCCCCAAGGCGCACTCTTGCCCAAAAACGTTTCTTTTGCACTTTTTGCATGTGGTGTAGCCGACCTTTTCTGCCGCTTGGCCGGTTAGCTCAGCTGGTTAGAGCGTGGTGCTAATAACACCAAGGTCATGGGTTCGATCCCCATACGGGCCACGCTTTCTCTTTCTCCCGGTGGTCGGAGTGCTTGGAGATCAGAGGTAGGGAAAATGAAAGTGTCCGACGTGATTATAAGAACACAGTCGTGCCAGATTCACCTGCGTCGTGGTGAGAAAAAGAAATGGAGGATACACGCATTTCTCTTAGCTGACAATTCTGCAGCAAGTGGACTGGCAAAGTGTACGTCTACATACACAATTTGCTCAAAGAGCGTAGTAGTTCTTGAAGAAAAATCCAACCCGCACTGTAAAACCATGCTGCCTTCTTATGTTGTTTACAAGTTTCTGATGGAACGAGCTTTTTTGGAGGCATTTATTGGAAAAGTCGACGGAGTTGTCATGCATCCCGAAGCAGCACTTCCACTAGAAGGTCCCAGAGTTCCTGTGCTTCAAGCACTTCAATTTATAAATACTCCGTTGATCTTAACAGTTGTGTGAAATGAGCTGTCATCACTCCGTTTTTTGCTTTTGCAATTTTTCCGGACTTTCCGCGGAAAGCCGGTCTCGTGTGTTTGCATGGCTGGTTCAGTGGTAGAATTCTCGCCTGCCACGCGGGAGGCCCGGGTTCGATTCCCGGCCAATGCAAAGCGGCTCTTTCAATAACTGTACACTCAGCGCTGAACTCCAGTTAATTCAGTCTTATCTCAAGACAGGTACTCCACATTTCCGCTCAACCCCTGGCAAGCGGAGCCCTGAGGCTGGCTCATTACAGTTCCCCTAGCTAAAAACTACACAGAGGCATCTCAGCTTCACACTTCTGACCGCCTTCTTGCCCATCCTTGCATCTGTGCACTTTCTCACACATTCCACTGTCTGACATATTGTCTTTGTTGAGCAACAGTCTCGTGTTAGCTTGAGAAGAGCCTCTCACCTGACTCGTGTACCGTACTATGGCTTAAAATCGGACACTTCTCATAGCTTGCTGCTGCTCCAGGTTGACATTCACTGCATGTGGCTCAGGTGGGGAGATGGGCTCCAAAGAAAGAGGCAGAAAACGGCAAGAGTGGAGCTCACAGTTGTGCCGGAATAGCTCAGTTGGGAGAGCGTTAGACTGAAGATCTAAAGGGCCCTGGTTCAATCCCGGGTTCTGGCAGCACGTGACGTGAGTCTTGGAGCTCGTCTCCGCCTTGGGCTGCGATGTACCGGCTGGTTCCATGGTGTAATGGTCAGCACTCTGGGCTCTGAATCCAGCGATCCGAGTTCAAATCTCGGTGGGACCTGTCATGGGCTCAGTTTTGCGCCCCAAGGCGCACTCTTGCCCAAAAACGTTTCTTTTGCACTTTTTGCATGTGGTGTAGCCGACCTTTTCTGCCGCTTGGCCGGTTAGCTCAGCTGGTTAGAGCGTGGTGCTAATAACGCCAAGGTCATGGGTTCGATCCCCATACGGGCCACGCTTTCTCTTTCTCCCGGTGGTCGGAGTGCTTGGAGATCAGAGATAAGGAAAATGAAAGTGTCCGACGTGATTATAAGAACACAGTCGTGCCAGATTCACCTGCGTCGTGGTGAGAAAAAGAAATGGAGGATACACGCATTTCTCTTAGCTGACAATTCTGCAGCAAGTGGACTGGCAAAGTGTACGTCTACATACACAATTTGCTCAAAGAGCGTAGTAGTTCTTGAAGAAAAATCCAACCCGCACTGTAAAACCATGCTGCCTTCTGGTGTTGTTTACAACTTTCTGATGGAACGAGCTTTTTTGGAGGCATTTATTGGAAAAGTCGACGGAGTTGTCAAGCATCCCGAAGCAGCACTTCCACTAGAAGGTCCCAGAGTTCTTGTGCTTCAAGCACTTCAATTTATAAATACTCCGTTTATCTTAACAGTTGTGTGAAATGAGCTGTCATCACTCCGTTTTTGCTTTAGCAATTTTTCCGGTCTTTCCGCGGAAAGCCGGTCTCGTGTGTTTGCATGGGTGGTTCAGTGGTAGAATTCTCGCCTGCCACGCGGGAGGCCCGGGTTCGATTCCCGGCCAATGCAAAGCGGCTCTTTTAATAACTGTACACTCAGTACTGAACTCCAGCTAATTCAGTCTCATCTAAAAACAGGTACTCCACATTTCTGCTCAACCCCTGGCAAGCGGAGCCCTGAGGCTGGCTCATTACAGTTCCCCTAGCTAAAATCTACACAGAGGCATCTCAGCTTCACACTTCTGACCGCCTTCTTGCCCATCCTTGCATCTGTGCACTTTCTCACACATTCCACTGTCTGACATATTGTCTTTGTTGAGCAACAGTCTCGTGTTAGCTTGAGAAGAGCCTCTCACCTGACTCGTGTACCGTACTATGGCTTAAAATCGGACACTTCTCATAGCTTGCTGCTGCTCCAGGTTGACATTCACTGCATGTGGCTCAGGTGGGGAGATGGGCTCCAAAGAAAGAGGCAGAAAACGGCAAGAGTGGAGCTCACAGTTGTGCCGGAATAGCTCAGTTGGGAGAGCGTTAGACTGAAGATCTAAAGGTCCCTGATTCAATCCCGGGTTCTGGCAGCACGTGACGTGAGTCTTGGAGCTCGTCTCCGCCTTGGGCTGCAATGTACCGGCTGGTTCCATGGTGTAATGGTCAGCACTCTGGGCTCTGAATCCAGCGATCCGAGTTCAAATCACGGTGGGACCTGTCATGGGCTCAGTTTTGCGCCCCAAGGCGCACTCTTGCCCAAAAACGTTTCTTTTGCACTTTTTGCATGTGGTGTAGCCGACCTTTTCTGCCGCTTGGCCGGTTAGCTCAGCTGCTTAGAGCGTGGTGCTAATAACGCCAAGGTCATGGGTTCGATCCCCATACGGGCCACGCTTTTTCTTTCTCCCGGTGGTCGGAGTGCTTGGAGATCAGAGGTAAGGAAAATGAAAGTGTCCGACGTGATTATAAGATCACAGTTGTGCCAGATTCACCTGCGTCGTGGTGAGAAAAAGAAATGGAGGATACACGCATTTCTCTTAGCTGACAATTCTGCAGCAAGTGGACTGGCAAAGTTTACGTCTACATACACAATTTGCTCAAAGAGCGTAGTAGTTCTTGAAGAAAAATCCAACCCGCACTGTAAAACCATGCTGCCTTCTGGTGTTGTTTACAACTTTCTGATGGAACGAGCTTTTTTGGAGGCATTTATTGGAAAAGTCGACGGAGTTGTCAAGCATCCCGAAGCAGCACTTCCACTAGAAGGTCCCAGAGTTCTTGTGCTTCAAGCACTTCAATTTATAAATACTCCGTTGATCTTAACAGTTGTGTGAAATGAGCTGTCATCACTCCGTTTTTGCTTTAGCAATTTTTCCGGTCTTTCCGCGGAAAGCCGGTCTCGTGTGTTTGCATGGGTGGTTCAGTGGTAGAATTCTCGCCTGCCACGCGGGAGGCCCGGGTTCGATTCCCGGCCAATGCAAAGCGGCTCTTTTAATAACTGTACACTCAGTACTGAACTCCAGCTAATTCAGTCTCATCTAAAACAGGTACTCCGCATTCCTGCTCAACCCCTGGCAAGCGGAGCCCTGAGGCTGGCTCATTACAGTTCCCCTAGCTAAAATCTACACAGAGGCATCTCAGCTTCACACTTCTGACCGCCTTCTTGCCCATCCTTGCATCTGTGCACTTTCTCACACATTCCACTGTCTGACATATTGTCTTTGTTGAGCAACAGTCTCGTGTTAGCTTGAGAAGAGCCTCTCACCTGACTCGTGTACCGTACTATGGCTTAAAATCGGACACTTCTCATAGCTTGCTGCTGCTCCAGGTTGACATTCACTGCATGTGGCTCAGGTGGGGAGATGGGCTCCAAAGAAAGAGGCAGAAAACGGCAAGAGTGGAGCTCACAGTTGTGCCGGAATAGCTCAGTTGGGAGAGCGTTAGACTGAAGATCTAAAGGTCCCTGATTCAATCCCGGGTTCTGGCAGCACGTGACGTGAGTCTTGGAGCTCGTCTCCGCCTTGGGCTGCAATGTACCGGCTGGTTCCATGGTGTAATGGTCAGCACTCTGGGCTCTGAATCCAGCGATCCGAGTTCAAATCTCGGTGGGACCTGTCATGGGCTCAGTTTTGCGCCCCAAGGCGCACTCTTGCCCAAAAACGTTTCTTTTGCACTTTTTGCATGTGGTGTAGCCGACCTTTTCTGCCGCTTGGCCGGTTAGCTCAGCTGGTTAGAGCGTGGTGCTAATAACGCCAAGGTCATGGGTTCGATCCCCATACGGGCCACGCTTTCTCTTTCTCCCGGTGGTCGGAGTGCTTGGAGATCAGAGGTAAGGAAAATGAAAGTGGCCGACGCGATTATAAGAACACAGTCGTGCCAGATTCACCTGCGTCGTGGTGAGAAAAAGAAATGGAGGATACACGCATTTCTCTTAGCTGACAATTCTGCAGCAAGTGGACTGGCAAAGTGTACGTCTACATACACAATTTGCTCAAAGAGCGTAGTAGTTCTTGAAGAAAAATCCAACCCGCACTGTAAAACCATGCTGCCTTCTGGTGTTGTTTACAAGTTTCTGATGGAACGAGCTTTTTTGAAGGCATTTACTGGAAAAGTCGACGGAGTTGTCAAGCATCCCGAAGCAGCACTTCCACTAGAAGGTCCCAGAGTTCTTGTGCTTCAAGCACTTCAATTTATAAATACTCCGTTGATCTTAACAGTTGTGTGAAATGAGCTGTCATCACTCCGTTTTTGCTTTAGCAATTTTTCCGGTCTTTCGGCAGAAAGCCGGTCTCGTGTGTTTGCATGGGTGGTTCAGTGGTAGAATTCTCGCCTGCCACGCGGGAGGCCCGGGTTCGATTCCCGGCCAATGCAAAGCGGCTCTTTTAATAACTGTACACTCAGCGCTGAACTCCAGCTAATTCAGTCTTATCTCAAGACAGGTACTCCACATTTCCGCTCAACCCCTGGCAAGCGGAGCCCTGAGGCTGGCTCATTACAGTTCCCCTAGCTAAAAACTACACAGAGGCATCTCAGCTTCACACTTCTGACCGCCTTCTTGCCCATCCTTGCATCTGTGCACTTTCTCACACATTCCACTGTCTGACATATTGTCTTTGTTGAGCAACAGTCTCGTGTTAGCTTGAGAAGAGCCTCTCACCTGACTCGTGTACTGTACTATGGCTTAAAATCGGACACTTCTCATAGCTTGCTGCTGCTCCAGGTTGACATTCACTGCATGTGGCTCAGGTGGGGAGATGGGCTCCAAAGAAAGAGGCAGAAAACGGCAAGAGTGGAGCTCACGGTTGTGCCGGAATAGCTCAGTTGGGAGAGCGTTAGACTGAAGATCTAAAGGTCCCTGGTTCAATCCCGGGTTCTGGCAGCACGTGACGTGAGTCTTGGAGCTCGTCTCCGCCTTGGGCTGCAATGAACCCGCTGGTTCCATGGTGTAATGGTTAGCACTCTGGGCTCTGAATCCAGCGATCCGAGTTCAAATCTCGGTGGGACCTGTCATGGGCTCAGTTTTGCGCCCCAAGGCGCACTCTTGCCCAAAAACGTTTCTTTTGCACTTTTTGCATGTGGTGTAGCCAACCTTTTCTGCCGCTTGGCCGGTTAGCTCAGCTGCTTAGAGCGTGGTGCTAATAACGCCAAGGTCATGGGTTCGATCCCCATACGGGCCACGCTTTTTCTTTCTCCCGGTGGTCGGAGTGCTTGGAGATCAGAGGTAAGGAAAATGAAAGTGTCCGACGTGATTATAAGATCACAGTCGTGCCAGATTCACCTGCGTCGTGGTGAGAAAAAGAAATGGAGGATACACGCATTTCTCTTAGTTGACAATTCTGCAGCAAGTGGACTGGCAAAGTGTACGTCTACATACACAATTTGCTCAAAGAGCGTAGTAGTTCTTGAAGAAAAATCCAACCCGCACTGTAAAACCATGCTGCCTTCTGGTGTTGTTTACAAGTATCTGATGGAACGAGCTTTTTTGGAGGCATTTATTGGAAAAGTCGACGGAGTTGTCAAGCATCCCGAAGCAGCACTTCCACTAGAAGGTCCCAGAGTTCTTGTGCTTCAAGCACTTCAATTTATAAATACTCCGTTGATCTTAACAGTTGTGTGAAATGAGCTGTCATCACTCCGTTTTTGCTTTAGCAATTTTTCCGGTCTTTCCGCGGAAAGCCGGTCTCGTGTGTTTGCATGGGTGGTTCAGTGGTAGAATTCTCGCCTGCCACGCGGGAGGCCCGGGTTCGATTCCCGGCCAATGCAAAGCGGCTCTTTTAATAACTGTACACTCAGCGCTGAACTCCAGCTAATTCAGTCTTATCTCAAGACAGGTACTCCACATTTCCGCTCAACCCCTGGCAAGCGGAGCCCTGAGGCTGGCTCATTACAGTTCCCCTAGCTAAAAACTACACAGAGGCATCTCAGCTTCACACTTCTGACCGCCTTCTTGCCCATCCTTGCATCTGTGCACTTTCTCACACATTCCACTGTCTGACATATTGTCTTTGTTGAGCAACAGTCTCGTGTTAGCTTGAGAAGAGCCTCTCACCTGACTCGTGTACCGTACTATGGCTTAAAATCGGACACTTCTCATAGCTTGCTGCTGCTCCAGGTTGACATTCACTGCATGTGGCTTAGGTGGGGAGATGGGCTCCAAAGAAAGAGGCAGAAAACGGCAAGAGTGGAGCTCACAGTTGTGCCGGAATAGCTCAGTTGGGAGAGCGTTAGACTGAAGATCTAAAGGTCCCTGGTTCAATCCCGGGTTCTGGCAGCACGTGACGTGAGTCTTGGAGCTCGTCTCCGCCTTGGGCTGCAATGTACCCGCTGGTTCCATGGTGTAATGGTTAGCGCTCTGAATCCAGCGATCCGAGTTCAAATCTCGGTGGGACCTGTCATGGGCTCAGTTTTGCGCCCCAAGGCGCACTCTTGCCCAAAAACGTTTCTTTTGCACTTTTTGCATGTGGTGTAGCCGACCTTTTCTGCCGCTTGGCCGGTTAGCTCAGCTGGTTAGAGCGTGGTGCTAATAACGCCAAGGTCATGGGTTCGATCCCCATACGGGCCACGCTTTCTCTTTCTCCCGGTGGTCGGAGTGCTTGGAGATCAGAGGTAGGGAAAATAAAAGTGTCCGACGTGATTATAAGAACACATTCGTGCCAGATTCACCTGCGTCGTGGTGAGAAAACGAAATGGAGGATACACGCATTTCTCTTAGCTGACAATTCTGCAGCAAGTGGACTGGCAAAGTGTACGTCTACATACACAATTTGCTCAAAGAGCGTAGTAGTTCTTGAAGAAAAATCCAACCCGCACTGTAAAACCATGCTGCCTTCTGGTGTTGTTTACAAGTATCTGATGGAACGAGCTTTTTTGGAGGCATTTATTGGAAAAGTCGACGGAGTTGTCAAGCATCCCGAAGCAGCACTTCCACTAGAAGGTCCCAGAGTTCTTGTGCTTCAAGCACTTCAATTTATAAATACTCCGTTGATCTTAACAGTTGTGTGAAATGAGCTGTCATCACTCCGTTTTTGCTTTAGCAATTTTTCCGGTCTTTCCGCGGAAAGCCGGTCTCGTGTGTTTGCATGGGTGGTTCAGTGGTAGAATTCTCGCCTGCCACGCGGGAGGCCCGGGTTCGATTCCCGGCCAATGCAAAGCGGCTCTTTTAATAACTGTACACTCAGCGCTGAACTCCAGCTAATTCAGTCTTATCTCAAGACAGGTACTCCACATTTCCGCTCAACCCCTGGCAAGCGGAGCCCTGAGGCTGGCTCATTACAGTTCCCCTAGCTAAAAACTACACAGAGGCATCTCAGCTTCACACTTCTGACCGCCTTCTTGCCCATCCTTGCATCTGTGCACTTTCTCACACATTCCACTGTCTGACATATTGTCTTTGTTGAGCAACAGTCTCGTGTTAGCTTGAGAAGAGCCTCTCACCTGACTCGTGTACCGTACTATGGCTTAAAATCGGACACTTCTCATAGCTTGCTGCTGCTCCAGGTTGACATTCACTGCATGTGGCTCAGGTGGGGAGATGGGCTCCAAAGAAAGAGGCAGAAAACGGCAAGAGTGGAGCTCACGGTTGTGCCGGAATAGCTCAGTTGGGAGAGCGTTAGACTGAAGATCTAAAGGTCCCTGGTTCAATCCCGGGTTCTGGCAGCACGTGACGTGAGTCTTGGAGCTCGTCTCCGCCTTGGGCTGCAATGTACCCGCTGGTTCCATGGTGTAATGGTTAGCACTCTGGGCTCTGAATCCAGCGATCCGAGTTCAAATCTCGGTGGGACCTGTCATGGGCTCAGTTTTGCGCCCCAAGGCGCACTCTTGCCCAAAAACGTTTCTTTTGCACTTTTTGCATGTGGTGTAGCGGACCTTTTCTGCCGCTTGGCCGGTCAGCTCAGCTGGTTAGAGCGTGGTGCTAATAACACCAAGGTCATGGGTTCGATCCCCATACGGGCCACGCTTTCTCTTTCTCCCGGTGGTCGGAGTGCTTGGAGATCAGAGGTAGGGAAAATGAAAGTGTCCGACGTGATGATAATGTAACCCACTTAAAGTGAGCAGGACCAAGGGTGTCGTGGTTCTCCAGTCCTATAGATGGCACTGTCTTTAATTCGGTTGAGCTTTTTTATCGCTATCGCCCCGGTTAACTGAGTTGTCTCTCTGATCGCGGGAAAAAAAAAGAAAGGGAGAGATAAGAGAAGCGGCTGCAGGTGAAAAAGCTGATTTATGCATCAGGTGAGAGAAGAGAAAGAAAGAAAGAAAAAAAAGGGTTTATGTTTAAAAGTAAATTTTAATTATTGTCATTGATAAGTGCACCAGAAGCGCTCGTGTTGCATTATCTAGTTGGGTTAACTTTCGAGCGATTCTCCGATTGGATTTCTTTTCTTTTCTTTGTTATATTCTGCGACATGTGATGGCGAGCCACCGATTCTACGTATTAGAGCTGTGAAGTGCCCAGCTACGTTCGAAACCAGTCAGCCTACCTCCCAGTCGGCGGATGCAGTTTTCTCCTGGGCGCAGATAAGATAGATGAGATCTCCTAATATATTTCTTTGTTTTATTTGTAAACTACTTGGTTAGTATTTTTATATATGTATACCAGAGAATTTAAAGTGAACTGAACTGCATATGTTCTGACGGACTATTGTAGGGAGGGAGGAATTGTTTATTCTTATTTCATTCTTATTTCATTGTTCCGAACGTGATTCTCATTCTCGTGGAATATTGTTAATAAAAAATTGTTACTGTTTTTCCCTGTCGACTAGTGGTTGTGACCAATTCACTCCGAGAGTTGAACCTAGACCTAATTACTGACCCAGATATTAAAAGCCCACATTACGGCAACGTTAAAGTGTGGGGGTGATATTAACCTTGGTTACATAGAACACTTTGTGGCGAGCCAGCCAGGAGTGTTTTGGGCACAATCAAGCTAGTCATTCCCATTTCAATGTGTTGTAATAGATATTGATACGTAAGTGAATTTATTTTATTGTTTTAATTGATATATTTTTCTTTTTTTTTGCAAAATAATTTATCTATACTGGGTAAATTGATTCCTGTTTCAGACATGGATATTCAACGGGTGTATGGTATTAGTACAGAGCAGTCAATTGCTTTGGTTGGCACCTCCCAAACTGCTAAGGAAGATGACATCGCTGCAACTTTACAAAGCTCAGGCAACAGTAGTAGTGCTGATGACGGTGTCGATTCTGATCATAGTGTGACACCCCTGATTCAAAGATCTAAAAAGACACTTGGCTATAGAGAGCCCCTCCCACCCCGGAAGGCTCTTCCACCAGCGAAGACGGGATTAAATCCTGTAGCGAAGGAGAGTGTTGCTCCCATCAGAGCTGAAACGTTAGACGATGAGGTGATAAACCCGCCAGAAGTGAGGCGTATTATTGTCGAACATGTAATAAAAACTGATGTCCCTACTCAAAATCAATCCAAATGGCTACGCCCCTTCTCTGGTAGATCACCTAAGCCGCCGGGCGAGGTTGATTTTGAAACATGGCTGCTCCATATAGAGTTGATGTTCCAAGACCCCGTCCCTATAGAAGTACAGCGGAGGAAAATACTAGAGAGTTTACTTCCCCCAGCCTCAGATGTTGTGAGGCAGTTAGGCTCCTCTGCTCACCCCAGGGACTACATGAGGCTATTGGAGTCTGCTTATGGTCTCGTGGAGGATGGTGAAGAGATATTTGCCAAATTCCTGAACACAAACCAGGACCCAGGTGAGAAAGGATCTAGTTTTCTGCAGAGGTTGCAAGTATTACTCAATACTGCAGTGAAAAGGAATGGAGTAAGACCATCAGAAGTCAACCGTCACCTGATAAAGCAGTTCAAGCGTGGCTGTTGGGACCATGATCTTGTCCTTCGGCTAGAGCTGAAAACGGACGAGTCTCTTGACTTTGCTGAACTTTTGATGCAGCTGAGGACAGAGGAAGACAAAAGAGCTACTAAACTGGATCGTATGCGCCACCATTTGGGGGTTTCCAAAGCAAAGTCCTCAGTGAATACGCAATCTGTAGCTGATTTCTTGTGCCTCTCTGACCGCAATGCAGGTATACTACAAGCATACATCTCTGAGACCGAGAGCTTAAGGAAACAGGTTGCAGAGCTGAAAATTCAGCTCAATGCCAAGGTATCCAAGAGAGAGAGGAGGCGTGAAGCAATAGCCCCTGAAGCCAGCAAGGATACATGCACACCCAGAGCTGAAGCACAGACTGACCAAGTGACTCCCCAGGCTACACCTAGAGCTCAGCCCAAGGCCTGGTTCTGTTTTAGGTGTGGAGAAGATGGCCATATTGCCAGAACATGCGAAAACTCCATCAATAAGGTTGCTGTTGATCGTAAATATAAGGAACTGAAAGCCAAGCAAGGTGAGTGGAAGGCAAGGCAGGTCTCCCCTTTAAACTGGACCAGGCTCCGGTAGAGGGACATACTGGGGCCTATGAAGGGAAGAATAGTCCCAGAGGTGAGTGGAAGAACCGGAAATTCAACTGTCATTCCATCAGGCCTTATAAAGATGAATTCATGAGTGGGTTAGTTGGATCTAAATCATCGGTTAATATTACTGTTGGAGGAGTCCAATGTGAGTGTCTCATTGACACGGGCTCACAAGTGACCACAATTTCCAAGTCATTTCATGACACCCATTTAGCCTCTTATCCAGTTGGCCCCTTGGGTAACCTCCTTGAAATAGAGGGAGCAGCAGGACAGAGAGTGCCCTATCTGGGCTATATTGAAATTGACATTCTTTTTCCCGAAGATTTTACAGGAAAGCCGGAGGTAGTCAGCACGCTGGCTCTCATCGTTCCTGATTCCAGAGCCACCATTCAGTTCCCTGTTCTGATTGGCACTAATGCACTGGATGTTTTGTATGAAGGTTTCGATGAAGGGACAAGTGAGTCGGTCCTTGAGAACTGCACATATGCTGTGTTGATCCAGCACCTGCGTAGCCTGTATAAGAACAAAAGTCGGGGAAATGGCAAGGTGGGTAAGGTCAAACTTCAATGCAAAAGAAGCATAGTTATCCCAGCAGGTCAGAAAATGGTGTTGGATGGATATACGAGGAATGTCAATAGTCTTCCCGGTGTTCCCTTATTGGTTGATCTCTCCACTCATTCATGCTTACCAAATGGGTTGACCTTTTACAGTTATATCATGTCAAGCCCCAGATGGACCTCATTTAAAGTACCCATTTTACTCAAGAATGAAACGACACGTGATGTGACAGTGCCAGCACAGGGTACCTTGGCAGAACTCATAGTTCCGTTCTCTGTTTGTCCACTTACCCCCTTGATGAGTGGAGATCAAGCTGAAAATCGGGCAGCACAGTCCACTAGCGCAACTACATGTTACACAGTACACTCAGCGGCTCTAGGAGACGCCATCACTTTTGATTTCAGTGAATCCCCCCTCTCACCGGAGTGGAAGCAGAGAGTTACAAGAAGGTTGAACTCAATTCCTGAAGTCTTTGCAAAGGATGACCTTAACTATGGCCATACGACTGCAGTCAAGCACAAGATCCGCCTTTCAGATCCAACTCCCTTTAAGCAGAGGGCAAGACCTATCCACCCATCTGATTATGAAGCTGTGCGGCTCCACTTGAAAGAGCTGTATGATGCTAACATCATAAGGGAATCTGAAAGCCCATTTGCTTCACCAGTTGTAGTAGTGAAAAAGAAAAATGGCAAGATTCGACTTTGCATTGATTACAGGAAATTGAACGCTCAGACAATCAGGGATGCCTACGCCTTACCAAACATTGAGGAAACCTTTACAGCTCTGACAGGATCGAGGTGGTTTTCTGTCATGGACTTGAAATCGGGGTTTTATCAGGTAGAGATGGAAGAGGAGGACAAACCCAAAACAGCCTTTGTCACTCCCATGGGATTTTGGGAATTTAATAGGATGCCGCAAGGGGTAACTAATGCTCCAAGCACATTTCAGAGGGTTATGGAAAAATGTATGGGCTCCTCAAATTTCAAGGAAGTTTTAGTTTTCCTAGATGACCTCATTGTGTTCTCTGCTACCCTTGAGGAACATGAGGAGAGGCTCATGCGAGTCCTGAACCGACTAAAAGAGTTTGGTCTCAAGTTGTCACCTGAAAAATGTCATTTCTTTATGAAGTCAGTAAGATACTTGGGACATGTTGTCTCGGAAAATGGTGTAGAAACTGACCCTGACAAGATTTCTGCGCTCACCACTTGGCCCAGGCCCAACAACATCAAGGAGCTGAAGTCCTTCCTTGGGTTTGCAGGGTATTATCGAAGATTTATCAGGGACTTCTCTAAAATTGTGAGGCCTCTTAATGATCTAACTGCTGGTTATATTCCTGCAAGAAGAAAATGCAAAACTAAGTCTTTCCTTAACACTGACCTTAAGTCACCATTTGCTGAGAGGTGGACAGCTGAGTGCGAGCAGGCATTCAGAATTCTCATTGAGAAGCTCACAACTGCTCCAATCCTCGGTTTTGCCAATCCTAAGCTGCCATATATTTTACATACAGATGCCAGTCTTAGTGGCCTTGGGGCGGCTCTGTATCAGCAACAAGATGGGAAGATGAGGGTCATTGCTTATGCCAGTAGGGGATTATCAAATTGTGAGAGGAGGTACCCTACTCACAAGCTGGAGTTTCTTGCCCTTAAGTGGGCAATTACTGACAAATTATCTGACTATCTTTATGGGGCTGAGTTTGTTGTCATTACTGATAACAACCCCTTGACCTACGTGTTAACATCTGCCAAACTTGATGCTGCAGGCCATCGGTGGCTAGCAGCCCTGTCCAATTTCAATTTCAGCATCCAGTATAGGGCTGGTAAAAGAAATCAAGATGCAGATGGCTTATCTAGGCGCCCGCATGACTTGGATGAGACAGACTACAGTGTTAAAGCTGAAGATGATAGGGTGCTCCAGTTCTTGTCAAAGATCCTACAGGAGGAGAGTGGGGCCACTTTTCCAAAAGAAGCGATCAATGCTGTTTGCCAGAGACACGAGGTAGACAAGGCTTTCAGTACAGAGGACAAGAATAATCACTCATCCGTTATTGTCGAATCCCTTGCCATGGATGTAAGTGCCATCCCAGCTGAGTTTACCCATGCTGATTTACTTTCAGGGTCCAGTACCCTTCCCAGAATTTCACAGCAGGAGTGGGCTGTTGAACAGAGAGCTGATCCAGCAATCAGCAGGGTCATTGACATTATCACTACAGGAAAACGTCTGTCCTACCGTACTAGACAGAATGAAGAAAGGGAAGTCCAACTCATGCTTCGAGTCCAGGATCAACTTGTAATTGAAAATGCTGTTCTTTACAGGAGGAGGATGAATAGGGGTGAAACAATTTTCCAGCTAGTTCTCCCCAGGAAGTATCGTGAGAGAGCTTTGGAAGGTCTCCATGATCTAGTAGGACACATGGGGTTTGAGAGGACTATAGATCTTGTCCGTGCGCGTTTCTATTGGCCAAAGATGTCCAAGGATGTGGATGAGAAGTTGAGGACTTGTGAAAGATGTGTACGACGTAAGGCTAAGGCTGAGAGAACTGCTCGTCTTGTAAATATTAGGACCAGCAGACCACTTGAGCTGGTCTGCATGGACTACCTGACTTTGGAACCTGATAGTCATGGCACAAAGAACATCCTGGTCATAACCGACCATTTTACTAAATATGCTATCGCAGTTCCCACCTCAGACCAGAAGGCCAAGACGGTAGCTAAGACATTATGGAACAGCTTCTTCATTCACTATGGCATACCCGAACGACTACATAGTGACCAAGGACGAGATTTTGAGTCGGCTGTAATCAAAGACCTGTGTCAGTTGTTGGGAATTAAGAAAACGAGGACTACTCCTTACCACCCACGTGGCAATCCTGTGGAGAGGTTTAACCGAACACTCTTGGAAATGCTTGGGACTCTTGAGGAGGAGAATAAAGTCAGGTGGCGGGACTACGTACAACCTTTGGTTCACGCTTATAATTGCACCAAAAATGATACTACAGGCTTTTCTCCTTATCAATTAATGTTTGGGAGACAGCCAAGCCTTCCTATCGATGTGGCTTTCGGACTCAACCCAGAAAGACAGAGTAGGGTTACTCACACTGATTTTGTGAAGAGGCTCAAGGAAAGTCTACGTGAGAGTTACAAGCTTGCAGTAGAGCATAGTGATAGAACCGCTCAGAAAAACAAGGAGAGGTATGACCTGAAGGTAAGAGAGACTATCCTGGATGAGGGAGACCGTGTCCTTGTCAAAAATGTTGGGGTACGGGGTAAACACAAGATAGCTGATCGTTGGAGTCGAACTGTGTACAGAATAGTTAAACGTATCAATGATTCTCCTGTCTATGTCATCACTCCTGTTAATGCTGATGGCCCTATTAGGACATTGCATCGTGACCTGCTCTTGCCTTGTGGCTTCTTAACTTCATCCACTGAAGCTGAAGTAGCTCAGCCAAAGCAGAAGAGAGAGACAGTGAAACCTGCTCAGAGTTCAACACCTGAGGGGAATGAAGAGCTAGAACATCCACGTGAGAGTGAGGAAGATGATTACTACTGTCCAGGGGACGTGCGGAAGGAGATGACGTTCCCGACAGTTACTGTTGTACATGAAATCCCTCAAACGTACTCCACATCCTCTTCACGTGGACAGTGGACCACACTGAGCCATGGGGACTCCAGATTGAGCCCGGAAGCTGAGGTGTTCCAACCCTCAAGGGACTGGCAATTGGAATGTCGTGAGGGCAAAGTTCCTAACTCCTCTGGAGGGAAGCCTGAAGGAGGTGGCGTTCCATCGGTTGATCAAGAGGATTCACCCGCCAGGATGAGCTCTGGAGTAGAGGATAATGCTGTGACTCAAGTCATACCTGAAGGCGAGATCACAAAAGTTTATGTGCATGGAGACGGAAAGGAGCTGGTGGGAGAAGAAGGACTTAACGACCTACTTAAAGGACATGAGCCTGAAGATACTAGAGGGAGCTTTACTGAAGAGCAGGGAGCAACGACAGTGAGGAGATCAACCAGATGTAGGGTAGAACCCGATCGACTTACTTACCAATCACTAGGAAATCCCTTGACCTTAGTCATGCACTCCATATTGAATGGTCTTGACCAGGCCTTTGCAAAGGTTTTAGACCTACCACAGACATTTCAGTTTTCGCCGCCTTTAGAGGTTGGTCGAGTGACTACTGTGTAAGTGGATAATGAGTACATGCCGGGACGCATGCACATTTAGAGGGGGTGGATGTAACCCACTTAAAGTGAGCAGGACCAAGGGTGTCGTGGTTCTCCAGTCCTATAGATGGCACTGTCTTTAATTCGGTTGAGCTTTTTTATCGCTATCGCCCGGGTTAACTGAGTTGTCTCTCTGATCGCGGGAAAAAAAAAGAAAGGGAGAGATAAGAGAAGCGGCTGCAGGTGAAAAAGCTGATTTATGCATCAGGTGAGAGAAGAGAAAGAAAGAAAGAAAAAAAAGGGTTTATGTTTAAAAGTAAATTTTAATTATTGTCATTGATAAGTGCACCAGAAGCGCTCGTGTTGCATTATCTAGTTGGGTTAACTTTCGAGCGATTCTCCGATTGGATTTCTTTTCTTTTCTTTGTTATATTCTGCGACATGTGATGGCGAGCCACCGATTCTACGTATTAGAGCTGTGAAGTGCCCAGCTACGTTCGAAACCAGTCAGCCTACCTCCCAGTCGGCGGATGCAGTTTTCTCCTGGGCGCAGATAAGATAGATGAGATCTCCTAATATATTTCTTTGTTTTATTTGTAAACTACTTGGTTAGTATTTTTATATATGTATACCAGAGAATTTAAAGTGAACTGAACTGCATATGTTCTGACGGACTATTGTAGGGAGGGAGGAATTGTTTATTCTTATTTCATTCTTATTTCGTTGTTCCGAACGTGATTGTCATTCTCGTGGAATATTGTTAATAAAAAATTGTTACTGTTTTTCCCTGTCGACTAGTGGTTGTGACCAATTCACTCCGAGAGTTGAACCTAGACCTAATTACTGACCCAGATATAAAAAGCCCACATTACGGCAACGTTAAAGTGTGGGGGTGATATTAACCTTGGTTACAATAAGAACACAGTCGTGCCAGATTCACCTGCGTCGTGGTGAGAAAAAGAAATGGAGGATACACGCATTTCTCTTAGCTGACAATTCTGCAGCAAGTGGACTGGCAAAGTGTACGTCTACATACACAATTTGCTCAAAGAGCGTAGTAGTACTTGAAGAAAAATCCAACCCGCACTGTAAAACCATGCTGCCTTCTGGTGTTGTTTACAAGTATCTGATGGAACGAACTTTTTTGGAGGCATTTATTGGAAAAGTCGACGGAGTTGTCAAGCATCCCGAAGCAGCACTTCCACTAGAAGGTCCCAGAGTTCTTGTGCTTCAAGCACTTCAATTTATAAATACTCCGTTGATCTTAACAGTTGTGTGAAATGAGCTGTCATCACTCCGTTTTTGCTTTAGCAATTTTTCCGGTCTTTCGGCGGAAAGCCGGTCTCTTGTGTTTGCATGGGTGGTTCAGTGGTAGAATTCTCGCCTGCCACGCGGGAGGCCCGGGTTCGATTCCCGGCCAATGCAAAGCGGCTCTTTTAATAACTGTACACTCAGCGCTGAACTCCAGCTAATTCAGTCTTATCTCAAGACAGGTACTCCACATTTCCGCTCAACCCCTGGCAAGCGGAGCCCTGAGGCTGGCTCATTACAGTTCCCCTAGCTAAAAACTACACAGAGGCATCTCAGCTTCACACTTCTGACCGCCTTCTTGCCCATCCTTGCATCTGTGCACTTTCTCACACATTCCACTGTCTGACATATTGTCTTTGTTGAGCAACAGTCTCGTGTTAGCTTGAGAAGAGCCTCTCACCTGACTCGTGTACCGTACTATGGCTTAAAATCGGACACTTCTCATAGCTTGCTGCTGCTCCAGGTTGACATTCACTGCATGTGGCTCAGGTGGGGAGATGGGCTCCAAAGAAAGAGGCAGAAAACGGCAAGAGCATAGCTCACGGTTGTGCCGGAATAGCTCAGTTGGGAGAGCGTTAGACTGAAGATCTAAAGGTCCCTGGTTCAATCACGGGTTCTGGCAGCACGTGACGTGAGTCTTGGAGCTCGTCTCCGCCTTGGGCTGCGATGTACCCGCTGGTTCCATGGTGTAATGGTTAGCACTCTGGGCTCTGAATCCAGCGATCCGAGTTCAAATCTCGGTGGGACCTGTCATGGGCTCAGTTTTGCGCCCCAAGGCGCACTCTTGCCCAAAAACGTTTCTTTTGCACTTTTTGCATGTGGTGTAGCCGACCTTTTCTGCCGCTTGGCCGGTTAGCTCAGCTGGTTAGAGCGTGGTGCTAATAACGCCAAGGTCGTGGGTTCGATCCCCATACGGGCCACGCTTTGTCTTTCTCCCGGTGGTCAGAGTGCTTGGAGATCAGAGGTAAGGAAAATGAAAGTGTCCGACGTGATTATAAGAACACAGTCGTGCCAGATTCACCTGCGTCGTGGTGAGAAAAAGAAATGGAGGATACACGCATTTCTCTTAGCTGACAATTCTGCAGCAAGTGGACTGGCAAAGTGTACGTCTACATACACAATTTGCTCAAAGAGCGTAGTAGTACTTGAAGAAAAATCCAACCCGCACTGTAAAACCATGCTGCCTTCTGGTGTTGTTTACAAGTATCTGATGGAACGAACTTTTTTGGAGGCATTTATTGGAAAAGTCGACGGAGTTGTCAAGCATCCCGAAGCAGCACTTCCACTAGAAGGTCCCAGAGTTCTTGTGCTTCAAGCACTTCAATTTATAAATACTCCGTTGATCTTAACAGTTGTGTGAAATGAGCTGTCATCACTCCGTTTTTGCTTTAGCAATTTTTCCGGTCTTTCGGCGGAAAGCCGGTCTCTTGTGTTTGCATGGGTGGTTCAGTGGTAGAATTCTCGCCTGCCACGCGGGAGGCCCGGGTTCGATTCCCGGCCAATGCAAAGCGGCTCTTTTAATAACTGTACACTCAGCGCTGAACTCCAGCTAATTCAGTCTTATCTCAAGACAGGTACTCCACATTTTCGCTCAACCCCTGGCAAGCGGAGCCCTGAGGCTGGCTCATTACAGTTCCCCTAGCTAAAAACTACACAGAGGCATCTCAGCTTCACACTTCTGACCGCCTTCTTGCCCATCCTTGCATCTGTGCACTTTCTCACACATTCCACTGTCTGACATATTGTCTTTGTTGAGCAACAGTCTCGTGTTAGCTTGAGAAGAGCCTCTCACCTGACTCGTGTACCGTACTATGGCTTAAAATCGGACACTTCTCATAGCTTGCTGCTGCTCCAGGTTGACATTCACTGCATGTGGCTCAGGTGGGGAGATGGGCTCCAAAGAAAGAGGCAGAAAACGGCAAGAGCATAGCTCACGGTTGTGCCGGAATAGCTCAGTTGGGAGAGCGTTAGACTGAAGATCTAAAGGTCCCTGGTTCAATCACGGGTTCTGGCAGCACGTGACGTGAGTCTTGGAGCTCGTCTCCGCCTTGGGCTGCGATGTACCCGCTGGTTCCATGGTGTAATGGTTAGCACTCTGGGCTCTGAATCCAGCGATCCGAGTTCAAATCTCGGTGGGACCTGTCATGGGCTCAGTTTTGCGCCCCAAGGCGCACTCTTGCCCAAAAACGTTTCTTTTGCACTTTTTGCATGTGGTGTAGCCGACCTTTTCTGCCGCTTGGCCGGTTAGCTCAGCTGGTTAGAGCGTGGTGCTAATAACGCCAAGGTCGTGGGTTCGATCCCCATACGGGCCACGCTTTGTCTTTCTCCCGGTGGTCAGAGTGCTTGGAGATCAGAGGTAAGGAAAATGAAAGTGTCCGACGTGATTATAAGAACACAGTCGTGCCAGATTCACCTGCGTCGTGGTGAGAAAAAGAAATGGAGGATACACGCATTTCTCTTAGCTGACAATTCTGCAGCAAGTGGACTGGCAAAGTGTACGTCTACATACACAATTTGCTCAAAGAGCGTAGTAGTACTTGAAGAAAAATCCAACCCGCACTGTAAAACCATGCTGCCTTCTGGTGTTGTTTACAAGTATCTGATGGAACGAACTTTTTTGGAGGCATTTATTGGAAAAGTCGACGGAGTTGTCAAGCATCCCGAAGCAGCACTTCCACTAGAAGGTCCCAGAGTTCTTGTGCTTCAAGCACTTCAATTTATAAATACTCCGTTGATCTTAACAGTTGTGTGAAATGAGCTGTCATCACTCCGTTTTTGCTTTAGCAATTTTTCCGGTCTTTCGGCGGAAAGCCGGTCTCTTGTGTTTGCATGGGTGGTTCAGTGGTAGAATTCTCGCCTGCCACGCGGGAGGCCCGGGTTCGATTCCCGGCCAATGCAAAGCGGCTCTTTTAATAACTGTACACTCAGCGCTGAACTCCAGCTAATTCAGTCTTATCTCAAGACAGGTACTCCACATTTTCGCTCAACCCCTGGCAAGCGGAGCCCTGAGGCTGGCTCATTACAGTTCCCCTAGCTAAAAACTACACAGAGGCATCTCAGCTTCACACTTCTGACCGCCTTCTTGCCCATCCTTGCATCTGTGCACTTTCTCACACATTCCACTGTCTGACATATTGTCTTTGTTGAGCAACAGTCTCGTGTTAGCTTGAGAAGAGCCTCTCACCTGACTCGTGTACCGTACTATGGCTTAAAATCGGACACTTCTCATAGCTTGCTGCTGCTCCAGGTTGACATTCACTGCATGTGGCTCAGGTGGGGAGATGGGCTCCAAAGAAAGAGGCAGAAAACGGCAAGAGCATAGCTCACGGTTGTGCCGGAATAGCTCAGTTGGGAGAGCGTTAGACTGAAGATCTAAAGGTCCCTGGTTCAATCACGGGTTCTGGCAGCACGTGACGTGAGTCTTGGAGCTCGTCTCCGCCTTGGGCTGCGATGTACCCGCTGGTTCCATGGTGTAATGGTTAGCACTCTGGGCTCTGAATCCAGCGATCCGAGTTCAAATCTCGGTGGGACCTGTCATGGGCTCAGTTTTGCGCCCCAAGGCGCACTCTTGCCCAAAAACGTTTCTTTTGCACTTTTTGCATGTGGTGTAGCCGACCTTTTCTGCCGCTTGGCCGGTTAGCTCAGCTGGTTAGAGCGTGGTGCTAATAACGCCAAGGTCATGGGTTCGATCCCCATACGGGCCATGCTTTCTCTTTCTCCCGGTGGTCGGAGTGCTTGGAGATCAGAGGTAAGGAAAATGAAAGTGTCCGACGTGATTATAAGAACACAGTCGTGCCAGATTCACCTGCGTCGTGGTGAGAAAAAGAAATGGAGGATACACGCATTTCTCTTAGCTGACAATTCTGCAGCAAGTGGACTGGCAAAGTGTACGTCTACATACACAATTTGCTCAAAGAGCGTAGTAGTACTTGAAGAAAAATCCAACCCGCACTGTAAAACCATGCTGCCTTCTGGTGTTGTTTACAAGTATCTGATGGAACGAACTTTTTTGGAGGCATTTATTGGAAAAGTCGACGGAGTTGTCAAGCATCCCGAAGCAGCACTTCCACTAGAAGGTCCCAGAGTTCTTGTGCTTCAAGCACTTCAATTTATAAATACTCCGTTGATCTTAACAGTTGTGTGAAATGAGCTGTCATCACTCCGTTTTTGCTTTAGCAATTTTTCCACTCTTTCAGCGGAAAGCCGGTCTCGTGTGTTTGCATGGGTGGTTCAGTGGTAGAATTCTCGCCTGCCACGCGGGAGGCCCGGGTTCAATTCCCGGCCAATGCAAAGCGGCTCTTTTAATAACTGTACACTCAGCGCTGAACTCCAGCTAATTCAGTCTTATCTCAAGACAGGTACTCCACATTTTCGCTCAACCCCTGGCAAGCGGAGCCCTGAGGCTGGCTCATTACAGTTCCCCTAGCTAAAAACTACACAGAGGCATCTCAGCTTCACACTTCTGACCGCCTTCTTGCCCATCCTTGCATCTGTGCACTTTCTCACACATTCCACTGTCTGACATATTGTCTTTGTTGAGCAACAGTCTCGTGTTAGCTTGAGAAGAGCCTCTCACCTGACTCGTGTACCGTACTATGGCTTAAAATCGGACACTTCTCATAGCTTGCTGCTGCTCCAGGTTGACATTCACTGCATGTGGCTCAGGTGGGGAGATGGGCTCCAAAGAAAGAGGCAGAAAACGGCAAGAGTGGAGCTCACGGTTGTGCCGGAATAGCTCAGTTGGGAGAGCGTTAGACTGAAGATCTAAAGGTCCCTGGTTCAATCACGGGTTCTGGCAGCACGTGACGTGAGTCTTGGAGCTCGTCTCCGCCTTGGGCTGCGATGTACCCGCTGGTTCCATGGTGTAATGGTTAGCACTCTGGGCTCTGAATCCAGCGATCCGAGTTCAAATCTCGGTGGGACCTGTCATGGGCTCAGTTTTGCGCCCCAAGGCGCACTCTTGCCCAAAAACGTTTCTTTTGCACTTTTTGCATGTGGTGTAGCCGACCTTTTCTGCCGCTTGGCCGGTTAGCTCAGCTGGTTAGAGCGTGGTGCTAATAACGCCAAGGTCATGGGTTCGATCCCCATACGGGCCATGCTTTGTCTTTCTCCCGGTGGTCGGAGTGCTTGGAGATCAGAGGTAAGGAAAATGAAAGTGTCCTACGTGATTATAAGAACACAGTCGTGCCAGATTCACCTGCGTCGTGGTGAGAAAATGAAATGGAGGATACACGCATTTCTCTTAGCTGACAATTCTGCAGCAAGTGGACTGGCAAAGTGTACGTCTACATACACAATTTGCTCAAAGAGCGTAGTAGTACTTGAAGAAAAATCCAACCCGCACTGTAAAACCATGCTGCCTTCTGGTGTTGTTTACAAGTATCTGATGGAACGAACTTTTTTGGAGGCATTTATTGGAAAAGTCGACGGAGTTGTCAAGCATCCCGAAGCAGCACTTCCACTAGAAGGTCCCAGAGTTCTTGTGCTTCAAGCACTTCAATTTATAAATACTCCGTTGATCTTAACAGTTGTGTGAAATGAGCTGTCATCACTCCGTTTTTGCTTTAGCAATTTTTCCGGTCTTTCGGCGGAAAGCCGGTCTCTTGTGTTTGCATGGGTGGTTCAGTAGTAGAATTCTCGCCTGCCACGCGGGAGGCCCGGGTTCGATTCCCGGCCAATGCAAAGCGGCTCTTTTAATAACTGTACACTCAGCGCTGAACTCCAGCTAATTCAGTCTTATCTCAAGACAGGTACTCCACATTTCCGCTCAACCCCTGGCAAGCGGAGCCCTGAGGCTGGCTCATTACAGTTCCCCTAGCTAAAAACTACACAGAGGCATCTCAGCTTCACACTTCTGACCGCCTTCTTGCCCATCCTTGCATCTGTGCACTTTCTCACACATTCCACTGTCTGACATATTGTCTTTGTTGAGCAACAGTCTCGTGTTAGCTTGAGAAGAGCCTCTCACCTGACTCGTGTACCGTACTATGGCTTAAAATCGGACACTTCTCATAGCTTGCTGCTGCTCCAGGTTGACATTCACTGCATGTGGCTCAGGTGGGGAGATGGGCTCCAAAGAAAGAGGCAGAAAACGGCAAGAGTGGAGCTCACGGTTGTGCCGGAATAGCTCAGTTGGGAGAGCGTTAGACTGAAGATCTAAAGGTCCCTGGTTCAATCACGGGTTCTGGCAGCACGTGACGTGAGTCTTGGAGCTCGTCTCCGCCTTGGGCTGCGATGTACCCGCTGGTTCCATGGTGTAATGGTTAGCACTCTGGGCTCTGAATCCAGCGATCCGAGTTCAAATCTCGGTGGGACCTGTCATGGGCTCAGTTTTGCGCCCCAAGGCGCACTCTTGCCCAAAAACGTTTCTTTTGCACTTTTTGCATGTGGTGTAGCCGACCTTTTCTGCCGCTTGGCCGGTTAGCTCAGCTGGTTAGAGCGTGGTGCTAATAACGCCAAGGTCATGGGTTAGATCCCCATACGGGCCATGCTTTCTCTTTCTCCCGGTGGTCGGAGTGCTTGGAGATCAGAGGTAAGGAAAATGAAAGTGTCCGACGTGATTATAAGAACACAGTCGTGCCAGATTCACCTGCGTCGTGGTGAGAAAAAGAAATGGAGGATACACGCATTTCTCTTAGCTGACAATTCTGCAGCAAGTGGACTGGCAAAGTGTACGTCTACATACACAATTTGCTCAAAGAGCGTAGTAGTACTTGAAGAAAAATCCAACCCGCACTGTAAAACCATGCTGCCTTCTGGTGTTGTTTACAAGTATCTGATGGAACGAACTTTTTTGGAGGCATTTATTGGAAAAGTCGACGGAGTTGTCAAGCATCCCGAAACAGCACTTCCACTAGAAGGTCCCAGAGTTCTTGTGCTTCAAGCACTTCAATTTATAAATACTCCGTTGATCTTAACAGTTGTGTGAAATGAGCTGTCATCACTCCGTTTTTGCTTTAGCAATTTTTCCGGTCTTTCGGCGGAAAGCCGGTCTCTTGTGTTTGCATGGGTGGTTCAGTGGTAGAATTCTCGCCTGCCACGCGGGAGGCCCGGGTTCGATTCCCGGCCAATGCAAAGCGGCTCTTTTAATAACTGTACACTCAGCGCTGAACTCCAGCTAATTCAGTCTTATCTCAAGACAGGTACTCCACATTTCGGCTCAACCCCTGGCAAGCGGAGCCCTGAGGCTGGCTCATTACAGTTCCCCTAGCTAAAAACTACACAGAGGCATCTCAGCTTCACACTTCTGACCGCCTTCTTGCCCATCCTTGCATCTGTGCACTTTCTCACACATTCCACTGTCTGACATATTGTCTTTGTTGAGCAACAGTCTCGTGTTAGCTTGAGAAGAGCCTCTCACCTGACTCGTGTACCGTACTATGGCTTAAAATCGGACACTTCTCATAGCTTGCTGCTGCTCCAGGTTGACATTCACTGCATGTGGCTCAGGTGGGGAGATGGGCTCCAAAGAAAGAGGCAGAAAACGGCAAGAGTGGAGCTCACGGTTGTGCCGGAATAGCTCAGTTGGGAGAGCGTTAGACTGAAGATCTAAAGGTCCCTGGTTCAATCCCGGGTTCTGGCAGCACGTGATGTGAGTCTTGGAGCTCGTCTCCGCCTTGGGCTGCGATGTACCCGCTGGTTCCATGGTGTAATGGTTAGCACTCTGGGCTCTGAATCCAGCGATCCGAGTTCAAATCTCGGTGGGACCTGTCATGGGCTCAGTTTTGCGCCCCAAGGCGCACTCTTGCCCAAAAACGTTTCTTTTGCACTTTTTGCATGTGGTGTAGCCGACCTTTTCTGCCGCTTGGCTGGTTAGCTCAGCTGGTTAGAGCGTGGTGCTAATAACGCCAAGGTCATGGGTTCGATCCCCATACGGGCCACGCTTTGTCTTTCTCCCGGTGGTCGGAGTGCTTGGAGATCAGAGGTAAGGAAAATGAAAGTGTCCGACGTGATTATAAGAACACAGTCGTGCCAGATTCACCTGCGTCGTGGTGAGAAAAAGAAATGGAGGATACACGCATTTCTCTTAGCTGACAATTCTGCAGCAAGTGGACTGGCAAAGTGTACGTCTACATACACAATTTGCTCAAAGAGCGTAGTAGTACTTGAAGAAAAATCCAACCCGCACTGTAAAACCATGCTGCCTTCTGGTGTTGTTTACAAGTATCTGATGGAACGAACTTTTTTGGAGGCATTTATTGGAAAAGTCGACGGAGTTGTCAAGCATCCCGAAGCAGCACTTCCACTAGAAGGTCCCAGAGTTCTTGTGCTTCAAGCACTTCAATTTATAAATACTCCGTTGATCTTAACAGTTGTGTGAAATGAGCTGTCATCACTCCGTTTTTGCTTTAGCAATTTTTCCGGTCTTTCGGCGGAAAGCCGGTCTCTTGTGTTTGCATGGGTGGTTCAGTGGTAGAATTCTTGCCTGCCACGCGGGAGGCCCGGGTTCGATTCCCGGCCAATGCAAAGCGGCTCTTTTAATAACTGTACACTCAGCGCTGAACTCCAGCTAATTCAGTCTTATCTCAAGACAGGTACTCCACATTTCCGCTCAACCCCTGGCAAGCGGAGCCCTGAGGCTGGCTCATTACAGTTCCCCTAGCTAAAAACTACACAGAGGCATCTCAGCTTCACACTTCTGACCGCCTTCTTGCCCATCCTTGCATCTGTGCACTTTCTCACACATTCCACTGTCTGACATATTGTCTTTGTTGAGCAACAGTCTCGTGTTAGCTTGAGAAGAGCCTCTCACCTGACTCGTGTACCGTACTATGGCTTAAAATCGGACACTTCTCATAGCTTGCTGCTGCTCCAGGTTGACATTCACTGCATGTGGCTCAGGTGGGGAGATGGGCTCCAAAGAAAGAGGCAGAAAACGGCAAGAGTGGAGCTCACGGTTGTGCCGGAATAGCTCAGTTGGGAGAGCGTTAGACTGAAGATCTAAAGGTCCCTGGTTCAATCCCGGGTTCTGGCAGCACGTGACATGAGTCTTGGAGCTCGTCTCCGCCTTGGGCTGCGATGTACCAGCTGGTTCCATGGTGTAATGGTTAGCACTCTGGGCTCTGAATCCAGCGATCCGAGTTCAAATCTCGGTGGGACCTGTCATGGGCTCAGTTTTGCGCCCCAAGGCGCACTCTTGCCCAAAAACGTTTCTTTTCCACTTTTTGCATGTGGTGTAGCCGACCTTTTCTGCCGCTTAGCCGGTTAGCTCAGCTGGTTAGAGCGTGGTGCTAATAACGCCAAGGTCATGGGTTCGATCCCCATACGGGCCACGCTTTCTCTTTCTCCCGGTGGTCGGAGTGCTTGGAGATCAGAGGTAGGGAAAATGAAAGTGTCCGACGTGATGATAAGAACACAGTCGTGCCAGATTCAACTGCGTCGTGGTGAGAAAAAGAAATGGAGGATACACGCATTTCTCTTAGCTGACAATTCTGCAGCAATTGGACTGGCAAAGTGTACGTCAACATACCCAATTTGCTCAAAGAGCGTAGTAGTTTTTGAAGAAAAATCCAACCCGCACTGTAAAACCATGCTGCCTTCTGGTGTTGTTTACAACTTTCTGATGAAACGAGCTTTTTTGGAGGCATTTATTGGAAAAGTCGACGGAGTTGTCAAGCATCCCGAAGCAGCACTTCCACTAGAAGGTCCCAGAGTTCTTGTGCTTCAAGCAATTCAATTTATAAATACTCCGTTGATCTTAACAGTTGTGTGAAATGAGCTGTTATCACTCCGTTTTTGCTTTAGCAATTTTTCCGGTCTTTTGGCGGAAAGCCAGTCTCGTGTGTTTGCATTGGTGGTTCAGTGGTAGAATTCTCGCCTGCCACGCGGGAGGCCCGGGTTCGATTCCCGGCCAATGCAAAGCGGCTCTTTTAATAACTGTACACTCAGCGCTGAACTCCAGCTAATTCAGTCTTATCTCAAGACAGGTACTCCACATTTCCGCTCAACCCCTGGCAAGCGGAGCCCTGAGGCTTGCTCATTACAGTTCCCCTAGCTAAAAACTACACAGAGGCATCTCAGCTTCACACTTCTGACCGCCTTCTTGCCCATCCTTGCATCTGTGCACTTTCTCACACATTCCACTGTCTGACATATTGTCTTTGTTGAGCAACAGTCTCGTGTTAGCTTGAGAAGAGCCTCTCACCTGACTCGTGTACCGTACTATGGCTTAAAATCGGACACTTCTCATAGCTTGCTGCTGCTCCAGGTTGACATTCACTGCATGTGGCTCAGGTGGGGAGATGGGCTCCAAAGAAAGAGGCAGAAAACGGAAAGAGTGGAGCTCACGGTTGTGCCGGAATAGCTCAGTTGGGCGAGCGTTAGACTGAAGATCTAAAGGTCCCTGGTTCAATCCCGGGTTCTGGCAGCACGTGACGTGAGTCTTGGAGCTCGTCTCCGCCTTGGGCTGCGATGTACCCGCTGGTTCCATGGTGTAATGGTTAGCACTCTGGGCTCTGAATCCAGCGATCCGAGTTCAAATCTCGGTGGGACCTGTCATGGGCTCAGTTTTGCGCCCCAAGGCGCACTCTTGCCCAAAAACGTTTCTTTTGCACTTTTTGCATGTGGTGTAGCCGACCTTTTCTACCGCTTGGCTGGTTAGCTCAGCTGGTTAGAGCGTGGTGCTAATAACGCCAAGGTCGTGGGTTCGATCCCCATACGGGCCACGCTTTCTCTTTCTCCCGGTGGTTGGAGTGCTTGGAGATCAGAGGTAGGGAAAATGAAAGTGTCCGACGTGATGATGAGAACACAGTCGTGCCAGATTCAACTGCGTCGTGGTGAGAAAAAGAAATGGAGGATACACGCATTTCTCTTAGCTGACAATTCTGCAGCAATTGGACTGGCAAAGTGTACGTCAACATACCCAATTTGCTCAAAGAGCGTAGTAGTTTTTGAAGAAAAATCCAACCCGCACTGTAAAACCATGCTGCCTTCTGGTGTTGTTTACAACTTTCTGATGAAACGAGCTTTTTTGGAGGCATTTATTGGAAAAGTCGACGGAGTTGTCAAGCATCCCGAAGCAGCACTTCCACTAGAAGGTCCCAGAGTTCTTGTGCTTCAAGCACTTCAATTTATAAATACTCCGTTGATCTTAACAGTTGTGTGAAATGAGCTGTTATCACTCCGTTTTTGCTTTAGCAATTTTTCCGGTCTTTTGGCGGAAAGCCAGTCTCGTGTGTTTGCATTGGTGGTTCAGTGGTAGAATTCTCGCCTGCCACGCGGGAGGCCCGGGTTCGATTCCCGGCCAATGCAAAGCGGCTCTTTTAATAACTGTACACTCAGCGCTGAACTCCAGCTAATTCAGTCTTATCTCAAGACAGGTACTCCACATTTCCGCTCAACCCCTGGCAAGCGGAGCCCTGAGGCTTGCTCATTACAGTTCCCCTAGCTAAAAACTACACAGAGGCATCTCAGCTTCACACTTCTGACCGCCTTCTTGCCCATCCTTGCATCTGTGCACTTTCTCACACATTCCACTGTCTGACATATTGTCTTTGTTGAGCAACAGTCTCGTGTTAGCTTGAGAAGAGCCTCTCACCTGACTCGTGTACCGTACTATGGCTTAAAATCGGACACTTCTCATAGCTTGCTGCTGCTCCAGGTTGACATTCACTGCATGTGGCTCAGGTGGGGAGATGGGCTCCAAAGAAAGAGGCAGAAAACGGAAAGAGTGGAGCTCACGGTTGTGCCGGAATAGCTCAGTTGGGCGAGCGTTAGACTGAAGATCTAAAGGTCCCTGGTTCAATCCCGGGTTCTGGCAGCACGTGACGTGAGTCTTGGAGCTTGTCTCCGCCTTGGGCTGCGATGTACCCGCTGGTTCCCTGGTGTAATGGTTAGCGCTCTGAATCCAGCGATCCGAGTTCAAATCTCGGTGGGACCTGTCATGGGCTCAGTTTTGCGCCCCAAGGCGCACTCTTGCCCAAAAACGTTTCTTTTGCACTTTTTGCATGTGGTGTAGCCAACCTTTTCTGCCGCTTGGCCGGTTAGCTCAGCTGGTTAGAGCGTGGTGCTAATAACGCCAAGGTCATGGGTTCGATCCCCATACGGGCCACGCTTTCTCTTTCTCCCGGTGGTCGGAGTGCTTGGAGATCAGAGGTAGGGAAAATGAAAGTGTCCGACGTGATGATAAGAACACAGTCGTGCCAGATTCACCTGCGTCGTGGTGAGAAAAAGAAATGGAGGATACACGCATTTCTCTTAGCTGACAATTCTGCAGCAAGTGGACTGGCAAAGTGTACGTCTACATACACAATTTGCTCAAAGAGCGTAGTAGTACTTGAAGAAAAATCCAACCCGCACTGTAAAACCATGCTGCCTTCTGGTGTTGTTTACAAGTATCTGATGGAACGAACTTTTTTGGAGGCATTTATTGGAAAAGTCGACGGAGTTGTCAAGCATCCCGAAGCAGCACTTCCACTAGAAGGTCCCAGAGTTCTTGTGCTTCAAGCACTTCAATTTATAAATACTCCGTTGATCTTAACAGTTGTGTGAAATGAGCTGTCATCACTCCGTTTTTGCTTTAGCAATTTTTCCAGTCTTTCGGCGGAAAGCCGGTCTCTTGTGTTTGCATGGGTGGTTCAGTGGTAGAATTCTCGCCTGCCACGCGGGAGGCCCGGGTTCGATTCCCGGCCAATGCAAAGCGGCTCTTTTAATAACTGTACACTCAGCGCTGAACTCCAGCTAATTCAGTCTTATCTCAAGACAGGTACTCCACATTTCCGCTCAACCCCTGGCAAGCGGAGCCCTGAGGCTGGCTCATTACAGTTCCCCTAGCTAAAAACTACACAGAGGCATCTCAGCTTCACACTTCTGACCGCCTTCTTGCCCATCCTTGCATCTGTGCACTTTCTCACACATTCCACTGTCTGACATATTGTCTTTGTTGAGCAACAGTCTCGTGTTAGCTTGAGAAGAGCCTCTCACCTGACTCGTGTACCGTACTATGGCTTAAAATCGGACACTTCTCATAGCTTGCTGCTGCTCCAGGTTGACATTCACTGCATGTGGCTCAGGTGGGGAGATGGGCTCCAAAGAAAGAGGCAGAAAACGGCAAGAGTGGAGCTCATGGTTGTGCCGGAATAGCTCAGTTGGGAGAGCGTTAGACTGAAGATCTAAAGGTCCCTGGTTCAATCCCGGGTTCTGGCAGCACGTGACGTGAGTCTTGGAGCTCGTCTCCGCCTTGGGCTGCGATGTACCCGCTGGTTCCATGGTGTAATGGTTAGCACTCTGGGCTCTGAATCCAGCGATCCGAGTTCAAATCTCGGTGGGACCTGTCATGGGCTCAGTTTTGCGCCCCAAGGCGCACTCTTGCCCAAAAACGTTTCTTTTGCACTTTTTGCATGTGGTGTAGCCGACCTTTTCTGCCGCTTGGCTGGTTAGCTCAGCTGGTTAGAGCGTGGTGCTAATAACGCCAAGGTCATGGGTTCGATCCCCATACGGGCCACGCTTTCTCTTTCTCCCGGTGGTCGGAGTGCTTGGAGATCAGAGGTAGGGAAAATGAAAGTGTCCGACGTGATGATAAGAACACAGTCGTGCCAGATTCAACTGCGTCGTGGTGAGAAAAAGAAATGGAGGATACACGCATTTCTCTTAGCTGACAATTCTGCAGCAATTGGACTGGCAAAGTGTACGTCAACATACACAATTTGCTCAAAGAGCGTAGTAGTTTTTGAAGAAAAATCCAACCCGCACTGTAAAACCATGCTGCCTTCTGGTGTTGTTTACAACTTTCTGATGAAACGAGCTTTTTTGGAGGCATTTATTGGAAAAGTCGACGGAGTTGTCAAGCATCCCGAAGCAGCACTTCCACTAGAAGGTCCCAGAGTTCTTGTGCTTCAAGCACTTCAATTTATAAATACTCCGTTGATCTTAACAGTTGTGTGAAATGAGCTGTTATCACTCCGTTTTTGCTTTAGCAATTTTTCCGGTCTTTTGGCGGAAAGCCAGTCTCGTGTGTTTGCATTGGTGGTTCAGTGGTAGAATTCTCGCCTGCCACGCGGGAGGCCCGGGTTCGATTCCCGGCCAATGCAAAGCGGCTCTTTTAATAACTGTACACTCAGCGCTGAACTCCAGCTAATTCAGTCTTATCTCAAGACAGGTACTCCACATTTCCGCTCAACCCCTGGCAAGCGGAGCCCTGAGGCTTGCTCATTACAGTTCCCCTAGCTAAAAACTACACAGAGGCATCTCAGCTTCACACTTCTGACCGCCTTCTTGCCCATCCTTGCATCTGTGCACTTTCTCACACATTCCACTGTCTGACATATTGTCTTTGTTGAGCAACAGTCTCGTGTTAGCTTGAGAAGAGCCTCTCACCTGACTCGTGTACCGTACTATGGCTTAAAATCGGACACTTCTCATAGCTTGCTGCTGCTCCAGGTTGACATTCACTGCATGTGGCTCAGGTGGGGAGATGGGCTCCAAAGAAAGAGGCAGAAAACGGAAAGAGTGGAGCTCACGGTTGTGCCGGAATAGCTCAGTTGGGCGAGCGTTAGACTGAAGATCTAAAGGTCCCTGGTTCAATCCCGGGTTCTGGCAGCACGTGACGTGAGTCTTGGAGCTTGTCTCCGCCTTGGGCTGCGATGTACCCGCTGGTTCCCTGGTGTAATGGTTAGCGCTCTGAATCCAGCGATCCGAGTTCAAATCTCGGTGGGACCTGTCATGGGCTCAGTTTTGCGCCCCAAGGCGCACTCTTGCCCAAAAACGTTTCTTTTGCACTTTTTGCATGTGGTGTAGCCGACCTTTTCTGCCGCTTGGCCGGTTAGCTCAGCTGGTTAGAGCGTGGTGCTAATAACGCCAAGGTCATGGGTTCGATCCCCATACGGGCTGCGCTTTCTCTTTCTCCCGGTGGTCGGAGTGCTTGGAGATCAGAGGTAGGGAAAATGAAAGTGTCCGACGTGATGATAAGAACACAGTCGTGCCAGATTCACCTGCGTCGTGGTGAGAAAAAGAAATGGAGGATACACGCATTTCTCTTAGCTGACAATTCTGCAGCAAGTGGACTGGCAAAGTGTACGTCTACATACACAATTTGCTCAAAGAGCGTAGTAGTACTTGAAGAAAAATCCAACCCGCACTGTAAAACCATGCTGCCTTCTGGTGTTGTTTACAAGTATCTGATGGAACGAACTTTTTTGGAGGCATTTATTGGAAAAGTCGACGGAGTTGTCAAGCATCCCGAAGCAGCACTTCCACTAGAAGGTCCCAGAGTTCTTGTGCTTCAAGCACTTCAATTTATAAATACTCCGTTGATCTTAACAGTTGTGTGAAATGAGCTGTCATCACTCCGTTTTTGCTTTAGCAATTTTTCCGGTCTTTCGGCGGAAAGCCGGTCTCTTGTGTTTGCATGGGTGGTTCATTGGTAGAATTCTCGCCTGCCATGCGGGAGGCCCGGGTTCGATTCCCGGCCAATGCAAAGCGGCTCTTTTAATAACTGTACACTCAGCGCTGAACTCCAGCTAATTCAGTCTTATCTCAAGACAGGTACTCCACATTTCCGCTCAACCCCTGGCAAGCGGAGCCCTGAGGCTGGCTCATTACAGTTCCCCTAGCTAAAAACTACACAGAGGCATCTCAGCTTCACACTTCTGACCGCCTTCTTGCCCATCCTTGCATCTGTGCACTTTCTCACACATTCCACTGTCTGACATATTGTCTTTGTTGAGCAACAGTCTCGTGTTAGCTTGAGAAGAGCCTCTCACCTGACTCGTGTACCGTACTATGGCTTAAAATCGGACACTTCTCATAGCTTGCTGCTGCTCCAGGTTGACATTCACTGCATGTGGCTCAGGTGGGGAGATGGACTCCAAAGAAAGAGGCAGAAAACGGCAAGAGTGGAGCTCACGGTTGTGCCGGAATAGCTCAGTTGGGAGAGCGTTAGACTGAAGATCTAAAGGTCCCTGGTTCAATCCCGGGTTCTGGCAGCACGTGACGTGAGTCTTGGAGCTCGTCTCCGCCTTGGGCTGCGATGTACCCGCTGGTTCCATGGTGTAATGGTTAGCACTCTGGGCTCTGAATCCAGCGATCTGAGTTCAAATCTCGGTGGGACCTGTCATGGGCTCAGTTTTGCGCCCCAAGGCGCACTCTTGCCCAAAAACGTTTCTTTTGCACTTTTTGCATGTGGTGTAGCCGACCTTTTCTGCCGCTTGGCTGGTTAGCTCAGCTGGTTAGAGCGTGGTGCTAATAACGCCAAGGTCATGGGTTCGATCCCCATACGGGCCACGCTTTCTCTTTCTCCCGGTGGTCGGAGTGCTTGGAGATCAGAGGTAGGGAAAATGAAAGTGTCCGACGTGATGATAAGAACACAGTCGTGCCAGATTCAACTGCGTCGTGGTGAGAAAAAGAAATGGAGGATACACGCATTTCTCTTAGCTGACAATTCTGCAGCAATTGGACTGGCAAAGTGTACGTCAACATACCCAATTTGCTCAAAGAGCGTAGTAGTTTTTGAAGAAAAATCCAACCCGCACTGTAAAACCATGCTGCCTTCTGGTGTTGTTTACAACTTTCTGATGAAACGAGCTTTTTTGGAGGCATTTATTGGAAAAGTCGACGGAGTTGTCAAGCATCCCGAAGCAGCACTTCCACTAGAAGGTCCCAGAGTTCTTGTGCTTCAAGCACTTCAATTTATAAATACTCCGTTGATCTTAACAGTTGTGTGAAATGAGCTGTTATCACTCCGTTTTTGCTTTAGCAATTTTTCCGGTCTTTTGGCGGAAAGCCAGTCTCGTGTGTTTGCATTGGTGGTTCAGTGGTAGAATTCTCGCCTGCCACGCGGGAGGCCCGGGTTCGATTCCCGGCCAATGCAAAGCGGCTCTTTTAATAACTGTACACTCAGCGCTGAACTCCAGCTAATTCAGTCTTATCTCAAGACAGGTACTCCACATTTCCGCTCAACCCCTGGCAAGCGGAGCCCTGAGGCTTGCTCATTACAGTTCCCCTAGCTAAAAACTACACAGAGGCATCTCAGCTTCACACTTCTGACCGCCTTCTTGCCCATCCTTGCATCTGTGCACTTTCTCACACATTCCACTGTCTGACATATTGTCTTTGTTGAGCAACAGTCTCGTGTTAGCTTGAGAAGAGCCTCTCACCTGACTCGTGTACCGTACTATGGCTTAAAATCGGACACTTCTCATAGCTTGCTGCTGCTCCAGGTTGACATTCACTGCATGTGGCTCAGGTGGGGAGATGGGCTCCAAAGAAAGAGGCAGAAAACGGAAAGAGTGGAGCTCACGGTTGTGCCGGAATAGCTCAGTTGGGCGAGCGTTAGACTGAAGATCTAAAGGTCCCTGGTTCAATCCCGGGTTCTGGCAGCACGTGACGTGAGTCTTGGAGCTTGTCTCCGCCTTGGGCTGCGATGTACCCGCTGGTTCCCTGGTGTAATGGTTAGCGCTCTGAATCCAGCGATCCGAGTTCAAATCTCGGTGGGACCTGTCATGGGCTCAGTTTTGCGCCCCAAGGCGCACTCTTGCCCAAAAACGTTTCTTTTGCACTTTTTGCATGTGGTGTAGCCGACCTTTTCTGCCGCTTGGCTGGTTAGCTCAGCTGGTTAGAGCGTGGTGCTAATAACGCCAAGGTCATGGGTTCGATCCCCATACGGGCCACGCTTTCTCTTTCTCCCGGTGGTCGGAGTGCTTGGAGATCAGAGGTAGGGAAAATGAAAGTGTCCGACGTGATGATAAGAACACAGTCGTGCCAGATTCACCTGCGTCGTGGTGAGAAAAAGAAATGGAGGATACACGCATTTCTCTTAGCTGACAATTCTGCAGCAAGTGGACTGGCAAAGTGTACGTCTACATACACAATTTGCTCAAAGAGCGTAGTAGTTCTTGAAGAAAAATCCAACCCGCACTGTAAAACCATGCTGCCTTCTGGTGTTGTTTACAAGTTTCTGATGGAACGAGCTTTTTTGGAGTCATTTATTGGAAAAGTCGACGGAGTTGTCAAGCATCCTGAAGCAGCACTTCCACTAGAAGGTCCCAGAGTTCTTGTGCTTTAAGCACTTCAATTTATAAATACTCCGTTGATCTTAACAGTTGTGTGAAATGAGCTGTCATCACTCCGTTTTTGCTTTAGCAATTTTTCCGGTCTTTCGGCGGAAAGCCGGTCTCGTGTGTTTGCATTGGTGGTTCAGTGGTAGAATTCTCGCCTGCCATGCGGTAGGCCCGGGTTCGTTTCCCGGCCAATGCAAAGCGGCTCTTTTAATAACTGTACACTCAGCGCTGAACTCCAGCTAATTCAGTCTTATCTCAAGACAGGTACTCCACATTTCCGCTCAACCCCTGGCAAGCGGAGCCCTGAGGCTGGCTCATTACAGTTCCCCTAGCTAAAAACTACACAGAGGCATCTCAGCTTCACACTTCTGACCGCCTTCTTGCCCATCCTTGCATCTGTGCACTTTCTCACACATTCCACTGTCTGACATATTGTCTTTGTTGAGCAACAGTCTCGTGTTAGCTTGAGAAGAGCCTCTCACCTGACTCGTGTACCGTACTATGGCTTAAAATCGGACACTTCTCATAGCTTGCTGCTGCTCCAGGTTGACATTCACTGCATGTGGCTCAGTTGGGGAGATGGGCTCCAAAGAAAGAGGCAGAAAACGGCAAGAGTGGAGCTCACGGTTGTGCCGGAATAGCTCAGTTGGGAGAGCGTTAGACTGAAGAGCTAAAGGTCCCTGGTTCAATCCCGGGTTCTGGCAGCACGTGACGTGAGTCTTGGAGCTCGTCTCCGCCTTGGGCTGCGATGTACCCGCTGGTTCCATGGTGTAATGGTTAGCACTCTGGGCTCTGAATCCAGCGATCCGAGTTCAAATCTCGGTGGGACCTGTCATGGGCGCAGTTTTGCGCCCCAAGGCGCACTCTTGCCCAAAAACGTTTCTTTTGCACTTTTTACATGTGGTGTAGCCGACCTTTTCTGCCGCTTGGCCGGTTAGCTCAGCTGGTTAGAGCATGGTGCTAATAACGCCAAGGTCATGGGTTCGATCCCCATACGGGCCACGCTTTCTCTTTCTCCCGGTGGTCGGAGTGCTTGGAGATCAGAGGTAGGGAAAATGAAAGTGTCCGACGTGATGATAAGAACACAGTCGTGCCAGATTCAACTGCGTCGTGGTGAGAAATAGAAATGGAGGATACACGCATTTCTCTTAGCTGACAATTCTGCAGCAATTGGACTGGCAAAGTGTACGTCAACATACACAATTTGCTCAAAGAGCGTAGTAGTTTTTGAAGAAAAATCCAACCCGCACTGTAAAACCATGCTGCCTTCTGGTGTTGTTTACAACTTTCTGATGAAACGAGCTTTTTTGGAGGCATTTATTGGAAAAGTCGACGGAGTTGTCAAGCATCCCGAAGCAGCACTTCCACTAGAAGGTCCCAGAGTTCTTGTGCTTCAAGCACTTCAATTTATAAATACTCCGTTGATCTTAACAGTTGTGTGAAATGAGCTGTTATCACTCCGTTTTTGCTTTAGCAATTTTTCCGGTCTTTTGGCGGAAAGCCAGTCTCGTGTGTTTGCATTGGTGGTTCAGTGGTAGAATTCTCGCCTGCCACGCGGGAGGCCCGGGTTCGATTCCCGGCCAATGCAAAGCGGCTCTTTTAATAACTGTACACTCAGCGCTGAACTCCAGCTAATTCAGTCTTATCTCAAGACAGGTACTCCACATTTCCGCTCAACCCCTGGCAAGCGGAGCCCTGAGGCTGGCTCATTACAGTTCCCCTAGCTAAAAACTACACAGAGGCATCTCAGCTTCACACTTCTGACCGCCTTCTTGCCCATCCTTGCATCTGTGCACTTTCTCACACATTCCACTGTCTGACATATTGTCTTTGTTGAGCAACAGTCTCGTGTTAGCTTGAGAAGAGCCTCTCACCTGACTCGTGTACCGTACTATGGCTTAAAATCGGACACTTCTCATAGCTTGCTGCTGCTCCAGGTTGACATTCACTGCATGTGGCTCAGGTGGGGAGATGGGCTCCAAAGAAAGAGGCAGAAAACGGAAAGAGTGGAGCTCACGGTTGTGCCGGAATAGCTCAGTTGGGCGAGCGTTAGACTGAAGATCTAAAGGTCCCTGGTTCAATCCCGGGTTCTGGCAGCACGTGACGTGAGTCTTGGAGCTTGTCTCCGCCTTGGGCTGCGATGTACCCGCTGGTTCCCTGGTGTAATGGTTAGCGCTCTGAATCCAGCGATCCGAGTTCAAATCTCGGTGGGACCTGTCATGGGCTCAGTTTTGCGCCCCAAGGCGCACTCTTGCCCAAAAACGTTTCTTTTGCACTTTTTGCATGTGGTGTAGCCGACCTTTTCTGCCGCTTGGCCGGTTAGCTCAGCTGGTTAGAGCGTGGTGCTAATAACGCCAAGGTCATGGGTTCGATCCCCATACGGGCCACGCTTTCTCTTTCTCCCGGTGGTCGGAGTGCTTGGAGATCAGAGGTAGGGAAAATGAAAGTGTCCGACGTGATGATAAGAACACAGTCGTGCCAGATTCACCTGCGTCGTGGTGAGAAAAAGAAATGGAGGATACACGCATTTCTCTTAGCTGACAATTCTGCAGCAAGTGGACTGGCAAAGTGTACGTCTACATACACAATTTGCTCAAAGAGCGTAGTAGTTCTTGAAGAAAAATCCAACCCGCACTGTAAAACCATGCTGCCTTCTGGTGTTGTTTACAAGTTTCTGATGGAACGAGCTTTTTTGGAGGCATTTATTGGAAAAGTCGACGGAGTTGTCAAGCATCCCGAAGCAGCACTTCCACTAGAAGGTCCCAGAGTTCTTGTGCTTTAAGCACTTCAATTTATAAATACTCCGTTGATCTTAACAGTTGTGTGAAATGAGCTGTCATCACTCCGTTTTTGCTTTAGCAATTTTTCCGGTCTTTCGGCAGAAAGCCGGTCTCGTGTGTTTGCATTGGTGGTTCAGTGGTAGAATTCTCGCCTGCCATGCGGTAGGCCCGGGTTCGTTTCCCGGCCAATGCAAAGCGGCTCTTTTAATAACTGTACACTCAGCGCTGAACTCCAGCTAATTCAGTCTTATCTCAAGACAGGTACTCCACATTTCCGCTCAACCCCTGGCAAGCGGAGCCCTGAGGCTGGCTCATTACAGTTCCCCTAGCTAAAAACTACACAGAGGCATCTCAGCTTCACACTTCTGACCGCCTTCTTGCCCATCCTTGCATCTGTGCACTTTCTCACACATTCCACTGTCTGACATATTGTCTTTGTTGAGCAACAGTCTCGTGTTAGCTTGAGAAGAGCCTCTCACCTGACTCGTGTACCGTACTATGGCTTAAAATCGGACACTTCTCATAGCTTGCTGCTGCTCCAGGTTGACATTCACTGCATGTGGCTCAGGTGGGGAGATGGGCTCCAAAGAAAGAGGCAGAAAACGGCAAGAGTGGAGCTCACGGTTGTGCCGGAATAGCTCAGTTGGGAGAGCGTTAGACTGAAGAGCTAAAGGTCCCTGGTTCAATCCCGGGTTCTGGCAGCACGTGACGTGAGTCTTGGAGCTCGTCTCCGCCTTGGGCTGCGATGTACCCGCTGGTTCCATGGTGTAATGGTTAGCACTCTGGGCTCTGAATCCAGCGATCCGAGTTCAAATCTCGGTGGGACCTGTCATGGGCTCAGTTTTGCGCCCCAAGGCGCACTCTTGCCCAAAAACGTTTCTTTTCCACTTTTTGCATGTGGTGTAGCCGACCTTTTCTGCCGCTTGGCCGGTTAGCTCAGCTGGTCAGAGCATGGTGCTAATAACGCCAAGGTCATGGGTTCGATCCCCATACGGGCCACGCTTTCTCTTTCTCCCGGTGGTCGGAGTGCTTGGAGATCAGAGGTAGGGAAAATGAAAGTGTCCGACGTGATGATAAGAACACAGTCGTGCCAGATTCACCTGCGTCGTGGTGAGAAAAAGAAATGGAGGATACACGCATTTCTCTTAGCTGACAATTCTGCAGCAAGTGGACTGGCAAAGTGTACGTCTACATACACAATTTGCTCAAAGAGCGTAGTAGTTCTTGAAGAAAAATCCAACCCGCACTGTAAAACCATGCTGCCTTCTGGTGTTGTTTACAAGTTTCTGATGGAACGAGCTTTTTTGGAGGCATTTATTGGAAAAGTCGACGGAGTTGTCAAGCATCCCGAAGCAGCACTTCCACTAGAAGGTCCCAGAGTTCTTGTGCTTCAAGCACTTCAATTTATAAATACTCCGTTGATCTTAACAGTTGTGTGAAATGAGCTGTCATCACTCCGTTTTTGCTTTAGCAATTTTTCCGGTCTTTCGGCGGAAAGCCGGTCTCATGTGTTTGCATGGGTGGTTCAGTGGTAAAATTCTCGCCTGCCACGCGGGAGGCCCGGGTTCGATTCCCGGCCAATGCAAAGCGGCTCTTTTAATAACTGTACACTCAGCGCTGAACTCCAGCTAATTCAGTCTTATCTCAAGACAGGTACTCCACATTTCCGCTCAACCCCTGGCAAGCGGAGCCCTGAGGCTGGCTCATTACAGTTCCCCTAGCTAAAAACTACACAGAGGCATCTCAGCTTCACACTTCTGACCGCCTTCTTGCCCATCCTTGCATCTGTGCACTTTCTCACACATTCCACTGTCTGACATATTGTCTTTGTTGAGCAAAAGTCTCGTGTTAGCTTGAGAAGAGCCTCTCACCTGACTCGTGTACCGTACTATGGCTTAAAATCGGACACTTCTCATAGCTTGCTGCTGCTCCAGGTTGACATTCACTGCATGTGGCTCAGGTGGGGAGATGGGCTCCAAAGAAAGAGGCAGAAAACGGCAAGAGTGGAGCTCACAGTTGTGCCGGAATAGCTCAGTTGGGAGAGCGTTAGACTGAAGATCTAAAGGTCCCTGGTTCAATCCCGGGTTCTGGCAGCACGTGACGTGAGTCTTGGAGCTCGTCTCCGCCTTGGGCTGCAATGTACCCGCTGGTTCCATGGTGTAATGGTTAGCACTCTGGGCTCTGAATCCAGCGATCCGAGTTCAAATCTCGGTGGGACCTGTCATGGGCTCAGTTTTGCGCCCCAAGGCGCACTCTTGCCCAAAAACATTTCTTTTGCACTTTTTGCATGTGGTGTAGCCGACCTTTTCTGCCGCTTTGCCGGTTAGCTCAGCTGGTTAGAGCGTGGTGCTAATAACGCCAAGGTCATGGGTTCGATCCCCATACGGGCCACGCTTTCTCTTTCTCCCGGTGGTCGGAGTACTTGGAGATCAGAGGTAAGGAAAATGAAAGTGTCCAACGTGATTATAAGAACACAGTCGTGCCAGATTCACCTGCGTCGTGGTGAGAAAAAGAAATGGAGGATACACGCATTTCTCTTAGCTGACAATTCTGCAGCAAGTGGACTGGCAAAGTGTACGTCTACATACACAATTTGCTCAAAGAGCGTAGTAGTTCTTGAAGAAAAATCCAACCCGCACTGTAAAACCATGCTGCCTTCTGGTGTTGTTTACAAGTTTCTGATGGAACGAGCTTTTTTGGAGGCATTTATTGGAAAAGTCGACGGAGTTGTCAAGCATCCCGAAGCAGCACTTCCACTAGAAGGTCCCAGAGTTCTTGTGCTTCAAGCACTTCAATTTATAAATACTCCGTTGATCTTAACAGTTGTGTGAAATGAGCTGTCATCACTCCGTTTTTGCTTTAGCAATTTTTCCGGTCTTTCGGCGGAAAGCCGGTCTCGTGTGTTTGCATGGGTGGTTCAGTGGTAGAATTCTCGCCTACCACGCGGGAGGCCCGGGTTCGATTCCCGGCCAATGCAAAGCGGCTCTTTTAATAACTGTACACTCAGCGCTGAACTCCAGCTAATTCAGTCTTATCTCAAGACAGGTACTCCACATTTCCGCTCAACCCCTGGCAAGCGGAGCCCTGAGGCTGGCTCATTACAGTTCCCCTAGCTAAAAACTACACAGAGGCATCTCAGCTTCACACTTCTGACCGCCTTCTTGCCCATCCTTGCATCTGTGCACTTTCTCACACATTCCACTGTCTGACATATTGTCTTTGTTGAGCAACAGTCTCGTGTTAGCTTGAGAAGAGCCTCTCACCTGACTCGTGTACTGTACTATGGCTTAAAATCGGACACTTCTCATAGCTTGCTGCTACTCCAGGTTGACATTCACTGCATGTGGCTCAGGTGGGGAGATGGGCTCCAAAGAAAGAGGCAGAAAACGGCAAGAGTGGAGCTCACGGTTGTGCCGGAATAGCTCAGTTGGGAGAGTGTTAGACTGAAGATCTAAAAGTCCCTGGTTCAATCCCGGGTTCTGGCAGCACGTGACGTGAGTCTTGGAGCTCGTCTCCGCCTTGGGCTGCGATGTACCCGCTGGTTCCATGGTGTAATGGTTAGCACTCTGGGCTCTGAATCCAGCGATCCGAGTTCAAATCTCGGTGGGACCTGTCATGGGCTCAGTTTTGCGCCCCAAGGCGCACTCTTGCCCAAAAACGTTTCTTTTGCACTTTTTGCATGTGGTGTAGCCGACCTTTTCTGCCGCTTGGCTGGTTAGCTCAGCTGGTTAGAGCATGGTGCTAATAACGCCAAGGTCATGGGTTCGATCCCCATACGGGCCACGCTTTCTCTTTCTCCCGGTGGTCGGAGTGCTTGGAGATCAGAGGTAAGGAAAATGAAAGTGTCCGACGTGATTATAAGAACACAGTCGTGCCAGATTCACCTGCGTCGTGGTGAGAAAAAGAAATGGAGGATACACGCATTTCTCTTAGCTGACAATTCTGCAGCAAGTGGACTGGCAAAGTGTACGTCTACATACACAATTTGCTCAAAGAGCGTAGTAGTTCTTGAAGAAAAATCCAACCCGCACTGTAAAACCATGCTGCCTTCTGGTGTTGTTTACAAGTTTCTGATGGAACGAGCTTTTTTGGAGGCATTTATTGGAAAAGTCGACGGAGTTGTCAAGCATCCCGAAGCAGCACTTCCACTAGAAGGTCCCAGAGTTCTTGTGCTTCAAGCACTTCAATTTATAAATACTCCGTTGATCTTAACAGTTGTGTGAAATGAGCTGTCATCGCTCCGTTTTTGCTTTAGCAATTTTTCCGGTCTTTCGGCGGAAAGCCGGTCTCGTGTGTTTGCATGGGTGGTTCAGTGGTAGAATTCTCGCCTGCCACGCGGGAGGCCCGGGTTCGATTCCCGGCCAATGCAAAGCGGCTCTTTTAATAACTGTACACTCAGCGCTGAACTCCAGCTAATTCAGTCTTATCTCAAGACAGGTACTCCACATTTCCGCTCAACCCCTGGCAAGCGGAGCCCTGAGGCTGGCTCATTACAGTTCCCCTAGCTAAAAACTACACAGAGGCATCTCAGCTTCACACTTCTGACCGCCTTCTTGCCCATCCTTGCATCTGTGCACTTTCTCACACATTCCACTGTCTGACATATTGTCTTTGTTGAGCAACAGTCTCGTGTTAGCTTGAGAAGAGCCTCTCACCTGACTCGTGTACCGTACTATGGCTTAAAATCGGACACTTCTCATAGCTTGCTGCTGCTCCAGGTTGACATTCACTGCATGTGGCTCAGGTGGGGAGATGGGCTCCAAAGAAAGAGGCAGAAAACGGCAAGAGTGGCGCTCACGGTTGTGCCGGAATAGCTCAGTTGGGAGAACGTTAGACTGAAGATCTAAAGGTCCCTGGTTCAATCCCGGGTTCTGGCAGCACGTGACGTGAGTCTTGGAGCTCGTCTCCGCCTTGGGCTGCGATGTACCCGCTGGTTCCATGGTGTAATGGTTAGCACTCTGGGCTCTGAATCCAGCGATCCGAGTTCAAATCTCGGTGGGACCTGTCATGGACTCAGTTTTGCGCCCCAAGGCGCACTCTTGCCCAAAAACGTTTCTTTTCCACTTTTTGCATGTGGTGTAGCCGACCTTTTCTGCCGCTTGGCCGGTTAGCTCAGCTGGTCAGAGCGTGGTGCTAATAACGCCAAGGTCATGGGTTCGATCCCCATACGGGCCACGCTTTCTCTTTCTCCCGGTGGTCGGAGTGCTTGGAGATCAGAGGTAGGGAAAATGAAAGTGTCCGACGTGATGATAAGAACACAGTCGTGCCAGATTCACCTGCGTCGTGGTGAGAAAAAGAAATGGAGGATACACGCATTTCTCTTAGCTGACAATTCTGCAGCAAGTGGACTGGCAAAGTGTACGTCTACATACACAATTTGCTCAAAGAGCGTAGTAGTTCTTGAAGAAAAATCCAACCCGCACTGTAAAACCATGCTGCCTTCTGGTGTTGTTTACAAGTTTCTGATGGAACGAGCTTTTTTGGAGGCATTTATTGGAAAAGTCGACGGAGTTGTCAAGCATCCCGAAGCAGCACTTCCACTAGAAGGTCCCAGAGTTCTTGTGCTTCAAGCACTTCAATTTATAAATACTCCGTTGATCTTAACAGTTGTGTGAAATGAGCTGTCATCACTCCGTTTTTGCTTTAGCAATTTTTCCGGTCTTTCGGCGGAAAGCCGGTCTCATGTGTTTGCATGGGTGGTTCAGTGGTAAAATTCTCGCCTGCCACGCGGGAGGCCCGGGTTCGATTCTCGGCCAATGCAAAGCGGCTCTTTTAATAACTGTACACTCAGCGCTGAACTCCAGCTAATTCAGTCTTATCTCAAGACAGGTACTCCACATTTCCGCTCAACCCCTGGCAAGCGGAGCCCTGAGGCTGGCTCATTACAGTTCCCCTAGCTAAAAACTACACAGAGGCATCTCAGCTTCACACTTCTGACCGCCTTCTTGCCCATCCTTGCATCTGTGCACTTTCTCACACATTCCACTGTCTGACATATTGTCTTTGTTGAGCAACAGTCTCGTGTTAGCTTGAGAAGAGCCTCTCACCTGACTCGTGTACCGTACTATGGCTTAAAATCGGACACTTCTCATAGCTTGCTGCTGCTCCAGGTTGACATTCACTGCATGTGGCTCAGGTGGGGAGATGGGCTCCAAAGAAAGAGGCAGAAAACGGCAAGAGTGGCGCTCACGGTTGTGCCGGAATAGCTCAGTTGGGAGAACGTTAGACTGAAGATCTAAAGGTCCCTGGTTCAATCCCGGGTTCTGGCAGCACGTGACGTGAGTCTTGGAGCTCGTCTCCGCCTTGGGCTGCGATGTACCCGCTGGTTCCATGGTGTAATGGTTAGCACTCTGGGCTCTGAATCCAGCGATCCAAGTTCAAATCTCGGTGGGACCTGTCATGGGCTCAGTTTTGCGCCCCAAGGCGCACTCTTGCCCAAAAACGTTTCTTTTCCACTTTTTGCATGTGGTGTAGCCGACCTTTTCTGCCGCTTGGCCGGTTAGCTCAGCTGGTCAGAGCGTGGTGCTAATAACGCCAAGGTCATGGGTTCGATCCCCATACGGGCCACGCTTTCGCTTTCTCCCGGTGGTCGGAGTGCTTGGAGATCAGAGGTAGGGAAAATGAAAGTGTCCGACGTGATGATAAGAACACAGTCGTGCCAGATTCACCTGCGTCGTGGTGAGAAAAAGAAATGGAGGATACACGCATTTCTCTTAGCTGACAATTCTGCAGCAAGTGGACTGGCAAAGTGTACGTCTACATACACAATTTGCTCAAAGAGCGTAGTAGTTCTTGAAGAAAAATCCAACCCGCACTGTAAAACCATGCTGCCTTCTGGTGTTGTTTACAAGTTTCTGATGGAACGAGCTTTTTTGGAGGCATTTATTGGAAAAGTCGACGGAGTTGTCAAGCATCCCGAAGCAGCACTTCCACTAGAAGGTCCCAGAGTTCTTGTGCTTCAAGCACTTCAATTTATAAATACTCCGTTGATCTTAACAGTTGTGTGAAATGAGCTGTCATCACTCCGTTTTTGCTTTAGCAATTTTTCCGGTCTTTCGGCGGAAAGCCGGTCTCATGTGTTTGCATGGGTGGTTCAGTGGTAAAATTCTCGCCTGCCACGCGGGAGGCCCGGGTTCGATTCCCGGCCAATGCAAAGCGGCTCTTTTAATAACTGTACACTCAGCGCTGAACTCCAGCTAATTCAGTCTTATCTCAAGACAGGTACTCCACATTTCCGCTCAACCCCTGGCAAGCGGAGCCCTGAGGCTGGCTCATTACAGTTCCCCTAGCTAAAAACTACACAGAGGCATCTCAGCTTCACACTTCTGACCGCCTTCTTGCCCATCCTTGCATCTGTGCACTTTCTCACACATTCCACTGTCTGACATATTGTCTTTGTTGAGCAACAGTCTCGTGTTAGCTTGAGAAGAGCCTCTCACCTGACTCGTGTACCGTACTATGGCTTAAAATCGGACACTTCTCATAGCTTGCTGCTGCTCCAGGTTGACATTCACTGCATGTGGCTCAGGTGGGGAGATGGGCTCCAAAGAAAGAGGCAGAAAACGGCAAGAGTGGAGCTCACGGTTGTGCCGGAATAGCTCAGTTGGGAGAGCGTTAGACTGAAGATCTAAAGGTCCCTGGTTCAATCCCGGGTTCTGGCAGCACGTGACGTGAGTCTTGGAGCTCGTCTCCGCCTTGGGCTGCAATGTACCCGCTGGTTCCATGGTGTAATGGTTAGCACTCTGGGCTCTGAATCCAGCGATCCGAGTTCAAATCTCGGTGGGACCTGTCATGGGCTCAGTTTTGCGCCCCAAGGCGCACTCTTGCCCAAAAACATTTCTTTTGCACTTTTTGCATGTGGTGTAGCCGACCTTTTCTGCCGCTTGGCCGGTTAGCTCAGCTGGTTAGAGCGTGGTGCTAATAACGCCAAGGTCATGGGTTCGATCCCCATACGGGCCACGCTTTCTCTTTCTCCCGGTGGTCGGAGTACTTGGAGATCAGAGGTAAGGAAAATGAAAGTGTCCAACTTGATTATAAGAACACAGTCGTGCCAGATTCACCTGCGTCGTGGTGAGAAAAAGAAACGGAGGATACACGCATTTCTCTTAGCTGACAATTCTGCAGCAAGTGGACTGGCAAAGTGTACGTCTACATACACAATTTGCTCAAAGAGCGTAGTAGTTCTTGAAGAAAAATCCAACCCGCACTGTAAAACCATGCTGCCTTCTGGTGTTGTTTACAAGTTTCTGATGGAACGAGCTTTTTTGGAGGCATTTATTGGAAAAGTCGACGGAGTTGTCAAGCATCCCGAAGCAGCACTTCCACTAGAAGGTCCCAGAGTTCTTGTGCTTCAAGCACTTCAATTTATAAATACTCCGTTGATCTTAACAGTTGTGTGAAATGAGCTGTCATCACTCCGTTTTTGCTTTAGCAATTTTTCCGGTCTTTCGGCGGAAAGCCGGTCTCGTGTGTTTGCATGGGTGGTTCAGTGGTAGAATTCTCGCCTACCACGCGGGAGGCCCGGGTTCGATTCCCGGCCAATGCAAAGCGGCTCTTTTAATAACTGTACACTCAGCGCTGAACTCCAGCTAATTCAGTCTTATCTCAAGACAGGTACTCCACATTTCCGCTCAACCCCTGGCAAGCGGAGCCCTGAGGCTGGCTCATTACAGTTCCCCTAGCTAAAAACTACACAGAGGCATCTCAGCTTCACACTTCTGACCGCCTTCTTGCCCATCCTTGCATCTGTGCACTTTCTCACACATTCCACTGTCTGACATATTGTCTTTGTTGAGCAACAGTCTCGTGTTAGCTTGAGAAGAGCCTCTCACCTGACTCGTGTACTGTACTATGGCTTAAAATCGGACACTTCTCATAGCTTGCTGCTACTCCAGGTTGACATTCACTGCATGTGGCTCAGGTGGGGAGATGGGCTCCAAAGAAAGAGGCAGAAAACGGCAAGAGTGGAGCTCACGGTTGTGCCGGAATAGCTCAGTTGGGAGAGCGTTAGACTGAAGATCTAAAAGTCCCTGGTTCAATCCCGGGTTCTGGCAGCACGTGACGTGAGTCTTGGAGCTCGTCTCCGCCTTGGGCTGCGATGTACCCGCTGGTTCCATGGTGTAATGGTTAGCACTCTGGGCTCTGAATCCAGCGATCCGAGTTCAAATCTCGGTGGGACCTGTCATGGGCTCAGTTTTGCGCCCCAAGGCGCACTCTTGCCCAAAAACGTTTCTTTTGCACTTTTTGCATGTGGTGTAGCCGACCTTTTCTGCCGCTTAGCTGGTTAGCTCAGCTGGTTAGAGCATGGTGCTAATAACGCCAAGGTCATGGGTTCGATCCCCATACGGGCCACGCTTTCTCTTTCTCCCGGTGGTCGGAGTGCTTGGAGATCAGAGGTAAGGAAAATGAAAGTGTCCGACGTGATTATAAGAACACAGTCGTGCCAGATTCACCTGCGTCGTGGTGAGAAAAAGAAATGGAGGATACACGCATTTCTCTTAGCTGACAATTCTGCAGCAAGTGGACTGGCAAAGTGTACGTCTACATACACAATTTGCTCAAAGAGCGTAGTAGTTCTTGAAGAAAAATCCAACCCGCACTGTAAAACCATGCTGCCTTCTGGTGTTGTTTACAAGTTTCTGATGGAACGAGCTTTTTTGGAGGCATTTATTGGAAAAGTCGACGGAGTTGTCAAGCATCCCGAAGCAGCACTTCCACTAGAAGGTCCCAGAGTTCTTGTGCTTCAAGCACTTCAATTTATAAATACTCCGTTGATCTTAACAGTTGTGTGAAATGAACTGTCATCGCTCCGTTTTTGCTTTAGCAATTTTTCCGGTCTTTCGGCGGAAAGCCGGTCTCGTGTGTTTGCATGGGTGGTTCAGTGGTAGAATTCTCGCCTGCCACGCGGGAGGCCCGGGTTCGATTCCCGGCCAATGCAAAGCGGCTCTTTTAATAACTGTACACTCAGCGCTGAACTCCAGCTAATTCAGTCTTATCTCAAGACAGGTACTCCACATTTCCGCTCAACCCCTGGCAAGCGGAGCCCTGAGGCTGGCTCATTACAGTTCCCCTAGCTAAAAACTACACAGAGGCATCTCAGCTTCACACTTCTGACCGCCTTCTTGCCCATCCTTGCATCTGTGCACTTTCTCACACATTCCACTGTCTGACATATTGTCTTTGTTGAGCAACAGTCTCGTGTTAGCTTGAGAAGAGCCTCTCACCTGACTCGTGTACCGTACTATGGCTTAAAATCGGACACTTCTCATAGCTTGCTGCTGCTCCAGGTTGACATTCACTGCATGTGGCTCAGGTGGGGAGATGGGCTCCAAAGAAAGAGGCAGAAAACGGCAAGAGTGGCGCTCACGGTTGTGCCGGAATAGCTCAGTTGGGAGAACGTTAGACTGAAGATCTAAAGGTCCCTGGTTCAATCCCGGGTTCTGGCAGCACGTGACGTGAGTCTTGGAGCTCGTCTCCGCCTTGGGCTGCGATGTACCCGCTGGTTCCATGGTGTAATGGTTAGCACTCTGGGCTCTGAATCCAGCGATCCGAGTTCAAATCTCGGTGGGACCTGTCATGGGCTCAGTTTTGCGCCCCAAGGCGCACTCTTGCCCAAAAACGTTTCTTTTCCACTTTTTGCATGTGGTGTAGCCGACCTTTTCTGCCGCTTGGCCGGTTAGCTCAGCTGGTCAGAGCGTGGTGCTAATAACGCCAAGGTCATGGGTTCGATCCCCATACGGGCCACGCTTTCTCTTTCTCCCGGTGGTCGGAGTGCTTGGAGATCAGAGGTAGGGAAAATGAAAGTGTCCGACGTGATGATAAGAACACAGTCGTGCCAGATTCACCTGCGTCGTGGTGAGAAAAAGAAATGGAGGATACACGCATTTCTCTTAGCTGACAATTCTGCAGCAAGTGGACTGGCAAAGTGTACGTCTACATACACAATTTGCTCAAAGAGCGTAGTAGTTCTTGAAGAAAAATCCAACCCGCACTGTAAAACCATGCTGCCTTCTGGTGTTGTTTACAACTTTCTGATGGAACGAGCTTTTTTGGAGGCATTTATTGGAAAAGTCGACGGAGTTGTCAAGCATCCCGAAGCAGCACTTCCACTAGAAGGTCCCAGAGTTCTTGTGCTTCAAGCACTTCAATTTATAAATACTCCGTTGATCTTAACAGTTGTGTGAAATGAGCTGTCATCGCTCCGTTTTTGCTTTAGCAATTTTTCCGGTCTTTCGGCGGAAAGCCGGTCTCGTGTGTTTGCATGGGTGGTTCAGTGGTAGAATTCTCGCCTGCCACGCGGGAGGCCCGGGTTCGATTCCCGGCCAATGCAAAGCGGCTCTTTTAATAACTGTACACTCAGCGCTGAACTCCAGCTAATTCAGTCTTATCTCAAGACAGGTACTCCACATTTCCGCTCAACCCCTGGCAAGCGGAGCCCTGAGGCTGGCTCATTACAGTTCCCCTAGCTAAAAACTACACAGAGGCATCTCAGCTTCACACTTCTGACCGCCTTCTTGCCCATCCTTGCATCTGTGCACTTTCTCACACATTCCACTGTCTGACATATTGTCTTTGTTGAGCAACAGTCTCGTGTTAGCTTGAGAAGAGCCTCTCACCTGACTCGTGTACCGTACTATGGCTTAAAATCGGACACTTCTCATAGCTTGCTGCTGCTCCAGGTTGACATTCACTGCATGTGGCTCAGGTGGGGAGATGGGCTCCAAAGAAAGAGGCAGAAAACGGCAAGAGTGGCGCTCACGGTTGTGCCGGAATAGCTCAGTTGGGAGAACGTTAGACTGAAGATCTAAAGGTCCCTGGTTCAATCCCGGGTTCTGGCAGCACGTGACGTGAGTCTTGGAGCTCGTCTCCGCCTTGGGCTGCGATGTACCCGCTGGTTCCATGGTGTAATGGTTAGCACTCTGGGCTCTGAATCCAGCGATCCGAGTTCAAATCTCGGTGGGACCTGTCATGGGCTCAATTTTGCGCCCCAAGGCGCACTCTTGCCCAAAAACGTTTCTTTTGCACTTTTTGCATGTGGTGTAGCCGACCTTTTCTGCCGCTTGGCCAGTTAGCTCAGCTGGTTAGAGCGTGGTGCTAATAACGCCAAGGTCATGGGATCGATCCCCATACGGGCCACGCTTTCTCTTTTTCCCGGTGGTCGGAGTGCTTGGAGATCAGAGGTAAGGAAAATGAAAGTGTCCGACGTGATTATAAGAACACAGTCGTGCCAGATTCACCTGCGTCGTGGTGAGAAAAAGAAATGGAGGATACACGCATTTCTCTTAGCTGACAATAATGCAGCAAGTGGACTGGCAAAGTGTACGTCTACATACACAATTTGCTCAAAGAGCGTAGTAGTTCTTGAAGAAAAATCCAACCCGCACTGTAAAACCATGCTGCCTTCTGGTGTTGTTTACAAGTTTCTGATGGAACGAGCTTTTTTGGAGGCATTTATTGGAAAAGTCGACGGAGTTGTCAAGCATCCCGAAGCAGCACTTCCACTAGAAGGTCCCAGAGTTCTTGTGCTTCAAGCACTTCAATTTATAAATACTCCGTTGATCTTAACAGTTGTGTGAAATGAGCTGTCATCACTCCGTTTTTGCTTTAGCAATTTTTCCGGTCTTTCGGCGGAAAGCCGGTCTCGTGTGTTTGCATGGGTGGTTCAGTGGTAGAATTCTCGCCTGCCACGCGGGAGGCCCGGGTTCGATTCCCGGCCAATGCAAAGCGGCTCTTTTAATAACTGTACACTCAGCGCTGAACTCCAGCTAATTCAGTCTTATCTCAAGACAGGTACTCCACATTTCCGCTCAACCCCTGGCAAGCGGAGCCCTGAGGCTGGCTCATTACAGTTCCCCTAGCTAAAAACTACACAGAGGCATCTCAGCTTCACACTTCTGACCGCCTTCTTGCCCATCCTTGCATCTGTGCACTTTCTCACACATTCCACTGTCTGACATATTGTCTTTGTTGAGCAACAGTCTCGTGTTAGCTTGAGAAGAGCCTCTCACCTGACTCGTGTACCGTACTATGGCTTAAAATCGGACACTTCTCATAGCTTGCTGCTGCTCCAGGTTGACATTCACTGCATGTGGCTCAGGTGGGGAGATGGGCTCCAAAGAAAGAGGCAGAAAACGGCAAGAGTGGAGCTCACAGTTGTGCCGGAATAGCTCAGTTGGTAGAGCGTTAGACTGAAGATCTAAAGGTCCCTGGTTCAATCCCGGGTTCTGGCAGCACGTGACGTGAGTCTTGGAGCTCGTCTCCGCCTTGGGCTGCGATGTACCCGCTGGTTCCATGGTGTGATGGTTAGCACTCTGGGCTCTGAATCCAGCGATCCGAGTTCAAATCTCGGTGGGACCTGTCATGGGCTCAGTTTTGCGCCCCAAGGCGCACTCTTGCCCAAAAACGTTTCTTTTGCACTTTTTGCATGTGGTGTAGCCGACCTTTTCTGCCGCTTGGCCAGTTAGCTCAGCTGGTTAGAGCGTGGTGCTAATAACGCGAAGGTCATGGGCTCGATCCCCATACGGGCCACGCTTTCTCTTTTTCCCGGTGGTCGGAGTGCTTGGAGATCAGAGGTAAGGAAAATGAAAGTGTCCGACGTGATTATAAGAACACAGTCGTGCCAGATTCACCTGCGTCGTGTTGAGAAAAAGAAATGGAGGATACACGCATTTCTCTTAGCTGACAATTCTGCAGCAAGTGGACTGGCAAAGTGTACGTCTACATACACAATTTGCTCAAAGAGCGTAGTAGTTCTTGAAGAAAAATCCAACCCGCACTGTAAAACCATGCTGCCTTCTGGTGTTGTTTACAAGTTTCTGATGGAACGAGCTTTTTTGGAGGCATTTATTGGAAAAGTCGACGGAGTTGTCAAGCATCCCGAAGCAGCACTTCCACTAGAAGGTCCCAGAGTTCTTGTGCTTCAAGCACTTCAATTTATAAATACTCCGTTGATCTTAACAGTTGTGTGAAATGAGCTGTCATCGCTCCGTTTTTGCTTTAGCAATTTTTCCGGTCTTTCGGCGGAAAGCCGGTCTCGTGTGTTTGCATGGGTGGTTCAGTGGTAGAATTCTCGCCTGCCACGCGGGAGGCCCGGGTTCGATTCCCGGCCAATGCAAAGCGGCTCTTTTAATAACTGTACACTCAGCGCTGAACTCCAGCTAATTCAGTCTTATCTCAAGACAGGTACTCCACATTTCCGCTCAACCCCTGGCAAGCGGAGCCCTGAGGCTGGCTCATTACAGTTCCCCTAGCTAAAAACTACACAGAGGCATCTCAGCTTCACACTTCTGACCGCCTTCTTGCCCATCCTTGCATCTGTGCACTTTCTCACACATTCCACTGTCTGACATATTGTCTTTGTTGAGCAACAGTCTCGTGTTAGCTTGAGAAGAGCCTCTCACCTGACTCGTGTACCGTACTATGGCTTAAAATCGGACACTTCTCATAGCTTGCTGCTGCTCCAGGTTGACATTCACTGCATGTGGCTCAGGTGGGGAGATGGGCTCCAAAGAAAGAGGCAGAAAACGGCAAGAGTGGCGCTCACGGTTGTGCCGGAATAGCTCAGTTGGGAGAACGTTAGACTGAAGATCTAAAGGTCCCTGGTTCAATCCCGGGTTTTGGCAGCACGTGACGTGAGTCTTGGAGCTCGTCTCCGCCTTGGGCTGCGATGTACCCGCTGGTTCCATGGTGTAATGGTTAGCACTCTGGGCTCTGAATCCAGCGATCCGAGTTCAAATCTCGGTGGGACCTGTCATGGGCTCAATTTTGCGCCCCAAGGCGCACTCTTGCCCAAAAACGTTTCTTTTGCACTTTTTGCATGTGGTGTAGCCGACCTTTTCTGCCGCTTGGCCAGTTAGCTCAGCTGGTTAGAGCGTGGTGCTAATAACGCCAAGGTCATGGGATCGATCCCCATACGGGCCACGCTTTCTCTTTTTCCCGGTGGTCGGAGTGCTTGGAGATCAGAGGTAAGGAAAATGAAAGTGTCCGACGTGATTATAAGAACACAGTCGTGCCAGATTCACCTGCGTCGTGGTGAGAAAAAGAAATGGAGGATACACGCATTTCTCTTAGCTGACAATTCTGCAGCAAGTGGACTGGCAAAGTGTACGTCTACATACACAATTTGCTCAAAGAGCGTAGTAGTTCTTGAAGAAAAATCCAACCCGCACTGTAAAACCATGCTGCCTTCTGGTGTTGTTTACAAGTTTCTGATGGAACGAGCTTTTTTGGAGGCATTTATTGGAAAAGTCGACGGAGTTGTCAAGCATCCCGAAGCAGCACTTCCACTAGAAGGTCCCAGAGTTCTTGTGCTTCAAGCACTTCAATTTATAAATACTCCGTTGATCTTAACAGTTGTGTGAAATGAGCTGTCATCACTCCGTTTTTGCTTTAGCAATTTTTCCGGTCTTTCGGCGGAAAGCCGGTCTCGTGTGTTTGCATGGGTGGTTCAGTGGTAGAATTCTCGCCTGCCACGCGGGAGGCCCGGGTTCGATTCCCGGCCAATGCAAAGCGGCTCTTTTAATAACTGTACACTCAGCGCTGAACTCCAGCTAATTCAGTCTTATCTCAAGACAGGTACTCCACATTTCCGCTCAACCCCTGGCAAGCGGAGCCCTGAGGCTGGCTCATTACAGTTCCCCTAGCTAAAAACTACACAGAGGCATCTCAGCTTCACACTTCTGACCGCCTTCTTGCCCATCCTTGCATCTGTGCACTTTCTCACACATTCCACTGTCTGACATATTGTCTTTGTTGAGCAACAGTCTCGTGTTAGCTTGAGAAGAGCCTCTCACCTGACTCGTGTACCGTACTATGGCTTAAAATCGGACACTTCTCATAGCTTGCTGCTGCTCCAGGTTGACATTCACTGCATGTGGCTCAGGTGGGGAGATGGGCTCCAAAGAAAGAGGCAGAAAACGGCAAGAGTGGAGCTCACAGTTGTGCCGGAATAGCTCAGTTGGTAGAGCGTTAGACTGAAGATCTAAAGGTCCCTGGTTCAATCCCGGGTTCTGGCAGCACGTGACGTGAGTCTTGGAGCTCGTCTCCGCCTTGGGCTGCGATGTACCCGCTGGTTCCATGGTGTGATGGTTAGCACTCTGGGCTCTGAATCCAGCGATCCGAGTTCAAATCTCGGTGGGACCTGTCATGGGCTCAGTTTTGCGCCCCAAGGCGCACTCTTGCCCAAAAACGTTTCTTTTGCACTTTTTGCATGTGGTGTAGCCGACCTTTTCTGCCGCTTGGCCGGTTAGCTCAGCTGGTTAGAGCGTGGTGCTAATAACGCGAAGGTCATGGGCTCGATCCCCATACGGGCCACGCTTTCTCTTTTTCCCGGTGGTCGGAGTGCTTGGAGATCAGAGGTAAGGAAAATGAAAGTGTCCGACGTGATTATAAGAACACAGTCGTGCCAGATTCACCTGCGTCGTGGTGAGAAAAAGAAATGGAGGATACACGCATTTCTCTTAGCTGACAATTCTGCAGCAAGTGGACTGGCAAAGTGTACGTCTACATACACAATTTGCTCAAAGAGCGTAGTAGTTCTTGAAGAAAAATCCAACCCGCACTGTAAAACCATGCTGCCTTCTGGTGTTGTTTACAAGTTTCTGATGGAACGAGCTTTTTTGGAGGCATTTATTGGAAAAGTCGACGGAGTTGTCAAGCATCCCGAAGCAGCACTTCCACTAGAAGGTCCCAGAGTTCTTGTGCTTCAAGCACTTCAATTTATAAATACTCCGTTGATCTTAACAGTTGTGTGAAATGAGCTGTCATCACTCCGTTTTTGCTTTAGCAATTTTTCCGGTCTTTCGGCGGAAAGCCGGTCTCGTGTGTTTGCATGGGTGGTTCAGTGGTAGAATTCTCGCCTGCCACGCGGGAGGCCCGGGTTCGATTCCCGGCCAATGCAAAGCGGCTCTTTTAATAACTGTACACTCAGCGCTGAACTCCAGCTAATTCAGTCTTATCTCAAAACAGGTACTCCACATTTCCGCTCAACCCCTGGCAAGCGGAGCCCTGAGGCTGGCTCATTACAGTTCCCCTAGCTAAAAACTACACAGAGGCATCTCAGCTTCACACTTCTGACCGCCTTCTTGCCCATCCTTGCATCTGTGCACTTTCTCACACATTCCACTGTCTGACATATTGTCTTTGTTGAGCAACAGTCTCGTGTTAGCTTGAGAAGAGCCTCTCACCTGACTCGTGTACTGTACTATGGCTTAAAATCGGACACTTCTCATAGCTTGCTGCTACTCCAGGTTGACATTCACTGCATGTGGCTCAGGTGGGGAGATGGGCTCCAAAGAAAGAGGCAGAAAACGGCAAGAGTGGAGCTCACGGTTGTGCCGGAATAGCTCAGTTGAGAAAGCGTTAGACTGAAGATCTAAAAGTCCCTGGTTCAATCCCGGGTTCTGGCAGCACGTGACGTGAGTCTTGGAGCTCGTCTCCGCCTTGGGCTGCGATGTACCCGCTGGTTCCATGGTGTGATGGTTAGCACTCTGGGCTCTGAATCCAGCGATCCGAGTTCAAATCTCGGTGGGACCTGTCATGGGCTCAGTTTTGCGCCCCAAGGCGCACTCTTGCCCAAAAACGTTTCTTTTGCACTTTTTGCATGTGGTGTAGCCGACCTTTTCTGCCGCTTGGCTGGTTAGCTCAGCTGGTTAGAGCGTGGTGCTAATAACGCCAAGGTCATGGGTTCGATCCCCATACGGGCCACGCTTTCTCTTTCTCCCGGTGGTCGGAGTGCTTGGAGATCAGAGGTAAGGAAAATGAAAGTGTCCGACGTGATTATAAGAACACAGTCGTGCCAGATTCACCTGCGTCGTGGTGAGAAAAAGAAATGGAGGATACACGCATTTCTCTTAGCTGACAATTCTGCAGCAAGTGGACTGGCAAAGTGTACGTCTACATACACAATTTGCTCAAAGAGCGTAGTAGTTCTTGAAGAAAAATCCAACCCGCACTGTAAAACCATGCTGCCTTCTGGTGTTGTTTACAAGTTTCTGATGGAACGAGCTTTTTTGGAGGCATTTATTGGAAAAGTCGACGGAGTTGTCAAGCATCCCGAAGCAGCACTTCCACTAGAAGGTCCCAGAGTTCTTGTGCTTCAAGCACTTCAATTTATAAATACTCCGTTGATCTTAACAGTTGTGTGAAATGAGCTGTCATCGCTCCGTTTTTGCTTTAGCAATTTTTCCGGTCTTTCGGCGGAAAGCCGGTCTCGTGTGTTTGCATGGGTGGTTCAGTGGTAGAATTCTCGCCTGCCACGCGGGAGGCCCGGGTTCGATTCCCGGCCAATGCAAAGCGGCTCTTTTAATAACTGTACACTCAGCGCTGAACTCCAGCTAATTCAGTCTTATCTCAAGACAGGTACTCCACATTTCCGCTCAACCCCTGGCAAGCGGAGCCCTGAGGCTGGCTCATTACAGTTCCCCTAGCTAAAAACTACACAGAGGCATCTCAGCTTCACACTTCTGACCGCCTTCTTGCCCATCCTTGCATCTGTGCACTTTCTCACACATTCCACTGTCTGACATATTGTCTTTGTTGAGCAACAGTCTCGTGTTAGCTTGAGAAGAGCCTCTCACCTGACTCGTGTACCGTACTATGGCTTAAAATCGGACACTTCTCATAGCTTGCTGCTGCTCCAGGTTGACATTCACTGCATGTGGCTCAGGTGGGGAGATGGGCTCCAAAGAAAGAGGCAGAACACGGAAAGAGTGGAGCTTGCGGTTGTGCCGGAATAGCTCAGTTGGGAGAGCGTTAGACTGAAGATCTAAAGGTCCCTGGTTCAATCCCGGGTTCTGGCAGCACGTGACGTGAGTCTTGGAGCTCGTCTCCGCCTTGGGCTGCGATGTACCCACTGGTTCCATGGTGTAATGGTTAGCACTCTGGGCTCTGAATCCAGCGATCCGAGTTCAAATCTCGGTGGGACCTGTCATGGGCTCAGTTTTGCGCCCCAAGGCGCACTCTTGCCCAAAAACGTTTCTTTTGCACTTTTTGCATGTGGTGTAGCCGACCTTTTCTGCCGCTTGGCCGGTTAGCTCAGCTGCTTAGAGCGTGGTGCTAATAACGCCAAGGTCATGGGATCGATCCCCATACGGGCCACGCTTTCTCTTTCTCCCGGTGGTTGGAGTGCTTGGAGATCAGAGGTAAGGAAAATGAAAGTGTCCGACGTGATTATAAGAACACAGTCGTGCCAGATTCACCTGCGTCGTGGTGAGAAAAAGAAATGGAGGATACACGCATTTCTCTTAGCTGACAATTCTGCAGCAAGTGGACTGGCAAAGTGTACGTCTACATACACAATTTGCTCAAAGAGCGTAGTAGTACTTGAAGAAAAATCCAACCCGCACTGTAAAACCATGCTGCCTTCTGGTGTTGTTTACAACTTTCTGATGGAACAAGCTTTTTTGGAGGCATTTATTGGAAAAGTCGACGGAGTTGTCAAGCATCCCGAAGCAGCACTTCCACTAGAAGGTCCCAGAGTTCTTGTGCTTCAAGCACTTCAATTTATAAATACTCCGTTGATCTTAACAGTTGTGTGAAATGAGCTGTCATCGCTCCGTTTTTGCTTTAGCAATTTTTCCGGTCTTTCGGCGGAAAGCCGGTCTCGTGTGTTTGCATGGGTGGTTCAGTGGTAGAATTCTCGCCTGCCACGCGGGAGGCCCGGGTTCGATTCCCGGCCAATGCAAAGCGGCTCTTTTAATAACTGTACACTCAGCGCTGAACTCCAGCTAATTCAGTCTTATCTCAAGACAGGTACTCCACATTTCCGCTCAACCCCTGGCAAGCGGAGCCCTGAGGCTGGCTCATTACAGTTCCCCTAGCTAAAAACTACACAGAGGCATCTCAGCTTCACACTTCTGACCGCCTTCTTGCCCATCCTTGCATCTGTGCACTTTCTCACACATTCCACTGTCTGACATATTGTCTTTGTTGAGCAACAGTCTCGTGTTAGCTTGAGAAGAGCCTCTCACCTGACTCGTGTACCGTACTATGGCTTAAAATCGGACACTTCTCATAGCTTGCTGCTGCTCCAGGTTGACATTCACTGCATGTGGCTCAGGTGGGGAGATGGGCTCCAAAGAAAGAGGCAGAACACGGAAAGAGTGGAGCTTGCGGTTGTGCCGGAATAGCTCAGTTGGGAGAGCGTTAGACTGAAGATCTAAAGGTCCCTGGTTCAATCCCGGGTTCTGACAGCACGTGACGTGAGTCTTGGAGCTCGTCTCCGCCTTGGGCTGCGATGTACCCACTGGTTCCATGGTGTAATGGTTAGCACTCTGGGCTCTGAATCCAGCGATCCGAGTTCAAATCTCGGTGGGACCTGTCATGGGCTCAGTTTTGCGCCCCAAGGCGCACTCTTGCCCAAAAACGTTTCTTTTGCACTTTTTGCATGTGGTGTAGCCAACCTTTTCTGCCGCTTGGCCGGTTAGCTCAGCTGCTTAGAGCGTGGTGCTAATAACGCCAAGGTCATGGGATCGATCCCCATACGGGCCACGCTTTCTCTTTCTCCCGGTGGTTGGAGTGCTTGGAGATCAGAGGTAAGGAAAATGAAAGTGTCCGACGTGATTATAAGAACACAGTCGTGCCAGATTCACCTGCGTCGTGGTGAGAAAAAGAAATGGAGGATACACGCATTTCTCTTAGCTGACAATTTTGCAGCAAGTGGACTGGCAAAGTGTACGTCTACATACACAATTTGCTCAAAGAGCGTAGTAGTACTTGAAGAAAAATCCAACCCGCACTGTAAAACCATGCTGCCTTCTGGTGTTGTTTACAACTTTCTGATGGAACAAGCTTTTTTGGAGGCATTTATTGGAAAAGTCGACGGAGTTGTCAAGCATCCCGAAGCAGCACTTCCACTAGAAGGTCCCAGAGTTCTTGTGCTTCAAGCACTTCAATTTATAAATACTCCGTTGATCTTAACAGTTGTGTGAAATGAGCTCTCATCACTCCGTTTTTGCTTTAGTAATTTTTCCGGTCTTTCGGTGGAAAGCCGGTTTCGTGTGTTTGCATGGGTGGTTCAGTGGTAGAATTCTCGCCTGCCACGCGGGAGGCCCGGGTTCGATTCCCGGCCAATGCAAAGCGGCTCTTTTAATAACTGTACACTCAGCGCTGAACTCCAGCTAATTCAGTCTTATCTCAAGACAGGTACTCCACATTTCCGCTCAACCCCTGGCAAGCGGAGCCCTGAGGCTGGCTCATTACAGTTCCCCTAGCTAAAAACTACACAGAGGCATCTCAGCTTCACACTTCTGACCGCCTTCTTGCCCATCCTTGCATCTGTGCACTTTCTCACACATTCCACTGTCTGACATATTGTCTTTGTTGAGCAACAGTCTCGTGTTAGCTTGAGAAGAGCCTCTCACCTGACTCGTGTACCGTACTATGGCTTAAAATCGGACACTTCTCATAGCTTGCTGCTGCTCCAGGTTGACATTCACTGCATGTGGCTCAGGTGGGGAGATGGGCTCCAAAGAAAGAGGCAGAAAACGGCAAGAGTGGAGCTCACGGTTGTGCCGGAATAGCTCAGTTGGTAGAGCGTTAGACTGAAGATCTAAAGGTCCCTGGTTCAATCCCGGGTTCTGGCAGCACGTGACGTGAGTCTTGGAGCTCGTCTCCGCCTTGGGCTGCGATGTACCCGCTGGTTCCATGGTGTGATGGTTAGCACTCTGGGCTCTGAATCCAGCGATCCGAGTTCAAATCTCGGTGGGACCTGTCATGGGCTCAGTTTTGCGCCCCAAGGCGCACTCTTGCCCAAAAACGTTTCTTTTGCACTTTTTGCATGTGGTGTAGCCGACCTTTTCTGCCGCTTGGCCGGTTAGCTCAGCTGGTTAGAGCGTGGTGCTAATAACGCCAAGGTCATGGGTTCGATCCCCATACGGGCCACGCTTCCTCTTTTTCCCGGTGGTCGGAGTGCTTGGAGATCAGAGGTAAGGAAAATGAAAGTGTCCGACGTGATTATAAGAACACAGTCGTGCCAGATTCACCTGCGTCGTGGTGAGAAAAAGAAATGGAGGATACACGCATTTCTCTTAGCTGACAATTCTGCAGCAAGTGGACTGGCAAAGTGTACGTCTACATACACAATTTGCTCAAAGAGCGTAGTAGTTCTTGAAGAAAAATCCAACCCGCACTGTAAAACCATGCTGCCTTCTGGTGTTGTTTACAAGTTTCTGATGGAACGAGCTTTTTTGGAGGCATTTATTGGAAAAGTCGACGGAGTTGTCAAGCATCCCGAAGCAGCACTTCCACTAGAAGGTCCCAGAGTTCTTGTGCTTCAAGCACTTCAATTTATAAATACTCCGTTGATCTTAACAGTTGTGTGAAATGAGCTGTCATCGCTCCGTTTTTGCTTTAGCAATTTTTCCGGTCTTTCGGCGGAAAGCCGGTCTCGTGTGTTTGCATGGGTGGTTCAGTGGTAGAATTCTCGCCTGCCACGCGGGAGGCCCGGGTTCGATTCCCGGCCAATGCAAAGCGGCTCTTTTAATAACTGTACACTCAGCGCTGAACTCCAGCTAATTCAGTCTTATCTCAAGACAGGTACTCCACATTTCCGCTCAACCCCTGGCAAGCGGAGCCCTGAGGCTGGCTCATTACAGTTCCCCTAGCTAAAAACTACACAGAGGCATCTCAGCTTCACACTTCTGACCGCCTTCTTGCCCATCCTTGCATCTGTGCACTTTCTCACACATTCCACTGTCTGACATATTGTCTTTGTTGAGCAACAGTCTCGTGTTAGCTTGAGAAGAGCCTCTCACCTGACTCGTGTACCGTACTATGGCTTAAAATCGGACACTTCTCATAGCTTGCTGCTGCTCCAGGTTGACATTCACTGCATGTGGCTCAGGTGGGGAGATGGGCTCCAAAGAAAGAGGCAGAAAACGGCAAGAGTGGAGCTCACGGTTGTGCCGGAATAGCTCAGTTGGGAGAGCGTTAGACTGAAGATCTAAAGGTCCCTGGTTCAATCCCGGGTTCTGGCAGCACGTGACGTGAGTCTTGGAGCTCGTCTCCGCCTTGGGCTGCGATGTACCCACTGGTTCCATGGTGTAATGGTTAGCACTCTGGGCTCTGAATCCAGCGATCCGAGTTCAAATCTCGGTGGGACCTGTCATGGGCTCAGTTTTGCGCCCCAAGGCGCACTCTTGCCCAAAAACGTTTCTTTTGCACTTTTTGCATGTGGTGTAGCCGACCTTTTCCGCCGCTTGGCCGGTTAGCTCAGCTGGTTAGAGCGTGGTGCTAATAACGCCAAGGTCATGGGTTCGATCCCCATACGGGCCACGCTTTCTCTTTCTCCCGGTGGTCGGAGTGCTTGGAGATCAGAGATAAGGAAAATGAAAGTGTCCGACGTGATTATAAGAACACAGTCGTGCCAGATTCACCTGCGTCGTGGTGAGAAAAAGAAATGGAGGATACACGCATTTCTCTTAGCTGACAATTCTGCAGCAAGTGGACTGGCAAAGTGTACGTCTACATACACAATTTGCTCAAAGAGCGTAGTAGTTCTTGAAGAAAAATCCAACCCGCACTGTAAAACCATGCTGCCTTCTGGTGTTGTTTACAAGTTTCTGATGGAACGAGCTTTTTTGGAGGCATTTATTGGAAAAGTCGACGGAGTTGTCAAGCATCCCGAAGCAGCACTTCCACTAGAAGGTCCCAGAGTTCTTGTGCTTCAAGCACTTCAATTTATAAATACTCCGTTGATCTTAACAGTTGTGTGAAATGAGCTGTCATCACTCCGTTTTTGCTTTAGCAATTTTTCCGGTCTTTCGGCGGAAAGCCGGTCTCGTGTGTTTGCATGGGTGGTTCAGTGGTAGAATTCTCGCCTGCCACGCGGGAGGTCTGGGTTCGATTCCCGGCCAATGCAAAGCGGCTCTTTTAATAACTGTACACTCAGCGCTGAACTCCAGCTAATTCAGTCTTATCTCAAGACAGGTACTCCACATTTCCGCTCAACCCCTGGCAAGCGGAGCCCTGAGGCTGGCTCATTACAGTTCCCCTAGCTAAAAACTACACAGAGGCATCTCAGCTTCACACTTCTGACCGCCTTCTTGCCCATACTTGCATCTGTGCACTTTCTCACACATTCCACTGTCTGACATATTGTCTTTGTTGAGCAACAGTCTCGTGTTAGCTTGAGAAGAGCCTCTCACCTGACTCGTGTACCGTACTATGGCTTAAAATCGGACACTTCTCATAGCTTGCTGCTGCTCCAGGTTGACATTCACTGCATGTGGCTCAGGTGGGGAGATGGGCTCCAAAGAAAGAGGCAGAAAACGGCAAGAGTGGAGCTCACGGTTGTGCCGGAATAGCTCAGTTGGGAGAGCGTTAGACTGAAGATCTAAAGGTCCCTGATTCAATCCCGGGTTCTGGCAGCACGTGACGTGAGTCTTGGAGCTCGTCTCCGCCTTGGGCTGCGATGTACCGGCTGGTTCCATGGTGTAATGGTCAGCACTCTGGGCTCTGAATCCAGCGATCCGAGTTCAAATCTCGGTGGGACCTGTCATGGGCTCAGTTTTGCGCCCCAAGGCGCACTCTTGCCCAAAAACGTTTCTTTTCCACTTTTTGCATGTGGTGTAGCCGACCTTTTCTGCCGCTTGGCCGGTTAGCTCAGCTGGTTAGAGCGTGGTGCTAATAACGCCAAGGTCATGGGTTCGATCCCCATACGGGCCACGCTTTCTCTTTCTCCCGGTGGTCGGAGTGCTTGGAGATCAGAGATAAGGAAAATGAAAGTGTCCGACGTGATTATAAGAACACAGTCGTGCCAGATTCACCTGCGTCGTGGTGAGAAAAAGAAATGGAGGATACACGCATTTCTCTTAGCTGACAATTCTGCAGCAAGTGGACTGTCAAAGTGTACGTCTACATACACAATTTGCTCAAAGAGCGTAGTAGTTCTTGAAGAAAAATCCAACCCGCACTGTAAAACCATGCTGCCTTCTGGTGTTGTTTACAAGTTTCTGATGGAACGAGCTCTTTTGGAGGCATTTATTGGAAAAGTCGACGGAGTTGTCAAGCATCCCGAAGCAGCACTTCCACTAGAAGGTCCCAGAGTTCTTGTGCTTCAAGCACTTCAATTTATAAATACTCCGTTGATCTTAACAGTTGTGTGAAATGAGCTGTCATCACTCCGTTTTTGCTTTAGCAATTTTTCCGGTCTTTCGGCGGAAAGCCGGTCTCGTGTGTTTGCATGGGTGGTTCAGTGGTAGAATTCTCGCCTGCCACGCGGGAGGCCCGGGTTCGATTCCCGGCCAATGCAAAGCGGCTCTTTTAATAACTGTACACTCAGTACTGAACTCCAGCTAATTCAGTCTTATCTAAAAACAGGTACTCCACATTTCCGCTCAACCCCTGGCAATCGGAGCCCTGAGGCTGGCTCATTACAGTTCCCCTAGCTAAAAACTACACAGAGGCATCTCAGCTTCATACTTCTGACCGCCTTCTTGCCCATACTTGCATCTGTGCACTTTCTCACACATTCCACTGTCTGACATATTGTCTTTGTTGAGCAACAGTCTCGTGTTAGCTTGAGAAGAGCCTCTCACCTGACTCGTGTACCGTACTATGGCTTAAAATCGGACACTTCTCATAGCTTGCTGCTGCTCCAGGTTGACATTCACTGCATGTGGCTCAGGTGGGGAGATGGGCTCCAAAGAAAGAGGCAGAAAACGGCAAGAGTGGAGCTCACGGTTGTGCCGGAATAGCTCAGTTGGGAGAGCGTTAGACTGAAGATCTAAAGGTCCCTGGTTCAATCCCGGGTTCTGGCAGCACGTGACGTGAGTCTTGGAGCTCGTCTCCGCCTTGGGCTATGATGTACCCGCTGGTTCCATGGTGTAATGGTTAGCACTCTGGGCTCTGAATCCAGCGATCCGAGTTCAAATCTCGGTGGGACCTGTCATGGGCTCAGTTTTGCGCCCCAAGGCGCACTCTTGCCCAAAAACGTTTCTTTTGCACTTTTTGCATGTGGTGTAGCCGACCTTTTCTGCCGCTTGGCCAGTTAGCTCAGCTGCTTAGAGCGTGGTGCTAATAACGCCAAGGTCATGGGTTCGATCCCCATACGGGCCACGCTTTCTCTTTCTCCCGGTGGTCGGAGTGCTTGGAGATCAGAGGTAAGGAAAATGAAAGTGGCCGACGCGATTATAAGAACACAGTCGTGCCAGATTCACCTGCGTCGTGGTGAGAAAAAGAAATGGAGGATACACGCATTTCTCTTAGCTGACAATTCTGCAGCAAGTGGACTGGCAAAGTGTACGTCTACATACACAATTTGCTCAAAGAGCGTAGTAGTTCTTGAAGAAAAATCCAACCCGCACTGTAAAACCATGCTGCCTTCTGGTGTTGTTTACAACTTTCTGATGGAACGAGCTTTTTTGGAGGCATTTATTGGAAAAGTCGACGGAGTTGTCAAGCATCCCGAAGCAGCACTTCCACTAGAAGGTCCCAGAGTTCTTGTGCTTCAAGCACTTCAATTTATAAATACTCCGTTGATCTTAACAGTTGTGTGAAATGAGCTGTCATCACTCCGTTTTTGCTTTAGCAATTTTTCCGGTCTTTCGGCGGAAAGCCGGTCTCGTGTGTTTGCATGGGTGGTTCAGTGGTAGAATTCTCGCCTGCCACGCGGGAGGCCCGGGTTCGATTCCCGGCCAATGCAAAGCGGCTCTTTTAATAACTGTACACTCAGCGCTGAACTCCAGCTAATTCAGTCTTATCTCAAGACAGGTACTCCACATTTCCGCTCAACCCCTGGCAAGCGGAGCCCTGAGGCTGGCTCATTACAGTTCCCCTAGCTAAAAACTACACAGAGGCATCTCAGCTTCACACTTCTGACCGCCTTCTTGCCCATCCTTGCATCTGTGCACTTTCTCACACATTCCACTGTCTGACATATTGTCTTTGTTGAGCAACAGTCTCGTGTTAGCTTGAGAAGAGCCTCTCACCTGACTCGTGTACCGTACTATGGCTTAAAATCGGACACTTCTCATAGCTTGCTGCTGCTCCAGGTTGACATTCACTGCATGTGGCTCAGGTGGGGAGATGGGCTCCAAAGAAAGAGGCAGAAAACGGCAAGAGTGGAGCTCACGGTTGTGCCGGAATAGCTCAGTTGGGAGAGCGTTAGACTGAAGATCTAAAGGTCCCTGGTTCAATCCCGGGTTCTGGCAGCACGTGACGTGAGTCTTGGAGCTCGTCTCCGCCTTGGGCTGCAATGTACCCGCTAGTTCCATGGTGTAATGGTTAGCACTCCGGGCTCTGAATCCAGCGATCCGAGTTCAAATCTCGGTGGGACCTGTCATGGGCTCAGTTTTGCGCCCCAAGGCGCACTCTTGCCCAAAAACGTTTCTTTTGCACTTTTTGCATGTGGTGTAGCCGACCTTTTCTGCCGCTTGGCCGGTTAGCTCAGCTGCTTAGAGCGTGGTGCTAATAACGCCAAGGTCATGGGTTCGATCCCCATACGGGCCACGCTTTCTCTTTCTCCCGGTGGTCGGAGTGCTTGGAGATCAGAGGTAAGGAAAATGAAAGTGGCCGACGCGATTATAAGAACACAGTCGTGCCAGATTCACCTGCGTCGTGGTGAGAAAAAGAAATGGAGGATACACGCATTTCTCTTAGCTGACAATTCTGCAGCAAGTGGACTGGCAAAGTGTACGTCTACATACACAATTTGCTCAAAGAGCGTAGTAGTTCTTGAAGAAAAATCCAACCCGCACTGTAAAACCATGCTGCCTTCTGGTGTTGTTTACAACTTTCTGATGGAACGAGCTCTTTTGGAGGCATTTATTGGAAAAGTCGACGGAGTTGTCAAGCATCCCGAAGCAGCACTTCCACTAGAAGGTCCCAGAGTTCTTGTGCTTCAAGCACTTCAATTTATAAATACTCCGTTGATCTTAACAGTTGTGTGAAATGAGCTGTCATCACTCCGTTTTTGCTTTAGCAATTTTTCCGGTCTTTCGGCGGAAAGCCGGTCTCGTGTGTTTGCATGGGTGGTTCAGTGGTAGAATTCTCGCCTGCCACGCGGGAGGCCCGGGTTCGATTCCCGGCCAATGCAAAGCGGCTCTTTTAATAACTGTACACTCAGTACTGAACTCCAGCTAATTCAGTCTTATCTAAAAACAGGTACTCCACATTTCCGCTCAACCCCTGGCAAGCGGAGCCCTGAGGCTGGCTCATTACAGTTCCCCTAGCTAAAATCTACACAGAGGCATCTCAGCTTCACACTTCTGACCGCCTTCTTGCCCATCCTTGCATCTGTGCACTTTCTCACACATTCCACTGTCTGACATATTGTCTTTGTTGAGCAACAGTCTCGTGTTAGCTTGAGAAGAGCCTCTCACCTGACTCGTGTACCGTACTATGGCTTAAAATCGGACACTTCTCATAGCTTGCTGCTGCTCCAGGTTGACATTCACTGCATGTGGCTCAGGTGGGGAGATGGGCTCCAAAGAAAGAGGCAGAAAACGGCAAGAGTGGAGCTCACGGTTGTGCCGGAATAGCTCAGTTGGGAGAGCGTTAGACTGAAGATCTAAAGGTCCCTGGTTCAATCCCGGGTTCTGGCAGCACGTGACGTGAGTCTTGGAGCTCGTCTCCGCCTTGGGCTATGATGTACCCGCTGGTTCCATGGTGTAATGGTTAGCACTCTGGGCTCTGAATCCAGCGATCCGAGTTCAAATCTCGGTGGGACCTGTCATGGGCTCAGTTTTGCGCCCCAAGGCGCACTCTTGCCCAAAAACGTTTCTTTTGCACTTTTTGCATGTGGTGTAGCCGACCTTTTCTGCCGCTTGGCCAGTTAGCTCAGCTGCTTAGAGCGTGGTGCTAATAACGCCAAGGTCATGGGTTCGATCCCCATACGGGCCACGCTTTCTCTTTCTCCCGGTGGTCGGAGTGCTTGGAGATCAGAGGTAAGGAAAATGAAAGTGGCCGACGCGATTATAAGAACACAGTCGTGCCAGATTCACCTGCGTCGTGGTGAGAAAAAGAAATGGAGGATACACGCATTTCTCTTAGCTGACAATTCTGCAGCAAGTGGACTGGCAAAGTGTACGTCTACATACACAATTTGCTCAAAGAGCGTAGTAGTTCTTGAAGAAAAATCCAACCCGCACTGTAAAACCATGCTGCCTTCTGGTGTTGTTTACAACTTTCTGATGGAACGAGCTTTTTTGGAGGCATTTATTGGAAAAGTCGACGGAGTTGTCAAGCATCCCGAAGCAGCACTTCCACTAGAAGGTCCCAGAGTTCTTGTGCTTCAAGCACTTCAATTTATAAATACTCCGTTGATCTTAACAGTTGTGTGAAATGAGCTGTCATCACTCCGTTTTTGCTTTAGCAATTTTTCCGGTCTTTCGGCGGAAAGCCGGTCTCGTGTGTTTGCATGGGTGGTTCAGTGGTAGAATTCTCGCCTGCCACGCGGGAGGCCCGGGTTCGATTCCCGGCCAATGCAAAGCGGCTCTTTTAATAACTGTACACTCAGCGCTGAACTCCAGCTAATTCAGTCTTATCTCAAGACAGGTACTCCACATTTCCGCTCAACCCCTGGCAAGCGGAGCCCTGAGGCTGGCTCATTACAGTTCCCCTAGCTAAAAACTACACAGAGGCATCTCAGCTTCACACTTCTGACCGCCTTCTTGCCCATCCTTGCATCTGTGCACTTTCTCACACATTCCAATGTCTGACATATTGTCTTTGTTGAGCAACAGTCTCGTGTTAGCTTGAGAAGAGCCTCTCACCTGACTCGTGTACCGTACTATGGCTTAAAATCGGACACTTCTCATAGCTTGCTGCTGCTCCAGGTTGACATTCACTGCATGTGGCTCAGGTGGGGAGATGGGCTCCAAAGAAAGAGGCAGAAAACGGCAAGAGTGGAGCTCACGGTTGTGCCGGAATAGCTCAGTTGGGAGAGCGTTAGACTGAAGATCTAAAGGTCCCTGGTTCAATCCCGGGTTCTGGCAGCACGTGACGTGAGTCTTGGAGCTCGTCTCCGCCTTGGGCTATGATGTACCCGCTGGTTCCATGGTGTAATGGTTAGCACTCTGGGCTCTGAATCCAGCGATCCGAGTTCAAATCTCGGTGGGACCTGTCATGGGCTCAGTTTTGCGCCCCAAGGCGCACTCTTGCCCAAAAACGTTTCTTTTGCACTTTTTGCATGTGGTGTAGCCGACCTTTTCTGCCGCTTGGCCAGTTAGCTCAGCTGCTTAGAGCGTGGTGCTAATAACGCCAAGGTCATGGGTTCGATCCCCATACGGGCCACGCTTTCTCTTTCTCCCGGTGGTCGGAGTGCTTGGAGATCAGAGGTAAGGAAAATGAAAGTGGCCGATGCGATTATAAGAACACAGTCGTGCCAGATTCACCTGCGTCGTGGTGAGAAAAAGAAATGGAGGATACACGCATTTCTCTTAGCTGACAATTCTGCAGCAAGTGGACTGGCAAAGTGTACGTCTACATACACAATTTGCTCAAAGAGCGTAGTAGTTCTTGAAGAAAAATCCAACCCGCACTGTAAAACCATGCTGCCTTCTGGTGTTGTTTACAACTTTCTGATGGAACGAGCTTTTTTGGAGGCATTTATTGGAAAAGTCGACGGAGTTGTCAAGCATCCCGAAGCAGCACTTCCACTAGAAGGTCCCAGAGTTCTTGTGCTTCAAGCACTTCAATTTATAAATACTCCGTTGATCTTAACAGTTGTGTGAAATGAGCTGTCATCACTCCGTTTTTGCTTTAGCAATTTTTCCGGTCTTTCGGCGGAAAGCCGGTCTCGTGTGTTTGCATGGGTGGTTCAGTGGTAGAATTCTCGCCTGCCACGCGGGAGGCCCGGGTTCAATTCCCGGCCAATGCAAAGCGGCTCTTTTAATAACTGTACACTCAGCGCTGAACTCCAGCTAATTCAGTCTTATCTCAAGACAGGTACTCCACATTTCCGCTCAACCCCTGGCAAGCGGAGCCCTGAGGCTGGCTCATTACAGTTCCCCTAGCTAAAAACTACACAGAGGCATCTCAGCTTCACACTTCTGACCGCCTTCTTGCCCATCCTTGCATCTGTGCACTTTCTCACACATTCCACTGTCTGACATATTGTCTTTGTTGAGCAACAGTCTCATGTTAGCTTGAGAAGAGCCTCTCACCTGACTCGTGTACCGTACTATGGCTTAAAATCGGACACTTCTCATAGCTTGCTGCTGCTCCAGGTTGACATTCACTGCATGTGGCTCAGGTGGGGAGATGGGCTCCAAAGAAAGAGGCAGAAAACGGCAAGAGTGGAGCTCACGGTTGTGCCGGAATAGCTCAGTTGGGAGAGCGTTAGACTGAAGATCTAAAGGTCCCTGGTTCAATCCCGGGTTCTGGCAGCACGTGACGTGAGTCTTGGAGCTCGTCTCCGCCTTGGGCTGCAATGTACCCGCTAGTTCCATGGTGTAATGGTTAGCACTCCGGGCTCTGAATCCAGCGATCCGAGTTCAAATCTCGGTGGGACCTGTCATGGGCTCAGTTTTGCGCCCCAAGGCGCACTCTTGCCCAAAAACGTTTCTTTTGCACTTTTTGCATGTGGTGTAGCCGACCTTTTCTGCCGCTTGGCCGGTTAGCTCAGCTGGTTAGAGCGTGGTGCTAATAACGCCAAGGTCATGGGTTCGATCCCCATACGGGCCACGCTTTCTCTTTCTCCCGGTGGTCGGAGTGCTTGGAGATCAGAGGTAGGGAAAATGAAAGTGTCCGACGTGATTATAAGAACACAGTCGTGCCAGATTCACCTGCGTCGTGGTGAGAAAAAGAAATGGAGGATACACGCATTTCTCTTAGCTGACAATTCTGCAGCAAGTGGACTGGCAAAGTGTACGTCTACATACACAATTTGCTCAAAGAGCGTAGTAGTTCTTGAAGAAAAATCCAACCCGCACTGTAAAACCATGCTGCCTTCTGGTGTTGTTTACAAGTTTCTGATGGAACGAGCTTTTTTGGAGGCATTTATTGGAAAAGTCGACGGAGTTGTCAAGCATCCCGAAGCAGCACTTCCACTAGAAGGTCCCAGAGTTCTTGTGCTTCAAGCACTTCAATTTATAAATACTCCGTTGATCTTAACAGTTGTGTGAAATGAGCTGTCATCACTCCGTTTTTGCTTTAGCAATTTTTCCGGTCTTTCCGCGGAAAGCCGGTCTCGTGTGTTTGCATGGGTGGTTCAGTGGTAGAATTCTCGCCTGCCACGCGGGAGGCCCGGGTTCGATTCCCGGCCAATGCAAAGCGGCTCTTTTAATAACTGTACACTCAGCGCTGAACTCCAGCTAATTCAGTCTTATCTCAAGACAGGTACTCCACATTTCCGCTCAACCCCTGGCAAGCGGAGCCCTGAGGCTGGCTCATTACAGTTCCCCTAGCTAAAAACTACACAGAGGCATCTCAGCTTCACACTTCTGACCGCCTTCTTGCCCATCCTTGCATCTGTGCACTTTCTCACACATTCCACTGTCTGACATATTGTCTTTGTTGAGCAACAGTCTCGTGTTAGCTTGAGAAGAGCCTCTCACCTGACTCGTGTACCGTACTATGGCTTAAAATCGGACACTTCTCATAGCTTGCTGCTGCTCCAGGTTGACATTCACTGCATGTGGCTCAGGTGGGGAGATGGGCTCCAAAGAAAGAGGCAGAAAACGGCAAGAGTGGAGCTCACGGTTGTGCCGGAATAGCTCAGTTGGGAGAGCGTTAGACTGAAGATCTAAAGGTCCCTGGTTCACTCCCGGGTTCTGGCAGCACGTGACGTGAGTCTTGGAGCTCGTCTCCGCCTTGGGCTGCAATGTACCTGCTGGTTCCATGGTGTAATGGTTAGCACTCTGGGCTCTGAATCCAGCGATCCGAGTTCAAATCTCGGTGGGACCTGTCATGGGCTCAGTTTTGCGCCCCAAGGCGCACTCTTGCCCAAAAACGTTTCTTTTGCACTTTTTGCATGTGGTGTAGCCGACCTTTTCTGCCGCTTGGCCGGTTAGCTCAGCTGGTTAGAGCGTGGTGCTAATAACGCCAAGGTCATGGGTTCGATCCCCATACGGGCCACGCTTTCTCTTTCTCCCGGTGGTCGGAGTGCTTGGAGATCAGAGGTAGGGAAAATAAAAGTGTCCGACGTGATTATAAGAACACATTCGTGCCAGATTCACCTGCGTCGTGGTGAGAAAAAGAAATGGAGGATACACGCATTTCTCTTAGCTGACAATTCTGCAGCAAGTGGACTGGCAAAGTGTACGTCTACATACACAATTTGCTCAAAGAGCGTAGTAGTTCTTGAAGAAAAATCCAATCCGCACTGTAAAACCATGCTGCCTTCTGGTGTTGTTTACAAGTTTCTGATGGAACGAGCTTTTTTGGAGGCATTTATTGGAAAAGTCGACGGAGTTGTCAAGCATCCCGAAGCAGCACTTCCACTAGAAGGTCCCAGAGTTCTTGTGCTTCAAGCACTTCAATTTATAAATACTCCGTTGATCTTAACAGTTGTGTGAAATGAGCTGTCATCACTCCGTTTTTGCTTTAGCAATTTTTCCGGTCTTTCGGCGGAAAGCCGGTCTCGTGTGTTTGCATGGGTGGTTCAGTGGTAGAATTCTCGCCTGCCACGCGGGAGGCCCGGGTTCGATTCCCGGCCAATGCAAAGCGGCTCTTTTAATAACTGTACACTCAGCGCTGAACTCCAGCTAATTCAGTCTTATCTCAAGACAGGTACTCCACATTTCCGCTCAACCCCTGGCAAGCGGAGCCCTGAGGCTGGCTCATTACAGTTCCCCTAGCTAAAAACTACACAGAGGCATCTCAGCTTCACACTTCTGACCGCCTTCTTGCCCATCCTTGCATCTGTGCACTTTCTCACACATTCCACTGTCTGACATATTGTCTTTGTTGAGCAACAGTCTCGTGTTAGCTTGAGAAGAGCCTCTCACCTGACTCGTGTACCGTACTATGGCTTAAAATCGGACACTTCTCATAGCTTGCTGCTGCTCCAGGTTGACATTCACTGCATGTGGCTCAGGTGGGGAGATGGGCTCCAAAGAAAGAGGCAGAAAACGGCAAGAGTGGAGCTCACGGTTGTGCCGGAATAGCTCAGTTGGGAGAGCGTTAGACTGAAGATCTAAAGGTCCCTGGTTCACTCCCGGGTTCTGGCAGCACGTGACGTGAGTCTTGGAGCTCGTCTCCGCCTTGGGCTGCAATGTACCTGCTGGTTCCATGGTGTAATGGTTAGCACTCTGGGCTCTGAATCCAGCGATCCGAGTTCAAATCTCGGTGGGACCTGTCATGGGCTCAGTTTTGCGCCCCAAGGCGCACTCTTGCCCAAAAACGTTTCTTTTGCACTTTTTGCATGTGGTGTAGCCGACCTTTTCTGCCGCTTGGCCGGTTAGCTCAGCTGGTTAGAGCGTGGTGCTAATAACGCCAAGGTCATGGGTTCGATCCCCATACGGGCCACGCTTTCTCTTTCTCCCGGTGGTCGGAGTGCTTGGAGATCAGAGGTAGGGAAAATAAAAGTGTCCGACGTGATTATAAGAACACATTCGTGCCAGATTCACCTGCGTCGTGGTGAGAAAAAGAAATGGAGGATACACGCATTTCTCTTAGCTGACAATTCTGCAGCAAGTGGACTGGCAAAGTGTACGTCTACATACACAATTTGCTCAAAGAGCGTAGTAGTTCTTGAAGAAAAATCCAATCCGCACTGTAAAACCATGCTGCCTTCTGGTGTTGTTTACAAGTTTCTGATGGAACGAGCTTTTTTGGAGGCATTTATTGGAAAAGTCGACGGAGTTGTCAAGCATCCCGAAGCAGCACTTCCACTAGAAGGTCCCAGAGTTCTTGTGCTTCAAGCACTTCAATTTATAAATACTCCGTTGATCTTAACAGTTGTGTGAAATGAGCTGTCATCACTCCGTTTTTGCTTTAGCAATTTTTCCGGTCTTTCGGCGGAAAGCCGGTCTCGTGTGTTTGCATGGGTGGTTCAGTGGTAGAATTCTCGCCTGCCACGCGGGAGGCCCGGGTTCCATTCCCGGCCAATGCAAAGCGGCTCTTTTAATAACTGTACACTCAGCGCTGAACTCCAGCTAATTCAGTCTTATCTCAAGACAGGTACTCCACATTTCCGCTCAACCCCTGGCAAGCGGAGCCCTGAGGCTGGCTCATTACAGTTCCCCTAGCTAAAAACTACACAGAGGCATCTCAGCTTCACACTTCTGACCGCCTTCTTGCCCATCCTTGCATCTGTGCACTTTCTCACACATTCCACTGTCTGACATATTGTCTTTGTTGAGCAACAGTCTCGTGTTAGCTTGAGAAGAGCCTCTCACCTGACTCGTGTACCGTACTATGGCTTAAAATCGGACACTTCTCATAGCTTGCTGCTGCTCCAGGTTGACATTCACTGCATGTGGCTCAGGTGGGGAGATGGGCTCCAAAGAAAGAGGCAGAAAACGGCAAGAGTGGAGCTCACGGTTGTGCCGGAATAGCTCAGTTGGGAGAGCGTTAGACTGAAGATCTAAAGGTCCCTGGTTCAATCCCGGGTTCTGGCAGCACGTGACGTGAGTCTTGGAGCTCGTCTCCGCCTTGGGCTGCAATGTACCCGCTGGTTCCATGGTGTAATGGTTAGCACTCTGGGCTCTGAATCCAGCGATTCGAGTTCAAATCTCGGTGGGACCTGTCATGGGCTCAGTTTTGCGCCCCAAGGCGCACTCTTGCCCAAAAACGTTTCTTTTGCACTTTTTGCATGTGGTGTAGCCAACCTTTTCTGCCGCTTGGCCGGTTAGCTCAGCTGGTTAGAGCGTGGTGCTAATAACGCCAAGGTCATGGGTTCGATCCCCATACGGGCCACGCTTTTTCTTTCTCCCGGTGGTCGGAGTGCTTGGAGATCAGAGGTAAGGAAAATGAAAGTGTCCGACGTGATTATAAGATCACAGTCGTGCCAGATTCACCTGCGTCGTGGTGAGAAAAAGAAATGGAGGATACACGCATTTCTCTTAGCTGACAATTCTGCAGCAAGTGGACTGGCAAAGTGTACGTCTACATACACAATTTGCTCAAAGAGCGTAGTAGTTCTTGAAGAAAAATCCAACCCGCACTGTAAAGCCATGCTGCCTTCTGGTGTTGTTTACAAGTTTCTGATGGAACGAGCTTTTTTGGAGGCATTTATTGGAAAAGTCGACGGAGTTGTCAAGCATCCCGAAGCAGCACTTCCACTAGAAGGTCCCAGAGTTCTTGTGCTTCAAGCACTTCAATTTATAAATACTCCGTTGATCTTAACAGTTGTGTGAAATGAGCTGTCATCACTCCGTTTTTGCTTTAGCAATTTTTCCGGTCTTTCCGCGGAAAGCCGGTGTCGTGTGTTTGCATGGGTGGTTCAGTGGTAGAATTCTCGCCTGCCACGCGGGAGGCCCGGGTTCGATTCCCGGCCAATGCAAAGCGGCTCTTTTAATAACTGTACACTCAGCGCTGAACTCCAGCTAATTCAGTCTTATCTCAAGACAGGTACTCCACATTTCCGCTCAACCCCTGGCAAGCGGAGCCCTGAGGCTGGCTCATTACAGTTCCCCTAGCTAAAAACTACACAGAGGCATCTCAGCTTCACACTTCTGACCGCCTTCTTGCCCATCCTTGCATCTGTGCACTTTCTCACACATTCCACTGTCTGACATATTGTCTTTGTTGAGCAACAGTCTCGTGTTAGCTTGAGAAGAGCCTCTCACCTGACTCGTGTACCGTACTATGGCTTAAAATCGGACACTTCTCATAGCTTGCTGCTGCTCCAGGTTGACATTCACTGCATGTGGCTCAGGTGGGGAGATGGGCTCCAAAGAAAGAGGCAGAAAACGGCAAGAGTGGAGCTCACGGTTGTGCCGGAATAGCTCAGTTGGGAGAGCGTTAGACTGAAGATCTAAAGGTCCCTGGTTCAATCCCGGGTTCTGGCAGCACGTGACGTGAGTCTTGGAGCTCGTCTCCGCCTTGGGCTGCAATGTACCCGCTGGTTCCATGGTGTAATGGTTAGCGCTCTGAATCCAGCGATCCGAGTTCAAATCTCGGTGGGACCTGTCATGGGCGCAGTTTTGCGCCCCAAGGCGCACTCTTGCCCAAAAACGTTTCTTTTGCACTTTTTGCATGTGGTGTAGCCGACCTTTTCTGCCGCTTGGCCGGTTAGCTCAGCTGGTTAGAGCGTGGTGCTAATAACGCCAAGGTCATGGGTTCGATCCCCATACGGGCCACGCTTTCTCTTTCTCCCGGTGGTCGGAGTGCTTGGAGATCAGAGGTAGGGAAAATAAAAGTGTCCGACGTGATTATAAGAACACATTCGTGCCAGATTCACCTGCGTCGTGGTGAGAAAAAGAAATGGAGGATACACGCATTTCTCTTAGCTGACAATTCTGCAGCAAGTGGACTGGCAAAGTGTACGTCTACGTACACAATTTGCTCAAAGAGCGTAGTAGTTCTTGAAGAAAAATCCAATCCGCACTGTAAAACCATGCTGCCTTCTGGTGTTGTTTACAAGTTTCTGATGGAACGAGCTTTTTTGGAGGCATTTATTGGAAAAGTCGACGGAGTTGTCAAGCATCCCGAAGCAGCACTTCCACTAGAAGGTCCCAGAGTTCTTGTGCTTCAAGCACTTCAATTTATAAATACTCCGTTGATCTTAACAGTTGTGTGAAATGAGCTGTCATCACTCCGTTTTTGCTTTAGCAATTTTTCCGGTCTTTCGGCGGAAAGCCGGTCTCGTGTGTTTGCATGGGTGGTTCAGTGGTATAATTCTCGCCTGCCACGCGGGAGGCCCGGGTTCGATTCCCGGCCAATGCAAAGCGGCTCTTTTAATAACTGTACACTCAGCGCTGAACTCCAGCTAATTCAGTCTTATCTCAAGACAGGTACTCCACATTTCCGCTCAACCCCTGGCAAGCGGAGCCCTGAGGCTGGCTCATTACAGTTCCCCTAGCTAAAAACTACACAGAGGCATCTCAGCTTCACACTTCTGACCGCCTTCTTGCCCATCCTTGCATCTGTGCACTTTCTCACACATTCCACTGTCTGACATATTGTCTTTGTTGAGCAACAGTCTCGTGTTAGCTTGAGAAGAGCCTCTCACCTGACTCGTGTACCGTACTATGGCTTAAAATCGGACACTTCTCATAGCTTGCTGCTGCTCCAGGTTGACATTCACTGCATGTGGCTCAGGTGGGGAGATGGGCTCCAAAGAAAGAGGCAGAAAACGGCAAGAGTGGAGCTCACGGTTGTGCCGGAATAGCTCAGTTGGGAGAGCGTTAGACTGAAGATCTAAAGGTCCCTGGTTCAATCCCGGGTTCTGGCAGCACGTGACGTGAGTCTTGGAGCTCGTCTCCGCCTTGGGCTGCAATGTACCCGCTGGTTCCATGGTGTAATGGTTAGCACTCTGGGCTCTGAATCCAGCGATCCGAGTTCAAATCTCGGTGGGACCTGTCATGGGCTCAGTTTTGCGCCCCAAGGCGCACTCTTGCCCAAAAACGTTTCTTTTGCAATTTTTGCATGTGGTGTAGCCAACCTTTTCTGCCGCTTGGCCGGTTAGCTCAGCTGCTTAGAGCGTGGTGCTAATAACGCCAAGGTCATGGGTTCGATCCCCATACGGGCCATGCTTTTTCTTTCTCCCGGTGGTCGGAGTGCTTGGAGATCAGAGGTAAGGAAAATGAAAGTGTCCGACGTGATTATAAGATCACAGTCGTGCCAGATTCACCTGCGTCGTGGTGAGAAAAAGAAATGGAGGATACACGCATTTCTCTTAGCTGACAATTCTGCAGCAAGTGGACTGGCAAAGTGTACGTCTACATACACAATTTGCTCAAAGAGCGTAGTAGTTCTTGAAGAAAAATCCAACCTGCACTGTAAAACCATGCTGCCTTCTGGTGTTGTTTACAAGTTTCTGATGGAACGAGCTTTTTTGGAGGCATTTATTGGAAAAGTCGACGGAGTTGTCAAGCATCCCGAAGCAGCACTTCCACTAGAAGGTCCCAGAGTTCTTGTGCTTCAAGCACTTCAATTTATAAATACTCCGTTGATCTTAACAGTTGTGTGAAATGAGCTGTCATCACTCCGTTTTTGCTTTAGCAATTTTTCCGGTCTTTCCGCGGAAAGCCGGTCTCGTGTGTTTGCATGGGTGGTTCAGTGGTAGAATTCTCGCCTGCCACGCGGGAGGCCCGGGTTCGATTCCCGGCCAATGCAAAGCGGCTCTTTTAATAACTGTACACTCAGCGCTGAACTCCAGCTAATTCAGTCTTATCTCAAGACAGGTACTCCACATTTCCGCTCAACCCCTGGCAAGCGGAGCCCTGAGGCTGGCTCATTACAGTTCCCCTAGCTAAAAACTACACAGAGGCATCTCAGCTTCACACTTCTGACCACCTTCTTGCCCATCCTTGCATCTGTGCACTTTCTCACACATTCCACTATCTGACATATTGTCTTTGTTGAGCAACAGTCTCGTGTTAGCTTGAGAAGAGCCTCTCACCTGACTCGTGTACCGTACTATGGCTTAAAATCGGACACTTCTCATAGCTTGCTGCTGCTCCAGGTTGACATTCACTGCATGTGGCTCAGGTGGGGAGATGGGCTCCAAAGAAAGAGGCAGAAAACGGCAAGAGTGGAGCTCACGGTTGTGCCGGAATAGCTCAGTTGGGAGAGCGTTAGACTGAAGATTTAAAGGTCCCTGGTTCAATCCTGGGTTCTGGCACCACGTGTCGTGAGTCTTGGAGCTCGTCTCCGCCTTGGGCTGCGATGTACCCGCTGGTGTAATGGTTAGCACTCTGGGCTCTGAATCCAGCGATCCGAGTTCAAATCTCGGTGGGACCTGTCATGGGCTCAGTTTTGCGCCCCAAGGCGCACTCTTGCCCAAAAACGTTTCTTTTGCACTTTTTGCATGTGGTGTAGCCGACCTTTTCTGCCGCTTGGCCGGTTAGCTCAGCTGGTTAGAGCGTGGTGCTAATAACGCCAAGGTCATGGGTTCGATCCCCATACGGGCCACGCTTTCTCTTTCTCCCGGTGGTCGGAGTGCTTGGAGATCAGAGGTAGGGAAAATGAAAGTGTCCGACGTGATGATAAGAACACAGTCGTGCCAGATTCACCTGCGTCGTGGTGAGAAAAAGAAATGGAGGATACACGCATTTCTCTTAGCTGACAATTCTGCAGCAAGTGGACTGGCAAAGTGTACGTCTACATACACAATTTGCTCAAAGAGCGTAGTAGTTCTTGAAGAAAAATCCAACCCGCACTGTAAAACCATGCTGCCTTCTGGTGTTGTTTACAACTTTCTGATGGAACGAGCTTTTTTGGAGGCATTTATTGGAAAAGTCGACGGAGTTGTCAAGCATCCCGAAGCAGCACTTCCACTAGAAGGTCCCAGAGTTCTTGTGCTTCAAGCACTTCAATTTATAAATACTCCGTTGATCTTAACAGTTGTGTGAAATGAGCTGTCATCACTCCGTTTTTGCTTTAGCAATTTTTCCGGTCTTTCGGCGGAAAGCCGGTCTCGTGTGTTTGCATGGGTGGGTCAGTGGTAGAATTCTCGCCTGCCACGCGGGAGGCCCGGGTTCGATTCCCGGCCAATGCAAAGCGGCTCTTTTAATAACTGTACACTCAGCGCTGAACTCCAGCTAATTCAGTCTTATCTCAAGACAGGTACTCCACATTTCCGCTCAACCCCTGGCAAGCGGAGCCCTGAGGCTGGCTCGTTACAGTTCCCCTAGCTAAAAACTACACAGAGGCATCTCAGCTTCACACTTCTGACCGCCTTCTTGCCCATCCTTGCATCTGTGCACTTTCTCACACATTCCACTGTCTGACATATTGTCTTTGTTGAGCAACAGTCTCGTGTTAGCTTGAGAAGAGCCTCTCACCTGACTCGTGTACCGTACTATGGCTTAAAATCGGACACTTCTCATAGCTTGCTGCTGCTCCAGGTTGACATTCACTGCATGTGGCTCAGGTGGGGAGATGGGCTCCAAAGAAAGAGGCAGAAAACGGCAAGAGTGGAGCTCACGGTTGTGCCGGAATAGCTCAATTGGGAGAGCGTTAGACTGAAGATCTAAAGGTCCCTGGTTCAATCCCGGGTTCTGGCAGCACGTGACGTGAGTCTTGGAGCTCGTCTCCGCCTTGGGCTGCGATGTACCCGCTGGTTCCATGGTGTAATGGTTAGCACTCTGGGCTCTGAATCCAGCGATCCGAGTTCAAATCTCGGTGGGACCTGTCGTGGGCTCAGTTTTGCGCCCCAAGGCGCACTCTTGCCCAAAAACGTTTCTTTTGCACTTTTTGCATGTGGTGTAGCGGACCTTTTCTGCCGCTTGGCCGGTCAGCTCAGCTGATTAGAGCGTGGTGCTAATAACACCAAGGTCATGGGTTCGATCCCCATACGGGCCACGCTTTCTCTTTCTCCCGGTGGTCGGAGTGCTTGGAGATCAGAGGTAGGGAAAATGAAAGTGTCCGACGTGATGATAAGGACACAGTCGTGCCAGATTCACCTGCGTCGTGGTGAGAAAAAGAAATGGAGTATACACGCATTTCTCTTAGCTGACAATTCTGCAGCAAGTGGACTGGCAAAGTGTACGTCTACATACACAATTTGCTCAAAGAGCGTAGTAGTTCTTGAAGAAAAATCCAACCCGCACTGTAAAACCATGCTGCCTTCTGGTGTTGTTTACAAGTTTCTGATGGAACGAGCTTTTTTGGAGGCATTTATTGGAAAAGTCGACGGAGTTGTCAAGCATCCCGAAGCAGCACTTCCACTACAAGGTCCCAGAGTTCTTGTGCTTCAAGCACTTCAATTTATAAATACTCCGTTGATCTTAACAGTTGTGTGAAATGAGCTGTCATCACTCCGTTTTTGCTTTAGCAATTTTTCCGGTCTTTCGGCGGAAAGCCGGTCTCGTGTGTTTGCATGGGTGGGTCAGTGGTAGAATTCTCGCCTGCCACGCGGGAGGCCCGGGTTCGATTCCCGGCCAATGCAAAGCGGCTCTTTTAATAACTGTACACTCAGCGCTGAACTCCAGCTAATTCAGTCTTATCTCAAGACAGGTACTCCACATTTCCGCTCAACCCCTGGCAAGCGGAGCCCTGAGGCTGGCTCATTACAGTTCCCCTAGCTAAAAACTACACAGAGGCATCTCAGCTTCACACTTCTGACCGCCTTCTTGCCCATCCTTGCATCTGTGCACTTTCTCACACATTCCACTGTCTGACATATTGTCTTTGTTGAGCAACAGTCTCGTGTTAGCTTGAGAAGAGCCTCTCACCTGACTCGTGTACCGTACTATGGCTTAAAATCGGACACTTCTCATAGCTTGCTGCTGCTCCAGGTTGACATTCACTGCATGTGGCTCAGGTGGGGAGATGGGCTCCAAAGAAAGAGGCAGAAAACGGCAAGAGTGGAGCTCACGGTTGTGCCGGAATAGCTCAATTGGGAGAGCGTTAGACTGAAGATCTAAAGGTCCCTGGCTCAATCCCGGGTTCTGGCAGCACGTGACGTGAGTCTTGGAGCTCGTCTCCGCCTTGGGCTGCGATGTACCCGCTGGTTCCATGGTGTAATGGTTAGCACTCTGGGCTCTGAATCCAGCGATCCGAGTTCAAATCTCGGTGGGACCTGTCGTGGGCTCAGTTTTGCGCCCCAAGGCGCACTCTTGCCCAAAAACGTTTCTTTTGCACTTTTTGCATGTGGTGTAGCGGACCTTTTCTGCCGCTTGGCCGGTCAGCTCTGCTGGTTAGAGCGTGGTGCTAATAACACCAAGGTCATGGGTTCGATCCCCATACGGGCCACGCTTTCTCTTTCTCCCGGTGGTCGGAGTGCTTGGAGATCAGAGGTAGGGAAAATGAAAGTGTCCGACGTGATGATAATGTAACCCACTTAAAGTGAGCAGGACCAAGGGTGTCGTGGTTCTCCAGTCCTATAGATGGCACTGTCTTTAATTCGGTTGAGCTTTTTTATCGCTATCGCCCCGGTTAACTGAGTTGTCTCTCTGATCGCGGGAAAAAAAAAGAAAGGGAGAGATAAGAGAAGCGGCTGCAGGTGAAAAAGCTGATTTATGCATCAGGTGAGAGAAGAGAAAGAAAGAAAGAAAAAAAAGGGTTTATGTTTAAAAGTAAATTTTAATTATTGTCATTGATAAGTGCACCAGAAGCGCTCGTGTTGCATTATCTAGTTGGGTTAACTTTCGAGCGATTCTCCGATTGGATTTCTTTTCTTTTCTTTGTTATATTCTGCGACATGTGATGGCGAGCCACCGATTCTACGTATTAGAGCTGTGAAGTGCCCAGCTACGTTCGAAACCAGTCAGCCTACCTCCCAGTCGGCGGATGCAGTTTTCTCCTGGGCGCAGATAAGATAGATGAGATCTCCTAATATATTTCTTTGTTTTATTTGTAAACTACTTGGTTAGTATTTTTATATATGTATACCAGAGAATTTAAAGTGAACTGAACTGCATATGTTCTGACGGACTATTGTAGGGAGGGAGGAATTGTTTATTCTTATTTCATTCTTATTTCATTGTTCCGAACGTGATTCTCATTCTCGTGGAATATTGTTAATAAAAAATTGTTACTGTTTTTCCCTGTCGACTAGTGGTTGTGACCAATTCACTCCGAGAGTTGAACCTAGACCTAATTACTGACCCAGATATTAAAAGCCCACATTACGGCAACGTTAAAGTGTGGGGGTGATATTAACCTTGGTTACATAGAACACTTTGTGGCGAGCCAGCCAGGAGTGTTTTGGGCACAATCAAGCTAGTCATTCCCATTTCAATGTGTTGTAATAGATATTGATACGTAAGTGAATTTATTTTATTGTTTTAATTGATATATTTTTCTTTTTTTTGCAAAATAATTTATCTATACTGGGTAAATTGATTCCTGTTTCAGACATGGATATTCAACGGGTGTATGGTATTAGTACAGAGCAGTCAATTGCTTTGGTTGGCACCTCCCAAACTGCTAAGGAAGATGACATCGCTGCAACTTTACAAAGCTCAGGCAACAGTAGTAGTGCTGATGACGGTGTCGATTCTGATCATAGTGTGACACCCCTGATTCAAAGATCTAAAAAGACACTTGGCTATAGAGAGCCCCTCCCACCCCGGAAGGCTCTTCCACCAGCGAAGACGGGATTAAAACCTGTAGCGAAGGAGAGTGTTGCTCCCATCAGAGCTGAAACGTTAGACGAGGAGGTGATAAACCCGCCAGAAGTGAGGCGTATTATTGTCGAACATGTAATAAAAACTGATGTCCCTACTCAAAATCAATCCAAATGGCTACGCCCCTTCTCTGGTAGATCACCTAAGCCGCCGGGCGAGGTTGATTTTGAAACATGGCTGCTCCATATAGAGTTGATGTTCCAAGACCCCGTCCCTATAGAAGTACAGCGGAGGAAAATACTAGAGAGTTTACTTCCCCCAGCCTCAGATGTTGTGAGGCAGTTAGGCTCCTCTGCTCACCCCAGGGACTACATGAGGCTATTGGAGTCTGCTTATGGTCTCGTGGAGGATGGTGAAGAGATATTTGCCAAATTCCTGAAGAACACAAACCAGGACCCAGGTGAGAAAGGATCTAGTTTTCTGCAGAGGTTGCAAGTATTACTCAATACTGCAGTGAAAAGGAATGGAGTAAGACCATCAGAAGTCAACCGTCACCTGATAAAGCAGTTCAAGCGTGGCTGTTGGGACCATGATCTTGTCCTTCGGCTAGAGCTGAAAACGGACGAGTCTCTTGACTTTGCTGAACTTTTGATGCAGCTGAGGACAGAGGAAGACAAAAGAGCTACTAAACTGGATCGTATGCGCCACCATTTGGGGGTTTCCAAAGCAAAGTCCTCAGTGAATACGCAATCTGTAGCTGATTTCTTGTGCCTCTCTGACCGCAATGCAGGTATACTACAAGCATACATCTCTGAGACCGAGAGCTTAAGGAAACAGGTTGCAGAGCTGAAAATTCAGCTCAATGCCAAGGTATCCAAGAGAGAGAGGAGGCATGAAGCAATAGCCCCTGAAGCCAGCAAGGATACATGCACACCCAGAGCTGAAGCACAGACTGACCAAGTGACTCCCCAGGCTACACCTAGAGCTCAGCCCAAGGCCTGGTTCTGTTTTAGGTGTGGAGAAGATGGCCATATTGCCAGAACATGCGAAAACTCCATCAATAAGGTTGCTGTTGATCGTAAATATAAGGAACTGAAAGCCAAGCAAGGTGAGTGGAAGGCAAGGCAGGTCTCCCCTTTAAACTGGACCAGGCTCCGGTAGAGGGACATACTGGGGCCTATGAAGGGAAGAATAGTCCCAGAGGTGAGTGGAAGAACCGGAAATTCAACTGTCATTCCATCAGGCCTTATAAAGATGAATTCATGAGTGGGTTAGTTGGATCTAAATCATCGGTTAATATTACTGTTGGAGGAGTCCAATGTCAGTGTCTCATTGACACGGGCTCACAAGTGACCACAATTTCCAAGTCATTTCATGACACCCATTTAGCCTCTTATCCAGTTGGCCCCTTGGGTAACCTCCTTGAAATAGAGGGAGCAGCAGGACAGAGAGTGCCCTATCTGGGCTATATTGAAATTGACATTCTTTTTCCCGAAGATTTTACAGGAAAGCCGGAGGTAGTCAGCACGCTGGCTCTCATCGTTCCTGATTCCAGAGCCACCATTCAGTTCCCTGTTCTGATTGGCACTAATGCACTGGATGTTTTGTATGAAGGTTTCGATGAAGGGACAAGTGAGTCGGTCCTTGAGAACTGCACATATGCTGTGTTGATCCAGCACCTGCGTAGCCTGTATAAGAACAAAAGTCGGGGAAATGGCAAGGTGGGTAAGGTCAAACTTCAATGCAAAAGAAGCATAGTTATCCCAGCAGGTCAGAAAATGGTGTTGGATGGATATACGAGGAATGTCAATAGTCTTCCCGGTGTTCCCTTATTGGTTGATCTCTCCACTCATTCATGCTTACCAAATGGGTTGACCTTTTACAGTTATATCATGTCAAGCCCCAGATGGACCTCATTTAAAGTACCCATTTTACTCAAGAATGAAACGACACGTGATGTGACAGTGCCAGCACAGGGTACCTTGGCAGAACTCATAGTTCCGTTCTCTGTTTGTCCACTTACCCCCTTGATGAGTGGAGATCAAGCTGAAAATCGGGCAGCACAGTCCACTAGCGCAACTACATGTTACACAGTACACTCAGCGGCTCTAGGAGACGCCATCACTTTTGATTTCAGTGAATCCCCCCTCTCACCGGAGTGGAAGCAGAGAGTTACAAGAAGGTTGAACTCAATTCCTGAAGTCTTTGCAAAGGATGACCTTGACTATGGCCATACGACTGCAGTCAAGCACAAGATCCGCCTTTCAGATCCAACTCCCTTTAAGCAGAGGGCAAGACCTATCCACCCATCTGATTATGAAGCTGTGCGGCTCCACTTGAAAGAGCTGTATGATGCTAACATCATAAGGGAATCTGAAAGCCCATTTGCTTCACCAGTTGTAGTAGTGAAAAAGAAAAATGGCAAGATTCGACTTTGCATTGATTACAGGAAATTGAACGCTCAGACAATCAGGGATGCCTACGCCTTACCAAACATTGAGGAAACCTTTACAGCTCTGACAGGATCGAGGTGGTTTTCTGTCATGGACTTGAAATCGGGGTTTTATCAGGTAGAGATGGAAGAGGAGGACAAACCCAAAACAGCCTTTGTCACTCCCATGGGATTTTGGGAATTTAATAGGATGCCGCAAGGGGTAACTAATGCTCCAAGCACATTTCAGAGGGTTATGGAAAAATGTATGGGCTCCTCAAATTTCAAGGAAGTTTTAGTTTTCCTAGATGACCTCATTGTGTTCTCTGCTACCCTTGAGGAACATGAGGAGAGGCTCATGCGAGTCCTGAACCGACTAAAAGAGTTTGGTCTCAAGTTGTCACCTGAAAAATGTCATTTCTTTATGAAGTCAGTAAGATACTTGGGACATGTTGTCTCGGAAAATGGTGTAGAAACTGACCCTGACAAGATTTCTGCGCTCACCACTTGGCCCAGGCCCAACAACATCAAGGAGCTGAAGTCCTTCCTTGGGTTTGCAGGGTATTATCGAAGATTTATCAGGGACTTCTCTAAAATTGTGAGGCCTCTTAATGATCTAACTGCTGGTTATATTCCTGCAAGAAGAAAATGCAAAACTAAGTCTTTCCTTAACACTGACCTTAAGTCACCATTTGCTGAGAGGTGGACAGCTGAGTGCGAGCAGGCATTCAGAATTCTCATTGAGAAGCTCACAACTGCTCCAATCCTCGGTTTTGCCAATCCTAAGCTGCCATATATTTTACATACAGATGCCAGTCTTAGTGGCCTTGGGGCGGCTCTGTATCAGCAACAAGATGGGAAGATGAGGGTCATTGCTTATGCCAGTAGGGGGTTATCAAATTGTGAGAGGAGGTACCCTACTCACAAGCTGGAGTTTCTTGCCCTTAAGTGGGCAATTACTGACAAATTATCTGACTATCTTTATGGGGCTGAGTTTGTTGTCATTACTGATAACAACCCCTTGACCTACGTGTTAACATCTGCCAAACTTGATGCTGCAGGCCATCGGTGGCTAGCAGCCCTGTCCAATTTCAATTTCAGCATCCAGTATAGGGCTGGTAAAAGAAATCAAGATGCAGATGGCTTATCTAGGCGCCCGCATGACTTGGATGAGACAGACTACAGTGTTAAAGCTGAAGATGATAGGGTGCTCCAGTTCTTGTCAAAGTTCCTACAGGAGGAGAGTGGGGCCACTTTTCCAAAAGAAGCGATCAATGCTGTTTGCCAGAGATACGAGGTAGACAAGGCTTTCAGTACAGAGGACAAGAATAATCACTCATCCGTTATTGTCGAATCCCTTGCCATGGATGTAAGTGCCATCCCAGCTGAGTTTACCCATGCTGATTTACTTTCAGGGTCCAGTACCCTTCCCAGAATTTCACAGCAGGAGTGGGCTGTTGAACAGAGAGCTGATCCAGCAATCAGCAGGGTCATTGACATTATCACTACAGGAAAACGTCTGTCCTACCGTACTAGACAGAATGAAGAAAGGGAAGTCCAACTCATGCTTCGAGTCCAGGATCAACTTGTAATTGAAAATGCTGTTCTTTACAGGAGGAGGATGAATAGGGGTGAAACAATTTTCCAGCTAGTTCTCCCCAGGAAGTATCGTGAGAGAGCTTTGGAAGGTCTCCATGATCTAGTAGGACACATGGGGTTTGAGAGGACTATAGATCTTGTCCGTGCGCGTTTCTATTGGCCAAAGATGTCCAAGGATGTGGATGAGAAGTTGAGGACTTGTGAAAGATGTGTACGACGTAAGGCTAAGGCTGAGAGAACTGCTCGTCTTGTAAATATTAGGACCAGCAGACCACTTGAGCTGGTCTGCATGGACTACCTGACTTTGGAACCTGATAGTCATGGCACAAAGAACATCCTGGTCATAACCGACCATTTTACTAAATATGCTATCGCAGTTCCCACCTCAGACCAGAAGGCCAAGACGGTAGCTAAGACATTATGGAACAGCTTCTTCATTCACTATGGCATACCCGAACGACTACATAGTGACCAAGGACGAGATTTTGAGTCGGCTGTAATCAAAGACCTGTGTCAGTTGTTGGGAATTAAGAAAACGAGGACTACTCCTTACCACCCACGTGGCAATCCTGTGGAGAGGTTTAACCGAACACTCTTGGAAATGCTTGGGACTCTTGAGGAGGAGAATAAAGTCAGGTGGCGGGACTACGTACAACCTTTGGTTCACGCTTATAATTGCACCAAAAATGATACTACAGGCTTTTCTCCTTATCAATTAATGTTTGGGAGACAGCCAAGCCTTCCTATCGATGTGGCTTTCGGACTCAACCCAGAAAGACAGAGTAGGGTTACTCACACTGATTTTGTGAAGAGGCTCAAGGAAAGTCTACGTGAGAGTTACAAGCTTGCAGTAGAGCATAGTGATAGAACCGCTCAGAAAAACAAGGAGAGGTATGACCTGAAGGTAAGAGAGACTATCCTGGATGAGGGAGACCGTGTCCTTGTCAAAAATGTTGGGGTACGGGGTAAACACAAGATAGCTGATCGTTGGAGTCGAACTGTGTACAGAATAGTTAAACGTATCAATGATTCTCCTGTCTATGTCATCACTCCTGTTAATGCTGATGGCCCTATTAGGACATTGCATCGTGACCTGCTCTTGCCTTGTGGCTTCTTAACTTCATCCACTGAAGCTGAAGTAGCTCAGCCAAAGCAGAAGAGAGAGACAGTGAAACCTGCTCAGAGTTCAACACCTGAGGGGAATGAAGAGCTAGAACATCCACGTGAGAGTGAGGAAGATGATTACTACTGTCCAGGGGACGTGCGGAAGGAGATGACGTTCCCGACAGTTACTGTTGTACATGAAATCCCTCAAACGTACTCCACATCCTCTTCACGTGGACAGTGGACCACACTGAGCCATGGGGACTCCAGATTGAGCCCGGAAGCTGAGGTGTTCCAACCCTCAAGGGACTGGCAATTGGAATGTCGTGAGGGCAAAGTTCCTAACTCCTCTGGAGGGAAGCCTGAAGGAGGTGGCGTTCCATCGGTTGATCAAGAGGATTCACCCGCCAGGATGAGCTCTGGAGTAGAGGATAATGCTGTGACTCAAGTCATACCTGAAGGCGAGATCACAAAAGTTTATGTGCATGGAGACGGAAAGGAGCTGGTGGGAGAAGAAGGACTTAACGACCTACTTAAAGGACATGAGCCTGAAGATACTAGAGGGAGCTTTACTGAAGAGCAGGGAGCAACGACAGTGAGGAGATAAACCAGATGTAGGGTAGAACCCGATCGACTTACTTACCAATCACTAGGAAATCCCTTGACCTTAGTCATGCACTCCATATTGAATGGTCTTGACCAGGCCTTTGCAAAGGTTTTAGACCTACCACAGACATTTCAGTTTTCGCCGCCTTTAGAGGTTGGTCGAGTGACTACTGTGTAAGTGGATAATGAGTACATGCCGGGACGCATGCACATTTAGAGGGGGTGGATGTAACCCACTTAAAGTGAGCAGGACCAAGGGTGTCGTGGTTCTCCAGTCCTATAGATGGCACTGTCTTTAATTCGGTTGAGCTTTTTTATCGCTATCGCCCGGGTTAACTGAGTTGTCTCTCTGATCGCGGGAAAAAAAAAGAAAGGGAGAGATAAGAGAAGCGGCTGCAGGTGAAAAAGCTGATTTATGCATCAGGTGAGAGAAGAGAAAGAAAGAAAGAAAAAAAAGGGTTTATGTTTAAAAGTAAATTTTAATTATTGTCATTGATAAGTGCACCAGAAGCGCTCGTGTTGCATTATCTAGTTGGGTTAACTTTCGAGCGATTCTCCGATTGGATTTCTTTTCTTTTCTTTGTTATATTCTGCGACATGTGATGGCGAGCCACCGATTCTACGTATTAGAGCTGTGAAGTGCCCAGCTACGTTCGAAACCAGTCAGCCTACCTCCCAGTCGGCGGATGCAGTTTTCTCCTGGGCGCAGATAAGATAGATGAGATCTCCTAATATATTTCTTTGTTTTATTTGTAAACTACTTGGTTAGTATTTTTATATATGTATACCAGAGAATTTAAAGTGAACTGAACTGCATATGTTCTGACGGACTATTGTAGGGAGGGAGGAATTGTTTATTCTTATTTCATTCTTATTTCGTTGTTCCGAACGTGATTGTCATTCTCGTGGAATATTGTTAATAAAAAATTGTTACTGTTTTTCCCTGTCGACTAGTGGTTGTGACCAATTCACTCCGAGAGTTGAACCTAGACCTAATTACTGACCCAGATATGAAAAGCCCACATTACGGCAACGTTAAAGTGTGGGGGTGATATTAACCTTGGTTACAAAAAGAACACAGTCGTGCCAGATTCACCTGCGTCGTGGTGAGAAAAAGAAATGGAGGATACACGCATTTCTCTTAGCTGACAATTCTGCAGCAAGTGGACTGGCAAAGTGTACGTCTACATACACAATTTGCTCAAAGAGCGTAGTAGTACTTGAAGAAAAATCCAACCCGCACTGTAAAACCATGCTGCCTTCTGGTGTTGTTTACAAGTATCTGATGGAACGAACTTTTTTGGAGGCATTTATTGGAAAAGTCGACGGAGTTGTCAAGCATCCCGAAGCAGCACTTCCACTAGAAGGTCCCAGAGTTCTTGTGCTTCAAGCACTTCAATTTATAAATACTCCATTGATCTTAACAGTTGTGTGAAATGAGCTGTCATCACTCCGTTTTTGCTTTAGCAATTTTTCCACTCTTTCGGCGGAAAGCCGGTCTCGTGTGTTTGCATGGGTGGTTCAGTGGTAGAATTCTCGCCTGCCACGCGGGAGGCCCGGGTTCAATTCCCGGCCAATGCAAAGCGGCTCTTTTAATAACTGTACACTCAGCGCTGAACTCCAGCTAATTCAGTCTTATCTCAAGACAGGTACTCCACATTTTCGCTCAACCCCTGGCAAGCGGAGCCCTGAGGCTGGCTCATTACAGTTCCCCTAGCTAAAAACTACACAGAGGCATCTCAGCTTCACACTTCTGACCGCCTTCTTGCCCATCCTTGCATCTGTGCACTTTCTCACACATTCCACTGTCTGACATATTGTCTTTGTTGAGCAACAGTCTCGTGTTAGCTTGAGAAGAGCCTCTCACCTGACTCGTGTACCGTACTATGGCTTAAAATCGGACACTTCTCATAGCTTGCTGCTGCTCCAGGTTGACATTCACTGCATGTGGCTCAGGTGGGGAGATGGGCTCCAAAGAAAGAGGCAGAAAACGGCAAGAGTGGAGCTCACGGTTGTGCCGGAATAGCTCAGTTGGGAGAGCGTTAGACTGAAGATCTAAAGATCCCTGGTTCAATCCCGGGTTCTGGCAGCACGTGACGTGAGTCTTGGAGCTCGTCTCCGCCTTGGGCTGCGATGTACCCGCTGGTTCCATGGTGTAATGGTTAGCACTCTGGGCTCTGAATCCAGCGATCCGAGTTCAAATCTCGGTGGGACCTGTCATGGGCTCAGTTTTGCGCCCCAAGGCGCACTCTTGCCCAAAAACGTTTCTTTTGCACTTTTTGCATGTGGTGTAGCCGACCTTTTCTGCCGCTTGGCCGGTTAGCTCAGCTGGTTAGAGCGTGGTGCTAATAACGCGAAGGTCATGGATTCGATCCCCATACGGGCCACGCTTTGTCTTTCTCCCGGTGGTCGGAGTGCTTGGAGATCAGAGGTAAGGAAAATGAAAGTGTCCGACGTGATTATAAGAACACAGTCGTGCCAGATTCACCTGCGTCGTGGTGAGAAAAAGAAATGGAGGATACACGCATTTCTCTTAGCTGACAATTCTGCAGCAAGTGGACTGGCAAAGTGTACGTCTACATACACAATTTGCTCAAAGAGCGTAGTAGTACTTGAAGAAAAATCCAACCCGCACTGTAAAACCATGCTGCCTTCTGGTGTTGTTTACAAGTATCTGATGGAACGAACTTTTTTGGAGGCATTTATTGGAAAAGTCGACGGAGTTGTCAAGCATCCCGAAGCAGCACTTCCACTAGAAGGTCCCAGAGTTCTTGTGCTTCAAGCACTTCAATTTATAAATACTCCGTTGATCTTAACAGTTGTGTGAAATGAGCTGTCATCACTCCGTTTTTGCTTTAGCAATTTTTCCGGTCTTTCGGCGGAAAGCCGGTCTCTTGTGTTTGCATGGGTGGTTCAGTGGTAGAATTCTCGCCTGCCACGCGGGAGGCCCGGGTTCGATTCCCGGCCAATGCAAAGCGGCTCTTTTAATAACTGTACACTCAGCGCTGAACTCCAGCTAATTCAGTCTTATCTCAAGACAGGTACTCCACATTTCCGCTCAACCCCTGGCAAGCGGAGCCCTGAGGCTGGCTCATTACAGTTCCCCTAGCTAAAAACTACACAGAGGCATCTCAGCTTCACACTTCTGACCGCCTTCTTGCCCATCCTTGCATCTGTGCACTTTCTCACACATTCCACTGTCTGACATATTGTCTTTGTTGAGCAACAGTCTCGTGTTAGCTTGAGAAGAGCCTCTCACCTGACTCGTGTACCGTACTATGGCTTAAAATCGGACACTTCTCATAGCTTGCTGCTGCTCCAGGTTGACATTCACTGCATGTGGCTCAGGTGGGGAGATGGGCTCCAAAGAAAGAGGCAGAAAACGGCAAGAGTGGAGCTCACGGTTGTGCCGGAATAGCTCAGTTGGGAGAGCGTTAGACTGAAGATCTAAAGGTCCCTGGTTCAATCACGGGTTCTGGCAGCACGTGACGTGAGTCTTGGAGCTCGTCTCCGCCTTGGGCTGCGATGTACCCGCTGGTTCCATGGTGTAATGGTTAGCACTCTGGGCTCTGAATCCAGCGATCCGAGTTCAAATCTCGGTGGGACCTGTCATGGGCTCAGTTTTGCGCCCCAAGGCCCACTCTTGCCCAAAAACGTTTCTTTTGCACTTTTTGCATGTGGTGTAGCCGACCTTTTCTGCCGCTTGGCCGGTTAGCTCAGCTGGTTAGAGCGTGGTGCTAATAACGCCAAGGTCATGGGTTCGATCCCCATACGGGCCACGCTTTGTCTTTCTCCCGGTGGTCGGAGTGCTTGGAGATCAGAGGTAAGGAAAATGAAAGTGTCCGACGTGATTATAAGAACACAGTCGTGCCAGATTCACCTGCGTCGTGGTGAGAAAAAGAAATGGAGGATACACGCATTTCTCTTAGCTGACAATTCTGCAGCAAGTGGACTGGCAAAGTGTACGTCTACATACACAATTTGCTCAAAGAGCGTAGTAGTACTTGAAGAAAAATCCAACCCGTACTGTAAAACCATGCTGCCTTCTGGTGTTGTTTACAAGTATCTGATGGAACGAACTTTTTTGGAGGCATTTATTGGAAAAGTCGACGGAGTTGTCAAGCATCCCGAAGCAGCACTTCCACTAGAAGGTCCCAGAGTTCTTGTGCTTCAAGCACTTCAATTTATAAATACTCCGTTGATCTTAACAGTTGTGTGAAATGAGCTGTCATCACTCCGTTTTTGCTTTAGCAATTTTTCCGGTCTTTCGGCGGAAAGCCGGTCTCTTGTGTTTGCATGGGTGGTTCAGTGGTAGAATTCTCGCCTGCCACGCGGGAGGCCCGGGTTCGATTCCCGGCCAATGCAAAGCGGCTCTTTTAATAACTGTACACTCAGCGCTGAACTCCAGCTAATTCAGTCTTATCTCAAGACAGGTACTCCACATTTCCGCTCAACCCCTGGCAAGCGGAGCCCTGAGGCTGGCTCATTACAGTTCCCCTAGCTAAAAACTACACAGAGGCATCTCAGCTTCACACTTCTGACCGCCTTCTTGCCCATCCTTGCATCTGTGCACTTTCTCACACATTCCACTGTCTGACATATTGTCTTTGTTGAGCAACAGTCTCGTGTTAGCTTGAGAAGAGCCTCTCACCTGACTCGTGTACCGTACTATGGCTTAAAATCGGACACTTCTCATAGCTTGCTGCTGCTCCAGGTTGACATTCACTGCATGTAGCTCAGGTGGGGAGATGGGCTCCAAAGAAAGAGGCAGAAAACGGCAAGAGTGGAGCTCACGGTTGTGCCGGAATAGCTCAGTTGGGAGAGCGTTAGACTGAAGATCTAAAGGTCCCTGGTTCAATCCCGGGTTCTGGCAGCACGTGACGTGAGTCTTGGAGCTCGTCTCCGCCTTGGGCTGCGATGTACCCGCTGGTTCCATGGTGTAATGGTTAGCACTCTGGGCTCTGAATCCAGCGATCCGAGTTCAAATCTCGGTGGGACCTGTCATGGGCTCAGTTTTGCGCCCCAAGGCGCACTCTTGCCCAAAAACGTTTCTTTTGCACTTTTTGCATGTGGTGTAGCCGACCTTTTCTGCCGCTTGGCCGGTTAGCTCAGCTGGTTAGAGCGTGGTGCTAATAACGCCAAGGTCATGGGTTCGATCCCCATACGGGCCACGCTTTGTCTTTCTCCCGGTGGTCGGAGTGCTTGGAGATCAGAGGTAAGGAAAATGAAAGTGTCCGACGTGATTATAAGAACACAGTCGTGCCAGATTCACCTGCGTCGTGGTGAGAAAAAGAAATGGAGGATACACGCATTTCTCTTAGCTGACAATTCTGCAGCAAGTGGACTGGCAAAGTGTACGTCTACATACACAATTTGCTCAAAGAGCGTAGTAGTACTTGAAGAAAAATCCAACCCGTACTGTAAAACCATGCTGCCTTCTGGTGTTGTTTACAAGTATCTGATGGAACGAACTTTTTTGGAGGCATTTATTGGAAAAGTCGACGGAGTTGTCAAGCATCCCGAAGCAGCACTTCCACTAGAAGGTCCCAGAGTTCTTGTGCTTCAAGCACTTCAATTTATAAATACTCCATTGATCTTAACAGTTGTGTGAAATGAGCTGTCATCACTCCGTTTTTGCTTTAGCAATTTTTCCGGTCTTTCGGCGGAAAGCCGGTCTCGTGTGTTTGCATGGGTGGTTCAGTGGTAGAATTCTCGCCAGCCACGCGGGAGGCCCGGGTTCGATTCCCGGCCAATGCAAAGCGGCTCTTTTAATAACTGTACACTCAGCGCTGAACTCCAGCTAATTCAGTCTTATCTCAAGACAGGTACTCCACATTTTCGCTCAACCCCTGGCAAGCGGAGCCCTGAGGCTGGCTCATTACAGTTCCCCTAGCTAAAAACTACACAGAGGCATCTCAGCTTCACACTTCTGACCGCCTTCTTGCCCATCCTTGCATCTGTGCACTTTCTCACACATTCCACTGTCTGACATATTGTCTTTGTTGAGCAACAGTCTCGTGTTAGCTTGAGAAGAGCCTCTCACCTGACTCGTGTACCGTACTATGGCTTAAAATCGGACACTTCTCATAGCTTGCTGCTGCTCCAGGTTGACATTCACTGCATGTGGCTCAGGTGGGGAGATGGGCTCCAAAGAAAGAGGCAGAAAACGGCAAGAGTGGAGCTCACGGTTGTGCCGGAATAGCTCAGTTGGGAGAGCGTTAGACTGAAGATCTAAAGGTCCCTGGTTCAATCACGGGTTCTGGCAGCACGTGACGTGAGTCTTGGAGCTCGTCTCCGCCTTGGGCTGCGATGTACCCGCTGGTTCCATGGTGTAATGGTTAGCACTCTGGGCTCTGAATCCAGCGATCCGAGTTCAAATCTCGGTGGGACCTGTCATGGGCTCAGTTTTGCGCCCCAAGGCGCACTCTTGCCCAAAAACGTTTCTTTTGCACTTTTTGCATGTGGTGTAGCCGACCTTTTCTGCCGCTTGGCCGGTTAGCTCAGCTGGTTAGAGCGTGGTGCTAATAACGCCAAGGTCATGGGTTCGATCCCCATACGGGCCACGCTTTCTCTTTCTCCCGGTGGTCGGAGTGCTTGGAGATCAGAGGTAGGGAAAATGAAAGTGTCCGACGTGATGATAAGAACACAGTCGTGCCAGATTCACCTGCGTCGTGGTGAGAAAAAGAAATGGAGGATACACGCATTTCTCTTAGCTGACAATTCTGCAGCAAGTGGACTGGCAAAGTGTACGTCTACATACACAATTTGCTCAAAGAGCGTAGTAGTTCTTGAAGAAAAATCCAACCCGCACTGTAAAACCATGCTGCCTTCTGGTGTTGTTTACAAGTTTCTGATGGAACGAGCTTTTTTGGAGGCATTTATTGGAAAAGTCGACGGAGTTGTCAAGCATCCCGAAGCAGCACTTCCACTAGAAGGTCCCAGAGTTCTTGTGCTTCAAGCACTTCAATTTATAAATACTCCGTTGATCTTAACAGTTGTGTGAAATGAGCTGTCATCACTCCGTTTTTGCTTTAGCAATTTTTCCGGTCTTTCGGCGGAAAGCCGGTCTCTTGTGTTTGCATTGGTGGTTCAGTGGTAGAATTCTCGCCTGCCATGCGGTAGGCCCGGGTTCGTTTCCCGGCTAGCGCTCTGAATCCAGCGATCCGAGTTCAAATCTCGGTGGGACCTGTCATGGGCTCAGTTTTGCGCCCCAAGGCGCACTCTTGCCCAAAAACGTTTCTTTTGCACTTTTTGCATGTGGTGTAGCCGACCTTTTCTGCCGCTTGGCCGGTTAGCTCAGCTGGTTAGAGCGTGGTGCTAATAACGCCAAGGTCATGGGTTCGATCCCCATACGGGCCACGCTTTCTCTTTCTCCCGGTGGTCGGAGTGCTTGGAGATCAGAGGTAGGGAAAATGAAAGTGTCCGACGTGATGATAAGAACACAGTCGTGCCAGATTCAACTGCGTCGTGGTGAGAAAAAGAAATGGAGGATACACGCATTTCTCTTAGCTGACAATTCTGCAGCAAGTGGACTGGCAAAGTGTACGTCTACATACACAATTTGCTCAAAGAGCGTAGTAGTTCTTGAAGAAAAATCCAACCCGCACTGTAAAACCATGCTGCCTTCTGGTGTTGTTTACAAGTTTCTGATGGAACGAGCTTTTTTGGAGGCATTTATTGGAAAAGTCGACGGAGTTGTCAAGCATCCCGAAGCAGCACTTCCACTAGAAGGTCCCAGAGTTCTTGTGCTTCAAGCACTTCAATTTATAAATACTCCGTTGATCTTAACAGTTGTGTGAAATGAGCTGTCATCACTCCGTTTTTGCTTTAGCAATTTTTCCGGTCTTTCGGCGGAAAGCCGGTCTCGTGTGTTTGCATTGGTGGTTCAGTGGTAGAATTCTCGCCTGCCATGCAGTAGGTCCGGGTTCGTTTCCCGGCCAATGCAAAGCGGCTCTTTTAATAACTGTACACTCAGCGCTGAACTCCAGCTAATTCAGTCTTATCTCAAGACAGGTACTACACATTTCCGCTCAACCCCTGGCAAGCGGAGCCCTGAGGCTGGCTCATTACAGTTCCCCTAGCTAAAAACTACACAGAGGCATCTCAGCTTCACACTTCTGACCGCCTTCTTGCCCATCCTTGCATCTGTGCACTTTCTCACACATTCCACTGTCTGACATATTGTCTTTGTTGAGCAACAGTCTCGTGTTAGCTTGAGAAGAGCCTCTCACCTGACTCGTGTACCGTACTATGGCTTAAAATCGGACACTTCTCATAGCTTGCTGCTGCTCCAGGTTGACATTCACTGCATGTGGCTCAGGTGGGGAGATGGGCTCCAAAGAAAGAGGCAGAAAACGGCAAGAGTGGAGCTCACGGTTGTGCCGGAATAGCTCAGTTGGGAGAGCGTTAGACTGAAGAGCTAAAGGTCCCTGGTTCAATCCCGGGTTCTGGCAGCACGTGACGTGAGTCTTGGAGCTCGTCTCCGCCTTGGGCTGCGATGTACCCGCTGGTTCCATGGTGTAATGGTTAGCACTCTGGGCTCTGAATCCAGCGATCCGAGTTCAAATCTCGGTGGGACCTGTCATGGGCGCAGTTTTGCGCCCCAAGGCGCACTCTTGCCCAAAAACGTTTCTTTTGCACTTTTTGCATGTGGTGTAGCCGACCTTTTCTGCCGCTTGGCCGGTTAGCTCAGCTGGTTAGAGCGTGGTGCTAATAACGCCAAGGTCATGGGTTCGATCCCCATACGGGCCACGCTTTCTCTTTCTCCCGGTGGTCGGAGTGCTTGGAGATCAGAGGTAGGGAAAATGAAAGTGTCCGACGTGATGATAAGAACACAGTCGTGCCAGATTCACCTGCGTCGTGGTGAGAAAAAGAAATGGAGGATACACGCATTTCTCTTAGCTGACAATTCTGCAGCAAGTGGACTGGCAAAGTGTACGTCTACATACACAATTTGCTCAAAGAGCGTAGTAGTTTTTGAAGAAAAATCCAACCCGCACTGTAAAACCATGCTGCCTTCTGGTGTTGTTTACAAGTTTCTGATGGAACGAGCTTTTTTGGAGGCATTTATTGGAAAAGTCGACGGAGTTGTCAAGCATCCCGAAGCAGCACTTCCACTAGAAGGTCCCAGAGTTCTTGTGCTTCAAGCACTTCAATTTATAAATACTCCGTTGATCTTAACAGTTGTGTGAAATGAGCTGTCATCACTCCGTTTTTGCTTTAGCAATTATTCCGGTCTTTCGGCGGAAAGCCGGTCTCGTGTGTTTGCATGGGTGGTTCAGTGTTAGAACTCTCGCCTGCCACGCGGGAGGCCCGGGTTCGATTCCCGGCCAATGCAAAGCCGCTCTTTTAATAACTGTACACTCAGCGCTGAACTCCAGCTAATTCAGTCTTATCTCAAGACAGGTACTCCACATTTCCGCTCAACCCCTGGCAAGCGGAGCCCTGAGGCTGGCTCATTACAGTTCCCCTAGCTAAAAACTACACAGAGGCATCTCAGCTTCACACTTCTGACCGCCTTCTTGCCCATCCTTGCATCTGTGCACTTTCTCACACATTCCACTGTCTGACATATTGTCTTTGTTGAGCAACAGTCTCGTGTTAGCTTGAGAAGAGCCTCTCATCTGACTCATGTACCGTACTATGGCTTAAAATCGGACACTTCTCATAGCTTGCTGCTGCTCCAGGTTGACATTCACTGCATGTGGCTCAGGTGGGGAGATGGGCTCCAAAGAAAGAGGCAGAAAACGGCAAGAGTGGCGCTCACGGTTGTGCCGGAATAGCTTAGTTGGGAGAACGTTAGACTGAAGATCTAAAGGTCCCTGGTTCAATCCCGGGTTCTGGCAGCACGTGACGTGAGTCTTGGAGCTCGTCTCCGCCTTGGGCTGCGATGTACCCGCTGGTTCCATGGTGTAATGGTTAGCACTCTGGGCTCTGAATCCAGCGATCCGAGTTCAAATCTCGGTGGGACCTGTCATGGGCTCAGTTTTGCGCCCCAAGGCGCACTCTTGCCCAAAAACGTTTCTTTTCCACTTTTTGCATGTGGTGTAGCCGACCTTTTCTGCCGCTTGGCCGGTTAGCTCAGCTGGTCAGAGCGTGGTGCTAATAACGCCAAGGTCATGGGTTCGATCCCCATACGGGCCACGCTTTCTCTTTCTCCCGGTGGTCGGAGTGCTTGGAGATCAGAGGTAGGGAAAATGAAAGTGTCCGACGTGATGATAAGAACACAGTCGTGCCAGATTCACCTGCGTCGTGGTGAGAAAAAGAAATGGAGGATACACGCATTTCTCTTAGCTGACAATTCTGCAGCAAGTGGACTGGCAAAGTGTACGTCTACATACACAATTTGCTCAAAGAGCGTAGTAGTTCTTGAAGAAAAATCCAACCCGCACTGTAAAACCATGCTGCCTTCTGGTGTTGTTTACAAGTTTCTGATGGAACGAGCTTTTTTGGAGGCATTTATTGGAAAAGTCGACGGAGTTGTCAAGCATCCCGAAGCAGCACTTCCACTAGAAGGTCCCAGAGTTCTTGTGCTTCAAGCACTTCAATTTATAAATACTCCGTTGATCTTAACAGTTGTGTGAAATGAGCTGTCATCACTCCGTTTTTGCTTTAGCAATTTTTCCGGTCTTTCGGCGGAAAGCCGGTCTCGTGTGTTTGCATGGGTGGTTCAGTGGTAGAATTCTCGCCTGCCACGCGGGAGGCCCGGGTTCGATTCCCGGCCAATGCAAAGCCGCTCTTTTAATAACTGTACACTCAGCGCTGAACTCCAGCTAATTCAGTCTTATCTCAAGACAGGTACTCCACATTTCCGCTCAACCCCTGGCAAGCGGAGCCCTGAGGCTGGCTCATTACAGTTCCCCTAGCTAAAAACTACACAGAGGCATCTCAGCTTCACACTTCTGACCGCCTTCTTGCCCATCCTTGCATCTGTGCACTTTCTCACACATTCCACTGTCTGACATATTGTCTTTGTTGAGCAACAGTCTCGTGTTAGCTTGAGAAGAGCCTCTCATCTGACTCATGTACCGTACTATGGCTTAAAATCGGACACTTCTCATAGCTTGCTGCTGCTCCAGGTTGACATTCACTGCATGTGGCTCAGGTGGGGAGATGGGCTCCAAAGAAAGAGGCAGAAAACGGCAAGAGTGGCGCTCACGGTTGTGCCGGAATAGCTTAGTTGGGAGAACGTTAGACTGAAGATCTAAAGGTCCCTGGTTCAATCCCGGGTTCTGGCAGCACGTGACGTGAGTCTTGGAGCTCGTCTCCGCCTTGGGCTGCGATGTACCCGCTGGTTCCATGGTGTAATGGTTAGCACTCTGGGCTCTGAATCCAGCGATCCGAGTTCAAATCTCGGTGGGACCTGTCATGGGCTCAGTTTTGCGCCCCAAGGCGCACTCTTGCCCAAAAACGTTTCTTTTCCACTTTTTGCATGTGGTGTAGCCGACCTTTTCTGCCGCTTGGCCGGTTAGCTCAGCTGGTCAGAGCGTGGTGCTAATAACGCCAAGGTCATGGGTTCGATCCCCATACGGGCCACGCTTTCTCTTTCTCCCGGTGGTCGGAGTGCTTGGAGATCAGAGGTAGGGAAAATGAAAGTGTCCGACGTGATGATAAGAACACAGTCGTGCCAGATTCACCTGCGTCGTGGTGAGAAAAAGAAATGGAGGATACACGCATTTCTCTTAGCTGACAATTCTGCAGCAAGTGGACTGGCAAAGTGTACGTCTACATACACAATTTGCTCAAAGAGCGTAGTAGTTCTTGAAGAAAAATCCAACCCGCACTGTAAAACCATGCTGCCTTCTGGTGTTGTTTACAAGTTTCTGATGGAACGAGCTTTTTTGGAGGCATTTATTGGAAAAGTCGACGGAGTTGTCAAGCATCCCGAAGCAGCACTTCCACTAGAAGGTCCCAGAGTTCTTGTGCTTCAAGCACTTCAATTTATAAATACTCCGTTGATCTTAACAGTTGTGTGAAATGAGCTGTCATCACTCCGTTTTTGCTTTAGCAATTTTTCCGGTCTTTCGGCGGAAAGCCGGTCTCGTGTGTTTGCATGGGTGGTTCAGTGGTAGAATTCTCGCCTGCCACGCGGGAGGCCCGGGTTCGATTCCCGGCCAATGCAAAGCCGCTCTTTTAATAACTGTACACTCAGCGCTGAACTCCAGCTAATTCAGTCTTATCTCAAGACAGGTACTCCACATTTCCGCTCAACCCCTGGCAAGCGGAGCCCTGAGGCTGGCTCATTACAGTTCCCCTAGCTAAAAACTACACAGAGGCATCTCAGCTTCACACTTCTGACCGCCTTCTTGCCCATCCTTGCATCTGTGCACTTTCTCACACATTCCACTGTCTGACATATTGTCTTTGTTGAGCAACAGTCTCGTGTTAGCTTGAGAAGAGCCTCTCATCTGACTCATGTACCGTACTATGGCTTAAAATCGGACACTTCTCATAGCTTGCTGCTGCTCCAGGTTGACATTCACTGCATGTGGCTCAGGTGGGGAGATGGGCTCCAAAGAAAGAGGCAGAAAACGGCAAGAGTGGCGCTCACGGTTGTGCCGGAATAGCTTAGTTGGGAGAACGTTAGACTGAAGATCTAAAGGTCCCTGGTTCAATCCCGGGTTCTGGCAGCACGTGACGTGAGTCTTGGAGCTCGTCTCCGCCTTGGGCTGCGATGTACCCGCTGGTTCCATGGTGTAATGGTTAGCACTCTGGGCTCTGAATCCAGCGATCCGAGTTCAAATCTCGGTGGGACCTGTCATGGGCTCAGTTTTGCGCCCCAAGGCGCACTCTTGCCCAAAAACGTTTCTTTTCCACTTTTTGCATGTGGTGTAGCCGACCTTTTCTGCCGCTTGGCCGGTTAGCTCAGCTGGTCAGAGCGTGGTGCTAATAACGCCAAGGTCATGGGTTCGATCCCCATACGGGCCACGCTTTCTCTTTCTCCCGGTGGTCGGAGTGCTTGGAGATCAGAGGTAGGGAAAATGAAAGTGTCCGACGTGATGATAAGAACACAGTCGTGCCAGATTCACCTGCGTCGTGGTGAGAAAAAGAAATGGAGGATACACGCATTTCTCTTAGCTGACAATTCTGCAGCAAGTGGACTGGCAAAGTGTACGTCTACATACACAATTTGCTCAAAGAGCGTAGTAGTTCTTGAAGAAAAATCCAACCCGCACTGTAAAACCATGCTGCCTTCTGGTGTTGTTTACAAGTTTCTGATGGAACGAGCTTTTTTGGAGGCATTTATTGGAAAAGTCGACGGAGTTGTCAAGCATCCCGAAGCAGCACTTCCACTAGAAGGTCCCAGAGTTCTTGTGCTTCAAGCACTTCAATTTATAAATACTCCGTTGATCTTAACATTTGTGTGAAATGAGCTGTCATCACTCCGTTTTTGCTTTAGCAATTTTTCCGGTCTTTCGGCGGAAAGCCGGTCTCATGTGTTTGCATGGGTGGTTCAGTGGTAGAATTCTCGCCTGCCACGCGGGAGGCCCGGGTTCGATTCCCGGCCAATGCAAAGCGGCTCTTTTAATAACTGTACACTCAGCGCTGAACTCCAGCTAATTCAGTCTTATCTCAAGACAGGTACTCCACATTTCCGCTCAACCCCTGGCAAGCGGAGCCCTGAGGCTGGCTCATTACAGTTCCCCTAGCTAAAAACTACACAGAGGCATCTCAGCTTCACACTTCTGACCGCCTTCTTGCCCATCCTTGCATCTGTGCACTTTCTCACACATTCCACTGTCTGACATATTGTCTTTGTTGAGCAACAGTCTCGTGTTAGCTTGAGAAGAGCCTCTCACCTGACTCGTGTACCGTACTATGGCTTAAAATCGGACACTTCTCATAGCTTGCTGCTGCTCCAGGTTGACATTCACTGCATGTGGCTCAGGTGGGGAGATGGGCTCCAAAGAAAGAGGCAGAAAACGGCAAGAGTGGAGCTCACGGTTGTGCCGGAATAGCTCAGTTGGGAGAGCGTTAGACTGAAGATCTAAAGGTCCCTGGTTCAATCCCGGGTTCTGGCAGCACGTGACGTGAGTCTTGGAGCTCGTCTCCGCCTTGGGCTGCGATGTACCCGCTGGTTCCATGGTGTAATGGTTAGCACTCTGGGCTCTGAATCCAGCGATCCGAGTTCAAATCTCGGTGGGACCTGTCATGTGCTCAATTTTGCGCCCCAAGGCGCACTCTTGCCCAAAAACATTTCTTTTGCACTTTTTGCATGTGGTGTAGCCGACCTTTTCTGCCGCTTGGCCGGTTAGCTCAGCTGGTTAGAGCGTGGTGCTAATAACGCCAAGGTCATGGGTTCGATCCCCATACGGGCCACGCTTTCTCTTTCTCCCGGTGGTCGGAGTGCTTGGAGATCAGAGGTAAGGAAAATGAAAGTGTCCGACGTGATTATAAGAACACAGTCGTGCCAGATTCACCTGCGTCGTGGTGAGAAAAAGAAATGGAGGATACACGCATTTCTCTTAGCTGACAATTCTGCAGCAAGTGGACTGGCAAAGTGTACGTCTACATACACAATTTGCTCAAAGAGCGTAGTAGTTCTTGAAGAAAAATCCAACCCGCACTGTAAAACCATGCTGCCTTCTGGTGTTGTTTACAAGTTTCTGATGGAACGAGCTTTTTTGGAGGCATTTATTGGAAAAGTCGACGGAGTTGTCAAGCATCCCGAAGCAGCACTTCCACTAGAAGGTCCCAGAGTTCTTGTGCTTCAAGCACTTCAATTTATAAATACTCCGTTGATCTTAACAGTTGTGTGAAATGAGCTGTCATCGCTCCGTTTTTGCTTTAGCAATTTTTCCGGTCTTTCGGCGGAAAGCCGGTCTCGTGTGTTTGCATGGGTGGTTCAGTGGTAGAATTCTCGCCTGCCACGCGGGAGGCCCGGGTTCGATTCCCGGCCAATGCAAAGCGGCTCTTTTAATAACTGTACACTCAGCGCTGAACTCCAGCTAATTCAGTCTTATCTCAAGACAGGTACGCCACATTTCCGCTCAACCCCTGGCAAGCGGAGCCCTGAGGCTGGCTCATTACAGTTCCCCTAGCTAAAAACTACACAGAGGCATCTCAGCTTCACACTTCTGACCGCCTTCTTGCCCATCCTTGCATCTGTGCACTTTCTCACACATTCCACTGTCTGACATATTGTCTTTGTTGAGCAACAGTCTCGTGTTAGCTTGAGAAGAGCCTCTCACCTGACTCGTGTACTGTACTATGGCTTAAAATCGGACACTTCTCATAGCTTGCTGCTACTCCAGGTTGACATTCACTGCATGTGGCTCAGGTGGGGAGATGGGCTCCAAAGAAAGAGGCAGAAAACGGCAAGAGTGGAGCTCACGGTTGTGCCGGAATAGCTCAGTTGGGAGAGCGTTAGACTGAAGATCTAAAAGTCCCTGGCTCAATCCCGGGTTCTGGCAGCACGTGACGTGAGTCTTGGAGCTCGTCTCCGCCTTGGGCTGCGATGTACCCGCTGGTTCCATGGTGTAATGGTTAGCACTCTGGGCTCTGAATCCAGCGATCCGAGTTCAAATCTCGGTGGGACCTGTCATGGGCTCAGTTTTGCGCCCCAAGGCGCACTCTTGCCCAAAAACGTTTCTTTTGCACTTTTTGCATGTGGTGTAGCCGACCTTTTCTGCCGCTTGGCTGGTTAGCTCAGCTGGTTAGAGCGTGGTGCTAATAATGCCAAGGTCATGGGTTCGATCCCCATACGGGCCACGCTTTCTCTTTCTCCCGGTGGTCGGAGTGCTTGGAGATCAGAGGTAAGGAAAATGAAAGTGTCCGACGTGATTATAAGAACACAGTCGTGCCAGATTCACCTGCGTCGTGGTGAGAAAAAGAAATGGAGGATACACGCATTTCTCTTAGCTGACAATTCTGCAGCAAGTGGACTGGCAAAGTGTACGTCTACATACACAATTTGCTCAAAGAGCGTAGTAGTTCTTGAAGAAAAATCCAACCCGCACTGTAAAACCATGCTGCCTTCTGGTGTTGTTTACAAGTTTCTGATGGAACGAGCTTTTTTGGAGGCATTTATTGGAAAAGTCGACGGAGTTGTCAAGCATCCCGAAGCAGCACTTCCACTAGAAGGTCCCAGAGTTCTTGTGCTTCAAGCACTTCAATTTATAAATACTCCGTTGATCTTAACAGTTGTGTGAAATGAGCTGTCATCGCTCCGTTTTTGCTTTATCAATTTTTCCGGTCTTTCGGCGGAAAGCCGGTCTCGTGTGTTTGCATGGGTGGTTCAGTGGTAGAATTCTCGCCTGCCACGCGGGAGGCCCGGGTTCGATTCCCGGCCAATGCAAAGCGGCTCTTTTAATAACTGTACACTCAGCGCTGAACTCCAGCTAATTCAGTCTTATCTCAAGACAGGTACGCCACATTTCCGCTCAACCCCTGGCAAGCGGAGCCCTGAGGCTGGCTCATTACAGTTCCCCTAGCTAAAAACTACACAGAGGCATCTCAGCTTCACACTTCTGACCGCCTTCTTGCCCATCCTTGCATCTGTGCACTTTCTCACACATTCCACTGTCTGACATATTGTCTTTGTTGAGCAACAGTCTCGTGTTAGCTTGAGAAGAGCCTCTCACCTGACTCGTGTACTGTACTATGGCTTAAAATCGGACACTTCTCATAGCTTGCTGCTACTCCAGGTTGACATTCACTGCATGTGGCTCAGGTGGGGAGATGGGCTCCAAAGAAAGAGGCAGAAAACGGCAAGAGTGGAGCTCACGGTTGTGCCGGAATAGCTCAGTTGGGAGAGCGTTAGACTGAAGATCTAAAAGTCCCTGGTTCAATCCCGGGTTCTGGCAGCACGTGACGTGAGTCTTGGAGCTCGTCTCCGCCTTGGGCTGCGATGTACCCGCTGGTTCCATGGTGTAATGGTTAGCACTCTGGGCTCTGAATCCAGCGATCCGAGTTCAAATCTCGGTGGGACCTGTCATGGGCTCAGTTTTGCGCCCCAAGGCGCACTCTTGCCCAAAAACGTTTCTTTTGCACTTTTTGCATGTGGTGTAGCCGACCTTTTCTGCCGCTTGGCTGGTTAGCTCAGCTGGTTAGAGCGTGGTGCTAATAATGCCAAGGTCATGGGTTCGATCCCCATACGGGCCACGCTTTCTCTTTCTCCCGGTGGTCGGAGTGCTTGGAGATCAGAGGTAAGGAAAATGAAAGTGTCCGACGTGATTATAAGAACACAGTTGTGCCAGATTCACCTGCGTCGTGGTGAGAAAAAGAAATGGAGGATACACGCATTTCTCTTAGCTGACAATTCTGCAGCAAGTGCACTGGCAAAGTGTACGTCTACATACACAATTTGCTCAAAGAGCGTAGTAGTTCTTGAAGAAAAATCCAACCCGCACTGTAAAACCATGCTGCCTTCTGGTGTTGTTTACAAGTATCTGATGGAACGAGCTTTTTTGGAGGCATTTATTGGAAAAGTCGACGGAGTTGTCAAGCATCCCGAAGCAGCACTTCCACTAGAAGGTCCCAGAGTTCTTGTGCTTCAAGCACTTCAATTTATAAATACTCCGTTGATCTTAACAGTTGTGTGAAATGAGCTGTCATCGCTCCGTTTTTGCTTTAGCAATTTTTCCGGTCTTTCGGCGGAAAGCCGGTCTCGTGTGTTTGCATGGGTGGTTCAGTGGTAGAATTCTCGCCTGCCACGCGGGAGGCCCGGGTTCGATTCCCGGCCAATGCAAAGCGGCTCTTTTAATAACTGTACACTCAGCGCTGAACTCCAGCTAATTCAGTCTTATCTCAAGACAGGTACTCCACATTTCCGCTCAACCCCTGGCAAGCGGAGCCCTGAGGCTGGCTCATTACAGTTCCCCTAGCTAAAAACTACACAGAGGCATCTCAGCTTCACACTTCTGACCGCCTTCTTGCCCATCCTTGCATCTGTGCACTTTCTCACACATTCCACTGTCTGACATATTGTCTTTGTTGAGCAACAGTCTCGTGTTAGCTTGAGAAGAGCCTCTCACCTGACTCGTGTACCGTACTATGGCTTAAAATCGGACACTTCTCATAGCTTGCTGCTGCTCCAGGTTGACATTCACTGCATGTGGCTCAGGTGGGGAGATGGGCTCCAAAGAAAGAGGCAGAACACGGAAAGAGTGGAGCTCACGGTTGTCCCGGAATAGCTCAGTTGGGAGAGCGTTAGACTGAAGATCTAAAGGTCCCTGGTTCAATCCCGGGTTCTGGCAGCACGTGACGTGAGTCTTGGAGCTCGTCTCCGCCTTGGGCTGCGATGTACCCACTGGTTCCATGGTGTAATGGTTAGCACTCTGGGCTCTGAATCCAGCGATCCGAGTTCAAATCTCGGTGGGACCTGTCATGGGCTCAGTTTTGCGCCCCAAGGCGCACTCTTGCCCAAAAACGTTTCTTTTGCACTATTTTCATGTGGTGTAGCCGACCTTTTCTGCCGCTTGGCCGGTTAGCTCAGCTGCTTAGAGCGTGGTGCTAATAACGCCAAGGTCATGGGATCGATCCCCATACGGGCCACGCTTTCTCTTTCTCCCGGTGGTCGGAGTGCTTGGAGATCAGAGGTAAGGAAAATGAAAGTGTCCGACGTGATTATAAGAACACAGTCGTGCCAGATTCACCTGCGTCGTGGTGAGAAAAAGAAATGGAGGATACACGCATTTCTCTTAGCTGACAATTCTGCAGCAAGTGGACTGGCAAAGTGTACGTCTACATACACAATTTGCTCAAAGAGCGTAGTAGTTCTTGAAGAAAAATCCAACCCGCACTGTAAAACCATGCTGCCTTCTGGTGTTGTTTACAAGTTTCTGATGGAACGAGCTTTTTTGGAGGCATTTATTGGAAAAGTCGACGGAGTTGTCAAGCATCCCGAAGCAGCACTTCCACTAGAAGGTCCCAGAGTTCTTGTGCTTCAAGCACTTCAATTTATAAATACTCCGTTGATCTTAACAGTTGTGTGAAATGAGCTGTCATCGCTCCGTTTTTGCTTTAGCAATTTTTCCGGTCTTTCGGCGGAAAGCCGGTCTCGTGTGTTTGCATGGGTGGTTCAGTGGTAGAATTCTCGCCTGCCACGCGGGAGGCCCGGGTTCGATTCCCGGCCAATGCAAAGCCGCTCTTTTAATAACTGTACACTCAGCGCTGAACTCCAGCTAATTCAGTCTTATCTCAAGACAGGTACTCCACATTTCCGCTCAACCCCTGGCAAGCGGAGCCCTGAGGCTGGCTCATTACAGTTCCCCTAGCTAAAAACTACACAGAGGCATCTCAGCTTCACACTTCTGACCGCCTTCTTGCCCATCCTTGCATCTGTGCACTTTCTCACACATTCCACTGTCTGACATATTGTCTTTGTTGAGCAACAGTCTCGTGTTAGCTTGAGAAGAGCCTCTCATCTGACTCATGTACCGTACTATGGCTTAAAATCGGACACTTCTCATAGCTTGCTGCTGCTCCAGGTTGACATTCACTGCATGTGGCTCAGGTGGGGAGATGGGCTCCAAAGAAAGAGGCAGAAAACGGCAAGAGTGGCGCTCACGGTTGTGCCGGAATAGCTCAGTTGGGAGAACGTTAGACTGAAGATCTAAAGGTCCCTGGTTCAATCCCGGGTTCTGGCAGCACGTGACGTGAGTCTTGGAGCTCGTCTCCGCCTTGGGCTGCGATGTACCCGCTGGTTCCATGGTGTAATGGTTAGCACTCTGGGCTCTGAATCCAGCGATCCGAGTTCAAATCTCGGTGGGACCTGTCATGGGCTCAGTTTTGCGCCCCAAGGCGCACTCTTGCCCAAAAACGTTTCTTTTCCACTTTTTGCATGTGGTGTAGCCGACCTTTTCTGCCGCTTGGCCGGTTAGCTCAGCTGGTCAGAGCGTGGTGCTAATAACGCCAAGGTCATGGGTTCGATCCCCATACGGGCCACGCTTTCTCTTTCTCCCGGTGGTCGGAGTGCTTGGAGATCAGAGGTAAGGAAAATGAAAGTGTCCGACGTGATTATAAGAACACAGTCGTGCCAGATTCACCTGCGTCGTGGTGAGAAAAAGAAATGGAGGATACACGCATTTCTCTTAGCTGACAATTCTGCAGCAAGTGGACTGGCAAAGTGTACGTCTACATACACAATTTGCTCAAAGAGCGTAGTAGTTCTTGAAGAAAAATCCAACCCGCACTGTAAAACCATGCTGCCTTCTGGTGTTGTTTACAAGTTTCTGATGGAACGAGCTTTTTTGGAGGCATTTATTGGAAAAGTCGACGGAGTTGTCAAGCATCCCGAAGCAGCACTTCCACTAGAAGGTCCCAGAGTTCTTGTGCTTCAAGCACTTCAATTTATAAATACTCCGTTGATCTTAACAGTTGTGTGAAATGAGCTGTCATCGCTCCGTTTTTGCTTTATCAATTTTTCCGGTCTTTCGGCGGAAAGCCGGTCTCGTGTGTTTGCATGGGTGGTTCAGTGGTAGAATTCTCGCCTGCCACGCGGGAGGCTCGGGTTCGATTCCCGGCCAATGCAAAGCGGCTCTTTTAATAACTGTACACTCAGCGCTGAACTCCAGCTAATTCAGTCTTATCTCAAGACAGGTACGCCACATTTCCGCTCAACCCCTGGCAAGCGGAGCCCTGAGGCTGGCTCATTACAGTTCCCCTAGCTAAAAACTACACAGAGGCATCTCAGCTTCACACTTCTGACCGCCTTCTTGCCCATCCTTGCATCTGTGCACTTTCTCACACATTCCACTGTCTGACATATTGTCTTTGTTGAGCAACAGTCTCGTGTTAGCTTGAGAAGAGCCTCTCACCTGACTCGTGTACTGTACTATGGCTTAAAATCGGACACTTCTCATAGCTTGCTGCTACTCCAGGTTGACATTCACTGCATGTGGCTCAGGTGGGGAGATGGGCTCCAAAGAAAGAGGCAGAAAACGGCAAGAGTGGAGCTCACGGTTGTGCCGGAATAGCTCAGTTGGGAGAGCGTTAGACTGAAGATCTAAAAGTCCCTGGTTCAATCCCGGGTTCTGGCAGCACGTGACGTGAGTCTTGGAGCTCGTCTCCGCCTTGGGCTGCGATGTACCCGCTGGTTCCATGGTGTAATGGTTAGCACTCTGGGCTCTGAATCCAGCGATCCGAGTTCAAATCTCGGTGGGACCTGTCATGGGCTCAGTTTTGCGCCCCAAGGCGCACTCTTGCCCAAAAACGTTTCTTTTGCACTTTTTGCATGTGGTGTAGCCGACCTTTTCTGCCGCTTGGCTGGTTAGCTCAGCTGGTTAGAGCGTGGTGCTAATAACGCCAAGGTCATGGGATCGATCCCCATACGGGCCACGCTTTCTCTTTCTCCCGGTGGTCGGAGTGCTTGGAGATCAGAGGTAAGGAAAATGAAAGTGTCCGACGTGATTATAAGAACACAGTCGTGCCAGATTCACCTGCGTCGTGGTGAGAAAAAGAAATGGAGGATACACGCATTTCTCTTAGCTGACAATTCTGCAGCAAGTGGACTGGCAAAGTGTACGTCTACATACACAATTTGCTCAAAGAGCGTAGTAGTTCTTGAAGAAAAATCCAACCCGCACTGTAAAACCATGCTGCCTTCTGGTGTTGTTTACAAGTTTCTGATGGAACGAGCTTTTTTGGAGGCATTTATTGGAAAAGTCGACGGAGTTGTCAAGCATCCCGAAGCAGCACTTCCACTAGAAGGTCCCAGAGTTCTTGTGCTTCAAGCACTTCAATTTATAAATACTCCGTTGATCTTAACAGTTGTGTGAAATGAGCTGTCATCGCTCCGTTTTTGCTTTAGCAATTTTTCCGGTCTTTCGGCGGAAAGCCGGTCTCGTGTGTTTGCATGGGTGGTTCAGTGGTAGAATTCTCGCCTGCCACGCGGGAGGCCCGGGTTCGATTCCCGGCCAATGCAAAGCCGCTCTTTTAATAACTGTACACTCAGCGCTGAACTCCAGCTAATTCAGTCTTATCTCAAGACAGGTACTCCACATTTCCGCTCAACCCCTGGCAAGCGGAGCCCTGAGGCTGGCTCATTACAGTTCCCCTAGCTAAAAACTACACAGAGGCATCTCAGCTTCACACTTCTGACCGCCTTCTTGCCCATCCTTGCATCTGTGCACTTTCTCACACATTCCACTGTCTGACATATTGTCTTTGTTGAGCAACAGTCTCGTGTTAGCTTGAGAAGAGCCTCTCATCTGACTCATGTACCGTACTATGGCTTAAAATCGGACACTTCTCATAGCTTGCTGCTGCTCCAGGTTGACATTCACTGCATGTGGCTCAGGTGGGGAGATGGGCTCCAAAGAAAGAGGCAGAAAACGGCAAGAGTGGCGCTCACGGTTGTGCCGGAATAGCTCAGTTGGGAGAACGTTAGACTGAAGATCTAAAGGTCCCTGGTTCAATCCCGGGTTCTGGCAGCACGTGACGTGAGTCTTGGAGCTCGTCTCCGCCTTGGGCTGCGATGTACCCGCTGGTTCCATGGTGTAATGGTTAGCACTCTGGGCTCTGAATCCAGCGATCCAAGTTCAAATCTCGGTGGGACCTGTCATGGGCTCAGTTTTGCGCCCCAAGGCGCACTCTTGCCCAAAAACGTTTCTTTTGCACTTTTTGCATGTGGTGTAGCCGACCTTTTCTGCCGCTTGGCCGGTTAGCTCAGCTGCTTAGAGCGTGGTGCTAATAACGCCAAGGTCATGGGATCGATCCCCATACGGGCCACGCTTTCTCTTTCTCCCGGTGGTCGGAGTGCTTGGAGATCAGAGGTAAGGAAAATGAAAGTGTCCGACGTGATTATAAGAACACAGTCGTGCCAGATTCACCTGCGTCGTGGTGAGAAAAAGAAATGGAGGATACACGCATTTCTCTTAGCTGACAATTCTGCAGCAAGTGGACTGGCAAAGTGTACGTCTACATACACAATTTGCTCAAAGAGCGTAGTAGTTCTTGAAGAAAAATCCAACCCGCACTGTAAAACCATGCTGCCTTCTGGTGTTGTTTACAAGTTTCTGATGGAACGAGCTTTTTTGGAGGCATTTATTGGAAAAGTCGACGGAGTTGTCAAGCATCCCGAAGCAGCACTTCCACTAGAAGGTCCCAGAGTTCTTGTGCTTCAAGCACTTCAATTTATAAATACTCCGTTGATCTTAACAGTTGTGTGAAATGAGCTGTCATCGCTCCGTTTTTGCTTTAGCAATTTTTCCGGTCTTTCGGCGGAAAGCCGGTCTCGTGTGTTTGCATGGGTGGTTCAGTGGTAGAATTCTCGCCTGCCACGCGGGAGGCCCGGGTTCGATTCCCGGCCAATGCAAAGCCGCTCTTTTAATAACTGTACACTCAGCGCTGAACTCCAGCTAATTCAGTCTTATCTCAAGACAGGTACTCCACATTTCCGCTCAACCCCTGGCAAGCGGAGCCCTGAGGCTGGCTCATTACAGTTCCCCTAGCTAAAAACTACACAGAGGCATCTCAGCTTCACACTTCTGACCGCCTTCTTGCCCATCCTTGCATCTGTGCACTTTCTCACACATTCCACTGTCTGACATATTGTCTTTGTTGAGCAACAGTCTCGTGTTAGCTTGAGAAGAGCCTCTCATCTGACTCATGTACCGTACTATGGCTTAAAATCGGACACTTCTCATAGCTTGCTGCTGCTCCAGGTTGACATTCACTGCATGTGGCTCAGGTGGGGAGATGGGCTCCAAAGAAAGAGGCAGAAAACGGCAAGAGTGGCGCTCACGGTTGTGCCGGAATAGCTCAGTTGGGAGAACGTTAGACTGAAGATCTAAAGGTCCCTGGTTCAATCCCGGGTTCTGGCAGCACGTGACGTGAGTCTTGGAGCTCGTCTCCGCCTTGGGCTGCGATGTACCCGCTGGTTCCATGGTGTAATGGTTAGCACTCTGGGCTCTGAATCCAGCGATCCAAGTTCAAATCTCGGTGGGACCTGTCATGGGCTCAGTTTTGCGCCCCAAGGCGCACTCTTGCCCAAAAACGTTTCTTTTGCACTTTTTGCATGTGGTGTAGCCGACCTTTTCTGCCGCTTGGCCGGTTAGCTCAGCTGGTCAGAGCGTGGTGCTAATAACGCCAAGGTCATGGGTTCGATCCCCATACGGGCCACGCTTTCTCTTTCTCCCGGTGGTCGGAGTGCTTGGAGATCAGAGGTAAGGAAAATGAAAGTGTCCGACGTGATTATAAGAACACAGTCGTGCCAGATTCACCTGCGTCGTGGTGAGAAAAAGAAATGGAGGATACACGCATTTCTCTTAGCTGACAATTCTGCAGCAAGTGGACTGGCAAAGTGTACGTCTACATACACAATTTGCTCAAAGAGCGTAGTAGTTCTTGAAGAAAAATCCAACCCGCACTGTAAAACCATGCTGCCTTCTGGTGTTGTTTACAAGTTTCTGATGGAACGAGCTTTTTTGGAGGCATTTATTGGAAAAGTCGACGGAGTTGTCAAGCATCCCGAAGCAGCACTTCCACTAGAAGGTCCCAGAGTTCTTGTGCTTCAAGCACTTCAATTTATAAATACTCCGTTGATCTTAACAGTTGTGTGAAATGAGCTGTCATCACTCCGTTTTTGCTTTAGCAATTTTTCCGGTCTTTCGGCGGAAAGCCGGTCTCGTGTGTTTGCATGGGTGGTTCAGTGGTAGAATTCTCGCCTGCCACGCGGGAGGCCCGGGTTCGATTCCCGGCCAATGCAAAGCGGCTCTTTTAATAACTGTACACTCAGCGCTGAACTCCAGCTAATTCAGTCTTATCTCAAGACAGGTACTCCACATTTCCGCTCAACCCCTGGCAAGCGGAGCCCTGAGGCTGGCTCATTACAGTTCCCCTAGCTAAAAACTACACAGAGGCATCTCAGCTTCACACTTCTGACCGCCTTTTTGCCCATCCTTGCATCTGTGCACTTTCTCACACATTCCACTGTCTGACATATTGTCTTTGTTGAGCAACAGTCTCGTGTTAGCTTGAGAAGAGCCTCTCACCTGACTCGTGTACTGTACTATGGCTTAAAATCGGACACTTCTCATAGCTTGCTGCTACTCCAGGTTGACATTCACTGCATGTGGCTCAGGTGGGGAGATGGGCTCCAAAGAAAGAGGCAGAAAACGGCAAGAGTGGAGCTCACGGTTGTGCCGGAATAGCTCAGTTGGTAGAGCATTAGACTGAAGATCTAAAGGTCCCTGGTTCAATCCCGGGTTCTGGCAGCACGTGACGTGAGTCTTGGAGCTCGTCTCCGCCTTGGGCTGCGATGTACCCGCTGGTTCCATGGTGTGATGGTTAGCACTCTGGGCTCTGAATCCAGCGATCCGAGTTCAAATCTCGGTGGGACCTGTCATGGGCTCAGTTTTGCGCCCCAAGGCGCACTCTTGCCCAAAAACGTTTCTTTTGCACTTTTTGCATGTGGTGTAGCCGACCTTTTCTGCCGCTTGGCCGGTTAGCTCAGCTGGTTAGAGCGTGGTGCTAATAACGCGAAGGTCATGGGCTCGATCCCCATATGGGCCACGCTTTCTCTTTTTCCCGGTGGTCGGAGTGCTTGGAGATCAGAGGTAAGGAAAATGAAAGTTTCCGACGTGATTATAAGAACACAGTCGTGCCAGATTCACCTGCGTCGTGGTGAGAAAAAGAAATGGAGGATACACGCATTTCTCTTAGCTGACAATTCTGCAGCAAGTGGACTGGCAAAGTGTACGTCTACATACACAATTTGCTCAAAGAGCGTAGTAGTTCTTGAAGAAAAATCCAACCCGCACTGTAAAACCATGCTGCCTTCTGGTGTTGTTTACAAGTTTCTGATGGAACGAGCTTTTTTGGAGGCATTTATTGGAAAAGTCGACGGAGTTGTCAAGCATCCCGAAGCAGCACTTCCACTAGAAGGTCCCAGAGTTCTTGTGCTTCAAGCACTTCAATTTATAAATACTCCGTTGATCTTAACAGTTGTGTGAAATGAGCTGTCATCACTTCGTTTTTGCTTTAGCAATTTTTCCGGTCTTTCGGCGGAAAGCCGGTCTCGTGTGTTTGCATGGGTGGTTCAGTGGTAGAATTCTCGCCTGCCACGCGGGAGGCCCGGGTTCGATTCCCGGCCAATGCAAAGCGGCTCTTTTAATAACTGTACACTCAGCGCTGAACTCCAGCTAATTCAGTCTTATCTCAAGACAGGTACTCCACATTTCCGCTCAACCCCTGGCAAGCGGAGCCCTGAGGCTGGCTCATTACAGTTCCCCTAGCTAAAAACTACACAGAGGCATCTCAGCTTCACACTTCTGACCGCCTTCTTGCCCATCCTTGCATCTGTGCACTTTCTCACACATTCCACTGTCTGACATATTGTCTTTGTTGAGCAACAGTCTCGTGTTAGCTTGAGAAGAGCCTCTCACCTGACTCGTGTACTGTACTATGGCTTAAAATCGGACACTTCTCATAGCTTGCTGCTACTCCAGGTTGACATTCACTGCATGTGGCTCAGGTGGGGAGATGGGCTCCAAAGAAAGAGGCAGAAAACGGCAAGAGTGGAGCTCACGGTTGTGCCGGAATAGCTCAGTTGGGAGAGCGTTAGACTGAAGATCTAAAAGTCCCTGGTTCAATCCCGGGTTCTGGCAGCACGTGACGTGAGTCTTGGAGCTCGTCTCCGCCTTGGGCTGCGATGTACCCGCTGGTTCCATGGTGTAATGGTTAGCACTCTGGGCTCTGAATCCAGCGATCCGAGTTCAAATCTCGGTGGGACCTGTCATGGGCTCAGTTTTGCGCCCCAAGGCGCACTCTTGCCCAAAAACGTTTCTTTTGCACTTTTTGCATGTGGTGTAGCCGACCTTTTCTGCCGCTTGGCTGGTTAGCTCAGCTGGTTAGAGCGTGGTGCTAATAACGCCAAGGTCATGGGTTCGATCCCCATACGGGCCACGCTTTCTCTTTCTCCCGGTGGTCGGAGTGCTTGGAGATCAGAGGTAAGGAAAATGAAAGTGTCCGACGTGATTATAAGAACACAGTCGTGCCAGATTCACCTGCGTCGTGGTGAGAAAAAGAAATGGAGGATACACGCATTTCTCTTAGCTGACAATTCTGCAGCAAGTGGACTGGCAAAGTGTACGTCTACATACACAATTTGCTCAAAGAGCGTAGTAGTTCTTGAAGAAAAATCCAACCCGCACTGTAAAACCATGCTGCCTTCTGGTGTTGTTTACAAGTTTCTGATGGAACGAGCTTTTTTGGAGGCATTTATTGGAAAAGTCGACGGAGTTGTCAAGCATCCCGAAGCAGCACTTCCACTAGAAGGTCCCAGAGTTCTTGTGCTTCAAGCACTTCAATTTATAAATACTCCGTTGATCTTAACAGTTGTGTGAAATGAGCTGTCATCACTCCGTTTTTGCTTTAGCAATTTTTCCGGTCTTTCGGCGGAAAGCCGGTCTCGTGTGTTTGCATGGGTGGTTCAGTGGTAGAATTCTCGCCTGCCACGCGGGAGGCCCGGGTTCGATTCCCGGCCAATGCAAAGCGGCTCTTTTAATAACTGTACACTCAGCGCTGAACTCCAGCTAATTCAGTCTTATCTCAAGACAGGTACTCCACATTTCCGCTCAACCCCTGGCAAGCGGAGCCCTGAGGCTGGCTCATTACAGTTCCCCTAGCTAAAAACTACACAGAGGCATCTCAGCTTCACACTTCTGACCGCCTTCTTGCCCATCCTTGCATCTGTGCACTTTCTCACACATTCCACTGTCTGACATATTGTCTTTGTTGAGCAACAGTCTCGTGTTAGCTTGAGAAGAGCCTCTCACCTGACTCGTGTACTGTACTATGGCTTAAAATCGGACACTTCTCATAGCTTGCTGCTACTCCAGGTTGACATTCACTGCATGTGGCTCAGGTGGGGAGATGGGCTCCAAAGAAAGAGGCAGAAAACGGCAAGAGTGGAGCTCACGGTTGTGCCGGAATAGCTCAGTTGGGAGAGCGTTAGACTGAAGATCTAAAAGTCCCTGGTTCAATCCCGGGTTCTGGCAGCACGTGACGTGAGTCTTGGAGCTCGTCTCCGCCTTGGGCTGCGATGTACCCGCTGGTTCCATGGTGTAATGGTTAGCACTCTGGGCTCTGAATCCAGCGATCCGAGTTCAAATCTCGGTGGGACCTGTCATGGGCTCAGTTTTGCGCCCCAAGGCGCACTCTTGCCCAAAAACGTTTCTTTTGCACTTTTTGCATGTGGTGTAGCCGACCTTTTCTGCCGCTTGGCTGGTTAGCTCAGCTGGTTAGAGCGTGGTGCTAATAACACCAAGGTCATGGGTTCGATCCCCATACGGGCCACGCTTTCTCTTTCTCCCGGTGGTCGGAGTGCTTGGAGATCAGAGGTAAGGAAAATGAAAGTGTCCGACGTGATTATAAGAACACAGTCGTGCCAGATTCACCTGCGTCGTGGTGAGAAAAAGAAATGGAGGATACACGCATTTCTCTTAGCTGACAATTCTGCAGCAAGTGGACTGGCAAAGTGTACGTCTACATACACAATTTGCTCAAAGAGCGTAGTAGTTCTTGAAGAAAAATCCAACCCGCACTGTAAAACCATGCTGCCTTCTGGTGTTGTTTACAAGTTTCTGATGGAACGAGCTTTTTTGGAGGCATTTATTGGAAAAGTCGACGGAGTTGTCAAGCATCCCGAAGCAGCACTTCCACTAGAAGGTCCCAGAGTTCTTGTGCTTCAAGCACTTCAATTTATAAATACTCCGTTGATCTTAACAGTTGTGTGAAATGAGCTGTCATCGCTCCGTTTTTGCTTTATCAATTTTTCCGGTCTTTCGGCGGAAAGCCGGTCTCGTGTGTTTGCATGGGTGGTTCAGTGGTAGAATTCTCGCCTGCCACGCGGGAGGCCCGGGTTCGATTCCCGGCCAATGCAAAGCGGCTCTTTTAATAACTGTACACTCAGCGCTGAACTCCAGCTAATTCAGTCTTATCTCAAGACAGGTACTCCACATTTCCGCTCAACCCCTGGCAAGCGGAGCCCTGAGGCTGGCTCATTACAGTTCCCCTAGCTAAAAACTACACAGAGGCATCTCAGCTTCACACTTCTGACCGCCTTCTTGCCCATCCTTGCATCTGTGCACTTTCTCACACATTCCACTGTCTGACATATTGTCTTTGTTGAGCAACAGTCTCGTGTTAGCTTGAGAAGAGCCTCTCACCTGACTCGTGTACCGTACTATGGCTTAAAATCAGACACTTCTCATAGCTTGCTGCTGCTCCAGGTTGACATTCACTGCATGTGGCTCAGGTGGGGAGATGGGCTCCAAAGAAAGAGGCAGAAAACGGCAAGAGTGGAGCTCACGGTTGTGCCAGAATAGCTCAGTTGGGAGAGCGTTAGATTGAAGATCTAAAGCTTCCTGGTTCAATCCCGGGTTCTGGCAGCACGTGACGTGAGTCTTGGAGCTCGTCTCCGCCTTGGGCTGCGATGTACCCGCTGGTTCCATGGTGTAATGGTTAGCTCTCTGGGCTCTGAATCCAGCGATCCGAGTTCAAATCTCGGTGGGACCTGTCATGGGCTCAGTTTTGCGCCCCAAGGCGCACTCTTGCCCAAAAACGTTTCTTTTGCACTTTTTACATGTGGTGTAGCCGACCTTTTCTGCCGCTTGGCCGGTTAGCTCAGCTGGTTAGAGCGTGGTGCTAATAACGCCAAGGTCATGGGTTCGATCCCCATACGGGCCACGCTTTCTCTTTCTCCCGGTGGTCGGAGTGCTTGGAGATCAGAGGTAAGGAAAATGAAAGTGTCCGACGTGATTATAAGAACACAGTCGTGCCAGATTCACCTGCGTCGTGGTGAGAAAAAGAAATGGAGGATACACGCATTTCTCTTTGCTGACAATTCTGCAGCAAGTGGACTGGCAAAGTGTACGTCTACATACACAATTTGCTCAAAGAGCGTAGTAGTTCTTGAAGAAAAATCCAACCCGCACTGTAAAACCATGCTGCCTTCTGGTGTTGTTTACAAGTTTCTGATGGAACGAGCTTTTTTGGAGGCATTTATTGGAAAAGTCGACGGAGTTGTCAAGCATCCCGAAGCAGCACTTCCACTAGAAGGTCCCAGAGTTCTTGTGCTTCAAGCACTTCAATTTATAAATACTCCGTTGATCTTAACAGTTGTGTGAAATGAGCTGTCATCGCTCCGTTTTTGCTTTAGCAATTTTTCCGGTCTTTCGGCGGAAAGCCGGTCTCGTGTGTTTGCATGGGTGGTTCAGTGGTAGAATTCTCGCCTGCCACGCGGGAGGCCCGGGTTCGATTCCCGGCCAATGCAAAGCGGCTCTTTTAATAACTGTACACTCAGCGCTGAACTCCAGCTAATTCAGTCTTATCTCAAGACAGGTACTCCACATTTCCGCTCAACCCCTGGCAAGCGGAGCCCTGAGGCTGGCTCATTACAGTTCCCCTAGCTAAAAACTACACAGAGGCATCTCAGCTTCACACTTCTGACCGCCTTCTTGCCCATCCTTGCATCTGTGCACTTTCTCACACATTCCACTGTCTGACATATTGTCTTTGTTGAGCAACAGTCTCGTGTTAGCTTGAGAAGAGCCTCTCACCTGACTCGTGTACCGTACTATGGCTTAAAATCAGACACTTCTCATAGCTTGCTGCTGCTCCAGGTTGACATTCACTGCATGTGGCTCAGGTAGGGAGATGGGCTCCAAAGAAAGAGGCAGAAAACGGCAAGAGTGGAGCTCACGGTTGTGCCAGAATAGCTCAGTTGGGAGAGCGTTAGATTGAAGATCTAAAGCTTCCTGGTTCAATCCCGGGTTCTGGCAGCACGTGACGTGAGTCTTGGAGCTCGTCTCCGCCTTGGGCTGCGATGTACCCGCTGGTTCCATGGTGTAATGGTTAGCTCTCTGGGCTCTGAATCCAGCGATCCGAGTTCAAATCTCGGTGGGACCTGTCATGGGCTCAGTTTTGCGCCCCAAGGCGCACTCTTGCCCAAAAACGTTTCTTTTGCACTTTTTACATGTGGTGTAGCCGACCTTTTCTGCCGCTTGGCCGGTTAGCTCAGCTGGTTAGAGCGTGGTGCTAATAACGCCAAGGTCATGGGTTCGATCCCCATACGGGCCACGCTTTCTCTTTCTCCCGGTGGTCGGAGTGCTTGGAGATCAGAGGTAAGGAAAATGAAAGTGTCCGACGTGATTATAAGAACACAGTCGTGCCAGATTCACCTGCGTCGTGGTGAGAAAAAGAAATGGAGGATACACGCATTTCTCTTAGCTGACAATTCTGCAGCAAGTGGACTGGCAAAGTGTACGTCTACATACACAATTTGCTCAAAGAGCGTAGTAGTTCTTGAAGAAAAATCCAACCCGCACTGTAAAACCATGCTGCCTTCTGGTGTTGTTTACAAGTTTCTGATGGAACGAGCTTTTTTGGAGGCATTTATTGGAAAAGTCGACGGAGTTGTCAAGCATCCCGAAGCAGCACTTCCACTAGAAGGTCCCAGAGTTCTTGTGCTTCAAGCACTTCAATTTATAAATACTCCGTTGATCTTAACAGTTGTGTGAAATGAGCTGTCATCGCTCCGTTTTTGCTTTAGCAATTTTTCCGGTCTTTCGGCGGAAAGCCGGTCTCGTGTGTTTGCATGGGTGGTTCAGTGGTAGAATTCTCGCCTGCCACGCGGGAGGCCCGGGTTCGATTCCCGGCCAATGCAAAGCGGCTCTTTTAATAACTGTACACTCAGCGCTGAACTCCAGCTAATTCAGTCTTATCTCAAGACAGGTACTCCACATTTCCGCTCAACCCCTGGCAAGCGGAGCCCTGAGGCTGGCTCATTACAGTTCCCCTAGCTAAAAACTACACAGAGGCATCTCAGCTTCACACTTCTGACCGCCTTCTTGCCCATCCTTGCATCTGTGCACTTTCTCACACATTCCACTGTCTGACATATTGTCTTTGTTGAGCAACAGTCTCGTGTTAGCTTGAGAAGAGCCTCTCACCTGACTCGTGTACCGTACTATGGCTTAAAATCGGACACTTCTCATAGCTTGCTGCTGCTCCAGGTTGACATTCACTGCATGTGGCTCAGGTGGGGAGATGGGCTCCAAAGAAAGAGGCAGAAAACGGCAAGAGTGGAGCTCACGGTTGTGCCGGAATAGCTCAGTTGGTAGAGCGTTAGACTGAAGATCTAAAGGTCCCTGGTTCAATCCCGGGTTCTGGCAGCACGTGACGTGAGTCTTGGAGCTCGTCTCCGCCTTGGGCTGCGATGTACCCGCTGGTTCCATGGTGTGATGGTTAGCACTCTGGGCTCTGAATCCAGCGATCCGAGTTCAAATCTCGGTGGGACCTGTCATGGGCTCAGTTTTGCGCCCCAAGGCGCACTCTTGCCCAAAAACGTTTCTTTTGCACTTTTTGCATGTGGTGTAGCCGACCTTTTCTGCCGCTTGGCCGGTTAGCTCAGCTGGTTAGAGCGTGGTGCTAATAACGCGAAGGTCATGGGCTCGATCCCCATACGGGCCACGCTTTCTCTTTCTCCCGGTGGTCGGAGTGCTTGGAGATCAGAGGTAAGGAAAATGAAAGTGTCCGACGTGATTATAAGAACACAGTCGTGCCAGATTCACCTGCGTCGTGGTGAGAAAAAGAAATGGAGGATACACGCATTTCTCTTAGCTGACAATTCTGCAGCAAGTGGACTGGCAAAGTGTACGTCTACATACACAATTTGCTCAAAGAGCGTAGTAGTTCTTGAAGAAAAATCCAACCCGCACTGTAAAACCATGCTGCCTTCTGGTGTTGTTTACAAGTTTCTGATGGAACGAGCTTTTTTGGAGGCATTTATTGGAAAAGTCGACGGAGTTGTCAAGCATCCCGAAGCAGCACTTCCACTAGAAGGTCCCAGAGTTCTTGTGCTTCAAGCACTTCAATTTATAAATACTCCGTTGATCTTAACAGTTGTGTGAAATGAGCTGTCATCACTCCGTTTTTGCTTTAGCAATTTTTCCGGTCTTTCGGCGGAAAGCCGGTCTCGTGTGTTTGCATGGGTGGTTCAGTGGTAGAATTCTCGCCTGCCACGCGGTTGGCCCGGGTTCGATTCCCGGCCAATGCAAAGCCGCTCTTTTAATAACTGTACACTCAGCGCTGAACTCCAGCTAATTCAGTCTTATCTCAAGACAGGTACTCCACATTTCCGCTCAACCCCTGGCAAGCGGAGCCCTGAGGCTGGCTCATTACAGTTCCCCTAGCTATAAACTACACAGAGGCATCTCAGCTTCACACTTCTGACCGCCTTCTTGCCCATCCTTGCATCTGTGCACTTTCTCACACATTCCACTGTCTGACATATTGTCTTTGTTGAGCAACAGTCTCGTGTTAGCTTGAGAAGAGCCTCTCACCTGACTCGTGTACCGTACTATGGCTTAAAATCAGACACTTCTCATAGCTTGCTGCTGCTCCAGGTTGACATTCACTGCATGTGGCTCAGGTGGGGAGATGGGCTCCAAAGAAAGAGGCAGAAAACGGCAAGAGTGGAGCTCACGGTTGTGCCAGAATAGCTCAGTTGGGAGAGCGTTAGATTGAAGATCTAAAGGTTCCTGGTTCAATCCCGGGTTCTGGCAGCACGTGACGTGAGTCTTGGAGCTCGTCTCCGCCTTGGGCTGCGATGTACCCGCTGGTTCCATGGTGTAATGGTTAGCTCTCTGGGCTCTAAATCCAGCGATCCGAGTTCAAATCTCGGTGGGACCTGTCATGGGCTCTGTTTTGCGCCCCAAGGCGCACTCTTGCCCAAAAACGTTTCTTTTACACTTTTTGCATGTGGTGTAGCCGACCTTTTCTGCCGCTTGGCCGGTTAGCTCAGCTGGTTAGAGCGTGGTGCTAATAACGCCAAGGTCATGGGTTCGATCCCCATACGGGCCACGCTTTCTCTTTCTCCCGGTGGTCGGAGTGCTTGGAGATCAGAGGTAAGGAAAATGAAAGTGTCTGACGTGATTATAAGAACACAGTCGTGCCAGATTCACCTGCGTCGTGGTGAGAAAAAGAAATGGAGGATACACGCATTTCTCTTAGCTGACAATTCTGCAGCAAGTGGACTGGCAAAGTGTACGTCTACATACACAATTTGCTCAAAGAGCGTAGTAGTTCTTGAAGAAAAATCCAACCCGCACTGTAAAACCATGCTGCCTTCTGGTGTTGTTTACAAGTTTCTGATGGAACGAGCTTTTTTGGAGGCATTTATTGGAAAAGTCGACGGAGTTGTCAAGCATCCCGAAGCAGCACTTCCACTAGAAGGTCCCAGAGTTCTTGTGCTTCAAGCACTTCAATTTATAAATACTCCGTTGATCTTAACAGTTGTGTGAAATGAGCTGTCATCGCTCCGTTTTTGCTTTAGCAATTTTTCCGGTCTTTCGGCGGAAAGCCGGTCTCGTGTGTTTGCATGGGTGGTTCAGTGGTAGAATTCTCGCCTGCCACGCGGGAGGCCCGGGTTCGATTCCCGGCCAATGCAAAGCGGCTCTTTTAATAACTGTACACTCAGCGCTGAACTCCAGCTAATTCAGTCTTATCTCAAGACAGGTACTCCACATTTCCGCTCAACCCCTGGCAAGCGGAGCCCTGAGGCTGGCTCATTACAGTTCCCCTAGCTAAAAACTACACAGAGGCATCTCAGCTTCACACTTCTGACCGCCTTCTTGCCCATCCTTGCATCTGTGCACTTTCTCACACATTCCACTGTCTGACATATTGTCTTTGTTGAGCAACAGTCTCGTGTTAGCTTGAGAAGAGCCTCTCACCTGACTCGTGTACCGTACTATGGCTTAAAATCGGACACTTCTCATAGCTTGCTGCTGCTCCAGGTTGACATTCACTGCATGTGGCTCAGGTGGGGAGATGGGCTCCAAAGAAAGAGGCAGAAAACGGCAAGAGTGGAGCTCACGGTTGTGCCGGAATAGCTCAGTTGGTAGAGCGTTAGACTGAAGATCTAAAGGTCCCTGGTTCAATCCCGGGTTCTGGCAGCACGTGACGTGAGTCTTGGAGCTCGTCTCCGCCTTGGGCTGCGATGTACCCGCTGGTTCCATGGTGTGATGGTTAGCACTCTGGGCTCTGAATCCAGCGATCCGAGTTCAAATCTCGGTGGGACCTGTCATGGGCTCTGTTTTGCGCCCCAAGGCGCACTCTTGCCCAAAAACGTTTCTTTTGCACTTTTTGCATGTGGTGTAGCCGACCTTTTCTGCCGCTTGGCCGGTTAGCTCAGCTGGTTAGAGCGTGGTGCTAATAACGCCAAGGTCATGGGTTCGATCCCCATACGGGCCACGCTTTCTCTTTCTCCCGGTGGTCGGAGTGCTTGGAGATCAGAGGTAAGGAAAATGAAAGTGTCCGACGTGATTATAAGAACACAGTCGTGCCAGATTCACCTGCGTCGTGGTGAGAAAAAGAAATGGAGGATACACGCATTTCTCTTAGCTGACAATTCTGCAGCAAGTGGACTGGCAAAGTGTACGTCTACATACACAATTTGCTCAAAGAGCGTAGTAGTTCTTGAAGAAAAATCCAACCCGCACTGTAAAACCATGCTGCCTTCTGGTGTTGTTTACAACTTTCTGATGGAACGAGCTTTTTTGGAGGCATTTATTGGAAAAGTCGACGGAGTTGTCAAGCATCCCGAAGCAGCACTTCCACTAGAAGGTCCCAGAGTTCTTGTGCTTCAAGCACTTCAATTTATAAATACTCCGTTGATCTTAACAGTTGTGTGAAATGAGCTGTCATCGCTCCGTTTTTGCTTTAACAATTTTTCCGGTCTTTCGGCGGAAAGCCGGTCTCGTGTGTTTGCATGGGTGGTTCAGTGGAAGAATTTTCGCCTGCCACGCGGGAGGCCCGGGTTCGATTCCCGGCCAATGCAAAGCGGCTCTTTTAATAACTGTACACTCAGCGCTGAACTCCAGCTAATTCAGTCTTATCTCAAGACAGGTACTCCACATTTCCGCTCAACCCCTGGCAAGCGGAGCCCTGAGGCTGGCTCATTACAGTTCCCCTAGCTAAAAACTACACAGAGGCATCTCAGCTTCACACTTCTGACCGCCTTCTTGCCCATCCTTGCATCTGTGCACTTTCTCACACATTCCACTGTCTGACATATTGTCTTTGTTGAGCAACAGTCTCGTGTTAGCTTGAGAAGAGCCTCTCACCTGACTCGTGTACCGTACAATGGCTTAAAATCGGACACTTCTCATAGCTTGCTGCTGCTCCAGGTTGACATTCACTGCATGTGGCTCAGGTGGGGAGATGGGCTCCAAAGAAAGAGGCAGAAAACGGCAAGAGTGGAGTTTACGGTTGTGCCGGAATAGCTCAGTTGGGAGAGCGTTAGACTGAAGATCTAAAGGTCCCTGGTTCAATCCCGGGTTCTGGCAGCACGTGACGTGAGTCTTGGAGCTCGTCTCCGCCTTGGGCTGCGATGTACCCGCTGGTTCCATGGTGTAATGGTTAGCTCTCTGGGCTCTGAATCCAGCGATCCGAGTTCAAATCTCAGTGGGACCTGTCATGGGCTCTGTTTTGCGCCCCAAGGCGCACTCTTGCCCAAAAACGTTTCTTTTACACTTTTTGCATGTGGTGTAGCCGACCTTTTCTGCAGCTTGGCCGGTTAGCTCAGCTGGTTAGAGCGTGGTGCTAATAACGCCAAGGTCATGGGTTCGATCCCCATACGGGCCACGCTTTCTCTTTCTCCCAGTGGTCGGAGTGCTTGGAGATCAGAGGTAAGGAAAATGAAAGTGTCCGACGTGATTATAAGAACACAGTCGTGCCAGATTCACCTGCGTCGTGGTGAGAAAAAGAAATGGAGGATACACGCATTTCTCTTAGCTGACAATTCTGCAGCAAGTGGACTGGCAAAGTGTACGTCTACATACACAATTTGCTCAAAGAGCGTAGTAGTTCTTGAAGAAAAATCCAACCCGCACTGTAAAACCATGCTGCCTTCTGGTGTTGTTTACAAGTTTCTGATGGAACGAGCTTTTTTGGAGGCATTTATTGGAAAAGTCGACGGAGTTGTCAAGCATCCCGAAGCAGCACTTCCACTAGAAGGTCCCAGAGTTCTTGTGCTTCAAGCACTTCAATTTATAAATACTCCGTTGATCTTAACAGTTGTGTGAAATGAGCTGTCATCGCTCCGTTTTTGCTTTAGCAATTTTTCCGGTCTTTCGGCGGAAAGCCGGTCTCGTGTGTTTGCATGGGTGGTTCAGTGGTAGAATTCTCGCCTGCCACGCGGGAGGCCCGGGTTCGATTCCCGGCCAATGCAAAGCGGCTCTTTTAATAACTGTACACTCAGCGCTGAACTCCAGCTAATTCAGTCTTATCTCAAGACAGGTACTCCACATTTCCGCTCAACCCCTGGCAAGCGGAGCCCTGAGGCTGGCTCATTACAGTTCCCCTAGCTAAAAACTACACAGAGGCATCTCAGCTTCACACTTCTGACCGCCTTCTTGCCCATCCTTGCATCTGTGCACTTTCTCACACATTCCACTGTCTGACATATTGTCTTTGTTGAGCAACAGTCTCGTGTTAGCTTGAGAAGAGCCTCTCACCTGACTCGTGTACCGTACAATGGCTTAAAATCGGACACTTCTCATAGCTTGCTGCTGCTCCAGGTTGACATTCACTGCATGTGGCTCAGGTGGGGAGATGGGCTCCAAAGAAAGAGGCAGAAAACGGCAAGAGTGGAGCTCACGGTTGTGCCGGAATAGCTCAGTTGGGAGAGCGTTAGATTGAAGATCTAAAGGTCCCTGGTTCAATCCCGGGTTCTGGCAGCACGTGACGTGAGTCTTGGAGCTCGTCTCCGCCTTGGGCTGCGATGTACCCGCTGGTTCCATGGTGTAATGGTTAGCTCTCTGGGCTCTGAATCCAGCGATCCGAGTTCAAATCTCGGTGGGACCTGTCATGGGCTCTGTTTTGCGCCCCAAGGCGCACTCTTGCCCAAAAACGTTTCTTTTACACTTTTTGCATGTGGTGTAGCCGACCTTTTCTGCCGCTTGGCCGGTTAGCTCAGCTGGTTAGAGCGTGGTGCTAATAACGCCAAGGTCATGGGTTCGATCCCCATACGGGCCACGCTTTCTCTTTCTCCCGGTGGTCGGAGTGCTTGGAGATCAGAGGTAAGGAAAATGAAAGTGTCTGACGTGATTATAAGAACACAGTCGTGCCAGATTCACCTGCGTCGTGGTGAGAAAAAGAAATGGAGGATACACGCATTTCTCTTAGCTGACAATTCTGCAGCAAGTGGACTGGCAAAGTGTACGTCTACATACACAATTTGCTCAAAGAGCGTAGTAGTTCTTGAAGAAAAATCCAACCCGCACTGTAAAACCATGCTGCCTTCTGGTGTTGTTTACAACTTTCTGATGGAACGAGCTTTTTTGGAGGCATTTATTGGAAAAGTCGACGGAGTTGTCAAGCATCCCGAAGCAGCACTTCCACTAGAAGGTCCCAGAGTTCTTGTGCTTCAAGCACTTCAATTTATAAATACTCCGTTGATCTTAAGAGTTGTGTGAAATGAGCTGTCATCACTCCGTTTTTGCTTTAGCAATTTTTCCGGTCTTTCGGCGGAAAGTCGGTCTCGTGTGTTTGCATGGGTGGTTCAGTGGTAGAATTCTCGCCTGCCACGCGGGAGGCCCGGGTTCGATTCCCGGCCAATGCAAAGCGGCTCTTTTAATAACTGTACACTCAGCGCTGAACTCCAGCTAATTCAGTCTTATCTCAAGACAGGTACTCCACATTTCCGCTCAACCCCTGGCAAGCGGAGCCCTGAGGCTGGCTCATTACAGTTCCCCTAGCTAAAAACTACACAGAGGCATCTCAGCTTCACACTTCTGACCGCCTTCTTGCCCATCCTTGCATCTGTGCACTTTCTCACACATTCCACTGTCTGACATATTGTCTTTGTTGAGCAACAGTCTCGTGTTAGCTTGAGAAGAGCCTCTCACCTGACTCGTGTACCGTACAATGGCTTAAAATCGGACACTTCTCATAGCTTGCTGCTGCTCCAGGTTGACATTCACTGCATGTGGCTCAGGTGGGGAGATGGGCTCCAAAGAAAGAGGCAGAAAACGGCAAGAGTGGAGCTCACGGTTGTGCCGGAATAGCTCAGTTGGGAGAGCGTTAGATTGAAGATCTAAAGGTTCCTGGTTCAATCCCGGGTTCTGGCAGCACGTGACGTGAGTCTTGGAGCTCGTCTCCGCCTTGGGCTGCGATGTACCCGCTGGTTCCATGGTGTAATGGTTAGCTCTCTGGGCTCTGAATCCAGCGATCCGAGTTCAAATCTCGGTGGGACCTGTCATGGGCTCTGTTTTGCGCCCCAAGGCGCACTCTTGCCCAAAAACGTTTCTTTTACACTTTTTGAATGTGGTGTAGCCGACCTTTTCTGCCGCTTGGCCGGTTAGCTCAGCTGGTTAGAGCGTGGTGCTAATAACGCCAAGGTCATGGGTTCGATCCCCATACGGGCCACGCTTTCTCTTTCTCCCGGTGGTCGGAGTGCTTGGAGATCAGAGGTAAGGAAAATGAAAGTGTCTGACGTGATTATAAGAACACAGTCGTGCCAGATTCACCTGCGTCGTGGTGAGAAAAAGAAATGGAGGATACACGCATTTCTCTTAGCTGACAATTCTGCAGCAAGTGGACTGGCAAAGTGTACGTCTACATACACAATTTGCTCAAAGAGCGTAGTAGTTCTTGAAGAAAAATCCAACCCGCACTGTAAAACCATGCTGCCTTCTGGTGTTGTTTACAAGTTTCTGATGGAACGAGCTTTTTTGGAGGCATTTATTGGAAAAGTCGACGGAGTTGTCAAGCATCCCGAAGCAGCACTTCCACTAGAAGGTCCCAGAGTTCTTGTGCTTCAAGCACTTCAATTTATAAATACTCCGTTGATCTTAAGAGTTGTGTGAAATGAGCTGTCATCACTCCGTTTTTGCTTTAGCAATTTTTCCGGTCTTTCGGCGGAAAGCCGGTCTCGTGTGTTTGCATGGGTGGTTCAGTGGTAGAATTCTCGCCTGCCACGCGGGAGGCCCGGGTTCGATTCCCGGCCAATGCAAAGCGGCTCTTTTAATAACTGTACACTCAGCGCTGAACTCCAGCTAATTCAGTCTTATCTCAAGACAGGTACTCCACATTTCCGCTCAACCCCTGGCAAGCGGAGCCCTGAGGCTGGCTCATTACAGTTCCCCTAGCTAAAAACTACACAGAGGCATCTCAGCTTCACACTTCTGACCGCCTTCTTGCCCATCCTTGCATCTGTGCACTTTCTCACACATTCCACTGTCTGACATATTGTCTTTGTTGAGCAACAGTCTCGTGTTAGCTTGAGAAGAGCCTCTCACCTGACTCGTGTACCGTACAATGGCTTAAAATCGGACACTTCTCATAGCTTGCTGCTGCTCCAGGTTGACATTCACTGCATGTGGCTCAGGTGGGGAGATGGGCTCCAAAGAAAGAGGCAGAAAACGGCAAGAGTGGAGCTCACGGTTGTGCCGGAATAGCTCAGTTGGGAGAGCGTTAGATTGAAGATCTAAAGGTTCCTGGTTCAATCCCGGGTTCTGGCAGCACGTGACGTGAGTCTTGGAGCTCGTCTCCGCCTTGGGCTGCGATGTACCCGCTGGTTCCATGGTGTAATGGTTAGCTCTCTGGGCTCTGAATCCAGCGATCCGAGTTCAAATCTCGGTGGGACCTGTCATGGGCTCTGTTTTGCGCCCCAAGGCGCACTCTTGCCCAAAAACGTTTCTTTTGCACTTTTTGCATGTGGTGTAGCCGACCTTTTCTGCCGCTTGGCCGGTTAGCTCAGCTGGTTAGAGCGTGGTGCTAATAACGCCAAGGTCATGGGTTCGATCCCCATACGGGCCACGCTTTCTCTTTCTCCCGGTGGTCGGAGTGCTTGGAGATCAGAGGTAAGGAAAATGAAAGTGTCTGACGTGATTATAAGAACACAGTCGTGCCAGATTCACCTGCGTCGTGGTGAGAAAAAGAAATGGAGGATACACGCATTTCTCTTAGCTGACAATTCTGCAGCAAGTGGACTGGCAAAGTGTACGTCTACATACACAATTTGCTCAAAGAGCGTAGTAGTTCTTGAAGAAAAATCCAACCCGCACTGTAAAACCATGCTGCCTTCTGGTGTTGTTTACAAGTTTCTGATGGAACGAGCTTTTTTGGAGGCATTTATTGGAAAAGTCGACGGAGTTGTCAAGCATCCCGAAGCAGCACTTCCACTAGAAGGTCCCAGAGTTCTTGTGCTTCAAGCACTTCAATTTATAAATACTCCGTTGATCTTAACAGTTGTGTGAAATGAGCTGTCATCACTCCGTTTTTGCTTTAGCAATTTTTCCGGTCTTTCGGCGGAAAGCCGGTCTCGTGTGTTTGCATGGGTGGTTCAGTGGTAGAATTCTCGCCTGCCACGCGGGAGGCCCGGGTTCGATTCCCGGCCAATGCAAAGCGGCTCTTTTAATAACTGTACACTCAGCACTGAACTCCAGCTAATTCAGTCTTATCTCAAGACAGGTACTCCACATTTCCGCTCAACCCCTGGCAAGCGGAGCCCTGAGGCTGGCTCATTACAGTTCCCCTAGCTAAAAACTACACAGAGGCATCTCAGCTTCACACTTCTGACCGCCTTCTTGCCCATCCTTGCATCTGTGCACTTTCTCACACATTCCACTGTCTGACATATTGTCTTTGTTGAGCAACAGTCTCGTGTTAGCTTGAGAAGAGCCTCTCACCTGACTCGTGTACCGTACAATGGCTTAAAATCGGACACTTCTCATAGCTTGCTGCTGCTCCAGGTTGACATTCACTGCATGTGGCTCAGGTGGGGAGATGGGCTCCAAAGAAAGAGGCAGAAAACGGCAAGAGTGGAGCTCACGGTTGTGCCGGAATAGCTCAGTTGGGAGAGCGTTAGATTGAAGATCTAAAGGTTCCTGGTTCAATCCCGGGTTCTGGCAGCACGTGACGTGAGTCTTGGAGCTCGTCTCCGCCTTGGGCTGCGATGTACCCGCTGGTTCCATGGTGTAATGGTTAGCTCTCTGGGCTCTGAATCCAGCGATCCGAGTTCAAATCTCGGTGGGACCTGTCATGGGCTCTGTTTTGCGCCCCAAGGCGCACTCTTGCCCAAAAACGTTTCTTTTACACTTTTTGCATGTGGTGTAGCCGACCTTTTCTGCCGCTTGGCCGGTTAGCTCAGCTGGTTAGAGCGTGGTGCTAATAACGCCAAGGTCATGGGTTCGATCCCCATACGGGCCACGCTTTCTCTTTCTCCCGGTGGTCGGAGTGCTTGGAGATCAGAGGTAAGGAAAATGAAAGTGTCTGACGTGATTATAAGAACACAGTCGTGCCAGATTCACCTGCGTCGTGGTGAGAAAAAGAAATGGAGGATACACGCATTTCTCTTAGCTGACAATTCTGCAGCAAGTGGACTGGCAAAGTGTACGTCTACATACACAATTTGCTCAAAGAGCGTAGTAGTTCTTGAAGAAAAATCCAACCCGCACTGTAAAACCATGCTGCCTTCTGGTGTTGTTTACAAGTTTCTGATGGAACGAACTTTTTTGGAGGCATTTATTGGAAAAGTCGACGGAGTTGTCAAGCATCCCGAAGCAGCACTTCCACTAGAAGGTCCCAGAGTTCTTGTGCTTCAAGCACTTCAATTTATAAATACTCCGTTGATCTTAAGAGTTGTGTGAAATGAGCTGTCATCACTCCGTTTTTGCTTTAGCAATTTTTCCGGTCTTTCGGCGGAAAGCCGGTCTCGTGTGTTTGCATGGGTGGTTCAGTGGTAGAATTCTCGCCTGCCACGCGGGAGGCCCGGGTTCGATTCCCGGCCAATGCAAAGCGGCTCTTTTAATAACTGTACACTCAGCGCTGAACTCCAGCTAATTCAGTCTTATCTCAAGACAGGTACTCCACATTTCCGCTCAACCCCTGGCAAGCGGAGCCCTGAGGCTGGCTCATTACAGTTCCCCTAGCTAAAAACTACACAGAGGCATCTCAGCTTCACACTTCTGACCGCCTTCTTGCCCATCCTTGCATCTGTGCACTTTCTCACACATTGCACTGTCTGACATATTGTCTTTGTTGAGCAACAGTCTCGTGTTAGCTTGAGAAGAGCCTCTCACCTGACTCGTGTACCGTACAATGGCTTAAAATCGGACACTTCTCATAGCTTGCTGCTGCTCCAGGTTGACATTCACTGCATGTGGCTCAGGTGGGGAGATGGGCTCCAAAGAAAGAGGCAGAAAACGGCAAGAGTGGAGCTCACGGTTGTGCCGGAATAGCTCAGTTGGGAGAGCGTTAGACTGAAGATCTAAAGGTCCCTGGTTCAATCCCGGGTTCTGGCAGCACGTGACGTGAGTCTTGGAGCTCGTCTCCGCCTTGGGCTGCGATGTACCCGCTGGTTCCATGGTGTAATGGTTAGCTCTCTGGGCTCTGAATCCAGCGATCCGAGTTCAAATCTCAGTGGGACCTGTCATGGGCTCTGTTTTGCGCCCCAAGGCGCACTCTTGCCCAAAAACGTTTCTTTTGCACTTTTTGCATGTGGTGTAGCCGACCTTTTCTGCCGCTTGGCCGGTTAGCTCAGCTGGTTAGAGCGTGGTGCTAATAACGCCAAGGTCATGGGTTCGATCCCCATACGGGCCACGCTTTCTCTTTCTCCCGGTGGTCGGAGTGCTTGGAGATCAGAGGTAAGGAAAATGAAAGTGTCCGACGTGATTATAAGAACACAGTCGTGCCAGATTCACCTGCGTCGTGGTGAGAAAAAGAAATGGAGGATACACGCATTTCTCTTAGCTGACAATTCTGCAGCAAGTGGACTGGCAAAGTGTACGTCTACATACACAATTTGCTCAAAGAGCGTAGTAGTTCTTGAAGAAAAATCCAACCCGCACTGTAAAACCATGCTGCCTTCTGGTGTTGTTTACAAGTTTCTGATGGAACGAGCTTTTTTGGAGGCATTTATTGGAAAAGTCGACGGAGTTGTCAAGCATCCCGAAGCAGCACTTCCACTAGAAGGTCCCAGAGTTCTTGTGCTTCAAGCACTTCAATTTATAAATACTCCGTTGATCTTAACAGTTGTGTGAAATGAGCTGTCATCGCTCCGTTTTTGCTTTAGCAATTTTTCCGGTCTTTCGGCGGAAAGCCGGTCTCGTGTTTTTGCATGGGTGGTTCAGTGGTAGAATTCTCGCCTGCCACGCGGGAGGCCCGGGTTCGATTCCCGGCCAATGCAAAGCGGCTCTTTTAATAACTGTACACTCAGCGCTGAACTCCAGCTAATTCAGTCTTATCTCAAGACAGGTACTCCACATTTCCGCTCAACCCCTGGCAAGCGGAGCCCTGAGGCTGGCTCATTACAATTCCCCTAGCTAAAAACTACACAGAGGCATCTCAGCTTCACACTTCTGACCGCCTTCTTGCCCATCCTTGCATCTGTGCACTTTCTCACACATTCCACTGTCTGACATATTGTCTTTGTTGAGCAACAGTCTCGTGTTAGCTTGAGAAGAGCCTCTCACCTGACTCGTGTACCGTACAATGGCTTAAAATCGGACACTTCTCATAGCTTGCTGCTGCTCCAGGTTGACATTCACTGCATGTGGCTCAGGTGGGGAGATGGGCTCCAAAGAAAGAGGCAGAAAACGGCAAGAGTGGAGCTCACGGTTGTGCCGGAATAGCTCAGTTGGGAGAGCGTTAGACTGAAGATCTAAAGGTCCCTGGTTCAATCCCGGGTTCTGGCAGCACGTGACGTGAGTCTTGGAGCTCGTCTCCGCCTTGGGCTGCGATGTACCCGCTGGTTCCATGGTGTAATGGTTAGCTCTCTGGGCTCTGAATCCAGCGATCCGAGTTCAAATCTCAGTGGGACCTGTCATGGGCTCTGTTTTGCGCCCCAAGGCGCACTCTTGCCCAAAAACGTTTCTTTTACACTTTTTGCATGTGGTGTAGCCGACCTTTTCTGCCGCTTGGCCGGTTAGCTCAGCTGGTTAGAGCGTGGTGCTAATAACGCCAAGGTCATGGGTTCGATCCCCATACGGGCCACGCTTTCTCTTTCTCCCAGTGGTCGGAGTGCTTGGAGATCAGAGGTAAGGAAAATGAAAGTGTCCGACGTGATTATAAGAACACAGTCGTGCCAGATTCACCTGCGTCGTGGTGAGAAAAAGAAATGGAGGATACACGCATTTCTCTTAGCTGACAATTCTGCAGCAAGTGGACTGGCAAAGTGTACGTCTACATACACAATTTGCTCAAAGAGCGTAGTAGTTCTTGAAGAAAAATCCAACCCGCACTGTAAAACCATGCTGCCTTCTGGTGTTGTTTACAACTTTCTGATGGAACGAGCTTTTTTGGAGGCATTTATTGGAAAAGTCGACGGAGTTGTCAAGCATCCCGAAGCAGCACTTCCACTAGAAGGTCCCAGAGTTCTTGTGCTTCAAGCACTTCAATTTATAAATACTCCGTTGATCTTAACAGTTGTGTGAAATGAGCTGTCATCACTCCGTTTTTGCTTTAGCAATTTTTCCGGTCTTTCGGCGGAAAGCCGGTCTCGTGTGTTTGCATGGGTGGTTCAGTGGTAGAATTCTCGCCTGCCACGCGGGAGGCCCGGGTTCGATTCCCGGCCAATGCAAAGCGGCTCTTTTAATAACTGTACACTCAGCGCTGAACTCCAGCTAATTCAGTCTTATCTCAAGACAGGTACTCCACATTTCCGCTCAACCCCTGGCAAGCGGAGCCCTGAGGCTGGCTCATTACAGTTCCCCTAGCTAAAAACTACACAGAGGCATCTCAGCTTCACACTTCTGACCGCCTTCTTGCCCATCCTTGCATCTGTGCACTTTCTCACACATTCCACTGTCTGACATATTGTCTTTGTTGAGCAACAGTCTCGTGTTAGCTTGAGAAGAGCCTCTCACCTGACTCGTGTACCGTACTATGGCTTAAAATCGGACACTTCTCATAGCTTGCTGCTGCTCCAGGTTGACATTCACTGCATGTGGCTCAGGTGGGGAGATGGGCTCCAAAGAAAGAGGCAGAAAACGGCAAGAGTGGAGCTCACGGTTGTGCCGGAATAGCTCAGTTGGGAGAGCGTTAGACTGAAGATCTAAAGGTCCCTGGTTCAATCCCGGGTTCTGGCAGCACGTGACGTGAGTCTTGGAGCTCGTCTCCGCCTTGGGCTGCGATGTACCCGCTGGTTCCATGGTGTAATGGTTAGCTCTCTGGGCTCTGAATCCAGCGATCCGAGTTCAAATCTCAGTGGGACCTGTCATGGGCTCTGTTTTGCGCCCCAAGGCGCACTCTTGCCCAAAAACGTTTCTTTTACACTTTTTGCATGTGGTGTAGCCGACCTTTTCTGCCGCTTGGCCGGTTAGCTCAGCTGGTTAGAGCGTGGTGCTAATAACGCCAAGGTCATGGGTTCGTTCCCCATACGGGCCACGCTTTCTCTTTCTCCCAGTGGTCGGAGTGCTTAGAGATCAGAGGTAAGGAAAATGAAAGTGTCCGACGTGATTATAAGAACACAGTCGTGCCAGATTCACCTGCGTCGTGGTGAGAAAAAGAAATGGAGGATACACGCATTTCTCTTAGCTGACAATTCTGCAGCAAGTGGACTGGCAAAGTGTACGTCTACATACACAATTTGCTCAAAGAGCGTAGTAGTTCTTGAAGAAAAATCCAACCCGCACTGTAAAACCATGCTGCCTTCTGGTGTTGTTTACAACTTTCTGATGGAACGAGCTTTTTTGGAGGCATTTATTGGAAAAGTCGACGGAGTTGTCAAGCATCCCGAAGCAGCACTTCCACTAGAAGGTCCCAGAGTTCTTGTGCTTCAAGCACTTCAATTTATAAATACTCCGTTGATCTTAACAGTTGTGTGAAATGAGCTGTCATCGCTCCGTTTTTGCTTTAGCAATTTTTCCGGTCTTTCGGCGGAAAGCCGGTCTCGTGTGTTTGCATGGGTGGTTCAGTGGTAGAATTCTCGCCTGCCACGCGGGAGGCCCGGGTTCGATTCCCGGCCAATGCAAAGCGGCTCTTTTAATAACTGTACACTCAGCGCTGAACTCCAGCTAATTCAGTCTTATCTCAAGACAGGTACTCCACATTTCCGCTCAACCCCTGGCAAGCGGAGCCCTGAGGCTGGCTCATTACAGTTCCCCTAGCTAAAAACTACACAGAGGCATCTCAGCTTCACACTTCTGACCGCCTTCTTGCCCATCCTTGCATCTGTGCACTTTCTCACACATTCCACTGTCTGACATATTGTCTTTGTTGAGCAACAGTCTCGTGTTAGCTTGAGAAGAGCCTCTCACCTGACTCGTGTACCGTACTATGGCTTAAAATCGGACACTTCTCATAGCTTGCTGCTGCTCCAGGTTGACATTCACTGCATGTGGCTCAGGTGGGGAGATGGGCTCCAAAGAAAGAGGCAGAAAACGGCAAGAGTGGAGCTCACGGTTGTGCCGGAATAGCTCAGTTGGGAGAGCGTTAGACTGAAGATCTAAAGGTCCCTGGTTCAATCCCGGGTTCTGGCAGCACGTGACGTGAGTCTTGGAGCTCGTCTCCGCCTTGGGCTGCGATGTACCCGCTGGTTCCATGGTGTAATGGTTAGCTCTCTGGGCTCTGAATCCAGCGATCCGAGTTCAAATCTCAGTGGGACCTGTCATGGGCTCTGTTTTGCGCCCCAAGGCGCACTCTTGCCCAAAAACGTTTCTTTTACACTTTTTGCATGTGGTGTAGCCGACCTTTTCTGCCGCTTGGCCGGTTAGCTCAGCTGGTTAGAGCGTGGTGCTAATAACGCCAAGGTCATGGGTTCGTTCCCCATACGGGCCACGCTTTCTCTTTCTCCCAGTGGTCGGAGTGCTTAGAGATCAGAGGTAAGGAAAATGAAAGTGTCCGACGTGATTATAAGAACACAGTCGTGCCAGATTCACCTGCGTCGTGGTGAGAAAAAGAAATGGAGGATACACGCATTTCTCTTAGCTGACAATTCTGCAGCAAGTGGACTGGCAAAGTGTACGTCTACATACACAATTTGCTCAAAGAGCGTAGTAGTTCTTGAAGAAAAATCCAACCCGCACTGTAAAACCATGCTGCCTTCTGGTGTTGTTTACAACTTTCTGATGGAACGAGCTTTTTTGGAGGCATTTATTGGAAAAGTCGACGGAGTTGTCAAGCATCCCGAAGCAGCACTTCCACTAGAAGGTCCCAGAGTTCTTGTGCTTCAAGCACTTCAATTTATAAATACTCCGTTGATCTTAACAGTTGTGTGAAATGAGCTGTCATCGCTCCGTTTTTGCTTTAGCAATTTTTCCGGTCTTTCGGCGGAAAGCCGGTCTCGTGATTTGAATAATACTAGATATACATAGGTTGGTTGAAAATCCAAGGAGGTTAACGAAATGTCATGTTTTTAGACTCCTATAAAATACGCAAAAGCGGAAAGAGATAGGATGAAGTTCTACATGGATTTGAATTTGGCATGGGCCAGTGCATTAGATAAGTAACAAATCTCAATTTTATCATTAACAGTTCAATAGAAATAAGCAGAAATGCAAATCCTGTCGCTGTAGCGCCCCCATGTGGACAATTAGGGTGGCCTTCGCAGGGTTTGCTAGGGGTTAGGAGACAAATGTACAAGCCTATTTTTGTTCAGATCAGCTGTTGTTAAGCCTGTCAAAGGCCTGTCAGAATGCTGCTTGATTTTGATTGGCTGATGGTGGCTAGGGTTTTATGATTAATGACTGCCCTGATAGATTCCTGACCTCAGGCTTCAGAGTAGTACATGTATGCCAAATTTCATTTGGATCGGTAAAGGAAGTCAGGAGATATTGGCAGTTTTTAGTTGTAGCGCCCCCTATTGACGAAATGCGGCCCGCCTTCAACAGTGTCCCCAGAATTTGGTACAGAGATAGGATTTCAATTTTGGTGAAGGTAGGCTAAGGTATGGCCAAGTTATAACAGTCAGACCAATACTGGCTAAATTTACGTAGACTTTGGGCGTGGCTAGTGGCCGTATGATAGACCAATATCAGGGTTATTTGAATTAGTATTCATCAGCTCAGAGACCTGATCAGTTTTATACCTCATTTGTCTGATTCCATCAGACGGTGTAGGAATTACAAGCAAAAGTAGGTTTTGCAAATTATGCAAATTAGCAAAAAATCTAAGTAGGCGGAGCTTAATAGTCCAAATGGCAAGTTGGTAGGGCAAGGATGTCTCTATCAGTAGAAATATGAATTTCAATTATAGGACTAACAGGACAGGAGATATCAATCAAAACGCGTTAGGGGGCGCCACGGCGCCCCCATCTGGCCGACATGGTTGGGTCGGATTATCTGAGTAGCGGGGAGGAATTGACATCATCCTACCAAGTTTCATAATTCTAGCACTTACGGTTTAGGCTGTACATTCAGTTTTAGGGCAGAAAAATAATAATAAATATAACTGCAAGCAGTGATAAGCGGTTCCAAAGCTAATGGAAAGAATAAGTGGGTAGAAATGGAGTACATGGAATAAAATGAAAAGTTCAATAATAATAGTACATAAAATAGAGACCGTAACTGCTGGGCAATGCATTTAAATAGTCAGAAAGTAGGAAATACTACTACGATAGCATGAGAAGCTAATGGACAGAATAAGTGGGTAGACATGGAGTACACAGCATAAAATGAAAAGATCAATGGCATAAAATGAAAAGTTCAATAATAGGACATGAAATAGACTGTAATTGCTGGCCAATGCATTTAAATAGTCAGAAAGTAGGAAACAGTACTACAATAGCATGAGATCTGACATGTTGATGTTACAGTAGAAACGTTTAGTTAGGATAAGAAAAAGGGTGGATGAGAAACAGGAGGAAAATGTAATTGCACCTGCTTAGGAGAAATATCACCAATGTAGATCTGTCTGGTGAAGTGCCTGAGCTTGACTGAATATATGGTTTGGGATGATGGCATATGAACAGTGGCTGTAGCGCCCCTGTTTGACTGATCGGCACCAAAGTTGGTGGGTCTCTCTGGGAGGCCGTGCTACATTAGTGGGTAAAATTTGGTGAGAATCGGATGAAGCATGCCTGAGATTTAGCTGTTTGATTGAAATAGGAATTGAAATGGTTTGGCCAGCAGGTGGAGCCTGCGCTCCATGGATAAATTCTATTCAATATTTTTAGGCCTTCTCAGCCAAGTTTGCTCTTAGACACATATGAACAGTCGCCATAGCGCCCCCGTTTGACTGATCGACATCAAAGTTGGAGGGTCTCTCTGTGGGCCAGTGCTACATTAGTGGGTGAAATTTTGTGAGGATTGGATGAAGCAAGCCTGAGATTTAGCTGTTTGACCTAAGGTGGATCTTAGGAGTATACAGATAGTGGCCATAGCACCCCCGTTTGACCGATCGGCATCAAAGTTTGAGGGTATGTCTGTAGACCAGTGCTACATAAGTGGATCAAATTTCGTGAGGATTGGATGAAGCATGCCTGAGATTTAGCTGTTTGATTGAAATCGGCTTATAAATGATGCAGGTTGGGTGTGGCTGGTGGCCATATTATACAGAAAGGTCAGGTATTTTTTAATAATCATCCCTGACGGCAGTGTCTTGATTGACTTGACACCAGAATCACTTACATGGGGTGTAGATTGTTAAAGTTATAGGAATATTTCATTTAATCCGTTTTTAAATATCACAAGGGAATGCAGATGACTGTTATTATGCAATACATATATCTTGATTTGGCATGACTCACAGAACTTGCAGTACAAAGGATTTTTACCAGTAATATGAGACTTGAACAGAAATGAGATAAATGTCACTTTCACTGGTTTTGCAGGTTTAGAGACACATATTGCATTGCTGTAGCGCCCCCGTTTGACCAATCGGCACCAAATTTGGAGGGCCCTTACCCACTACCGTCCTTGATGACATATTCAAGTTTGGTAGTGATTGGCTGAGGCAGGCCTGAGATACAGCTGTCTGATTGAAGTGGGCGTGGCACCGGTATGGTCTGGATGTTGCTGGTCGCCGTACCTTATAGAAAGTTTAGGATTTTTTGAATAATTGTATACCAGGACTGTCTCCTGATTTGAATGATACCAGATTTACATAGGTTGGTTGAAAATCCAAGGAGGTTAACGAAATGTCATGTTTTCAGACTCCTATAAAATACGCAAAAGCAGAAAGAGATAGGATGAAGTTCTACATGGCTTTGAATTTGGCATGGGCCAGTGCATTAGATAAGTAACAAATCTCAATTTTATCAATAACAGTTCAATAGAAATAAGCAGAAATGCAAATCCTGTCGCTGTAGCGCCCCCATGTGGACAATTGGTGTGGCCTTCGCAGGGATTGCTAGGGGTTAGGAGACAAATGTACAAGCCTATTTTTGTTCAGATCAGCTGTTGTTAAGCCTGTCAAAGGCCTGTCAGAATGCTGCTTGATTTTGATTGGCTGATGGTGGCTAGGGTTTTATGACTAATGACTGCCCTGATAGATTCCTGACCTCAGGCTTCAGAGTAGTACATGTATGCCAAATTTCATTTGGATCGGTCAAGGAATTCAGGAGATATTGGCAGTTTTTAGTTGTAGCGCCCCCTATTGACGAAATGCGGCCCGCCTTCAACCGTGTCCCCAGAATGGGGTACGGAGATAGGATTTCAAATTTGGTGAAGGTAGGCTAAGGTATGGCCAAGTTATAACAGTCAGACCAATACTGGCTAAATTTACGTAGACTTTGGGCGTGGCTAGTGGCCGTATGATAGACCAATATCAGGGTTATTTGAATTATTATTCATCAGCTCAGAGACCTGATCGGTTTGATACCTCATTTGTCTGATTCCGTCAGACGGTGTAGGAATTACAAGCAAAAGTAGGTTTTGCAAATTATGCAAATTAGCAAAAAATCTAAGTAGGCGGAGCTTCATAGTCCAAATGGCAAGTTGGTAGGGCAAGGATGTCTCTATCAGTAGAAATATGAATTTCAATTATAGGACAAACAGGACAGGAGATATCAATCAAAACGCGTTAGAGGGCGCCACGGCGCCCCCATATGGCCGACATGGTTGGGTCGGATTATCTGAGTAGCGGGGAGGAATTGACATCATCCTACCAAGTTTCATAATTCTAGCACTTACGGTTTAGGCTGTACATTCAGTTTTAGGGCAGAAAAATAATAATAAATATAACTGCAAGCAGTGATAAGCGGTTCCAAAGCTAATGGAAAGAATAAGTGGGTAGAAATGGAGTACATGGAATAAAATGAAAAGTTCAATAATAATAGGACATAAAATAGAGACCGTAACTGCTGGGCAATGCATTTAAATAGTCAGAAAGTAGGAAATACTACTACGATAGCATGAGAAGCTAATGGACAGAATAAGTGGGTAGACATGGAGTACACAGCATAAAATGAAAAGTTCAATGGCATAAAATGAAAAGTTCAATAATAATAGGACATGAAATAGAGACTGTAATTGCTGGCCAATGCATTTAAATAGTCAGAAAGTAGGAAACAGTACTACAATAGCATGAGATCTGACATGTTGATGTTACAGTAGAAACGTTTAGTTAGGATAAGAAAAAGGGTGGATGAGTAACAGGAGGAAAATGTAATTGCACCTGCTTAGGAGAAATATCACCAATGTAGATCTGTCTGGTGAAGTGCCTGAGCTTGACTGAATATATGGTTTGGGATGATGGCATATGAACAGTGGCTGTAGCGCCCCTGTTTGACTGATCGGCACCAAAGTTGGTGGGTCTCTCTGGGATGCCGTGCTAGATTAGTGGGTAAAATTTGGTGAGAATCGGATGAAGAATGCCTGAGATTTAGCTGTTTGATTGAAATAGGAATTGAAATGGTTTGGCCAGCAGGTGGAGCCTGCGCTCCATGGATAAATTCTATTCAATATTTTTAGGCCTTCTCAGCCAAGTTTGCTCTTAGACACATATGAACAGTCGCCATAGCGCCCCCGTTTGACTGATCGACATCAAAGTTGGAGGGTCTCTCTGTGGGCCAGTGCTACATTAGTGGGTGAAATTTTGTGAGGATTGGATGAAGCAAGCCTGAGATTTAGCTGTTTGACCTAAGGTGGATCTTAGGAGTATACAGATAGTGGCCATAGCACCCCCGTTTGACCGATCGGCATCAAAGTTTGAGGGTATGTCTGTAGACCAGTGCTACATAAGTGGATCAAATTTCGTGAGGATTGGATGAAGCATGCCTGAGATTTAGCTGTTTGATTGAAATCGGCTTATAAATGATGCAGGTTGGGTGTGGCTGGTGGCCATATTATACAGAAAGGTCAGGTATTTTTTAATAATCATCCCTGACGGCAGTGTCTTGATTGACTTGACACCAGAATCACTTACATGGGGTGTAGATTGTTAAAGTTATAGGAATATTTCATTTAATCCGTTTTTAAATATCACAAGGGAATGCAGATGACTGTTATTATGCAATACATATATCTTGATTTGGCATGACTCACAGAACTTGCAGTACAAAGGATTTTTACCAGTAATATGAGACTTGAACAGAAATGAGATAAATGTCACTTTCACTGGTTTTGCAGGTTTAGAGACACATATTGCATTGCTGTAGCGCCCCCGTTTGACCAATCGGCACCAAATTTGGAGGGCCCTTACCCACTACCGTCCTTGATGACATATTCAAGTTTGGTAGTGATTGGCTGAGGCAGGCCTGAGATACAGCTGTCTGATTGAAGTGGGCGTGGCACCGGTATGGTCTGGATGTTGCTGGTCGCCGTACCTTATAGAAAGTTTAGGATTTTTTGAATAATTGTATACCAGGACTGTCTCCTGATTTGAATGATACCAGATTTACATAGGTTGGTTGAAAATCCAAGGAGGTTAACGAAATGTCATGTTTTCAGACTCCTATAAAATACGCAAAAGCAGAAAGAGATAGGATGAAGTTCTACATGGCTTTGAATTTGGCATGGGCCAGTGCATTAGATAAGTAACAAATCTCAATTTTATCAATAACAGTTCAATAGAAATAAGCAGAAATGCAAATCCTGTCGCTGTAGCGCCCCCATGTGGACAATTGGTGTGGCCTTCGCAGGGATTGCTAGGGGTTAGGAGACAAATGTACAAGCCTATTTTTGTTCAGATCAGCTGTTGTTAAGCCTGTCAAAGGCCTGTCAGAATGCTGCTTGATTTTGATTGGCTGATGGTGGCTAGGGTTTTATGACTAATGACTGCCCTGATAGATTCCTGACCTCAGGCTTCAGAGTAGTACATGTATGCCAAATTTCATTTGGATCGGTCAAGGAATTCAGGAGATATTGGCAGTTTTTAGTTGTAGCGCCCCCTATTGACGAAATGCGGCCCGCCTTCAACCGTGTCCCCAGAATGGGGTACGGAGATAGGATTTCAAATTTGGTGAAGGTAGGCTAAGGTATGGCCAAGTTATAACAGTCAGACCAATACTGGCTAAATTTACGTAGACTTTGGGCGTGGCTAGTGGCCGTATGATAGACCAATATCAGGGTTATTTGAATTATTATTCATCAGCTCAGAGACCTGATCGGTTTGATACCTCATTTGTCTGATTCCGTCAGACGGTGTAGGAATTACAAGCAAAAGTAGGTTTTGCAAATTATGCAAATTAGCAAAAAATCTAAGTAGGCGGAGCTTCATAGTCCAAATGGCAAGTTGGTAGGGCAAGGATGTCTCTATCAGTAGAAATATGAATTTCAATTATAGGACAAACAGGACAGGAGATATCAATCAAAACGCGTTAGAGGGCGCCACGGCGCCCCCATATGGCCGACATGGTTGGGTCGGATTATCTGAGTAGCGGGGAGGAATTGACATCATCCTACCAAGTTTCATAATTCTAGCACTTACGGTTTAGGCTGTACATTCAGTTTTAGGGCAGAAAAATAATAATAAATATAACTGCAAGCAGTGATAAGCGGTTCCAAAGCTAATGGAAAGAATAAGTGGGTAGAAATGGAGTACATGGAATAAAATGAAAAGTTCAATAATAATAGGACATAAAATAGAGACCGTAACTGCTGGGCAATGCATTTAAATAGTCAGAAAGTAGGAAATACTACTACGATAGCATGAGAAGCTAATGGACAGAATAAGTGGGTAGACATGGAGTACACAGCATAAAATGAAAAGTTCAATGGCATAAAATGAAAAGTTCAATAATAATAGGACATGAAATAGAGACTGTAATTGCTGGCCAATGCATTTAAATAGTCAGAAAGTAGGAAACAGTACTACAATAGCATGAGATCTGACATGTTGATGTTACAGTAGAAACGTTTAGTTAGGATAAGAAAAAGGGTGGATGAGTAACAGGAGGAAAATGTAATTGCACCTGCTTAGGAGAAATATCACCAATGTAGATCTGTCTGGTGAAGTGCCTGAGCTTGACTGAATATATGGTTTGGGATGATGGCATATGAACAGTGGCTGTAGCGCCCCTGTTTGACTGATCGGCACCAAAGTTGGTGGGTCTCTCTGGGATGCCGTGCTAGATTAGTGGGTAAAATTTGGTGAGAATCGGATGAAGAATGCCTGAGATTTAGCTGTTTGATTGAAATAGGAATTGAAATGGTTTGGCCAGCAGGTGGAGCCTGCGCTCCATGGATAAATTCTATTCAATATTTTTAGGCCTTCTCAGCCAAGTTTGCTTTAGACACATATGAACAGTCGCCATAGCGCCCCCGTTTGACCGATCGACATCAAAGTTGGAGGGTCTGTCTGTGGGCCAGTGCTACATTAGTGGGTGAAATTTTGTGAGAATTGGATGAAGCAAGCCTGAGATTTAGCTGTTTGACCTAAGGTGGATCTTAGGAGTATACAGATAGTGGCCATAGCACCCCCATTTGACCGATCGGCATCAAAGTTTGAGGGTATGTCTGTAGACCAGTGCTACATAAGTGGATTAAATTTCGTGAGGATTGGATGAAGCACGCCTGAGATTTAGCTGTTTGATTGAAATCGGCTTATAAATGATGCAGGTTGGGTGTGGCTGGTGGCCATATTATACAGAAAGGTCAGGTATTTTTTAATAATCATCCCTGACGGCAGTGTCTTGATTGACTTGACACCAGAATCACTTACATGGGGTGTAGATTGTTAAAGTTATAGGAATATTTCATTTAATCAGTTTTTAAATATCACAAGGGAATGCAGATGACTGTTATTATACAATACATATATCTTGATTTGGCATGACTCACAGAACTTGCAGTACAAAGGATTTTTACCAGTAATATGAGACTTGAACAGAAATGAGATAAATGTCACTTTCACTGGTTTTGCAGGTTTAGAGACACATATTGCATTGCTGTAGCACCCCCGTTTGACCAATCGGCACCAAATCTGGAGGGCCCTTACCCACTACCGTCCTTGATGACATATTCAAGTTTGGTAGTGATTGGCTGAGGCAGGCCTGAGATACAGCTGTCTGATTGAAGTGGGCGTGGCACCTGTATGGTCTGGATGTGGCTGGTCGCCGTACCTTATAGAAAGTTTAGGATTTTTTGAATAATTGTATACCAGGACTGTCTCCTGATTTGAATGATATCAGATTTACATAGGTTGGTTGAAAATCCAAGGAGGTTAACGAAATGTCATGTTTTTAGACTCCTATAAAATACGCAAAAGCAGAAAGAGATAGGATGAAGTTCTACATGGCTTTGAATTTGCCATGGGCCAGTGCATTAGATAAGTAACAAATCTCAATTTTATCATTAACAGTTCAATAGAAATAAGCAGAAATGCAAATCCTGTCGCTGTAGCGCCCCCATGTAGACAATTGGTGTGGCCTTCGCAGGGATTGCTAGTGGTTAGGAGACAAATGTACAAGCCTATTTTTGTTCAGATCAGCTGTTGTTAAGCCTGTCAAAGGCCTGTCAGAATGCTGCTTGATTTTGATTGGCTGATGGTGGCTAGGGTTTTATGATTAATGACTGCCCTGATAGATACCTGACCTCAGGCTTCAGAGTAGTACATGTATGCCAAATTTCATTTGGATCGGTCAAGGAAGTCAGGAGATATTGGCAGTTTTTAGTTGTAGCGCCCCCTATTGACGAAATGCGGCCCGCCTTCAACAGTGTCCCCAGAATGGGGTACGGGGATAGGATTTAAAATTTGGTGAAGGTAGGCTAGGGTATGGCCAAGTTATAACAGTCAGACCAATACTAGCTAAATTTAGGTAGTCTTTGGGCGTGGCTAGTGGCTGTATCATACACAAATGTCAGGGTTATTTGAATGATTATGGATCAGCTCACAGACCTGATCGGTTTGATACCTCATTTGTCTGATTCCGTCAGACGGTGTAGGAATTACAAGCAAAAGTAGGTTTTGCAAATTATGCAAATTAGCAAAAAATCTAAGTAGGCGGAGCTTAATAGTCCAAATGGCAAGTTGGTAGGGCAAGGATGTCTCTATCAGTAGAAATATGAATTTCAATTATAGGACTAACAGGACAGGAGATATCAATCAAAACACGTTAGGGGGCGCCACGGCGCCCCCATCTGGCCGACATGGTTGGGTCGGATTATCTGAGTAGCGGGGAGGAATTGACATCATCCTACCAAGTTTCATAATTCTAGCACTTACAGTTTGGGCTGCCCATTCAGTTTTAGGGCAGAAAAATAATAATAATAATAATAATAATAATCCTAAGAAAAAAAAATAAGTTTCCATAGCACTTCGTGCTTTGGAACCTTAATAATCCTAAGAAAAACAATAAGGTTCCATTGCACTTCGTGCTTTGGAACCTTAATAATCCTAAGAAAAACAATGAGGTTCCATTGCACTTCGTGCTTTGGAACCTTAAATATAACTGCAAGCAGTGATAAGCGGTTCCAAAGCTAATGGAAAGAATAAGTGGGTAGAAATGGAGTACATGGAATAAAATGAAAAGTTCAATAATAATAGGACATGAAATAGAGACCGTAACTGCTGGGCAATGCATTTAAATAGTCAGAAAGTAGGAAATACTACTACGATAGCATGAGAAGCTAATGGACAGAATAAGTGGGTAGACATGGAGTACACAGCATAAAATGAAAAGTTCAATGGCATAAAATGAAAAGTTCAATAATAATAGGACATGAAATAGAGACTGTAATTGCTGGCCAATGCATTTAAATAGTCAGAAAGTAGGAAACAGTACTACAATAGCATGAGATCTGACATGTTGATGTTACAGTAGAAACGTTTAGTTAGGATAAGAAAAAGGGTGGATGAGTAACAGGAGGAAAATGTAATTGCACCTGCTTAGGAGAAATATCACCAATGTAGATCTGTCTGGTGAAGTGCCTGAGCTTGACTGAATATATGGTTTGGGATGATGGCATATGAACAGTGGCTGTAGCGCCCCTGTTTGACTGATCGGCACCAAAGTTGGTGGGTCTCTCTGGGATGCCGTGCTAGATTAGTGGGTAAAATTTGGTGAGAATCGGATGAAGAATGCCTGAGATTTAGCTGTTTGATTGAAATAGGAATTGAAATGGTTTGGCCAGCAGGTGGAGCCTGCGCTCCATGGATAAATTCTATTCAATATTTTTAGGCCTTCTCAGCCAAGTTTGCTTTAGACACATATGAACAGTCGCCATAGCGCCCCCGTTTGACCGATCGACATCAAAGTTGGAGGGTCTGTCTGTGGGCCAGTGCTACATTAGTGGGTGAAATTTTGTGAGAATTGGATGAAGCAAGCCTGAGATTTAGCTGTTTGACCTAAGGTGGATCTTAGGAGTATACAGATAGTGGCCATAGCACCCCCATTTGACCGATCGGCATCAAAGTTTGAGGGTATTTCTGTAGACCAGTGCTACATAAGTGGATTAAATTTCGTGAGGATTGGATGAAGCACGCCTGAGATTTAGCTGTTTGATTGAAATCGGCTTATAAATGATGCAGGTTGGGTGTGGCTGGTGGCCATATTATACAGAAAGGTCAGGTATTTTTTAATAATCATCCCTGACGGCAGTGTCTTGATTGATTGACACCAGAATCACTTACATGGGGTGTAGATTGTTAAAGTTATAGGAATATTTCATTTAATCAGTTTTTAAATATCACAAGGGAATGCAGATGACTGTTATTATACAATACATATATCTTGATTTGGCATGACTCACAGAACTTGCAGTACAAAGGATTTTTACCAGTAATATGAGACTTGAACAGAAATGAGATAAATGTCACTTTCACTGGTTTTGCAGGTTTAGAGACACATATTGCATTGCTGTAGCACCCCCGTTTGACCAATCGGCACCAAATCTGGAGGGCCCTTACCCACTACCGTCCTTGATGACATATTCAAGTTTGGTAGTGATTGGCTGAGGCAGGCCTGAGATACAGCTGTCTGATTGAAGTGGGCGTGGCACCTGTATGGTCTGGATGTGGCTGGTCGCCGTACCTTATAGAAAGTTTAGGATTTTTTGAATAATTGTATACCAGGACTGTCTCCTGATTTGAATGATATCAGATTTACATAGGTTGGTTGAAAATCCAAGGAGGTTAACGAAATGTCATGTTTTTAGACTCCTATAAAATACGCAAAAGCAGAAAGAGATAGGATGAAGTTCTACATGGCTTTGAATTTGCCATGGGCCAGTGCATTAGATAAGTAACAAATCTCAATTTTATCATTAACAGTTCAATAGAAATAAGCAGAAATGCAAATCCTGTCGCTGTAGCGCCCCCATGTAGACAATTGGTGTGGCCTTCGCAGGGATTGCTAGTGGTTAGGAGACAAATGTACAAGCCTATTTTTGTTCAGATCAGCTGTTGTTAAGCCTGTCAAAGGCCTGTCAGAATGCTGCTTGATTTTGATTGGCTGATGGTGGCTAGGGTTTTATGACTAATGACTGCCCTGATAGATTCCTGACCTCAGGCTTCAGAGTAGTACATGTATGCCAAATTTCATTTGGATCGGTCAAGGAAGTCAGGAGATATTGGCAGTTTTTAGTTGTAGCGCCCCCTATTGACGAAATGCGGCCCGCCTTCAACAGTGTCCCCAGAATGGGGTACGGGGATAGGATTTAAAATTTGCTGAAGGTAGGCTAAGGTATGGCCAAGTTATAACAGTCAGACCAATACTGGCTAAATTTACGTAGACTTTGGGCGTGGCTAGTGGCCGTATGATAGACCAATATCAGGGTTATTTGAATTATTATTCATCAGCTCAGAGACCTGATCGGTTTTATACCTCATTTGTCTGATTCTGTCAGACGGTGTAGGAATTACAAGCAAAAGTAGGTTTTGCAAATTATGCAAATTAGCAAAAAATCTAAGTAGGCGGAGCTTAATAGTCCAAATGGCAAGTTGGTAGGGCAAGGATGTCTCTATCAGTAGAAATATGAATTTCAATTATAGGACTAACAGGACAGGAGATATCAATCAAAACGCGTTAGGGGGCGCCACGGCGCCCCCATCTGGCCGACATGGTTGGGTCGGATGATCTGAGTAGCGGGGAGGAATTGACATCATCCTACCAAGTTTCATAATTCTAGCACTTACGGTTTAGGCTGTACATTCAGTTTTAGGGCAGAAAAATAATAATAATAATAATAAATATAACTGCAAGCAGTGATAAGCGGTTCCAAAGCTAATGGAAAGAATAAGTGGGTAGAAATGGAGTACATGGAATAAAATGAAAAGTTCAATAATAATAGGACATAAAATAGAGACCGTAACTGCTGGGCAATGCATTTAAATAGTCAGAAAGTAGGAAATACTACTACGATAGCATGAGAAGCTAATGGACAGAATAAGTGGGTAGACATGGAGTACACAGCATAAAATGAAAAGTTCAATGGCATAAAATGAAAAGTTCAATGGCATAAAATGAAAAGTTCAATAATAATAGGACATGAAATAGAGACTGTAATTGCTGGCCAATGCATTTAAATAGTCAGAAAGTAGGAAACAGTACTACAATAGCATGAGATCTGACATGTTGATGTTACAGTAGAAATGTTTAGTTAGGATAAGAAAAATGGTGGATGAGAAACAGGAGGAAAATGTAATTGCATCTGCTTAGGAGAAATATCACCAATGTAGATCTGTCTGGTGAAGTGCCTGAGCTTGACTGAATATATGGTTTGGGATGATGGCATATGAACAGTGGCTGTAGCGCCCCTGTTTGACTGATCGGCACCAAAGTTGGTGGGTCTCTGTGGGAGGCCGTGCTACATTAGTGGGTAAAATTTGGTGAGAATCGGATGAAGAATGCCTGAGATTTAGCTGTTTGATTAAAATAGGAATTGAAATGGTTTGGCTAGCAGGTGGAGCCTGCGCTCCATGCATAAATTTTATTCAATACTTTTAGGCCTTCTCAGCCAAGTTTGCTCTTAGACACATATGAACAGTCGCCGTAGCGCCCCCGTTTGACCGATCGACATCAAAGTTGGAGGGTCTGTCTGTGGGCAAGTGGTACATTTGTGCTTCAAATTTCGTGAGGATTGGATGAAGCATGCCTGAGATTTAGCTGTTTGATTGAAATCGGCTTATAAATGATGCAGGTTGGGTGTGGCTGGTGGCCATATTATACAGAAAGGTCAGGTATTTTTTAATAATCATCCCTGACGGCAGTGTCTTGATTGACTTGACACCAGAATCACTTACATGGGGTGTAGATTGTTAAAGTTATAGGAATATTTCATTTAATCAGTTTTTAAATATCACAAGGGAATGCAGATGACTGTTATTATGCAATACATATATCTTGATTTGGCATGACTCACAGAACTTGCAGTACAAAGGATTTTTACCAGTAATATGAGACTTGAACAGAAATGAGATAAATGTCACTTTCACTGGTTTTGCAGGTTTAGAGACACATATTGCATTGCTGTAGCGCCCCCGTTTGACCGATCGGCAAGAAATTTGGAGGGCCCTTACCCACTACCGTCCTTGATGACATATTCAAGTTTGGTAGTGATTGGCTGAGGCAGGCCTGAGATACAGCTGTCTGATTGAAGTGGGCGTGGCACCTGTATGGTCTGGATGTGGCTGGTCGCCGTACCTTATAGAAAGTTTAGGATTTTTTGAATAATTGTATACCAGGACTGTCTCCTGATTTGAATGATATCAGATTTACATAGGTTGGTTGAAAATCCAAGGAGGTTAACGAAATGTCATGTTTTTAGACTCCTATAAAATACGCAAAAGCGGAAAGAGATAGGATGAAGTTCTACATGGATTTGAATTTGGCATGGGCCAGTGCATTAGATAAGTAACAAATCTCAATTTTATCATTAACAGTTCAATAGAAATAAGCAGAAATGCAAATCCTGTCGCTGTAGCGCCCCCATGTGGACAATTGGTGTGGCCTTCGCAGGGATTGCTAGTGGTTAGGAGACAAATGTACAAGCCTATTTTTGTTCAGATCAGCTGTTGTTAAGCCTGTCAAAGGCCTGTCAGAATGCTGCTTGATTTTGATTGGCTGATGGTGGCTAGGGTTTTATGATTAATGACTGCTCTGATAGATACCTGACCTCAGGCTTCAGAGTAGTACATGTATGCCAAATTTCATTTGGATCGGTCAAGGAAGTCAGGAGATATTGGCAGTTTTTAGTTGTAGCGCCCCCTATTGACGAAATGCGGCCCGCCTTCAACAGTGTCCCCAGAATTTGGTACAGAGATAGGATTTCAAATTTGGTGAAGGTAGGCTAAGGTATGGCCAAGTTATAACAGTCAGACAAATACTGGCTAAATTTACGTAGACTTTGGGCGTGGCTAGTGGCCGTATGATAGACCAATATCAGGATTATTTGAATTAGTATTCATCAGCTCAGAGACCTGATCAGTTTGATACCTCATTTGTCTGATTCCGTCAGACCGTGTAGGAATTACAAGCAAAAGTAGGTTTTGCAAATTATGCAAATTAGCAAAAAATCTAAGTAGGCGGAGCTTAATAGTCCAAATGGCAACTTGGTAGGGCAAGGATGTCTCTATCAGTAGAAATATGAATTTCAATTATAGGACTAACAGGACAGGAGATATCAATCAAAACGCGTTAGGGGGCGCCACGGCGCCCCCATCTGGCCGACATGGTTGGGTCGGATTATCTGAGTAGCGGGGAGGAATTGACATCATCCTACCAAGTTTCATAATTCTAGCACTTACGGTTTAGGCTGTACATTCAGTTTTAGGGCAGAAAAATAATAATAAATATAACTGCAAGCAGTGATAAATGGTTCCAAAGCTAATGGAAAGAATAGGTGGGTAGACATGGAGTACACAGCATAAAATGAAAAGTTCAATAATAATGGGACATGAAATAGAGACTGTAATTGCTGGCCAATGCATTTAAATAGTCAGAAAGTAGGAAATACTACTACGATAGCAAGAGAAACTAATGGACAGAATAAGTGGGTAGACATGGAGTACACAGCATAAAATGAAAAGTTCAATGGCATAAAATGAAAAGTTCAATAATAATAGGACATGAAATAGAGACTGTAATTGCTGGCCAATGCATTTAAATAGTCAGAAAGTAGGAAGCAGTACTACAATAGCATGAGATCTGACATGTTGATGTTACAGTAGAAATGTTTAGTTAGGATAAGAAAAAGGGTGGATGAGAAACAGGAGGAAAATGTAATTGCATCTACTTAGGAGAAATATCACCAATGTAGATCTGTCTGGTGAAGTGCCTGAGCTTGACTGAATATATGGTTTGGGATGATGGCATATGAACAGTGGCTGTAGCGCCCCTGTTTGACTGATCGGCACCAAAGTTGGTGGGTCTCTGTGGGAGGCCGTGCTACATTAGTGGGTAAAATTTGGTGAGAATCGGATGAAGAGTGCCTGAGATTTAGCTGTTTGATTGAAATAGGAATTGAAATGGTTTGGCCAGCAGGTGGAGCCTGCGCTCCATGGATAATTTCTATTCAATACTTTTAGGCCTTCTCAGCCAAGTTTGCTCTTAGACACATATGAACAGTCGCCGTAGCACCCCCATTTGACCGATACGGCATCAAAGTTGGAGGGTCTGTCTGTGAGCAAGTGGTACATTTGTGCATCAAATTTCGTGAGGATTGGATGAAGCATGCCTGAGATTTAGCTGTTTGACCTAAGGTGGATCTTAGGAGTATACAGATAGTGGCCATAGCACCCCCGTTTGACCGATCGGCATCAAAGTTTGAGGGTATGTCTGTAGACCAGTGCTACATAAGTGGATCAAATTTCGTGAGGATTGGATGAAGCACGCCTGAGATTTAGCTGTTTGATTGAAATCGGCTTATAAATGATGCAGGTTGGGTGTGGCTGGTGGCCATATTATACAGAAAGGTCAGGTATTTTTTAATAATCATCCCTGACGGCAGTGTCTTGATTGACTTGACACCAGAATCACTTACATGGGGTGTAGATTGTTAAAGTTATAGGAATATTTCATTTAATCCGTTTTTAAATATCACAAGGGAATGCAGATGACTGTTATTATGCAATACATATATCTTGATTTGGCATGACTCACAGAACTTGCAGTACAAAGGATTTTTACCAGTAATATGAGACTTGAACAGAAATGAGATAAATGTCACTTTCACTGGTTTTGCAGGTTTAGAGACACATATTGCATTGCTGTAGCGCCCCCGTTTGACCGATCGGCACCAAATTTGGAGGGCCCTTACCCACTACCGTCCTTGATGACTTATTCAAGTTTGGTCGTGATTGGCTGAGGCAGGCCTGAGATACAGCTGTCTGATTGAAGCGGGCGTAGCACCTGTATGGTCTGGATGTGGCTGGTCGCCGTACCTTATAGAAAGTTTAGGATTTTTTGAATAATTGTATACCAGGACTGTCTCCTGATTTGAATGATATCAGAATTACATAGGTTGGTTGAAAATCCAAGGAGGTTAACGAAATGTCATGTTTTTAGACTCCTATAAAATACGCAAAAGCGGAAAGAGATAGGATGAAGTTCTACATGGCTTTGAATTTGGCATGGGCCAGTGCATTAGATAAGTAACAAATCTCAATTTTATCATTAACAGTTCAATAGAAATAAGCAGAAATGCAAATCCTGTCACTGTAGCGCCCCCATGTGGACAATTGGTGTGGCCTTCGCAGGGATTGCTAGTGGTTAGGAGACAAATGTACAAGCCTATTTTTGTTCAGATCAGCTGTTGTTAAGCCTGTCAAAGGCCTGTCAGAATGCTGCTTGATTTTGATTGGCTGATGGTGGCTAGGGTTTTATGATTAATGACTGCCCTGATAGATACCTGACCTCAGGCTTCAGAGTAGTACATGTATGCCAAATTTCATTTGGATCGGTCAAGGAAGTCAGGAGATATTGGCAGTTTTTAGTTGTAGCGCCCCCTATTGACGAAATGCGGCCCGCCTTCAACAGTGTCCCCAGAATGGGGTACGGGGATAGGATTTAAAATTTGGTGAAGGTAGGCTAGGGTATGGCCAAGTTATAACAGTCAGACAAATACTAGCTAAATTTAGGTAGTTTTTGGGCGTGGCTAGTGGCTGTATGATAGACCAATATCAGGGTTATTTGAATTAGTATTCATCAGCTCAGAGACCTGATCGGTTTGATACCTCATTTGTCTGATTCCGTCAGACGGTGTAGGAATTACAAGCAAAAGTAGGTTTTGCAAATTATGCAAATTAGCAAAAAATCTAAGTAGGCGGAGCTTAATAGTCCAAATGGCAAGTTGGTAGGGCAAGGATGTCTCTATCAGTAGAAATATGAATTTCAATTATAGGACTAACAGGACAGGAGATATCAATCAAAACGCGTTAGAGGGCGCCACGGCGCCCCCATCTGGCCGACATGGTTGGGTCGGATGATCTGAGTAGCGGGGAGGAATTGACATCATCCTACCAAGTTTCATAATTCTAGCACTTACGGTTTAGGCTGTACATTCAGTTTTAGGGCAGAAAAATAATAATAATAATCCTAAGAAAAACAATAAGGTTCCATTGCACTTCGTGCTTTGGAACCTTAAATATAACTGCAAGCAGTGATAAATGGTTCCAAAGCTAATGGAAAGAATAGGTGGGTAGACATGGAGTACACAGCATAAAATGAAAAGTTCAATAATAATGGGACATGAAATAGAGACTGTAATTGCTGGCCAATGCATTTAAATAGTCTGAAAGTAGGAAATACTACTACAATAGCATGAGAAGCTAATGGACAGAATAGGCTGATCATTTAGACAGAAGAAAGGCTGAAAGTATTCAATGGCATTTTATAAATGGAGCAAGGGCTCCACCTGCTAGATAATTTATTACAAAATTGCAATTGCTGCAGTTTACACAGCCTAAAGTATAATTGAAGGCTGATAAATTTGTAAAAGTCAGATGGCAGGACAGTAAAAGGAAATTGAAAATATGGACTCAGATGAAGGAGTGGGTGATTAATCTTTGAATGTTTGATGGAAAATAAGGATATTTCAGCTGAATTAACTAAGGTGGGTCTTAGACATATATGAACAGTGGCTGTAGCGCCCCCGTTTGACTGATCGGCACCAATGTTGGTTGGTCTCTCTGGGAGGCCGTGCTACATTAGTGGGTAAAATTTGGTGAGAATCGGATGAAGCATGCCTGAGATTTAGCTGTTTGATTGAAATAGGAATTGAAATGGTTTGGCCAGCAGGTGGAGCCTGCGCTCCATGGATAAATTCTATTCAATATTTTTAGGCCTTCTCAGCCAAGTTTGCTCTTAGACACATATGAACAGTCGCCATAGCGCCCCCGTTTGACCGATCGACATCAAAGTTGGAGGGTCTGTCTGTGGGCCAGTGCTACATTAGTGGGTGAAATTTTGTGAGGATTGGATGAAGCAAGCCTGAGATTTAGCTGTTTGACCTAAGGTGGATCTTAGGAGTATACAGATAGTGGCCATAGCACCCCCGTTTGACCGATCGGCATCAAAGTTTGAGGGTATGTCTGTAGACCAGTGCTACATAAGTGGATCAAATTTCGTGAGGATTGGATGAAGCATGCCTGAGATTTAGCTGTTTGATTGAAATCGGCTTATAAATGATGCAGGTTGGGTGTGGCTGGTGGCCATATTATACAGAAAGGTCAGGTATTTTTTAATAATCATCCCTGACGGCAGTGTCTTGATTGACTTGACACCAGAATCACTTACATGGGGTGTAGATTGTTAAAGTTATAGGAATATTTCATTTAATCCGTTTTTAAATATCACAAGGGAATGCAGATGACTGTTATTATTCAATACATATATCTTGATTTGGCATGACTCACAGAACTTGCAATACAAAGGATTTTTACCAGTAATGTGAGACTTGAACAGAAATGAGATAAATGTCACTTTCACTGGTTTTGCAGGTTTAGAGACACATATTGCATTGCTGTAGCGCCCCCGTTTGACCAATCGGCACCAAATTTGGAGGGCCCTTACCCACTACCGTCCTTGATGACATATTCAAGTTTGGTAGTGATTGGCTGAGGCAGGCCTGAGATACAGCTGTCTGATTGAAGTGGGCGTGGCACCTGTATGGTCTGGATGTGGCTGGTCGCCGTACCTTATAGAAAGTTTAGGATTTTTTGAATAATTGTATACCAGGACTGTCTCCTGATTTGAATAATACTAGATATTCATAGGTTGGTTGAAAATCCAAGGAGGTTAACGAAATGTCATGTTTTTAGACTCCTATAAAATACGCAAAAGCGGAAAGAGATAGGATGAAGTTCTACATGGATTTGAATTTGGCATGGGCCAGTGCATTAGATAAGTAACAAATCTCAATTTTATCATTAACAGTTCAATAGAAATAAGCAGAAATGCAAATCCTGTCGCTGTAGCGCCCCCATGTGGACAATTGGGGTGGCCTTCGCAGGGGTTGCTAGGGGTTAGGAGACAAATGTACAAGCCTATTTTTGTTCAGATCAGCTGTTGTTAAGCCTGTCAAAGGCCTGTCAGAATGCTGCTTGATTTTGATTGGCTGATGGTGGCTATGGTTTTATGATTAATGACTGCCCTGATAGATTCCTGACCTCAGGCTTCAGAGTAGTACATGTATGCCAAATTTCATTTGGATCGGTCAAGGAAGTCAGGAGATATTGGCAGTTTTTAGTTGTAGCGCCCCCTATTGACGAAATGCGGCCCGCCTTCAACAGTGTCCCCAGAATGGGGTACGGAGATAGGATTTCAAATTTGGTGAAGGTAGGCTAAGGTATGGCCAAGTTATAACAGTCAGACCAATACTGGCTAAATTTACATAGACTTTGGGCGTGGCTCGTGGCCGTATGATAGACCAATATCAGGGTTATTTGAATTAGTATTCATCAGCTCAGAGACCTGATCGGTTTGATACCTCATTTGTCTGATTCCGTCAGACGGTGTAGGAATTACAAGCAAAAGTAGGTTTTGCAAATTATGCAAATTAGCAAAAAATCTAAGTAGGCGGAGCTTCATAGTCCAAATGGCAAGTTGGTAGGGCAAGGATGTCTCTATCAGAAGAAATATGAATTTCAATTATAGGACTAACAGGACAGGAGATATCAATCAAAACGCGTTAGGGGGCGCCACGGCGCCCCCATCTGGCCGACATGGTTGGATCGGATTATCTGAGTAGCGGGGAGGAATTGACATCATCCTACCAAGTTTCACAATTCTAGCACTTACGGTTTAGGCTGTACATTCAGTTCTAGGGCAGAAAAATAATAATAATAATAATAATAATAATAATCCTAAGAAAAACAATAAGTTTCCAATGCACTTCGTGCTTTGGAACCTTAATAATAAATATAACTGCAAGCAGTGATAAGCGGTTCCAAAGCTAATGGAAAGAATAAGTGGGTAGAAATGGAGTACATGGAATAAAATGAAAAGTTCAATAATAATAGGACATAAAATAGAGACCGTAACTGCTGGGCAATGCATTTAAATAGTCAGAAAGTAGGAAATACTACTACGATAGCATGAGAAGCTAATGGACAGAATAAGTGGGTAGACATGGAGTACACAGCATAAAATGAAAAGTTCAATGGCATAAAATGAAAAGTTCAATAATAATAGGACATGAAATAGAGACTGTAATTGCTGGCCAATGCATTTAAATAGTCAGAAAGTAGGAAACAGTACTACAATAGCATGAGATCTGACATTTTGATGTTACAGTAGAAACGTTTAGTTAGGATAAGAAAAAGGGTGGATGAGAAACAGGAGGAAAATGTAATTGCACCTGCTTAGGAGAAATATCACCAATGTAGATCTGTCTGGTGAAGTGCCTGAGCTTGACTGAATATATGGTTTGGGATGATGGCATATGAACAGTGGCTGTAGCGCCCCTGTTTGACTGATCGGCACCAAAGTTGGTGGGTCTCTCTGGGAGGCCGTGCTACATTAGTGGGTAAAATTTGGTGAGAATCGGATGAAGAATGCCTGAGATTTAGCTGTTTGATTGAAATAGGAATTGAAATGGTTTGGCCAGCAGGTGGAGCCTGCGCTCCATGGATAAATTCTATTCAATACTTTTAGGCCTTCTCAGCCAAGTTTGCTCTTAGACACATATGAACAGTCGCCATAGCGCCCCCGTTTGACCGATCGACATCAAAGTTGGAGGGTCTGTCTGTGGGCCAGTGCTACATTAGTGGGTGAAATTTTGTGAGGATTGGATGAAGCAAGCCTGAGATTTAGCTGTTTGACCTAAGGTGGATCTTAGGAGTATACAGATAGTGGCCATAGCACCCCCGTTTGACCGATCGGCATCAAAGTTTGAGGGTATGTCTGTAGACCAGTGCTACATAAGTGGATCAAATTTCGTGAGGATTGGATGAAGCATGCCTGAGATTTAGCTGTTTGATTGAAATGGGCTTAAAAATGATGCAGGTTGGGTGTGGCTGGTGGCCATATTATACAGAAAGGTCAGGTATTTTTTAATAATCATCCCTGACGGCAGTGTCTTGATTGACTTGACACCAGAATCACTTACATGGGGTGTAGATTGTTAAAGTTATAGGAATATTTCATTTAATCCGTTTTTAAATATCACAAGGGAATGCAGATGACTGTTATTATGCAATACATATATCTTGATTTGGCATGACTCACAGAACTTGCAGTACAAAGGATTTTTACCAGTAATATGAGACTTGAACAGAAATGAGATAAATGTCACTTTCACTGGTTTTGCAGGTTTAGAGACACATATTGCATTGCTGTAGCGCCCCCGTTTGACCAATCGGCACCAAATTTGGAGGGCCCTTACCCACTACCGTCCTTGATGACATATTCAAGTTTGGTAGTGATTGGCTGAGGCAGGCCTGAGATACAGCTGTCTGATTGAAGTGGGCGTGGCACCTGTATGGTCTGGATGTGGCTGGTCGCCGTACCTTATAGAAAGTTTAGGATTTTTTGAATAATTGTATACCAGGACTGTCTCCTGATTTGAATGATACCAGATTTACATAGGTTGGTTGAAAATCCAAGGAGGTTAACGAAATGTCATGTTTTCAGACTCCTATAAAATACGCAAAAGCGGAAAGAGATAGGATGAAGTTCTACATGGCTTTGAATTTGGCATGGGCCAGTGCATTAGATAAGTAACAAATCTCAATTTTATCATTAACAGTTCAATAGAAATAAGCAGAAATGCAAATCCTGTCGCTGTAGCGCCCCCATGTGGACAATTGGTGTGGCCTTCGCAGGGATTGCTAGGGGTTAGGAGACAAATGTACAAGCCTATTTTTGTTCAGATCAGCTGTTGTTAAGCCTGTCAAAGGCCTGTCAGAATGCTGCTTGATTTTGATTGGCTGATGGTGGCTAGGGTTTTATGACTAATGACTGCCCTGATAGATTCCTGACCTCAGGCTTCAGAGTAGTACATGTATGCCAAATTTCATTTGGATCGGTCAAGGAAGTCAGGAGATATTGGCAGTTTTTAGTTGTAGCGCCCCCTATTGACGAAATGCGGCCCGCCTTCAACAGTGTCCCCAGAATGGGGTACGGAGATAGGATTTCAAATTTGGTGAAGGTAGGCTAAGGTATGGCCAAGTTATAACAGTCAGACCAATACTGGCTAAATTTACGTAGACTTTGGGCGTGGCTAGTGGCCGTATGATAGACCAATATCAGGGTTATTTGAATTATTATTCATCAGCTCAGAGACCTGATCGGTTTGATACCTCATTTGTCTGATTCCGTCAGACGGTGTAGGAATTACAAGCAAAAGTAGGTTTTGCAAATTATGCAAATTAGCAAAAAATCTAAGTAGGCGGAGCTTCATAGTCCAAATGGCAAGTTGGTAGGGCAAGGATGTCTCTATCAGTAGAAATATGAATTTCAATTATAGGCCTAACAGGACAGGAGATATCAATCAAAACGCGTTAGAGGGCGCCACGGCGCCCCCATCTGGCCGACATGGTTGGGTCGGATTATCTGAGTAGCGGGGAGGAATTGACATCATCGTACCAAGTTTCATAATTCTAGCACTTACGGTTTAGGCTGTACATTCAGTTTTAGGGCAGAAAAATAATAATAATAAATATAACTGCAAGCAGTGATAAGCGGTTCCAAAGCTAATGGAAAGAATAAGTGGGTAGAAATGGAGTACATGGAATAAAATGAAAAGTTCAATAATAATAGGACATAAAATAGAGACCGTAACTGCTGGGCAATGCATTTAAATAGTCAGAAAGAAGGAAATACTACTACAATAGCATGAGAAGCTAATGGACAGAATAAGTGCGTAGACATGGAGTACATAGCATAAAATGAAAAGTTCAATAATAATGGGACATGAAATAGAGACTGTAATTGCTGGCCAATGCATTTAAATAGTCTGAAAGTAGGAAATACTACTACAATAGCATGAGAAGCTAATGGACAGAATAGGCTGCTCATTTAGACAGAAGAAAGGCTGAAAGTATTCAATGGCATTTTATAAATGGAGCAAGGGCTCCACCTGCTGGATAATTTATTACAAAATTGCAATTCCTGCAGTTTACACAGCCTAAAGTATAATTGAAGGCTGATAAATTTGTAAAAGTCAGATGGCAGGACAGTAAAAGGAAATTGAAAATATGGACTCAGATGAAGGAGTGGGTGATTAATCTTTGAATGTTTGATGGAAAATAAGGATATTTCAGCTGAATTAACTAAGGTGGGTCTTAGACATATATGAACAGTGGCTGTAGCGCCCCCGTTTGACTGATCGGCACCAAAGTTGGAGGGTCTGTCTGTGGGCCAGTGCTACATAAGTGGATAAAATTTCGTGAGGATGGGATGAAGCTTGCCTGAGATTTAGCTGTTTGATTGAAATCGGCTTATAAATGATGCAGGTTGGGTGTGGCTGGTGGCCATATTATACAGAAAGGTCAGGTATTTTTTAATAATCATCCCTGACGGCAGTGTCTTGATTGATTTGACACCAGAATCACTTACATGGGGTGTAGATTGTTAAAGTTATAGGAATATTTCATTTAATCAGTTTTTAAATATCACAAGGGAATGCAGATGACTGTTATTATGCAATACATATATCTTGATTTGGCATGACTCACAGAACTTGCAGTACAAAGGATTTTTACCAGTAATATGAGACTTGAACAGAAATGAGATAAATGTCACTTTCACTGGTTTTGCAGGTTTAGAGACACATATTGCATTGCTGTAGCGCCCCCGTTTGACCGATCGGCACCAAATTTGGAGGGCCCTTACCCACTACCGTCCTTGATGACATATTCAAGTTTGGTAGTGATTGGCTGAGGCAGGCCTGAGATACAGCTGTCTGATTGAAGTGGGCGTGGCACCTGTATGGTCTGGATGTGGCTGGTCGCCGTACCTTATAGAAAGTTTAGGATTTTTTGAATAATTGTATACCAGGACTGTCTCCTGATTTGAATAATACTAGATATACATAGGTTGGTTGAAAATCCAAGGAGGTTAACGAAATGTCATGTTTTTAGACTCCTATAAAATACGCAAAAGCGGAAAGAGATAGGATGAAGTTCTACATGGATTTGAATTTGGCATGGGCCAGTGCATTAGATAAGTAACAAATCTCAATTTTATCATTAACAGTTCAATAGAAATAAGCAGAAATGCAAATCCTGTCGCTGTAGCGCCCCCATGTGGACAATTGGGGTGGCCTTCGCAGGGGTTGCTAGGGGTTAGGAGACAAATGTACAAGCCTATTTTTGTTCAGATCAGCTGTTGTTAAGCCTGTCAAAGGCCTGTCAGAATGCTGCTTGATTTTGATTGGCTGATGGTGGCTAGGGTTTTATGACAAATGACTGCCCTGATAGATTCCTAACCTCAGGCTTCAGAGTAGTACATGTATGCCAAATTTCATTTGGATCGGTCAAGGAAGTCAGGAGATATTGGCAGTTTTTAGTTGTAGCGCCCCCTATTGACGAAATGCGGCCCGCCTTCAATAGTGTCCCCAGAATTTGGTACAGAGATAGGATTTCAAATTTGGTGAAGGTAGGCTAAGGTATGGCCAAGTTATAACAGTCAGACCAATACTGGCTAAATTTACGTAGACTTTGGGCGTGGCTAGTGGCCGTATGATAGACCAATATCAGGGTTATTTGAATTATTATTCATCAGCTCAGAGACCTGATCGGGTTTATACCTCATTTGTCTGATTCCGTCAGACGGTGTAGGAATTACAAGCAAAAGTAGGTTTTGCAAATTATGCAAATTAGCAAAAAATCTAAGTAGGCGGAGCTTCATATTCCAAATGGCAAGTTGGTAGGGCAAGGATGTCTCTATCAGTAGAAATATGAATTTCAATTATAGGACTAACAGGACAGGAGATATCAATCAAAACGCGTTAGGGGGCGCCACGGCGCCCCCATCTGGCCGACATGGTTGGGTCGGATGATCTGAGTAGCGGGGAGGAATTGACATCATCCTACCAAGTTTCATAATTCTAGCACTTACGGTTTAGGCTGTACATTCAGTTTTAGGGCAGAAAAATAATAATAATAATCCTAAGAAAAACAATAAGGTTCCATTGCACTTCGTGCTTTGGAACCTTAAATATAACTGCAAGCAGTGATAAGCGGTTCCAAAGCTAATGGAAAGAATAAGTGGGTAGAAATGCAGTACATGGAATAAAATGAAAAGTTCAATAATAATAGGACATAAAATAGAGACCGTAACTGCTGGGCAATGCATTTAAATAGTCAGAAAGTAGGAAATACTACTACGATAGCATGAGAAACTAATGGACAGAATAAGTGGGTAGACATGGAGTACACAGCATAAAATGAAAAGTTCAATGGCATAAAATGAAAAGTTCAATAATAATAGGACATGAAATAGAGACTGTAATTGCTGGCCAATGCATTTAAATAGTCAGAAAGTAGGAAACAGTACTACAATAGCATGAGATCTGACATGTTGATGTTACAGTAGAAACGTTTAGTTAGGATAAGAAAAAGGGTGGATGAGAAACAGGAGGAAAATGTAATTGCACCTGCTTAGGAGAAATATCACCAATGTAGATCTGTCTGGTGAAGTGCCTGAGCTTGACTGAATATATGGTTTGGGATGATGGCATATGAACAGTGGCTGTAGCGCCCCTGTTTGACTGATCGGCACCAAAGTTGGTGGGTCTCTCTGGGAGGCCGTGCTACATTAGTGGGTAAAATTTGGTGAGAATCGGATGAAGCATGCCTGAGATTTAGCTGTTTGATTGAAATAGGAATTGAAATGGTTTGGCCAGCAGGTGGAGCCTGCGCTCCATGGATAAATTCTATTCAATATGTTTAGGCCTTCTCAGCCAAGTTTGCTCTTAGACACATATGAACAGTCGCCATAGCGCCCCCGTTTGACCGATCGACATCAAAGTTGGAGGGTCTGTCTGTGGGCCAGTGCTACATTAGTGGGTGAAATTTTGTGAGGATTGGATGAAGCAAGCCTGAGATTTAGCTGTTTGACCTAAGGTGGATCTTAGGAGTATACAGATAGTGGCCATAGCACCCCCGTTTGACCGATCGGCATCAAAGTTGGAGGGTCTGTCTGTGGGCCAGTGCTACATTAGTGGATCAAATTTCGTGAGGATTGGATGAAGCATGCCTGAGATTTAGCTGTTTGATTGAAATCGGCTTATAAATGATGCAGGTTGGGTGTGGCTGGTGGCCATATTATACAGAGAGGTCAGGTATTTTTTAATAATCATCCCTGACGGCAGTGTCTTGATTGACTTGACACCAGAATCACTTACATGGGGTGTAGATTGTTAAAGTTATAGGAATATTTCATTTAATCCGTTTTTAAATATCACAAGGGAATGCAGATGACTGTTATTATGCAATACATATATCTTGATTTGGCATGACTCACAGAACTTGCAGTACAAAGGATTTTTACCAGTAATATGAGACTTGAACAGAAATGAGATAAATGTCACTTTCACTGGTTTTGCAGGTTTAGAGACACATATTGCATTGCTGTAGCGCCCCCGTTTGACCGATCGGCACCAAATTTGGAGGGCCCTTACCCACTACCGTCCTTGATGACATATTCAAGTTTGGTAGTGATTGGCTGAGGCAGGCCTGAGATACAGCTGTCTGATTGAAGTGGGCGTGGCACCTGTATGGTCTGGATGTGGCTGGTCGCCGTACCTTATAGAAAGTTTAGGATTTTTTGAATAATTGTATACCAGGACTGTCTCCTGATTTGAATAATACTAGATATACATAGGTTGGATGAAAATCCAAGGAGGTTAACGAAATGTCATGTTTTTAGACTCCTATAAAATACGCAAAAGCGGAAAGAGATAGGATGAAGTTCTACATGGATTTGAATTTGGCATGGGCCAGTGCATTAGATAAGTAACAAATCTCAATTTTATCATTAACAGTTCAATAGAAATAAGCAGAAATGCAAATCCTGTCGCTGTAGCGCCCCCATGTGGACAATTGGGGTGGCCTTCGCAGGGGTTGCTAGGGGTTAGGAGACAAATGTACAAGCCTATTTTTGTTCAGATCAGCTGTTGTTAAGCCTGTCAAAGGCCTGTCAGAATGCTGCTTGATTTTGATTGGCTGATGGTGGCTAGGGTTTTATGACTAATGACTGCCCTGATAGATTCCTGACCTCAGGCTTCAGAGTAGTACATGTATGCCAAATTTCATTTGGATCGGTCAAGGAAGTCAGGAGATATTGGCAGTTTTTAGTTGTAGCGCCCCCTATTGACGAAATGCGGCCCGCCTTCAACAGTGTCCCCAGAATTTGGTACAGAGATAGGATTTCAAATTTGGTGAAGGTAGGCTAAGGTATGGCCAAGTTATAACAGTCAGACAAATACTGGCTAAATTTACGTAGACTTTGGGCGTGGCTAGTGGCCGTATGATAGACCAATATCAGGATTATTTGAATTAGTATTCATCAGCTCAGAGACCTGATCAGTTTGATACCTCATTTGTCTGATTCCGTCAGACGGTGTAGGAATTACAAGCAAAAGTAGGTTTTGCAAATTATGCAAATTAGCAAAAAATCTAAGTAGGCGGAGCTTAATAGTCCAAATGGCAAGTTGGTAGGGCAAGGATGTCTCTATCAGTAGAAATATGAATTTTAATTATAGGACTAACAGGACAGGAGATATCAATCAAAACGCGTTAGGGGGCGCCACGGCGCCCCCATCTGGCCGACATGGTTGGGTCGGATTATCTGAGTAGCGGGGAGGAATTGACATCATCCTACCAAGTTTCATAATTCTAGCACTTACGGTTTAGGCTGTACATTCAGTTTTAGGGCAGAAAAATAATAATAATAATCCTAAGAAAAACAATAAGGTTCCATTGCACTTCGTGCTTTGGAACCTTAAATATAACTGCAAGCAGTGATAAGCGGTTCCAAAGCTAATGGAAAGAATAAGTGGGTAGAAATGGAGTAAATGGAATAAAATGAAAAGTTCAATAATAATAGGACATAAAATAGAGACCGTAACTGCTGGGCAATGCATTTAAATAGTCAGAAAGAAGGAAATACTACTACAATAGCATGAGAAGCTAATGGACAGAATAAGTGCGTAGACATGGAGTACATAGCATAAAATGAAAAGTTCAATAATAATGGGACATGAAATAGAGACTGTAATTGCTGGCCAATGCATTTAAATAGTCTGAAAGTAGGAAATACTACTACAATAGCATGAGAAGCTAATGGACAGAATAGGCTGCTCATTTAGACAGAAGAAAGGCTGAAAGTATTCAATGGCATTTTATAAATGGAGCAAGGGCTCCACCTGCTGGATATTTTATTACAAAATTGCAATTGCTGCAGTTTACACAGCCTAAAGTATAATTGAAGGCTGATAAATTTGTAAAAGTCAGATGGCAGGACAGTAAAAGGAAATTTAAAATATGGACTCAGATGAAGGAGTGGGTGATTAATCTTTGAATGTTTGATGGAAAATAAGGATATTTCAGCTGAATTAACTAAGGTGGGTCTTAGACATATATGAACAGTGGCTGTAGCGCCCCCGTTTGACTGATCGGCACCAAAGTTGGAGCGTCTGTCTGTGGGCCAGTGCTACATAAGTGGATCAAATTTCGTGAGGATGGGATGAAGCTTGCCTGAGATTTAGCTGTTTGATTGAAATCGGCTTATAAATGATGCAGGTTGGGTGTGGCTGGTGGCCATATTATACAGAAAGGTCAGGTATTTTTTAATAATCATCCCTGATGGCAGTGTCTTGATTGACTTGACACCAGAATCACTTACATGGGGTGTAGATTGTTAAAGTTATAGGAATATTTCATTTAATCAGTTTTTAAATATCACAAGGGAATGCAGATGACTGTTATTATGCAATACATATATCTTGATTTGGTATGACTCACAGAACTTGCAGTACAAAGGATTTTTACCAGTAATATGAGACTTGAACAGAAATGAGATAAATGTCACTTTCACTGGTTTTGCAGGTTTAGAGACACATTTTGCATTGCTGTAGCGCCCCCGTTTGACCAATCGGCACCAAGTTTGGAGGGCCCTTACTCACTACCGTCCTGGATGACATATTCAAGTTTGGTAGTGATTGGCTGAGGCAGGCCTGAGATACAGCTGTCTGATTGAAGTGGGCGTGGCACCTGTATGGTCTGGATGTGGCTGGTCGCCGTACCTTATAGAAAGTTTAGGATTTTTTGAATAATTGTATACCAGGACTGTCTCCTGATTTGAATGATACCAGATTTACATAGGTTGGTTGAAAATCCAAGGAGGTTAACGAAATGTCATGTTTTCAGACTCCTATAAAATACGCAAAAGCGGAAAGAGATAGGATGAAGTTCTACATGGCTTTGAATTTGGCATGGGCCAGTGCATTAGATATGTAACAAATCTCAATTTTATCACTAACAGTTCAATAGAAATAAGCAGAAATGCAAATCCTGTCGCTGTAGCGCCCCCATGTGGACAATTGGTGTGGCCTTCGCAGGGATTGCTAGGGGTTAGGAGAGAAATGTAGAAGCCTATTTTTGTTCAGATCAGCTGTTGTTAAGCCTGTCAAAGGCCTGTCAGAATGCTGCTTGATTTTGATTGGCTGATGGTGGCTAGGGTTTTATGATTAATGACTGCCCTGATAGATTCCTGACCTCAGGCTTCAGAGTAGTACATGTATGCCAAATTTCATTTGGATCGGTCAAGGAAGTCAGGAGATATTGGCAGTTTTTAGTTGTAGCGCCCCCTATTGACGAAATGCGGCCCGCCTTCAACAGTGTCCCCAGAATGGGGTACGGGGATAGGATTTAAAATTTGGTGAAGGTAGGCTAGGGTATGGCCAAGTTATAACAGTCAGACCAATACTAGCTAAATTTAGGTAGTCTTTGGGCGTGGCTAGTGGCTGTATCATACACAAATGTCAGGGTTATTTGAATGATTATGGATCAGCTCACAGACCTGATCGGTTTGATACCTCATTTGTCTGATTCCGTCAGACGGTGTAGGAATTACAAGCAAAAGTAGGTTTTGCAAATTATGCAAATTAGCAAAAAATCTAAGTAGGCGGAGCTTCATAGTCCAAATGGCAAGTTGGTAGGGCAAGGATGTCTCTATCAGGAGAAATATGAATTTCAATTATAGGACTAACAGGACAGGAGATATCAATCAAAACGCGTTAGAGGGCGCCACGGCGCCCCCATCTGGCCGACATGGTTGGGTCGGATTATCTGAGTAGCGGGGAGGAATTGACATCATCCTACCAAGTTTCATAATTCTAGCACTTACGGTTTAGGCTGTACATTCAGTTTTAGGGCAGAAAAATAATAATAAATATAACTGCAAGCAGTGATAAGCGGTTCCAAAGCTAATGGAAAGAATAAGTGGGTAGAAATGGAGTACATGGAATAAAATGAAAAGTTCAATAATAATAGGACATAAAATAGAGACCGTAACTGCTGGGCAATGCATTTAAATAGTCAGAAAGTAGGAAATACTACTACGATAGCATGAGAAGCTAATGGACAGAATAAGTGGGTAGACATGGAGTACACAGCATAAAATGAAAAGTTCAATGGCATAAAATGAAAAGTTCAATAATAATAGGACATGAAATAGAGACTGTAATTGCTGGCCAATGCATTTAAATAGTCAGAAAGTAGGAAACAGTACTACAATAGCATGAGATCTGACATGTTGATGTTACAGTAGAAACGTTTAGTTAGGATAAGAAAAAGGGTGGATGAGAAACAGGAGGAAAATGTAATTGCACCTGCTTAGGAGAAATATCACCAATTTAGATCTGTCTGGTGAAGTGCCTGAGCTTGACTGAATATATGGTTTGGGATGATGGCATATGAACAGTGGCTGTAGCGCCCCTGTTTGACTGATCGGCACCAAAGTTGGTGGGTCTCTCTGGGAGGCTGTGCTACATTAGTGAGTAAAATTTGGTGAGAATCGGATGAAGCATGCCTGAGATTTAGCTGTTTGATTGAAATAGGAATGGAAATGGTTTGGCCAGCAGGTGGAGCCTGCGCTCCATGGATAAATTCTATTCAATATTTTTAGGCCTTCTAAGCCAAGTTTGCTCTTAGACACATATGAACAGTCGCCATAGCGCCCCCGTTTGACCGATCGACATCAAAGTTGGAGGGTCTGTCTGTGGGCCAGTGCTACATTAGTGGGTGAAATTTTGTGAGGATTGGATGAAGCAAGCCTGAGATTTAGCTGTTTGACCTAAGGTGGATCTTAGGAGTATACAGATAGTGGCCATAGCACCCCCGTTTGACCGATCGGCATCAAAGTTTGAGTGTATGTCTGTAGACCAGTGCTACATAAGTGGATCAAATTTCGTGAGGATTGGATGAACCATGCCTGAGATTTAGCTGTTTGATTGAAATCGGCTTATAAATGATGCAGGTTGGGTGTGGCTGGTGGCCATATTATACAGAAAGGTCAGGTATTTTTTAATAATCATCCCTGACGGCAGTGTCTTGATTGACTTGACACCAGAATCACTTACATGGGGTGTAGATTGTTAAAGTTATAGGAATATTTCATTTAATCCGTTTTTAAATATCACAAGGGAATGCAGATGACTGTTATTATGCAATACATATATCTTGATTTGGCATGACTCACAGAACTTGCAGTACAAAGGATTTTTACCAGTAATATGAGACTTGAACAGAAATGAGATAAATGTCACTTTCACTGGTTTTGCAGGTTTAGAGACACATATTGCATTGCTGTAGCGCCCCCGTTTGACCGATCGGCACCAAATTTGGAGGGCCCTTACCCACTACCGTCCTTGATGACATATTCAAGTTTGGTCGTGATTGGCTGAGGCAGGCCTGAGATACAGCTGTCTGATTGAAGTGGGCGTGGCACCTGTATGGTCTGGATGTGGCTGGTCGCCGTACCTTATAGAAAGTTTAGGATTTTTTGAATAATTGTATACCAGGACTGTCTCCTGATTTGAATGATATCAGATTTACATAGGTTGGTTGAAAATCCAAGGAGGTTAACGAAATGTCATGTTTTTAGACTCCTATAAAATACGCAAAAGCGGAAAGAGATAGGATGAAGTACTACATGGCTTTGAATTTGGCATGGGCCAGTGCATTAGATAAGTAACAAATCTCAATTTTATCATTAACAGTTCAATAGAAATAAGCAGAAATGCAAATCCTGTCGCTGTAGCGCCCCCATGTGGACAATTGGTGTGGCCTTCGCAGGGATTGCTAGTGGTTAGGAGACAAATGTACAAGCCTATTTTTGTTCAGATCAGCTGTTGTTAAGCCTGTCAAAGGCCTGTCAGAATGCTGCTTGATTTTGATTGGCTGATGGTGGCTAGGGTTTTATGATTAATGACTGCCCTGATAGATACCTGACCTCAGGCTTCAGAGTAGTACATGTATGCCAAATTTCATTTGGATCGGTCAAGGAAGTCAGGAGATATTGGCAGTTTTTAGTTGTAGCGCCCCCTATTGACGAAATGCGGCCCGCCTTCAACAGTGTCCCCAGAATGGGGTACGGGGATAGGATTTAAAATTTGGTGAAGGTAGGCTAGGGTATGGCCAAGTTATAACAGTCAGACCAATACTAGCTAAATTTAGGTAGTCTTTGGGCGTGGCTAGTGGCTGTATCATACACAAATGTCAGGGTTATTTGAATGATTATGGATCAGCTCACAGACCTGATCAGTTTGATACCTCATTTGTCTGATTCCGTCAGACGGTGTAGGAATTACAAGCAAAAGTAGGTTTTGCAAATTATGCAAATTAGCAAAAAATCTAAGTAGGCGGAGCTTAATAGTCCAAATGGCAAGTTGGTAGGGCAAGGATGTCTCTATCAGTAGAAATATGAATTTCAATTATAGGACTAACAGGACAGGAGATATCAATCAAAACGCGTTAGAGGGCGCCACGGCGCCCCCATCTGGCCGACATGGTTGGGTCGGATGATCTGAGTAGCGGGGAGGAATTGACATCATCGTACCAAGTTTCATAATTCTAGCACTTACGGTTTAGGCTGTACATTCAGTTTTAGGGCAGAAAAATAATAATAATAATAATAATAATAAATATAACTGCAAGCAGTGATAAGCGGTTCCAAAGCTAATGGAAAGAATAAGTGGGTAGAAATGGAGTACATGGAATAAAATAAAAAGTTCAATAATAATAGGACATAAAATAGAGACCGTAACTGCTGGGCAATGCATTTAAATAGTCAGAAAGTAGGAAATACTACTACGATAGCATGAGAAACTAATGGACAGAATAAGTGGGTAGACATGGAGTACACAGCATAAAATGAAAAGTTCAATGGCATAAAATGAAAAGTTCAATAATAATAGGACATGAAATAGAGACTGTAATTGCTGGCCAATGCATTTAAATAGTCAGAAAGTAGGAAACAGTACTACAATAGCATGAGATCTGACATGTTGATGTTACAGTAGAAATGTTTAGTTAGGATAAGAAAAAGGGTGGATGAGAAACAGGAGGAAAATGTAATTGCATCTGCTTAGGAGAAATATCACCAATGTAGATCTGTCTGGTGAAGTGCCTGAGCTTGACTGAATATATGGTTTGGGATGATGGCATATGAACAGTGGCTGTAGCGCCCCTGTTTGACTGATTGGCACCAAAGTTGGTGGGTCTCTCTGGGAGTCCGTGCTACATTAGTGGGTAAAATTTGGTGAGAATCGGATGAAGAATGCCTGAGATTTAGCTGTTTGATTGAAATAGGAATTGAAATGGTTTGGCCAGCAGGTGGAGCCTGCGCTCCATGGATGAATTCTATTCAATATTTTAAGGCCTTCTCAGCCAAGTTTGCTCTTAGACACATATTAACAGTCGCCGTAGCGCCCCCGTTTGACCGATACGGCATCAAAGTTGGAGGGTCTGTCTGTGGGCAAGTGGTACATTTGTGCATCAAATTTCGTGAGGATTGGATGAAGCATGCCTGAGATTTAGCTGTTTGATTGAAATCGGCTTATATATGATGCAGGTTGGGTGTGGCTGGTGGCCATATTATACAGAAAGGTCAGGTATTTTTTAATAATCATCCCTGACGGCAGTGTCTTGATTGACTTGACACCAGAATCACTTACATGGGGTGTAGATTGTTAAAGTTATAGGAATATTTCATTTAATCCGTTTTTAAATATCACAAGGGAATGCAGATGACTGTTATTGTGCAATACATATATCTTGATTTGGCATGACTCACAGAACTTGCAGTACAAAGGATTTTTACCAGTAATATGAGATTTGAACAGAAATGAGATAAATGTCACTTTCACTGGTTTTGCAGGTTTAGAGACACATATTGCATTGCTGTAGCGCCCCCGTTTGACCAATCGGCACCAAATTTGGAGGGCCCTTACCCACTACCGTCCTTGATGACATATTCAAGTTTGGTCGTGATTGGCTGAGGCAGGCCTGAGATACAGCTGTCTGATTGAAGTGGGCGTGGCACCTGTATGGTCTGGATGTGGCTGGTCGCCGTACCTTATAGAAAGTTTAGGATTTTTTGAATAATTGTATACCAGGACTGTCTCCTGATTTGAATGATACCAGATTTACATAGGTTGGTTGAAAATCCAAGGAGGTTAACGAAATGTCATGTTTTTAGACTCCTATAAAATACGCAAAAGCGGAAAGAGATAGGATGAAGTTCTACATGGCTTTGAATTTGGCATGGGCCAGTGCATTAGATAAGTAACAAATCTCAATTTTATCATTAACAGTTCAATAGAAATAAGCAGAAATGCAAATCCTGTCGCTGTAGCGCCCCCATGTGGACAATTGGTGTGGCCTTCGCAGGGATTACTAGGGGTTAGGAGACAAATGTACAAGCCTATTTTTGTTCAGATCAGCTGTTGTTAAGCCTGTCAAAGGCCTGTCAGAATGCTGCTTGATTTTGATTGGCTGATGGTGGCTAGGGTTTTATGATTAATGACTGCCCTGATAGATACCTGACCTCAGGCTTCAGAGTAGTACATGTATGCCAAATTTCATTTGGATCGGTAAAGGCAGTCAGGAGATATTGGCAGTTTTTAGTTGTAGCGCCCCCTATTGACGAAATGCGGCCCGCCTTCAACAGTGTCCCCAGAATGGGGTACGGGGATAGGATTTAAAATTTGGTGAAGGTAGGCTAGGGTATGGCCAAGTTATAACAGTCAGACCAATACTATCTAAATTTAGGTAGTCTTTGGGCGTGGCTAGTGGCTGTATCATACACAAATGTCAGGGTTATTTGAATGATTATGGATCAGCTCACAGACCTGATCAGTTTGATACCTCATTTGTCTGATTCCGTCAGACGGTGTAGGAATTACAAGCAAAAGTAGGTTTTGCAAATTATGCAAATTAGCAAAAAATCTAAGTAGGCGGAGCTTAATAGTCCAAATGGCAAGTTGGTAGGGCAAGGATGTCTCTATCAGTAGAAATATGAATTTCAATTATAGGACTAACAGGACAGGAGATATCAATCAAAACGCGTTAGGGGGCGCCACGGCGCCCCCATCTGGCCGACATGGTTGGGTCGGATGATCTGAGTAGCGGGGAGGAATTGACATCATCCTACCAAGTTTCATAATTCTAGCACTTACGGTTTAGGCTGTACATTCAGTTTTAGGGCAGAAAAATAATAATAAATATAACTGCAAGCAGTGATAAGCGGTTCCAAAGCTAATGGAAAGAATAAGTGGGTAGAAATGGAGTACATGGAATAAAATGAAAAGTTCAATAATAATAGGACATAAAATAGAGACCGTAACTGCTGGGCAATGCATTTAAATAGTCAGAAAGTAGGAAATACTACTACGATAGCATGAGAAGCTAATGGACAGAATAAGTGGGTAGACATGGAGTACACAGCATAAAATGAAAAGTTCAATGGCATAAAATGAAAACTTCAATAATAATAGGACATGAAATAGAGACTGTAATTGCTGGCCAATGCATTTAAATAGTCAGAAAGTAGGAAACAGTACTACAATAGCATGAGATCTGACATGTTGATGTTACAGTAGAAACGTTTAGTTAGGATAAGAAAAAGGGTGGATGAGAAACAGGAGGAAAATGTAATTGCACCTGCTTAGGAGAAATATCACCAATGTAGATCTGTCTGGTGAAGTGCCTGAGCTTGACTGAATATATGGTTTGGGATGATGGCATATGAACAGTGGCTGTAGCGCCCCTGTTTGACTGATCGGCACCAAAGTTGGTGGGTCTCTCTGGGAGGCCGTGCTACATTAGTGGGTAAAATTTGGTGAGAATCGGATGAAGAATGCCTGAGATTTAGCTGTTTGATTGAAATAGGAATTGAAATGGTTTGGCCAGCAGGTGGAGCCTGCGCTCCATGGATAAATTCTATTCAATACTTTTAGACCTTCTCAGCCAAGTTTGCTCTTAGACACATATGAACAGTCGCCATAGCGCCCCCGTTTGACCGATCGACATCAAAGTTGAAGGGTCTGTCTGTGGGCCAGTGCTACATTAGTGGGTGAAATTTTGTGAGGATTGGATGAAGCAAGCCTGAGATTTAGCTGTTTGACCTAAGGTGGATCTTAGGAGTATACAGATAGTGGCCATAGCACCCCCGTTTGACCGATCGGCATCAAAGTTTGAGGGTATGTCTGTAGACCAGTGCTACATAAGTGGATCAAATTTCATGAGGATTGGATGAAGCATGCCTGAGATTTAGCTGTTTGATTGAAATCGGCTTATAAATGATGCAGGTTGGGTGTGGCTGGTGGCCATATTATACAGAAAGGTCAGGTATTTTTTAATAATCATCCCTGACGGCAGTGTCTTGATTGACTTGACACCAGAATCACTTACATGGGGTGTAGATTGTTAAAGTTATAGGAAAATTTCATTTAATCCGTTTTTAAATATCACAAGGGAATGCAGATGACTGTTATTATGCAATACATATATCTTGATTTGGCATGACTCACAGAACTTGCAGTACAAAGGATTTTTACCAGTAATATGAGACTTGAACAGAAATGAGATAAATGTCACTTTCACTGGTTTTGCAGGTTTAGAGACACATATTGCATTGCTGTAGCGCCCCCGTTTGACCAATCGGCACCAAATTTGGAGGGCCCTTACCCACTACCGTCCTTGATGACATATTCAAGTTTGGTAGTGATTGGCTGAGGCAGGCCTGAGATACAGCTGTCTGATTGAAGTGGGCGTGGCACCTGTATGGTCTGGATGTGGCTGGTCGCCGTACCTTATAGAAAGTTTAGGATTTTTTGAATAATTGTATACCAGGACTGTCTCCTGATTTGAATGATACCAGATTTACATAGGTTGGTTGAAAATCCAAGGAGGTTAACGAAATGTCATGTTTTCAGACTCCTATAAAATACGCAAAAGCGGAAAGAGATAGGATGAAGTTCTACATGGCTTTGAATTTGGCATGGGCCAGTGCATTAGATAAGTAACAAATCTCAATTTTATCATTAACAGTTCAATAGAAATAAGCAGAAATGCAAATCCTGTCGCTGTAGCGCCCCCATGTGGACAATTGGTGTGGCCTTCGCAGGGATTGCTAGGGGTTAGGAGACAAATGTACAAGCCTATTTTTGTTCAGATCAGCTGTTGTTAAGCCTGTCAAAGGCCTGTCAGAATGCTGCTTGATTTTGATTGGCTGATGGTGGCTAGGGTTTTATGACTAATGACTGCCCTGATAGATTCCTGACCTCAGGCTTCAGAGTAGTACATGTATGCCAAATTTCATTTGGATCGGTCAAGGAAGTCAGGAGATATTGGCAGTTTTTAGTTGTAGCGCCCCCTATTGACGAAATGCGGCCCGCCTTCAACAGTGTCCCCAGAATGGGGTACGGAGATAGGATTTCAAATTTGGTGAAGGTAGGCTAAGGTATGGCCAAGTTATAACAGTCAGACCAATACTGGCTAAATTTACGTAGACTTTGGGCGTGGCTAGTGGCCGTATGATAGACCAATATCAGGGTTATTTGAATTATTATTCATCAGCTCAGAGACCTGATCGGTTTGATACCTCATTTGTCTGATTCCGTCAGACGGTGTAGGAATTACAAGCAAAAGTAGGTTTTGCAAATTATGCAAAGTAGCAAAAAATCTAAGTAGGCGGAGCTTCATAGTCCAAATGGCAAGTTGGTAGGGCAAGGATGTCTCTATCAGTAGAAATATGAATTTCAATTATAGGACTAACAGGACAGGAGATATCAATCAAAACGCGTTAGAGGGCGCCACGGCGCCCCCATCTGGCCGACATGGTTGGGTCGGATTATCTGAGTAGCGGGGAGGAATTGACATCATCGTACCAAGTTTCATAATTCTAGCACTTACGGTTTAGGCTGTACATTCAGTTTTAGGGCAGAAAAATAATAATAATAATAATAATCCTAAGAAAAACAATAAGGTTCCATAGCACTTCGTGCTTTGGAACCTTAATAATCCTAAGAAAAACAATAAGGTTCCATTGCACTTCGTGCTTTGGAACCTTAATAAATATAACTGCAAGCAGTGATAAGCGGTTCCAAAGCTAATGGAAAGAATAAGTGGGTAGAAATGGAGTACATGGAATAAAATGAAAAGTTCAATAATAATAGGACATAAAATAGAGACCGTAACTGCTGGGCAATGCATTTAAATAGTCAGAAAGTAGGAAATACTACTACGATAGCATGAGAAGCTAATGGACAGAATAAGTGGGTAGACATGGAGTACACAGCATAAAATGAAAAGTTCAATGGCATAAAATGAAAAGTTCCATAATAATAGGACATGAAATAGAGACTGTAATTGCTGGCCAATGCATTTAAATAGTCAGAAAGTAGGAAACAGTACTACAATAGCATGAGATCTGACATGTTGATGTTACAGTAGAAACGTTTAGTTAGGATAAGAAAAAGGGTGGATGAGAAACAGGAGGAAAATGTAATTGCACCTGCTTAGGAGAAATATCACCAATGTAGATCTGTCTGGTGAAGTGCCTGAGCTTGACTGAATATATGGTTTGGGATGATGGCATATGAACAGTGGCTGTAGCGCCCCTGTTTGACTGATCGGCACCAAAGTTGGTGGGTCTCTCTGGGACATTAGTGGGTAAAATTTGGTGAGAATCGGATGAAGAATGCCTGAGATTTAGCTGTTTGATTGAAATAGGAATTGAAATGGTTTGGCCAGCAGGTGGAGCCTGCGCTCCATGGATAAATTCTATTCAATATTTTTAGGCCTTCTCAGCCAAGTTTTCTCTTAGACACATATGAACAGTCGCCATAGCGCCCCCGTTTGACTGATCGACATCAAAGTTGGAGGGTCTGTCTGTGGGCCAGTGCTACATTAGTGGGTGAAATTTTGTGAGGATTGGATGAAGCAAGCCTGAGATTTAGCTGTTTGACCTAAGGTGGATCTTAGGAGTATACAGATAGTGGCCATAGCACCCCCGTTTGACCGATCGGCATCAAAGTTTGAGGGTATGTCTGTAGACCAGGGCTACATAAGTGGATCAAATTTCGTGAGGATTGGATGAAGCATGCCTGAGATTTAGCTGTTTGATTGAAATCGGCTTATAAATGATGCAGGTTGGGTGTGGCTGGTGGCCATATTATACAGAAAGGTCAGGTATTTTTTAATAATCATCCCTGACGGCAGTGTCTTGATTGACTAGACACCAGAATCACTTACATGATGTGTAGATTGTTAAAGTTATAGGAATATTTCATTTAATCAGTTTTTAACTATCACAAGGGAATGCAGATGACTGTTATTATGCAATACATATATCCTGATTTGGCATGACTCACAGAACTTGCAGTACAAAGGATTTTTACCAGTAATATGAGACTTGAACAGAAATGAGATAAATGTCACTTTCACTGGTTTTGCAGGTTTAGAGACATATTGCATTGCTGTAGCGCCCCCGTTTGACCAATCGGCACCAAATTTGGAGGGCCCTTACCCACTACCGTCCTTGATGACATATTCAAGTTTGGTAGTGATTGGCTGAGGCAGGCCTGAGATACAGCTGTCTGATTGAAGTGGGCGTGGCACCTGTATGGTCTGGATGTGGCTGGTCGCCGTACCTTATAGAAAGTTTAGGATTTTTTGAATAATTGTGTACCAGGACTGTCTCCTGATTTGAATGATACCAGATTTACATAGGTTGGTTGAAAATCCAAGGAGGTTAACGAAATGTCATGTTTTTAGACTCCTATAAAATACGCAAAAGCGGAAAGAGATAGGATGAAGTTCTACATGGATTTGAATTTGCCATGGGCCAGTGCATTAGATAAGTAACAAATCTCAATTTTATCATTAACAGTTCAATAGAAATAAGCAGAAATGCAAATCCTGTCGCTGTAGCGCCCCCATGTGGACAATTGGTGTGGCCTTCGCAGGGATTGCTAGGGGTTAGGAGACAAATGTACAAGCCTATTTTTGTTCATATCAGCTGTTGTTAAGCCTGTCAAAGGCCTGTCAGAATGCTGCTTGATTTTGATTGGCTGATGGTGGCTAGGGTTTTATGACTAATGACTGCCCTGATAGATTCCTGACCTCAGGCTTCAGAGTAGTACATGTATGCCAAATTTCATTTGGATCGGTCAAGGAAGTCAGGAGATATTGGCAGTTTTTAGTTGTAGCGCCCCATATTGACGAAATGCGGCCCGCCTTCAACAGTGTCCCCAGAATGGGGTACGGAGATAGGATTTCAAATTTGGTGAAGGTAGGCTAAGGTATGGCCAAGTTATAACAGTCAGACCAATACTGGCTAAATTTACGTAGACTTTGGGCGTGGCTAGTGGCTGTATGATAGACCAATATCAGGGTTATTTGAATTATTATTCATCAGCTCAGAGACCTGATCGGTTTGATACCTCATTTGTCTGATTCCGTCAGACGGTGTAGGAATTACAAGCAAAAGTAGGTTTTGCAAATTATGCAAATTAGCAAAAAATCTAAGTAGGCGGAGCTTCATAGTCCAAATGGCAAGTTGGTAGGGCAAGGATGTCTCTATCAGTAGAAATATGAATTTCAATTATAGGACTAACAGGACAGGAGATATCAATCAAAACGCGTTAGAGGGCGCCACGGCGCCCCCATCTGGCCGACATGGTTGGGTCGGATGATCTGAGTAGCGGGGAGGAATTGACATCATCCTACCAAGTTTCATAATTCTAGCACTTACGGTTTAGGCTGTACATTCAGTTTTAGGGCAGAAAAATAATAATAAATATAACTGCAAGCAGTGATAAATGGTTCCAAAGCTAATGGACAGAATAAGTGCGTAGACATGGAGTACATAGCATAAAATGAAAAGTTCAATAATAATGGGACATGAAATAGAGACTGTATTTGCTGGCCAATGCATTTAAATAGTCTGAAAGTAGGAAATACTACTACAATAGCATGAGAAGCTAATGGACAGAATAGGCTGCTCATTTAGACAGAAGAAAGGCTGAAAGTATTCAATGGCATTTTATAAATGTAGCAAGGGCTCCACCTGCTGGATAATTTATTACAAAATTGCAATTCCTGCAGTTTACACAGCCTAAAGTATAATTGAAGGCTGATAAATTTGTAAAAGTCAGATGGCAGGACAATAAAAGGAAATTGAAAATATGGACTCAGATGAAGGAGTGGGTGATTAATCTTTGAATGTTTGATGGAAAATAAGGATATTTCAGCTGAATTAACTAAGGTGGGTCTTAGACATATATGAACAGTGGCTGTAGCGCCCCCGTTTGACTGATCGGCACCAATGTTGGTTGGTCTCTCTGGGAGGCCGTGCTACATTAGTGGGTAAAATTTGGTGAGAATCGGATGAAGCATGCCTGAGATTTAGCTGTTTGATTGAAATAGGAATTGAAATGGTTTGGCCAGCAGGTGGAGCCTGCGCTCCATGGATAAATTCTATTCAATATTTTTAGGCCTTCTCAGCCAAGTTTGCTCTTAGACACATATGAACAGTCGCCATAGCGCCCCCGTTTGACCGATCGACATCAAAGTTGGAGGGTCTGTCTGTGGGCCAGTGCTACATTAGTGGGTGAAATTTTGTGAGGATTGGATGAAGCAAGCCTGAGATTTAGCTGTTTGACCTAAGGTGGATCTTAGGAGTATACAGATAGTGGCCATAGCACCCCCGTTTGACCGATCGGCATCAAAGTTTGAGGGTATGTCTGAAGACCAGTGCTACATAAGTGGATCAAATTTCGTGAGGATTGGATGAAGCATGCCTGAGATTTAGCTGTTTGATTGAAATCGGCTTATAAATGATGCAGGTTGGGTGTGGCTGGTGGCCATATTATACAGAAAGGTCAGGTATTTTTTAATAATCATCCCTGACGGCAGTGTCTTGATTGACTTGACACCAGAATCACTTACATGGGGTGTAGATTGTTAAAGTTATAGGAATATTTCATTTAATCCGTTTTTAAATATCACAAGGGAATGCAGATGACTGTTATTATTCAATACATATATCTTGATTTGGCATGACTCACAGAACTTGCAATACAAAGGATTTTTACCAGTAATGTGAGACTTGAACAGAAATGAGATAAATGTCACTTTCACTGGTTTTGCAGGTTTAGAGACACATATTGCATTGCTGTAGCGCCCCCGTTTGACCAATCGGCACCAAATTTGGAGGGCCCTTACCCACTACCGTCCTTGATGACATATTCAAGTTTGGTCGTGATTGGCTGAGGCAGGCCTGAGATACAGCTGTCTGATTGAAGTGGGCGTGGCACCTGTATGGTCTGGATGTGGCTGGTCGCCGTACCTTATAGAAAGTTTAGGATTTTTTGAATAATTGTATACCAGGACTGTCTCCTGATTTGAATGATATCAGATTTACATAGGTTGGTTGAAAATCCAAGGAGGTTAACGAAATGTCATGTTTTCAGACTCCTATAAAATACGCAAAAGCGGAAAGAGATAGGATGAAGTTCTACATGGCTTTGAATTTGGCATGGGCCAGTGCATTAGATAAGTAACAAATCTCAATTTTATCATTAACAGTTCAATAGAAATAAGCAGAAATGCAAATCCTGTCGCTGTAGCGCCCCCATGTGGACAATTGGTGTGGCCTTCGCAGGGATTGCTAGTGGTTAGGAGACAAATGTACAAGCCTATTTTTGTTCAGATCAGCTGTTGTTAAGCCTGTCAAAGGCCTGTCAGAATGCTGCTTGATTTTGATTGGCTGATGGTGGCTAGGGTTTTATGATTAATGACTGCCCTGATAGATACCTGACCTCAGGCTTCAGAGTAGTACATGTATGCCAAATTTCATTTGGATCGGTAAAGGCAGTCAGGAGATATTGGCAGTTTTTAGTTGTAGCGCCCCCTATTGACGAAATGCGGCCCGCCTTCAACAGTGTCCCCAGAATGGGGTACGGGGATAGGATTTAAAATTTGGTGAAGGTAGGCTAGGGTATGGCCAAGTTATAACAGTCAGACCAATACTAGCTAAATTTAGGTAGTCTTTGGGCGTGGCTAGTGGCTGTATCATACACAAATGTCAGGGTTATTTGAATGACTATGGATCAGCTCACAGACCTGATCAGTTTGATACCTCATTTGTCTGATTCCGTCAGACGGTGTAGGAATTACAAGCAAAAGTAGGTTTTGCAAATTATGCAAATTAGCAAAAAATCTAAGTAGGCGGAGCTTAATAGTCCAAATGGCAAGTTGGTAGGGCAAGGATGTCTCTATCAGTAGAAATATGAATTTCAATTATAGGACTAACAGGACAGGAGATATCAATCAAAACACGTTAGGGGGCGTCACGGCGCCCCCATCTGGCCGACATGGTTGGGTCGGATTATCTGAGTAGCGGGGAGGAATTGACATCATCCTACCAAGTTTCATAATTCTAGCACTTACAGTTTGGGCTGCCCATTCAGTTTTAGGGCAGAAAAATAATAATAATAATAATAAATATAACTGCAAGCAGTGATAAGCGGTTCCAAAGCTAATGGAAAGAATAAGTGGGTAGAAATGGAGTACATGGAATAAAATGAAAAGTTCAATAATAATAGGACATAAAATAGAGACCGTAACTGCTGGGCAATGCATTTAAATAGTCAGAAAGTAGGAAATACTACTACGATAGCATGAGAAGCTAATGGACAGAATAAGTGGGTAGACATGGAGTACACAGCATAAAATGAAAAGTTCAATGGCATAAAATGAAAAGTTCCATAATAATAGGACATGAAATAGAGACTGTAATTGCTGGCCAATGCATTTAAATAGTCAGAAAGTAGGAAACAGTACTACAATAGCATGAGATCTGACATGTTGATGTTACAGTAGAAACGTTTAGTTAGGATAAGAAAAAGGGTGGATGAGAAACAGGAGGAAAATGTAATTGCACCTGCTTAGGAGAAATATCACCAATGTAGATCTGTCTGGTGAAGTGCCTGAGCTTGACTGAATATATGGTTTGGGATGATGGCATATGAACAGTGGCTGTAGCGCCCCTGTTTGACTGATCGGCACCAAAGTTGGTGGGTCTCTCTGGGACATTAGTGGGTAAAATTTGGTGAGAATCGGATGAAGAATGCCTGAGATTTAGCTGTTTGATTGAAATAGGAATTGAAATGGTTTGGCCAGCAGGTGGAGCCTGCGCTCCATGGATAAATTCTATTCAATATTTTTAGGCCTTCTCAGCCAAGTTTTCTCTTAGACACATATGAACAGTCGCCATAGCGCCCCCGTTTGACCGATCGACATCAAAGTTGGAGCGTCTGTCTGTGGGCCAGTGCTACATTAGTGGGTGAAATTTTGTGAGGATTGGATGAAGCAAGCCTGAGATTTAGCTGTTTGACCTAAGGTGGATCTTAGGAGTATACAGATAGTGGCCATAGCACCCCCGTTTGACCGATCGGCATCAAAGTTTGAGGGTATGTCTGTAGACCAGGGCTACATAAGTGGATCAAATTTCGTGAGGATTGGATGAAGCATGCCTGAGATTTAGCTGTTTGATTGAAATCGGCTTATAAATGATGCAGGTTGGGTGTGGCTGGTGGCCATATTATACAGAAAGGTCAGGTATTTTTTAATAATCATCCCTGACGGCAGTGTCTTGATTGACTTGACACCAGAATCACTTACATGATGTGTAGATTGTTAAAGTTATAGGAATATTTCATTTAATCAGTTTTTAACTATCACAAGGGAATGCAGATGACTGTTATTATGCAATACATATATCCTGATTTGGCATGACTCACAGAACTTGCAGTACAAAGGATTTTTACCAGTAATATGAGACTTGAACAGAAATGAGATAAATGTCACTTTCACTGGTTTTGCAGGTTTAGAGACATATTGCATTGCTGTAGCGCCCCCGTTTGACCAATCGGCACCAAATTTGGAGGGCCCTTACCCACTACCGTCCTTGATGACATATTCAAGTTTGGTAGTGATTGGCTGAGGCAGGCCTGAGATACAGCTGTCTGATTGAAGTGGGCGTGGCACCTGTATGGTCTGGATGTGGCTGGTCGCCGTACCTTATAGAAAGTTTAGGATTTTTTGAATAATTGTGTACCAGGACTGTCTCCTGATTTGAATGATACCAGATTTACATAGGTTGGTTGAAAATCCAAGGAGGTTAACGAAATGTCATGTTTTTAGACTCCTATAAAATACGCAAAAGCGGAAAGAGATAGGATGAAGTTCTACATGGATTTGAATTTGCCATGGGCCAGTGCATTAGATAAGTAACAAATCTCAATTTTATCATTAACAGTTCAATAGAAATAAGCAGAAATGCAAATCCTGTCGCTGTAGCGCCCCCATGTGGACAATTGGTGTGGCCTTCGCAGGGATTGCTAGGGGTTAGGAGACAAATGTACAAGCCTATTTTTGTTCAGATCAGCTGTTGTTAAGCCTGTCAAAGGCCTGTCAGAATGCTGCTTGATTTTGATTGGCTGATGGTGGCTAGGGTTTTATGATTAATGACTGCCCTGATAGATACCTGACCTCAGGCTTCAGAGTAGTACATGTATGCCAAATTTCATTTGGATCGGTAAAGGCAGTCAGGAGATATTGGCAGTTTTTAGTTGTAGCGCCCCCTATTGACGAAATGCGGCCCGCCTTCAACAGTGTCCCCAGAATGGGGTACGGGGATAGGATTTAAAATTTGGTGAAGGTAGGCTAGGGTATGGCCAAGTTATAACAGTCAGACCAATACTAGCTAAATTTAGGTAGTCTTTGGGCGTGGCTAGTGGCTGTATCATACACAAATGTCAGGGTTATTTGAATGATTATGGATCAGCTCAGAGACCTGATCGGTTTGATACCTCATTTGTCTGATTCCGTCAGACGGTGTAGGAATTACAAGCAAAAGTAGGTTTTGCAAATTATGCAAATTAGCAAAAAATCTAAGTAGGCGGAGCTTCATAGTCCAAATGGCAAGTTGGTAGGGCAAGGATGTCTCTATCAGTAGAAATATGAATTTCAATTATAGGACTAACAGGACAGGAGATATCAATCAAAACGCGTTAGAGGGCGCCACGGCGCCCCCATCTGGCCGACATGGTTGGGTCGGATGATCTGAGTAGCGGGGAGGAATTGACATCATCCTACCAAGTTTCATAATTCTAGCACTTACGGTTTAGGCTGTACATTCAGTTTTAGGGCAGAAAAATAATAATAATAATCCTAAGAAAAACAATAAGGTTCCATTGCACTTCGTGCTTTGGAACCTTAATAATAATAATCCTAAGAAAAACAATAAGTTTCCAATGCACTTCGTGCTTTGGAACCTTAATAATCCTAAGAAAAACAATAAGGTTCCATAGCACTTCGTGCTTTGGAACCTTAATAATAATAATAATAATCCTAAGAAAAACAATAAGGTTCCATAGCACTTCGTGCTTTGGAACCTTAATAATAATAATAATAATAATCCTAAGAAAAACAATAAGTTTCCAATGCACTTCGTGCTTTGGAACCTTAATAAATATAACTGCAAGCAGTGATAAGCGGTTCCAAAGCTAATGGAAAGAATAAGTGGGTAGAAATAGAGTACATGGAATAAAATGAAAAGTTCAATAATAATAGGACATAAAATAGAGACCGTAACTGCTGGGCAATGCATTTAAATAGTCAGAAAGTAGGAAATACTACTACGATAGCATGAGAAGCTAATGGACAGAATAAGTGGGTAGACATGGAGTACACAGCATAAAATGAAAAGTTCAATGGCATAAAATGAAAAGTTCAATAATAATAGGACATGAAATAGAGACTGTAATTGCTGGCCAATGCATTTAAATAGTCAGAAAGTAGGAAACAGTACTACAATAGCATGAGATCTGACATGTTGATGTTACAGTAGAAACGTTTAGTTAGGATAAGAAAAAGGGTGGATGAGAAACAGGAGGAAAATGTAATTGCACCTGCTTAGGAGAAATATCACCAATGTAGATCTGTCTGGTGAAGTGCCTGAGCTTGACTGAATATATGGTTTGGGATGATGGCATATGAACAGTGGCTGTAGCGCCCCTGTTTGACTGATCGGCACCAAAGTTGGTGGGTCTCTCTGGGAGGCCGTGCTACATTAGTGGGTAAAATTTGGTGAGAATCGGATGAAGAATGCCTGAGATTTAGCTGTTTGATTGAAATAGGAATTGAAATGGTTTGGCCAGCAGGTGGAGCCTGCGCTCCATGGATAAATTCTATTCAATACTTTTAGGCCTTCTCAGCCAAGTTTGCTCTTAGACACATATGAACAGTCGCCATAGCGCCCCCGTTTGACCGATCGACATCAAAGTTGGAGGGTCTGTCTGTGGGCCAGTGCTACATTAGTGGGTGAAATTTTGTGAGGATTGGATGAAGCAAGCCTGAGATTTAGCTGTTTGACCTAAGGTGGATCTTAGGAGTATACAGATAGTGGCCATAGCACCCCCGTTTGACCGATCGGCATCAAAGTTTGAGGGTATGTCTGTAGACCAGTGCTACATAAGTGGATCAAATTTCGTGAGGATTGGATGAAGCATGCCTGAGATTTAGCTGTTTGATTGAAATCGGCTTATAAATGATGCAGGTTGGGTGTGGCTGGTGGCCATATTATACAGAAAGGTCAGGTATTTTTTAATAATCATCCCTGACGGCAGTGTCGTGATTGACTTGACACCAGAATCACTTACATGGGGTGTAGATTGTTAAAGTTATAGGAATATTTCATTTAATCCGTTTTTAAATATCACAAGGGAATGCAGATGACTGTTATTATGCAATACATATATCTTGATTTGGCATGACTCACAGAACTTGCAATACAAAGGATTTTTACCAGTAATATGAGACTTGAACAGAAATGAGATAAATGTCACTTTCACTGGTTTTGCAGGTTTAGAGACACATATTGCATTGCTGTAGCGCCCCCGTTTGACCAATCGGCACCAAATTTGGAGGGCCCTTACCCACTACCGTCCTTGATGACATATTCAAGTTTGGTAGTGATTGGCTGAGGCAGGCCTGAGATACAGCTGTCTGATTGAAGTGGGCGTGGCACCTGTATGGTCTGGATGTGGCTGGTCGCCGTACCTTATAGAAAGTTTAGGATTTTTTGAATAATTGTATACCAGGACTGTCTCCTGATTTGAATAATACTAGATATACATAGGTTGGTTGAAAATCCAAGGAGGTTAACGAAATGTTATGTTTTTAGACTCCTATAAAATACGCAAAAGCGGAAAGAGATAGGATGAAGTTCTACATGGATTTGAATTTGGCATGGGCCAGTGCATTAGATAAGTAACAAATCTCAATTTTATCATTAACAGTTCAATAGAAATAAGCAGAAATGCAAATCCTGTCGCTGTAGCGCCCCCATGTGGACAATTGGGGTGGCCTTCGCAGGGGTTGCTAGGGGTTAGGAGACAAATGTACAAGCCTATTTTTGTTCAGATCAGCTGTTGTTAAGCCTGTCAAAGGCCTGTCAGAATGCTGCTTGATTTTGATTGGCTGATGGTGGCTAGGGTTTTATGATTAATGACTGCCCTGATAGATACCTGACCTCAGGCTTCAGAGTAGTACATGTATGCCAAATTTCATTTGGATCGGTAAAGGCAGTCAGGAGATATTGGCAGTTTTTAGTTGTAGCGCCCCCTATTGACGAAATGCGGCCCGCCTTCAACAGTGTCCCCAGAATGGGGTACGGGGATAGGATTTAAAATTTGGTGCAGGTAGGCTAGGGTATGGCCAAGTTATAACAGTCAGACCAATACTAGCTAAATTTAGGTTGTCTTTGGGCGTGGCTAGTGGCTGTATCATACACAAATGTCAGGGTTATTTGAATGATTATGGATCAGCTCACAGACCTGATCAGTTTGATACCTCATTTGTCTGATTCCGTCAGACGGTGTAGGAATTACAAGCAAAAGTAGGTTTTGCAAATTATGCAAATTAGCAAAAAATCTAAGTAGGCGGAGCTTAATAGTCCAAATGGCAAGTTGGTAGGGCAAGGATGTCTCTATCAGTAGAAATATGAATTTCAATTATAGGACTAACAGGACAGGAGATATCAATCAAAACACGTTAGGGGGCGCCACGGCGCCCCCATCTGGCCGACATGGTTGGGTCGGATTATCTGAGTAGCGGGGAGGAATTGACATCATCCTACCAAGTTTCATAATTCTAGCACTTACGGTTTAGGCTGTACATTTAGTTTTAGGGCAGAAAAATAATAATAATAATAATAATAATAATCCTAAGAAAAACAATAAGTTTCCATAGCACTTCGTGCTTTGGAACCTTAATAATAATAATCCTAAGAAAAACAATAAGTTTCCATAGCACTTCGTGCTTTGGAACCTTAATAAATATAACTGCAAGCAGTGATAAGCGGTTCCAAAGCTAATGGAAAGAATAAGTGGGTAGAAATGGAGTACATGGAATAAAATGAAAAGTTCAATAATAATAGGACATAAAATAGAGACCGTAACTGCTGGGCAATGCATTTAAATAGTCAGAAAGTAGGAAATACTACTACGATAGCATGAGAAGCTAATGGACAGAATAAGTGGGTAGACATGGAGTACACAGCATAAAATGAAAAGTTCAATGGCATAAAATGAAAAGTTCAATAATAATAGGACATGAAATAGAGACTGTAATTGCTGGCCAATGCATTTAAATAGTCAGAAAGTAGGAAACAGTACTACAATAGCATGAGATCTGACATGTTGATGTTACAGTAGAAACGTTTAGTTAGGATAAGAAAAAGGGTGGATGAAAAACAGGAGGAAAATGTAATTGCACCTGCTTAGGAGAAATATCACCAATGTAGATCTGTCTGGTGAAGTGCCTGAGCTTGACTGAATATATGGTTTGGGATGATGGCATATGAACAGTGGCTGTAGCGCCCCTGTTTGACTGATCGGCACCAAAGTTGGTGGGTCTCTCTGGGAGGCCGTGCTACATTAGTGGGTAAAATTTGGTGAGAATCGGATGAAGAATGCCTGAGATTTAGCTGTTTGATTGAAATAGGAATTGAAATGGTTTGGCCAGCAGGTGGAGCCTGCGCTCCATGGATAAATTCTATTCAATATTTTTAGGCCTTCTCAGCCAAGTTTGCTCTTAGACACATATGAACAGTCGCCATAGCGCCCCCGTTTGACCGATCGACATCAAAGTTGGAGGGTCTGTCTGTGGGCCAGTGCTACATTAGTGGGTGAAATTTTGTGAGGATTGGATGAAGCAAGCCTGAGATTTAGCTGTTTGATTGAAATCGGCTTATAAATGATGCAGGTTGGGTGTGGCTGGTGGCCATATTATACAGAAAGGTCAGGTATTTTTTAATAATCATCCCTGACGGCAGTGTCTTGATTGACTTGACACCAGAATCACTTACATGGGGTGTAGATTGTTAAAGTTAGAGGAATATTTCATTTAATCCGTTTTTAAATATCACAAGGGAATGCAGATGACTGTTATTATGCAATACATATATCTTGATTTGGCATGACTCACAGAACTTGCAGTACAAAGGATTTTTACCAGTAATATGAGACTTGAACAGAAATGAGATAAATGTCACTTTCACTGGTTTTGCAGGTTTAGAGACACATATTGCATTGCTGTAGCGCCCCCGTTTGACCAATCGGCACCAAATTTGGAGGGCCCTTACCCACTACCGTCCTTGATGACATATTCAAGTTTGGTAGTGATTGGCTGAGGCAGGCCTGAGATACAGCTGTCTGATTGAAGTGGGCGTGGCACCGGTATGGTCTGGATGTGGCTGGTCGCCGTACCTTATAGAAAGTTTAGGATTTTTTGAATAATTGTATACCAGGACTGTCTCCTGATTTGAATGATACCAGATTTACATAGGTTGGTTGAAAATCCAAGGAGGTTAACGAAATGTCATGTTTTTAGACTCCTATAAAATACGCAAAAGCGGAAAGAGATAGGATGAAGTTCTACATGGATTTGAATTTGGCATGGGCCAGTGCATTAGATAAGTAACAAATCTCAATTTTATCATTAACAGTTCAATAGAAATAAGCAGAAATGCAAATCCTGTCGCTGTAGCGCCCCCATGTGGACAATTGGGGTGGCCTTCGCAGGGGTTGCTAGGGGTTAGGAGACAAATGTACAAGCCTATTTTTGTTCAGATCAGCTGTTGTTAAGCCTGTCAAAGGCCTGTCAGAATGCTGCTTGATTTTGATTGGCTGATGGTGGCTAGGGTTTTATGATTAATGACTGCCCTGATAGATTCCTGACCTCAGGCTTCAGAGTAGTACATGTATGCCAAATTTCATTTGGATCGGTCAAGGAAGTCAGGAGATATTGGCAGTTTTTAGTTGTAGCGCCCCCTATTGACGAAATGCGGCCCGCCTTCAATAGTGTCCCCAGAATTTGGTACAGAGATATGATTTCAAATTTGGTGAAGTTAGGCTAAGGTATGGCCAAGTTATAACAGTCAGACCAATACTGGCTAAATTTACGTAGACTTTGGGCGTGGCTAGTGGCCGTATGATAGACCAATATCAGGGTTATTTGAATTATTATTCATCAGCTCAGAGACCTGATCGGTTTGATACCTCATTTGTCTGATTCCGTCAGACGGTGTAGGAATTACAAGCAAAAGTAGGTTTTGCAAATTATGCAAATTAGCAAAAAATCTAAGTAGGCGGAGCTTCATAGTCCAAATGGCAAGTTGGTAGGGCAAGGATGTCTCTATCAGTAGAAATATGAATTTCAATTATAGGACTAACAGGACAGGAGATATCAATCAAAACGCGTTAGAGGGCGCCACGGCGCCCCCATCTGGCCGACATGGTTGGGTCGGATTATCTGAGTAGCGGGGAGGAATTGACATCATCCTACCAAGTTTCATAATTCTAGCACTTACGGTTTAGGCTGTATATTCAGTTTTAGGGCAGAAAAATAATAATAATAAATATAACTGCAAGCAGTGATAAATGGTTCCAAAGCTAATGGAAAGAATAGGTGGGTAGACATGGAGTACACAGCATAAAATGAAAAGTTCAATAATAATGGGACATGAAATAGAGACTGTAATTGCTGGCCAATGCATTTAAATAGTCAGAAAGTAGGAAATACTACTACGATAGCAAGAGAAACTAATGGACAGAATAAGTGGGTAGACATGGAGTACACAGCATAAAATGAAAAGTTCAATGGCATAAAATGAAAAGTTCAATAATAATAGGACATGAAATAGAGACTGTAATTGCTGGCCAATGCATTTAAATAGTCAGAAAGTAGGAAGCAGTACTACAATAGCATGAGATCTGACATGTTGATGTTACAGTAGAAATGTTTAGTTAGGATAAGAAAAAGGGTGGATGAGAAACAGGAGGAAAATGTAATTGCATCTACTTAGGAGAAATATCACCAATGTAGATCTGTCTGGTGAAGTGCCTGAGCTTGACTGAATATATGGTTTGGGATGATGGCATATGAACAGTGGCTGTAGCGCCCCTGTTTGACTGATCGGCACCAAAGTTGGTGGGTCTCTGTGGGAGGCCGTGCTACATTAGTGGGTAAAATTTGGTGAGAATCGGATGAAGAGTGCCTGAGATTTAGCTGTTTGATTGAAATAGGAATTGAAATGGTTTGGCCAGCAGGTGGAGCCTGCGCTCCATGGATAATTTCTATTCAATACTTTTAGGCCTTCTCAGCCAAGTTTGCTCTTAGACACATATGAACAGTCGCCGTAGCACCCCCATTTGACCGATACGGCATCAAAGTTGGAGGGTCTGTCTGTGAGCAAGTGGTACATTTGTGCATCAAATTTCGTGAGGATTGGATGAAGCATGCCTGAGATTTAGCTGTTTGACCTAAGGTGGATCTTAGGAGTATACAGATAGTGGCCATAGCACCCCCGTTTGACCGATCGGCATCAAAGTTTGAGGGTATGTCTGTAGACCAGTGCTACATAAGTGGATCAAATTTCGTGAGGATTGGATGAAGCACGCCTGAGATTTAGCTGTTTGATTGAAATCGGCTTATAAATGATGCAGGTTGGGTGTGGCTGGTGGCCATATTATACAGAAAGGTCAGGTATTTTTTAATAATCATCCCTGACGGCAGTGTCTTGATTGACTTGACACCAGAATCACTTACATGGGGTGTAGATTGTTAAAGTTATAGGAATATTTCATTTAATCCGTTTTTAAATATCACAAGGGAATGCAGATGACTGTTATTATGCAATACATATATCTTGATTTGGCATGACTCACAGAACTTGCAGTACAAAGGATTTTTACCAGTAATATGAGACTTGAACAGAAATGAGATAAATGTCACTTTCACTGGTTTTGCAGGTTTAGAGACACATATTGCATTGCTGTAGCGCCCCCGTTTGACCGATCGGCACCAAATTTGGAGGGCCCTTACCCACTACCGTCCTTGATGACTTATTCAAGTTTGGTCGTGATTGGCTGAGGCAGGCCTGAGATACAGCTGTCTGATTGAAGCGGGCGTAGCACCTGTATGGTCTGGATGTGGCTGGTCGCCGTACCTTATAGAAAGTTTAGGATTTTTTGAATAATTGTATACCAGGACTGTCTCCTGATTTGAATGATATCAGAATTACATAGGTTGGTTGAAAATCCAAGGAGGTTAACGAAATGTCATGTTTTTAGACTCCTATAAAATACGCAAAAGCGGAAAGAGATAGGATGAAGTTCTACATGGCTTTGAATTTGGCATGGGCCAGTGCATTAGATAAGTAACAAATCTCAATTTTATCATTAACAGTTCAATAGAAATAAGCAGAAATGCAAATCCTGTCACTGTAGCGCCCCCATGTGGACAATTGGTGTGGCCTTCGCAGGGATTGCTAGTGGTTAGGAGACAAATGTACAAGCCTATTTTTGTTCAGATCAGCTGTTGTTAAGCCTGTCAAAGGCCTGTCAGAATGCTGCTTGATTTTGATTGGCTGATGGTGGCTAGGGTTTTATGATTAATGACTGCCCTGATAGATACCTGACCTCAGGCTTCAGAGTAGTACATGTATGCCAAATTTCATTTGGATCGGTCAAGGAAGTCAGGAGATATTGGCAGTTTTTAGTTGTAGCGCCCCCTATTGACGAAATGCGGCCCGCCTTCAACAGTGTCCCCAGAATGGGGTACGGGGATAGGATTTAAAATTTGGTGAAGGTAGGCTAGGGTATGGCCAAGTTATAACAGTCAGACAAATACTAGCTAAATTTAGGTAGTTTTTGGGCGTGGCTAGTGGCTGTATGATAGACCAATATCAGGGTTATTTGAATTAGTATTCATCAGCTCAGAGACCTGATCGGTTTGATACCTCATTTGTCTGATTCCGTCAGACGGTGTAGGAATTACAAGCAAAAGTAGGTTTTGCAAATTATGCAAATTAGCAAAAAATCTAAGTAGGCGGAGCTTAATAGTCCAAATGGCAAGTTGGTAGGGCAAGGATGTCTCTATCAGTAGAAATATGAATTTCAATTATAGGACTAACAGGACAGGAGATATCAATCAAAACGCGTTAGAGGGCGCCACGGCGCCCCCATCTGGCCGACATGGTTGGGTCGGATGATCTGAGTAGCGGGGAGGAATTGACATCATCCTACCAAGTTTCATAATTCTAGCACTTACGGTTTAGGCTGTACATTCAGTTTTAGGGCAGAAAAATAATAATAAATATAACTGCAAGCAGTGATAAGCGGTTCCAAAGCTAATGGAAAGAATAAGTGGGTAGAAATGGAGTACATGGAATAAAATGAAAAGTTCAATAATAATAGGACATAAAATAGAGACCGTAACTGCTGGGCAATGCATTTAAATAGTCAGAAAGTAGGAAATACTACTACGACAGCATGAGAAGCTAATGGACAGAATAAGTGGGTAGACATGGAGTACACAGCATAAAATGAAAAGTTCAATGGCATAAAATGAAAAGTTCAATAATAATAGGACATGAAATAGAGACTGTAATTGCTGGCCAATGCATTTAAATAGTCAGAAAGTAGGAAACAGTACTACAATAGCATGAGATCTGACATGTTGATGTTACAGTAGAAACGTTTAGTTAGGATAAGAAAAAGGGTGGATGAGAAACAGGAGGAAAATGTAATTGCACCTGCTTAGGAGAAATATCACCAATGTAGATCTGTCTGGTGAAGTGCCTGAGCTTGACTGAATATATGGTTTGGGATGATGGCATATGAACAGTGGCTGTAGCGCCCCTGTTTGACTGATCGGCACCAAAGTTGGTGGGTCTCTCTGGGAGGCCGTGCTACATTAGTGGGTAAAATTTGGTGAGAATCGGATGAAGAATGCCTGAGATTTAGCTGTTTGATTGAAATAGGAATTGAAATGGTTTGGCCAGCAGGTGGAGCCTGCGCTCCATGGATAAATTCTATTCAATATTTTTAGGCCTTCTCAGCCAAGTTTGCTCTTAGACACATATGAACAGTCGCCATAGCGCCCCCGTTTGACCGATCGACATCAAAGTTGGAGGGTCTGTCTGTGGGCCAGTGCTACATTAGTGGGTGAAATTTTGTGAGGATTGGATGAAGCAAGCCTGAGATTTAGCTGTTTGATTGAAATCGGCTTATAAATGATGCAGGTTGGGTGTGGCTGGTGGCCATATTATACAGAAAGGTCAGGTATTTTTTAATAATCATCCCTGACGGCAGTGTCTTGATTGACTTGACACCAGAATCACTTACATGGGGTGTAGATTGTTAAAGTTAGAGGAATATTTCATTTAATCCGTTTTTAAATATCACAAGGGAATGCAGATGACTGTTATTATGCAATACATATATCTTGATTTGGCATGACTCACAGAACTTGCAGTACAAAGGATTTTTACCAGTAATATGAGACTTGAACAGAAATGAGATAAATGTCACTTTCACTGGTTTTGCAGGTTTAGAGACACATATTGCATTGCTGTAGCGCCCCCGTTTGACCAATCGGAACCAAATTTGGAGGGCCCTTACCCACTACCGTCCTTGATGACATATTCAAGTTTGGTAGTGATTGGCTGAGGCAGGCCTGAGATACAGCTGTCTGATTGAAGTGGGCGTGGCACCTGTATGGTCTGGATGTGGCTGGTCGCCGTACCTTATAGAAAGTTTATGATTTTTTGAATAATTGTGTACCAGGACTGTCTCCTGATTTGAATGATACCAGATTTACATAGGTTGGTTGAAAATCCAAGGAGGTTAACGAAATGTCATGTTTTTAGACTCCTATAAAATACGCAAAAGCGGAAAGAGATAGGATGAAGTTCTACATGTCTTTGAATTTGCCATGGGCCAGTGCATTAGATAAGTAACAAATCTCAATTTTATCATTAACAGTTCAATAGAAATAAGCAGAAATGCAAATCCTGTCGCTGTAGCGCCCCCATGTGGACAATTGGTGTGGCCTTCGCAGGGATTGCTAGGGGTTAGGAGACAAATGTACAAGCCTATTTTTGTTCATATCAGCTGTTGTTAAGCCTGTCAAAGGCCTGTCAGAATGCTGCTTGATTTTGATTGGCTGATGGTGGCTAGGGTTTTATGACTAATGACTGCCCTGACAGATTCTTGACCTCAGGCTTCAGAGTAGTACATGTATGCCAAATTTCATTTGGATCGGTCAAGGAAGTCAGGAGATATTGGCAGTTTTTAGTTGTAGCGCCCCCTATTGACGAAATGCGGCCCGCCTTCAACAGTGTCCCCAGAATGGGGTACGGAGATAGGATTTCAAATTTGGTGAAGGTAGGCTAAGGTATGGCCAAGTTATAACAGTCAGACCAATACTGGCTAAATTTACGTAGACTTTGGGCGTGGCTAGTGGCCGTATGATAGACCAATATCAGGGTTATTTGAATTATTATTCATCAGCTCAGAGACCTGATCGGTTTGATACCTCATTTGTCTGATTCCGTCAGACGGTGTAGGAATTACAAGCAAAAGTAAGTTTTGCAAATTATGCAAATTAGCAAAAAATCTAAGTAGGCGGAGCTTCATAGTCCAAATGGCAAGTTGGTAGGGCAAGGATGTCTCTATCAGTAGAAATATGAATTTCAATTATAGGACTAACAGGACAGGAGATATCAATCAAAACGCGTTAGAGGGCGCCACGGCGCCCCCATCTGGCCGACATGGTTGGGTCGGATTATCTGAGTAGCGGGGAGGAATTGACATCATCCTACCAAGTTTCATAATTCTAGCACTTACGGTTTAGGCTGTACATTCAGTTTTAGGGCAGAAAAATAATAATAATAATAATAATAATAATAATCCTAAGAAAAACAATAAGGTTCCATAGCACTTCGTGCTTTGGAACCTTAATAATCCTAAGAAAAACAATAAGTTTCCATAGCACTTCGTGCTTTGGAACCTTAATAATAATCCTAAGAAAAACAATAAGGTTCCATAGCACTTCGTGCTTTGGAACCTTAATAATAATAATCCTAAGAAAAACAATAAGTTTCCAATGCACTTCGTGCTTTGGAACCTTAATAATCCTAAGAAAAACAATAAGTTTCCAATGCACTTCGTGCTTTGGAACCTTAATAATAAATATAACTGCAAGCAGTGATAAGCGGTTCCAAAGCTAATGGAAAGAATAAGTGGGTAGAAATGGAGTACATGGAATAAAATAAAAAGTTCAATAATAATAGGACATAAAATAGAGACCGTAACTGCTGGGCAATGCATTTAAATAGTCAGAAAGTAGGAAATACTACTACGATAGCATGAGAAACTAATGGACAGAATAAGTGGGTAGACATGGAGTACACAGCATAAAATGAAAAGTTCAATGGCATAAAATGAAAAGTTCAATAATAATAGGACATGAAATAGAGACTGTAATTGCTGGCCAATGCATTTAAATAGTCAGAAAGTAGGAAACAGTACTACAATAGCATGAGATCTGACATGTTGATGTTACAGTAGAAATGTTTAGTTAGGATAAGAAAAAGGGTGGATGAGAAACAGGAGGAAAATGTAATTGCATCTGCTTAGGAGAAATATCACCAATGTAGATCTGTCTGGTGAAGTGCCTGAGCTTGACTGAATATATGGTTTGGGATGATGGCATATGAACAGTGGCTGTAGCGCCCCTGTTTGACTGATTGGCACCAAAGTTGGTGGGTCTCTCTGGGAGTCCGTGCTACATTAGTGGGTAAAATTTGGTGAGAATCGGATGAAGAATGCCTGAGATTTAGCTGTTTGATTGAAATAGGAATTGAAATGGTTTGGCCAGCAGGTGGAGCCTGCGCTCCATGGATGAATTCTATTCAATATTTTAAGGCCTTCTCAAACAAGTTTGCTCTTAGACACATATTAACAGTCGCCGTAGCGCCCCCGTTTGACCGATACGGCATCAAAGTTGGAGGGTCTGTCTGTGGGCAAGTGGTACATTTGTGCATCAAATTTCGTGAGGATTGGATGAAGCATGCCTGAGATTTAGCTGTTTGATTGAAATCGGCTTATATATGATGCAGGTTGGGTGTGGCTGGTGGCCATATTATACAGAAAGGTCAGGTATTTTTTAATAATCATCCCTGACGGCAGTGTCTTGATTGACTTGACACCAGAATCACTTACATGGGGTGTAGATTGTTAAAGTTATAGGAATATTTCATTTAATCCGTTTTTAAATATCACAAGGGAATGCAGATGACTGTTATTGTGCAATACATATATCTTGATTTGGCATGACTCACAGAACTTGCAGTACAAAGGATTTTTACCAGTAATATGAGATTTGAACAGAAATGAGATAAATGTCACTTTCACTGGTTTTGCAGGTTTAGAGACACATATTGCATTGCTGTAGCGCCCCCGTTTGACCAATCGGCACCAAATTTGGAGGGCCCTTACCCACTACCGTCCTTGATGACATATTCAAGTTTGGTCGTGATTGGCTGAGGCAGGCCTGAGATACAGCTGTCTGATTGAAGTGGGCGTGGCACCTGTATGGTCTGGATGTGGCTGGTCGCCGTACCTTATAGAAAGTTTAGGATTTTTTGAATAATTGTATACCAGGACTGTCTCCTGATTTGAATGATACCAGATTTACATAGGTTGGTTGAAAATCCAAGGAGGTTAACGAAATGTCATGTTTTTAGACTCCTATAAAATACGCAAAAGCGGAAAGAGATAGGATGAAGTTCTACATGGCTTTGAATTTGGCATGGGCCAGTGCATTAGATAAGTAACAAATCTCAATTTTATCATTAACAGTTCAATAGAAATAAGCAGAAATGCAAATCCTGTCGCTGTAGCGCCCCCATGTGGACAATTGGTGTGGCCTTCGCAGGGATTACTAGGGGTTAGGAGACAAATGTACAAGCCTATTTTTGTTCAGATCAGCTGTTGTTAAGCCTGTCAAAGGCCTGTCAGAATGCTGCTTGATTTTGATTGGCTGATGGTGGCTAGGGTTTTATGATTAATGACTGCCCTGATAGATACCTGACCTCAGGCTTCAGAGTAGTACATGTATGCCAAATTTCATTTGGATCGGTAAAGGCAGTCAGGAGATATTGGCAGTTTTTAGTTGTAGCGCCCCCTATTGACGAAATGCGGCCCGCCTTCAACAGTGTCCCCAGAATGGGGTACGGGGATAGGATTTAAAATTTGGTGAAGGTAGGCTAGGGTATGGCCAAGTTATAACAGTCAGACCAATACTATCTAAATTTAGGTAGTCTTTGGGCGTGGCTAGTGGCTGTATCATACACAAATGTCAGGGTTATTTGAATGATTATGGATCAGCTCACAGACCTGATCAGTTTGATACCTCATTTGTCTGATTCCGTCAGACGGTGTAGGAATTACAAGCAAAAGTAGGTTTTGCAAATTATGCAAATTAGCAAAAAATCTAAGTAGGCGGAGCTTCATAGTCCAAATGGCAAGTTGGTAGGGCAAGGATGTCTCTATCAGTAGAAATATGAATTTCAATTATAGGACTAACAGGACAGGAGATATCAATCAAAACGCGTTAGGGGGCGCCACGGCGCCCCCATCTGGCCGACATGGTTGGATCGGATTATCTGAGTAGCGGGGAGGAATTGACATCATCCTACCAAGTTTCACAATTCTAGCACTTACGGTTTAGGCTGTACATTCAGTTTTAGGGCAGAAAAATAATAATAATAATAATAAATATAACTGCAAGCAGTGATAAGCGGTTCCAAAGCTAATGGAAAGAATAAGTGGGTAGAAATGCAGTACATGGAATAAAATGAAAAGTTCAATAATAATAGGACATAAAATAGAGACCGTAACTGCTGGGCAATGCATTTAAATAGTCAGAAAGTAGGAAATACTACTACGATAGCATGAGAAGCTAATGGACAGAATAAGTGGGTAGACATGGAGTACACAGCATAAAATGAAAAGTTCAATGGCATAAAATGAAAAGTTCAATAATAATAGGACATGAAATAGAGACTGTAATTGCTGGCCAATGCATTTAAATAGTCAGAAAGTAGGAAACAGTACTACAATAGCATGAGATCTGACATGTTGATGTTACAGTAGAAACGTTTAGTTAGGATAAGAAAAAGGGTGGATGAGAAACAGGAGGAAAATGTAATTGCACCTGCTTAGGAGAAATATCACCAATGTAGATCTGTCTGGTGAAGTGCCTGAGCTTGACTGAATATATGGTTTGGGATGATGGCATATGAACAGTGGCTGTAGCGCCCCTGTTTGACTGATCGGCACCAAAGTTGGTGGGTCTCTGTGGGAGGCCGTGCTACATTAGTGGGTAAAATTTGGTGAGAATCGGATGAAGCATGCCTGAGATTTAGCTGTTTGATTGAAATAGGAATTGAAATGGTTTGGCCAGCAGGTGGAGCTTGCGCTCCATGGATAAATTCTATTCAATATGTTTAGGCCTTCTCAGCCAAGTTTGCTCTTAGACACATATGAACAGTCGCCATAGCGCCCCCGTTTGACCGATCGACATCAAAGTTGGAGGGTCTGTCTGTGGGCCAGTGCTACATTAGTGGGTGAAATTTTGTGAGGATTGGATGAAGCAAGCCTGAGATTTAGCTGTTTGACCTAAGGTGGATCTTAGGAGTATACAGATAGTGGCCATAGCACCCCCGTTTGACCGATCGGCATCAAAGTTTGAGGGTATGTCTGTAGACCAGTGCTACATAAGTGGATCAAATTTCGTGAGGATTGGATGAAGCATGCCTGAGATTTAGCTGTTTGATTGAAATCGGCTTATAAATGATGCAGGTTGGGTGTGGCTGGTGGCCATATTATACAGAAAGGTCAGGTATTTTTTAATAAACATCCCTGACGGCAGTGTCTTGATTGACTTGACACCAGAATCACTTACATGGGGTGTAGATTGTTAAAGTTATAGGAATATTTCATTTAATCCGTTTTTAAATATCACAAGGGAATGCAGATGACTGTTATTATGCAATACATATATCTTGAATTGGCATGACTCACAGAAGTTGCAGTACAAAGGATTTTTACCAGTAATATGAGACTTGAACAGAAATGAGAAAAATGTCACTTTCACTGGTTTTGCAGGTTTAGAGACACATATTGCATTGCTGTAGCGCCCCCGTTTGACCAATCGGCACCAAATTTGGAGGGCCCTTACCCACTACCGTCCTTGATGACATATTCAAGTTTGGTCGTGATTGGCTGAGGCAGGCCTGAGATACAGCTGTCTGATTGAAGTGGGCGTGGCACCTGTATGGTCTGGATGTGGCTGGTCGCCGTACCTTATAGAAAGTTTAGGATTTTTTGAATAATTGTATACCAGGACTGTCTCCTGATTTGAATAATACTAGATATACATAGGTTGGTTGAAAATCCAAGGAGGTTAACGAAATGTCATGTTTTCAGACTCCTATAAAATACGCAAAAGCGGAAAGAGATAGGATGAAGTTCTACATGGCTTTGAATTTGGCATGGGCCAGTGCATTAGATAAGTAACAAATCTCAATTTTATCATTAACAGTTCAATAGAAATAAGCAGAAATGCAAATCCTGTCGCTGTAGCGCCCCCATGTGGACAATTGGTGTGGCCTTCGCAGGGATTGCTAGTGGTTAGGAGACAAATGTACAAGCCTATTTTTGTTCAGATCAGCTGTTGTTAAGCCTGTCAAAGGCCTGTCAGAATGCTGCTTGATTTTGATTGGCTGATGGTGGCTAGGGTTTTATGATTAATGACTGCCCTGATAGATACCTGACCTCAGGCTTCAGAGTAGTACATGTATGCCAAATTTCATTTGGATCGGTAAAGGCAGTCAGGAGATATTGGCAGTTTTTAGTTGTAGCGCCCCCTATTGACGAAATGCGGCCCGCCTTCAACAGTGTCCCCAGAATGGGGTACGGGGATAGGATTTAAAATTTGGTGAAGGTAGGCTAAGGTATGGCCAAGTTATAACAGTCAGACCAATACTGGCTAAATTTACGTAGACTTTGGGCGTGGCTAGTGGCCGTATGATAGACCAATATCAGGGTTATTTGAATTATTATTCATCAGCTCACAGACCTGATCGGTTTGATACCTCATTTGTCTGATTCCGTCAGACGGTGTAGGAATTACAAGCAAAAGTAGGTTTTGCAAATTATGCAAATTAGCAAAAAATCTAAGTAGGCGGAGCTTCATAGTCCAAATGGCAAGTTGGTAGGGCAAGGATGTCTCTATCAGTAGAAATATGAATTTCAATTATAGGACTAACAGGACAGGAGATATCAATCAAAACGCGTTAGAGGGCGCCACGGCGCCCCCATCTGGCCGACATGGTTGGGTCGGATTATCTGAGTAGCGGGGAGGAATTGACATCATCCTACCAAGTTTCATAATTCTAGCACTTACGGTTTAGGCTGTACATTCAGTTTTAGAGCAGAAAAATAATAATAATAATAATAAATATAACTGCAAGCAGTGATAAGCGGTTCCAAAGCTAATGGAAAGAATAAGTGGGTAGAAATGGAGTACATGGAATAAAATGAAAAGTTCAATAATAATAGGACATAAAATAGAGACCGTAACTGCTGGGCAATGCATTTAAATAGTCAGAAAGTAGGAAATACTACTACGATAGCATGAGAAGCTAATGGACAGAATAAGTGGGTAGACATGGAGTACACAGCATAAAATGAAAAGTTCAATGGCATAAAATGAAAAGTTCAATAATAATAGGACATGAAATAGAGACTGTAATTGCTGGCCAATGCATTTAAATAGTCAGAAAGTAGGAAACAGTACTACAATAGCATGAGATCTGACATGTTGATGTTACAGTAGAAACGTTTAGTTAGGATAAGAAAAAGGGTGGATGAGAAACAGGAGGGAAATGTAATTGCACCTGCTTAGGAGAAATATCACCAATGTAGATCTGTCTGGTGAAGTGCCTGAGCTTGACTGAATATATGGTTTGGGATGATGGCATATGAACAGTGGCTGTAGCGCCCCTGTTTGACTGATCGGCACCAAAGTTGGTGGGTCTCTCTGGGAGGCTGTGCTACATTAGTGGGTAAAATTTGGTGAGAATCGGATGAAGCATGCCTGAGATTTAGCTGTTTGATTGAAATAGGAATTGAAATGGTTTGGCCAGCAGGTGGAGCCTGCGCTCCATGGATAAATTCTATTCAATATTTTTAGGCCTTCTAAGCCAAGTTTGCTCTTAGACACATATGAACAGTCGCCATAGCGCCCCCGTTTGACCGATCGACATCAAAGTTGGAGGGTCTGTCTGTGGGCCAGTGCTACATTAGTGGGTGAAATTTTGTGAGGATTGGATGAAGCAAGCCTGAGATTTAGCTGTTTGACCTAAGGTGGATCTTAGGAGTATACAGATAGTGGCCATAGCACCCCCGTTTGACCGATCGGCATCAAAGTTTGAGTGTATGTCTGTAGACCAGTGCTACATAAGTGGATCAAATTTCGTGAGGATTGGATGAACCATGCCTGAGATTTAGCTGTTTGATTGAAATCGGCTTATAAATGATGCAGGTTGGGTGTGGCTGGTGGCCATATTATACAGAAAGGTCAGGTATTTTTTAATAATCATCCCTGACGGCAGTGTCTTGATTGACTTGACACCAGAATCACTTACATGGGGTGTAGATTGTTAAAGTTATAGGAATATTTCATTTAATCCGTTTTTAAATATCACAAGGGAATGCAGATGAGTGTTATTATGCAATACATATATCTTGATTTGGCATGACTCACAGAACTTGCAGTACAAAGGATTTTTACCAGTAATATGAGACTTGAACAGAAATGAGATAAATGTCACTTTCACTGGTTTTGCAGGTTTAGAGACACATATTGCATTGCTGTAGCGCCCCCGTTTGACCGATCGACACCAAATTTGGAGGGCCCTTACCCACTACCGTCCTTGATGACATATTCAAGTTTGGTCGTGATTGGCTGAGGCAGGCCTGAGATACAGCTGTCTGATTGAAGTGGGCGTGGCACCTGTATGGTCTGGATGTGGCTGGTCGCCGTACCTTATAGAAAGTTTAGGATTTTTTGAATAATTGTATACCAGGACTGTCTCCTGATTTGAATGATATCAGATTTACATAGGTTGGTTGAAAATCCAAGGAGGTTAACGAAATGTCATGTTTTTAGACTCCTATAAAATACGCAAAAGCGGAAAGAGATAGGATGAAGTTCTACATGGCTTTGAATTTGGCATGGGCCAGTGCATTAGATAAGTAACAAATCTCAATTTTATCATTAACAGTTCAATAGAAATAAGCAGAAATGCAAATCCTGTCGCTGTAGCGCCCCCATGTGGACAATTGGTGTGGCCTTCGCAGGGATTGCTAGTGGTTAGGAGACAAATGTACAAGCCTATTTTTGTTCAGATCAGCTGTTGTTAAGCCTGTCAAAGGCCTGTCAGAATGCTGCTTGATTTTGATTGGCTGATGGTGGCTAGGGTTTTATGATTAATGACTGCCCTGATAGATACCTGACCTCAGGCTTCAGAGTAGTACATGTATGCCAAATTTCATTTGGATCGGTAAAGGCAGTCAGGAGATATTGGCAGTTTTTAGTTGTAGCGCCCCCTATTGACGAAATGCGGCCCGCCTTCAACAGTGTCCCCAGAATGGGGTACGGGGATAGGATTTAAAATTTGGTGAAGGTAGGCTAGGGTATGGCCAAGTTATAACAGTCAGACCAATACTAGCTAAATTTAGGTAGTCTTTGGGCGTGGCTAGTGGCTGTATCATACACAAATGTCAGGGTTATTTGAATGATTATGGATCATCTCACAGACCTGATCAGTTTGATACCTCATTTGTCTGATTCCGTCAGACGGTGTAGGAATTCCAAGCAAAAGTAGGTTTTGCAAATTATGCAAATTAGCAAAAAATCTAAGTAGGCGGAGCTTAATAGTCCAAATGGCAAGTTGGTAGGGCAAGGATGTCTCTATCAGTAGAAATATGAATTTCAATTATAGGACTAACAGGACAGGAGATATCAATCAAAACACGTTAGGGGGCGCCACGGCGCCCCCATCTGGCCGACATGGTTGGGTCGGATTATCTGAGTAGCGGGGAGGAATTGACATCATCCTACCAAGTTTCATAATTCTAGGACTTACAGTTTGGGCTGCCCATTCAGTTTTAGGGCAGAAAAATAATAATAATAATAATAATAATCCTAAGAAAAACAATAAGTTTCCATAGCACTTTGTGCTTTGGAACCTTAATAATCCTAAGAAAAACAATAAGGTTCCATTGCACTTCGTGCTTTGGAACCTTAATAATAATAAATATAACTGCAAGCAGTGATAAGCGGTTCCAAAGCTAATGGAAAGAATAAGTGGGTAGAAATGCAGTACATGGAATAAAATGAAAAGTTCAATAATAATAGGACATAAAATAGAGACCGTAACTGCTGGGCAATGCATTTAAATAGTCAGAAAGTAGGAAATACTACTACGATAGCATGAGAAGCTAATGGACAGAATAAGTGGGTAGACATGGAGTACACAGCATAAAATGAAAAGTTCAATGGCATAAAATGAAAAGTTCAATAATAATAGGACATGAAATAGAGACTGTAATTGCTGGCCAATGCATTTAAATAGTCAGAAAGTAGGAAACAGTACTACAATAGCATGAGATCTGACATGTTGATGTTACAGTAGAAACGTTTAGTTAGGATAAGAAAAAGGGTGGATGAGAAACAGGAGGAAAATGTAATTGCACCTGCTTAGGAGAAATATCACCAATGTAGATCTGTCTGGTGAAGTGCCTGAGCTTGACTGAATATATGGTTTGGGATGATGGCATATGAACAGTGGCTGTAGCGCCCCTGTTTGACTGATCGGCACCAAAGTTCGTGGGTCTCTCTGGGAGGCCGTGCTACATTAGTGGGTAAAATTTGGTGAGAATCGGATGAAGAATGCCTGAGATTTAGCTGTTTGATTGAAATAGGAATTGAAATGGTTTGGACAGCAGGTGGAGCCTGCGCTCCATGGATAAATTCTATTCAATATTTTTAGGCCTTCTCAGCCAAGTTTGCTCTTAGACACATATGAACAGTCGCCATAGCGCCCCCGTTTGACTGATCGACATCAAAGTTGGAGGGTCTGTCTGTGGGCCAGTGCTACATTAGTGGGTGAAATTTTGTGAGGATTGGATGAAGCAAGCCTGAGATTTAGCTGTTTGACCTAAGGTGGATCTTAGGAGTATACAGATAGTGGCCATAGCACCCCCGTTTGACCGATCGGCATCAAAGTTTGAGGGTATGTCTGTAGACCAGTGCTACATAAGTGGATCAAATTTCGTGAGGATTGGATGAAGCATGCCTGAGATTTAGCTGTTTGATTGAAATCGGCTTATAAATGATGCAGGTTGGGTGTGGCTGGTGGCCATATTATACAGAAAGGTCAGGTATTTTTTAATAAACATCCCTGACGGCAGTGTCTTGATTGACTTGACACCAGAATCACTTACATGGGGTGTAGATTGTTAAAGTTATAGGAATATTTCATTTAATCCGTTTTTAAATATCACAAGGGAATGCAGATGACTGTTATTATGCAATACATATATCTTGATTTGGCATGACTCACGGAACTTGCAGTACAAAGGATTTTTACCAGTAATATGAGACTTGAACAGAAATGAGATAAATGTCACTTTCACTGGTTTTGCAGGTTTAGAGACACATATTGCATTGCTGTAGCGCCCCCGTTTGACCAATCGGCACCAAATTTGGAGGGCCCTTACCCACTACCGTCCTTGATGACATATTCAAGTTTGGTCGTGATTGGCTGAGGCAGGCCTGAGATACAGCTGTCTGATTGAAGTGGGCGTGGCACCTGTATGGTCTGGATGTGGCTGGTCGCCGTACCTTATAGAAAGTTTAGGATTTTTTGAATAATTGTATACCAGGACTGTCTCCTGATTTGAATGATATCAGATTTACATAGGTTGGTTGAAAATCCAAGGAGGTTAACGAAATGTCATGTTTTCAGACTCCTATAAAATACGCAAAAGCGGAAAGAGATAGGATGAAGTTCTACATGGCTTTGAATTTGGCATGGGCCAGTGCATTAGATAAGTAACAAATCTCAATTTTATCATTAACAGTTCAATAGAAATAAGCAGAAATGCAAATCCTGTCGCTGTAGCGCCCCCATGTGGACAATTGGTGTGGCCTTCGCAGGGATTGCTAGTGGTTAGGAGACAAATGTACAAGCCTATTTTTGTTCAGATCAGCTGTTGTTAAGCCTGTCAAAGGCCTGTCAGAATGCTGCTTGATTTTGATTGGCTGATGGTGGCTAGGGTTTTATGATTAATGACTGCCCTGATAGATACCTGACCTCAGGCTTCAGAGTAGTACATGTATGCCAAATTTCATTTGGATCGGTAAAGGCAGTCAGGAGATATTGGCAGTTTTTAGTTGTAGCGCCCCCTATTGACGAAATGCGGCCCGCCTTCAACAGTGTCCCCAGAATGGGGTACGGGGATAGGATTTAAAATTTGGTGAAGGTAGGCTAGGGTATGGCCAAGTTATAACAGTCAGACCAATACTAGCTAAATTTAGGTAGTCTTTGGGCGTGGCTAGTGGCTGTATCATACACAAATGTCAGGGTTATTTGAATGACTATGGATCAGCTCACAGACCTGATCAGTTTGATACCTCATTTGTCTGATTCCGTCAGACGGTGTAGGAATTACAAGCAAAAGTAGGTTTTGCAAATTATGCAAAGTAGCAAAAAATCTAAGTAGGCGGAGCTTCATAGTCCAAATGGCAAGTTGGTAGGGCAAGGATGTCTCTATCAGTAGAAATATGAATTTCAATTATAGGACTAACAGGACAGGAGATATCAATCAAAACGCGTTAGAGGGCGCCACGGCGCCCCCATCTGGCCGACATGGTTGGGTCGGATTATCTGAGTAGCGGGGAGGAATTGACATCATCGTACCAAGTTTCATAATTCTAGCACTTACGGTTTAGGCTGTACATTCAGTTTTAGGGCAGAAAAATAATAATAATAATAATAATCCTAAGAAAAACAATAAGGTTCCATAGCACTTCGTGCTTTGGAACCTTAATAATAATCCTAAGAAAAACAATAAGTTTCCAATGCACTTCGTGCTTTGGAACCTTAATAATAATAATCCTAAGAAAAACAATAAGTTTCCATAGCACTTCGTGCTTTGGAACCTTAAATATAACTGCAAGCAGTGATAAGCGGTTCCAAAGCTAATGGAAAGAATAAGTGGGTAGAAATGGAGTACATGGAATAAAATGAAAAGTTCAATAATAATAGGACATAAAATAGAGACCGTAACTGCTGGGCAATGCATTTAAATAGTCAGAAAGTAGGAAATACTACTACGATAGCATGAGAAGCTAATGGACAGAATAAGTGGGTAGACATGGAGTACACAGCATAAAATGAAAAGTTCAATGGCATAAAATGAAAAGTTCAATAATAATAGGACATGAAATAGAGACTGTAATTGCTGGCCAATGCATTTAAATAGTCAGAAAGTAGGAAACAGTACTACAATAGCATGAGATCTGACATGTTGATGTTACAGTAGAAACGTTTAGTTAGGATAAGAAAAAGGGTGGATGAGAAACAGGAGGAAAATGTAATTGCACCTGCTTAGGAGAAATATCACCAATGTAGATCTGTCTGGTGAAGTGCCTGAGCTTGACTGAATATATGGTTTGGGATGATGGCATATGAACAGTGGCGTAGCGCCCCTGTTTGACTGATCGGCACCAAAGTTGGTGGGTCTCTCTGGGAGGCCGTGCTACATTAGTGGGTAAAATTTGGTGAGAATCGGATGAAGAATGCCTGAGATTTAGCTGTTTGATTGAAATAGGAATTGAAATGGTTTGGCCAGCAGGTGGAGCCTGTGCTCCATGGATAAATTCTATTCAATATTTTTAGGCCTTCTCAGCCAAGTTTGCTCTTAGACACATATGAACAGTCGCCATAGCGCCCCCGTTTGACTGATCGACATCAAAGTTGGAGGGTCTGTCTGTGGGCCAGTGCTACATTAGTGGGTGAAATTTTGTGAGGATTGGATGAAGCAAGCCTGAGATTTAGCTGTTTTACCTAAGGTGGATCTTAGGAGTATACAGATAGTGGCCATAGCACCCCCGTTTGACCGATCGGCATCAAAGTTTGAGGGTATGTCTGTAGACCAGTGTTACATAAGTGGATCAAATTTCGTGAGGATTGGATGAAGCATGCCTGAGATTTTGCTGTTTGACTGAAATCGGCTTATAAATGATGCAGGTTGGGTGTGGCTGGTGGCCATATTATACAGAAAGGTCAGGTATTTTTTAATAATCATCCCTGACGGCAGTGTCTTGATTGACTTGACACCAGAATCACTTACATGGGGTGTAGATTGTTAAAGTTATAGGAATATTTCATTTAATCCGTTTTTAAATATCACAAGGGAATGCAGATGACTGTTATTGTGCAATACATATATCTTGATTTGGCATGACTCACAGAACTTGCAGTACAAAGGAATTTAACCAGTAATATGAGACTTGAACAGAAATGAGATAAATGTCACTTTCACTGGTTTTGCAGGTTTAGAGACACATATTGCATTGCTGTAGCGCCCCCGTTTGACCAATCGGCACCAAATTTGGAGGGCCCTTACACACTACCGTCCTTCATGACATATTCAAGGTTGGTAGTGATTGGCTGAGGCAGGCCTGAGATACAGCTGTCTGATTGAAGTGGGCGTGGCACCGGTATGGTCTGGATGTGGCTGGTCGCCGTACCTTATAGAAAGTTTAGGATTTTTTGAATAATTGTATACCAGGACTGTCTCCTGATTTGAATGATACCAGATTTACATAGGTTGGTTGAAAATCCAAGGAGGTTAACGAAATGTCATGTTTTTAGACTCCTATAAAATACGCAAAAGCGGAAAGAGATAGGATGAAGTTCTACATGGATTTGAATTTGGCATGGGCCAGTGCATTAGATAAGTAACAAATCTCAATTTTATCATTAACAGTTCAATAGAAATAAGCAGAAATGCAAATCCTGTCGCTGTAGCGCCCCCATGTGGACAATTGGGGTGGCCTTCGCAGGGGTTGCTAGGGGTTAGGAGACAAATGTACAAGCCTATTTTTGTTCAGATCAGCTGTTGTTAAGCCTGTCAAAGGCCTGTCAGAATGCTGCTTGATTTTGATTGGCTGATGGTGGCTAGGGTTTTATGACTAATGACTGCCCTGATAGATTCCTGACCTCAGGCTTCAGAGTAGTACATGTATGCCAAATTTCATTTGGATCGGTCAAGGCAGTCAGGAGATATTGGCAGTTTTTAGTTGTACCGCCCCCTATTGACGAAATACGGCCCGCCTTCAACAGTGTCCCCAGAATGGGGTACGGGGATAGGATTTAAAATTTGGTGAAGGTAGGCTAGGGTATGGCCAAGTTATAACAGTCAGACCAATACTAGCTAAATTTAGGTAGTCTTTGGGCGTGGCTAGTGGCTGTATCATACACAAATGTCAGGGTTATTTGAATGATTATGGATCAGCTCACAGACCTGATCGGTTTGATACCTCATTTGTCTGATTCCGTCAGACGGTGTAGGAATTACAAGCAAAAGTAGGTTTTGCAAATTATGCAAATTAGCAAAAAATCTAAGTAGGCGGAGCTTCATAGTCCAAATGGCAAGTTGGTAGGGCAAGGATGTCTCTATCAGTAGAAATATGAATTTCAATTATAGGACTAACAGGACAGGAGATATCAATCAAAACGCGTTAGGGGGCGCCACGGCGCCCCCATCTGGCCGACATAGTTGGATCGGATTATCTGAGTAGCGGGGAGGAATTGACATCATCCTACCAAGTTTCACAATTCTAGCACTTACGGTTTACGCTGTACATTCAGTTCTAGGGCAGAAAAATAATAATAATAATAATAATAATAATAATAAATATAACTGCAAGCAGTGATAAGCGGTTCCAAAGCTAATGGAAAGAATAAGTGGGTAGAAATGGAGTACATGGAATAAAATGAAAAGTTCAATAATAATAGGACATAAAATAGAGACCGTAACTGCTGGGCAATGCATTTAAATAGTCAGAAAGTAGGAAATACTACTACGATAGCATGAGAAGCTAATGGACAGAATAAGTGGGTAGACATGGAGTACACAGCATAAAATGAAAAGTTCAATGGCATAAAATGAAAAGTTCCATAATAATAGGACATGAAATAGAGACTGTAATTGCTGGCCAATGCATTTAAATAGTCAGAAAGTAGGAAACAGTACTACAATAGCATGAGATCTGACATGTTGATGTTACAGTAGAAACGTTTAGTTAGGATAAGAAAAAGGGTGGATGAGAAACAGGAGGAAAATGTAATTGCACCTGCTTAGGAGAAATATCACCAATGTAGATCTGTCTGGTGAAGTGCCTGAGCTTGACTGAATATATGGTTTGGGATGATGGCATATGAACAGTGGCTGTAGCGCCCCTGTTTGACTGATCGGCACCAAAGTTGGTGGGTCTCTCTGGGACATTAGTGGGTAAAATTTGGTGAGAATCGGATGAAGAATGCCTGAGATTTAGCTGTTTGATTGAAATAGGAATTGAAATGGTTTGGCCAGCAGGTGGAGCCTGCGCTCCATGGATAAATTCTATTCAATATTTTTAGGCCTTCTCAGCCAAGTTTTCTCTTAGACACATATGAACAGTCGCCATAGCTCCCCCGTTTGACCGATCGACATCAAAGTTGGAGGGTCTGTCTGTGGGCCAGTGCTACATTAGTGGGTGAAATTTTGTGAGGATTGGATGAAGCAAGCCTGAGATTTAGCTGTTTGACCTAAGGTGGATCTTAGGAGTATACAGATAGTGGCCATAGCACCCCCGTTTGACCGATCGGCATCAAAGTTTGAGGGTATGTCTGTAGACCAGGGCTACATAAGTGGATCAAATTTCGTGAGGATTGGATGAAGCATGCCTGAGATTTAGCTGTTTGATTGAAATCGGCTTATAAATGATGCAGGTTGGGTGTGGCTGGTGGCCATATTATACAGAAAGGTCAGGTATTTTTTAATAATCATCCCTGACGGCAGTGTCTTGATTGACTTGACACCAGAATCACTTACATGATGTGTAGATTGTTAAAGTTATAGGAATATTTCATTTAATCAGTTTTTAACTATCACAAGGGAATGCAGATGACTGTTATTATGCAATACATATATCCTGATTTGGCATGACTCACAGAACTTGCAGTACAAAGGATTTTTACCAGTAATATGAGACTTGAACAGAAATGAGATAAATGTCACTTTCACTGGTTTTGCAGGTTTAGAGACATATTGCATTGCTGTAGCGCCCCCGTTTGACCAATCGGCACCAAATTTGGAGGGCCCTTACCCACTACCATCCTTGATGACATATTCAAGTTTGGTAGTGATTGGCTGAGGCAGGCCTGAGATACAGCTGTCTGATTGAAGTGGGCGTGGCACCTGTATGGTCTGGATGTGGCTGGTCGCCGTACCTTATAGAAAGTTTAGGATTTTTTGAATAATTGTGTACCAGGACTGTCTCCTGATTTGAATGATACCAGATTTACATAGGTTGGTTGAAAATCCAAGGAGGTTAACGAAATGTCATGTTTTTAGACTCCTATAAAATACGCAAAAGCGGAAAGAGATAGGATGAAGTTCTACATGGATTTGAATTTGCCATGGGCCAGTGCATTAGATAAGTAACAAATCTCAATTTTATCCTTAACAGTTCAATAGAAATAAGCAGAAATGCAAATCCTGTCGCTGTAGCGCCCCCATGTGGACAATTGGTGTGGCCTTCGCAGGGATTGCTAGGGGTTAGGAGACAAATGTACAAGCCTATTTTTGTTCATATCAGCTGTTGTTAAGCCTGTCAAAGGCCTGTCAGAATGCTGCTTGATTTTGATTGGCTGATGGTGGCTAGGGTTTTATGACTAATGACTGCCCTGATAGATTCCTGACCTCAGGCTTCAGAGTAGTACATGTATGCCAAATTTCATTTGGATCGGTCAAGGAAGTCAGGAGATATTGGCAGTTTTTAGTTGTAGCGCCCCATATTGACGAAATGCGGCCCGCCTTCAACAGTGTCCCCAGAATGGGGTACGGAGATAGGATTTCAAATTTGGTGAAGGTAGGCTAAGGTATGGCCAAGTTATAACAGTCAGACCAATACTGGCTAAATTTACGTAGACTTTGGGCGTGGCTAGTGGCTGTATGATAGACCAATATCAGGGTTATTTGAATTATTATTCATCAGCTCAGAGACCTGATCGGTTTGATACCTCATTTGTCTGATTCCGTCAGACGGTGTAGGAATTACAAGCAAAAGTAGGTTTTGCAAATTATGCAAATTAGCAAAAAATCTAAGTAGGCGGAGCTTCATAGTCCAAATGGCAAGTTGGTAGGGCAAGGATGTCTCTATCAGTAGAAATATGAATTTCAATTATAGGACTAACAGGACAGGAGATATCAATCAAAACGCGTTAGAGGGCGCCACGGCGCCCCCATCTGGCCGACATGGTTGGGTCGGATGATCTGAGTAGCGGGGAGGAATTGACATCATCCTACCAAGTTTCATAATTCTAGCACTTACGGTTTAGGCTGTACATTCAGTTTTAGGGCAGAAAAATAATAATAATAATCCTAAGAAAAACAATAAGGTTCCATTGCACTTCGTGCTTTGGAACCTTAATAATAATCCTAAGAAAAACAATAAGTTTCCAATGCACTTCGTGCTTTGGAACCTTAATAATAAATATAACTGCAAGCAGTGATAAGCGGTTCCAAAGCTAATGGAAAGAATAAGTGGGTAGAAATGGAGTATATGGAATAAAATGAAAAGTTAAATAATAATAGGACATAAAATAGAGACCGTAACTGCTGGGCAATGCATTTAAATAGTCAGAAAGTAGGAAATACTACTACGATAGCATGAGAAGCTAATGGACAGAATAAGTGGGTAGACATGGAGTACACAGCATAAAATGAAAAGTTCAATGGCATAAAATGAAAAGTTCAATAATAATAGGACATGAAATAGAGACTGTAATTGCTGGCCAATGCATTTAAATAGTCAGAAAGTAGGTAACAGTACTACAATAGCATGAGATCTGACATGTTGATGTTACAGTAGAAACGTTTAGTTAGGATAAGAAAAAGGGTGGATGAGAAACAGGAGGAAAATGTAATTGCACCTGCTTAGGAGAAATATCACCAATGTAGATCTGTCTGGTGAAGTGCCTGAGCTTGACTGAATATATGGTTTGGGATGATGGCATATGAACAGTGGCTGTAGCGCCCCTGTTTGACTGATCGGCACCAAAGTTGGTGGGTCTCTCTGGGAGGCCGTGCTACATTAGTGGGTAAAATTTGGTGAGAATCGGATGAAGAATGCCTGAGATTTAGCTGTTTGATTGAAATAGGAATTGAAATGGTTTGGCCAGCAGGTGGAGCCTGCGCTCCATGGATAAATTCTATTCAATATTTTTAGGCCTTCTCAGCCAAGTTTGCTCTTAGACACATATGAACAGTCGCCGTAGCGCCCCCATTTGACCGATACGGCATCAAAGTTGGAGGGTCTGTCTGTGAGCAAGTGGTACATTTGTGCATCAAATTTCGTGAGGATTGGATGAAGCATGCCTGAGATTTAGCTGTTTGATTGAAATCGGCTTATAAATGATGCAGGTTGGGTGTGGCTGGTGGCCATATTATACAGAAAGGTCAGGTATTTTTTAATAATCATCCCTGACGGCAGTGTCTTGATTGACTTGACACCAGAATCACTTACATGGGGTGTAGATTGTTAAAGTTATAGGAATATTTCATTTAATCAGTTTTTAAATATCACAAGGGAATGCAGATGACTTATTATGCAATACATATATCCTGATTTGGCATGACTCACAGAACTTGCAGTACAAAGGATTTTTACCAGTAATATCAGACTTGAACAGAAATGAGATAAATGTCGGGGCGGCATGGTGGTGCAGTGGTTAGCACTGTCGCTTCACACCTCTGGGACCCGGGTTCGAGTCTCCGCCTGGGTCGCATGTGTGCGGAGTTTGCATGTTCTCCCCATGTCGTCGTGGGGTTTCCTCCGGGTACTCAGGTTTCCCCCCACAGTCCAAAAACATGCTGAGGCTAATTGGAGTTGCTGAATTGCCCATAGGTGTGCATGTGTGAGTGAATGGTGTGTGAGTGTGCCCTGCGATGGGCTGGCCCCCCATCCTGGGTTGTTCCCTGCCTCGTGCCCATTGATTCCGGGATAGGCTCCGGACCCCCCGCGACCCAATAGGATATGCGGTTTGGAAAATGGATGGATGGATGGATGGAGATAAATGTCACTTTCACTGGTTTTGCAGGTTTAGAGACACATATTGCATTGCTGTAGCGCCCCCGTTTGACCAATCGGCACCAAATTTGGAGGGCCCTTACCCACTACCGTCCTTGATGACATATTCAAGTTTGGTAGTGATTGGCTGAGGCAGGCCTGAGATACAGCTGTCTGATTGAAGTGGGCGTGGCACCTGTATGGTCTGGATGTGGCTGGTCGCCGTACCTTATAGAAGGTTTAGGATTTTTTGAATAATTGTATACCAGGACTGTCTCCTGATTTGAATGATATCAGATTTACATAGGTTGGTTGAAAATCCAAGGAGGTTAACGAAATGTCATGTTTTTAGACTCCTATAAAATACGCAAAAGCGGAAAGAGATAGGATGAAGTTCTACATGGCTTTGAATTTGGCATGGGCCAGTGCATTAGATAAGTAACAAATCTCAATTTTATCATTAACAGTTCAATAGAAATAAGCAGAAATGCAAATACTGTCGCTGTAGCGCCCCCATATTGACAATTGGTGTGGCCTTCGCAGGGATTGCTAGTGGTTAGGAGACAAATGTACAAGCCTATTTTTGTTCAGATCAGCTGTTGTTAAGCCTGTCAAAGGCCTGTCAGAATGCTGCTTGATTTTGATTGGCTGATGGTGGCTAGGGTTTTATGATTAATGACTGCCCTGATAGATACCTGACCTCAGGCTTCAGAGTAGTACATGTATGCCAAATTTCATTTGGATCGGTAAAGGCAGTCAGGAGATATTGGCAGTTTTTAGTTGTAGCGCCCCCTATTGACGAAATGCGGCCCGCCTTCAACAGTGTCCCCAGAATGGGGTACGGGGATAGGATTTAAAATTTGGTGAAGGTAGGCTAGGGTATGGCCAAGTTATAACAGTCAGACCAATACTAGCTAAATTTAGGTAGTCTTTGGGCGTGGCTAGTGGCTGTATCATACACAAATGTCAGGGTTATTTGAATGATTATGGATCAGCTCACAGACCTGATCAGTTTGATACCTCATTTGTCTGATTCCGTCAGACGGTGTAGGAATTACAAGCAAAAGTAGGTTTTGCAAATTATGCAAATTAGCAAAAAATCTAAGTAGGCGGAGCTTAATAGTCCAAATGGCAAGTTGGTAGGGCAAGGATGTCTCTATCAGTAGAAATATGAATTTCAATTATAGGACTAACAGGACAGGAGATATCAATCAAAACACATTAGGGGGCGCCACGGCGCCCCCATATGGCCGACATGGTTGGGTCGGATTATCTGAGTAGCGGGGAGGAATTGACATCATCCTACCAAGTTTCATAATTCTAGCACTTACAGTTTGGGCTGCCCATTCAGTTTTAGGGCAGAAAAATAATAATAATAATAATAAATATAACTGCAAGCAGTGATAAGCGGTTCCAAAGCTAATGGAAAGAATAAGTGGGTAGAAATGCAGTACATGGAATAAAATGAAAAGTTAAATAATAATAGGACATAAAATAGAGACCGTAACTGCTGGGCAATGCATTTAAATAGTCAGAAAGTAGGAAATACTACTACGATAGCATGAGAAGCTAATGGACAGAATAAGTGGGTAGACATGGAGTACACAGCATAAAATGAAAAGTTCAATGGCATAAAATGAAAAGTTCAATAATAATAGGACATGAAATAGAGACTGTAATTGCTGGCCAATGCATTTAAATAGTCAGAAAGTAGGAAACAGTACTACAATAGCATGAGATCTGACATGTTGATGTTACAGTAGAAACGTTTAGTTAGGATAAGAAAAAGGGTGGATGAGAAACAGGAGGAAAATGTAATTGCACCTGCTTAGGAGAAATATCACCAATGTAGATCTGTCTGGTGAATTGCCTGAGCTTGACTGAATATATGGTTTGGGATGATGGCATATGAACAGTGGCTGTAGCGCCCCTGTTTGACTGATCGGCACCAAAGTTGGTGGGTCTCTCTGGGAGGCCGTGCTACATTAGTGGGTAAAATTTGGTGAGAATCGGATGAAGAATGCCTGAGATTTAGCTGTTTGATTGAAATAGGAATTGAAATGGTTTGGCCAGCAGGTGGAGCCTGCGCTCCATGGATAAATTCTATTCAATACTTTTAGGCCTTCTCAGCCAAGTTTGCTCTTAGGCACATATGAACAGTCGCCGTAGCGCCCCCGTTTGACCGATCGGCATCAAAGTTGGAGGGTCTGTCTGTGGGCAAGTGGTACATTTGTGGATCAAATTTCGTGAGGATTGGATGAAGCATGCCTGAGATTTAGCTGTTTGATTGAAATGGGCTTATAAATGATGCAGGTTGGGTGTGGCTGGTGGCCATATTATACAGAAAGGTCAGGTATTTTTTAATAATCATCCCTGACGGCAGTGTCTTGATTGACTTGACACCAGAATCACTTACATGGGGTGTAGATTGTTAAAGTTATAGGAATATTTCATTTAATCAGTTTTTAAATATCACAAGGGAATGCAGATGACTGTTATTATCCAATACATATATCTTGATTTGGCATGACTCACAGAACTTGCAGTACAAAGGATTTTTACCAGTAATATGAGACTTGAACAGAAATGAGATAAATGTCACTTTCACTGGTTTTGCAGGTTTAGAGACACATATTGCATTGCTGTAGCGCCCCCGATTGACCGATCGGCAAGAAATTTGGAGGGCCCTTACCCACTACCGTCCTTGATGACATATTCAAGTTTGGTCGTGATTGGCTGAGGCAGGCCTGAGATACAGCTGTCTGATTGAAGTGGGCGTGGCACCTGTATGGTCTGGATGTGGCTGGTCGCCGTACCTTATAGAAAGTTTAGGATTTTTTGAATAATTGTGTACCAGGACTGTCTCCTGATTTGAATGATATCAGATTTACATAGGTTGGTTGAAAATCCAAGGAGGTTAACGAAATGTCATGTTTTTAGACTCCTATAAAATACGCAAAAGCGGAAAGAGATAGGATGAAGTTCTACATGGCTTTGAATTTGGCATGGGCCAGTGCATTAGATAAGTAGCAAATCTCAATTTTATCATTAACAGTTCAATAGAAATAAGCAGAAATGCAAATCCTGTCGCTGTAGCGCCCCCATGTGGACAATTGGTGTGGCCTTCGCAGGGATTGCTAGTGGTTAGGAGACAAATGTACAAGCCTATTTTTGTTCAGATCAGCTGTTGTTAAGCCTGTCAAAGGCCTGTCAGAATGCTGCTTGATTTTGATTGGCTGATGGTGGCTAGGGTTTTATGATTAATGACTGCCCTGATAGATACCTGACCTCAGGCTTCAGAGTAGTACATGTATGCCAAATTTCATTTGGATCGGTAAAGGCAGTCAGGAGATATTGGCAGTTTTTAGTTGTAGCACCCCCTATTGACGAAATGCGGCCCGCCGTCAACAGTGTCCCCAGAATGGGGTACGGGGATAGGATTTAAAATTTGGTGAAGGTAGGCTAGGGTATGGCCAAGTTATAACAGTCAGACCAATACTAGCTAAATTTAGGTAGTCTTTGGGCGTGGCTAGTGGCTGTATCATACACAAATGAGAGGGTTATTTGAATGATTATGGATCAGCTCACAGACCTGATCAGTTTGATACCTCATTTGTCTGATTCTGTCAGACGGTGTAGGAATTACAAGCAAAAGTAGGTTTTGCAAATTATGCAAATTAGCAAAAAATCTAAGTAGGCGGAGCTTAATAGTCCAAATGGCAAGTTGGTAGGGCAAGTATGTCTCTATCAGTAGAAATATGAATTTCAATTATAGGACTAACAGGACAGGAGATATCAATCAAAACACGTTAGGGGGCGCCACGGCGCCCCCATCTGGCCGACATGGTTGGGTCGGATTATCTGAGTAGCGGGGAGGAATTGACATCATCCTACCAAGTTTCATAATTCTAGCACTTACAGTTTGGGCTGCCCATTCAGTTTTAGGGCAGAAAAATAATAATAATAATAATAATAAATATAACTGCAAGCAGTGATAAGCGGTTCCAAAGCTAATGGAAAGAATAAGTGGGTAGAAATGGAGTACATGGAATAAAATGAAAAGTTCAATAATAATAGGACATAAAATAGAGACCGTAACTGCTGGGCAATGCATTTAAATAGTCAGAAAGAAGGAAATACTACTACAATAGCATGAGAAGCTAATGGACAGAATAAGTGCGTAGACATGGAGTACATAGCATAAAATGAAAAGTTCAATAATAATGGGATATGAAATAGAGACTGTAATTGCTGGCCAATGCATTTAAATAGTCTGAAAGTAGGAAATACTACTACAATAGCATGAGAAGCTAATGGACAGAATAGGCTGCTCATTTAGACAGAAGAAAGGCTGAAAGTATTCAATGGCATTTTATAAATGGAGCAAGGGCTCCACCTGCTGGATAATTTATTACAAAATTGCAATTCCTGCAGTTTACACAGCCTAAAGTATAATTGAAGGCTGATAAATTTGTAAAAGTCAGATGGCAGGACAGTAAAAGGAAATTGAAAATATGGACTCAGATGAAGGAGTGGGTGATTAATCTTTGAATGTTTGATGGAAAATAAGGATATTTCAGCTGAATTAACTAAGGTGGGTCTTAGACATATATGAACAGTGGCTGTAGCGCCCCCGTTTGACTGATCGGCACCAAAGTTGGAGGGTCTGTCTGGGGGCCAGTGCTACATAAGTGGATCAAATTTCGTGAGGATGGGATGAAGCTTGCCTGAGATTTAGCTGTTTGATTGAAATCGGCTTATAAATGATGCAGGTTGGGTGTGGCTGGTGGCCATATTATACAGAAAGGTCAGGTATTTTTTAATAATCATCCCTGACGGCAGTGTCTTGATTGACTTGACACCAGAATCACTTACATGGGGTGTAGATTGTTAAAGTTATAGGAATATTTCATTTAATCCGTTTTTAAATATCACAAGGGAATGCAGATGACTGTTATTATGCAATACATATATCTTGATTTGGCATGACTCACAGAACTTGCAGTACAAAGGATTTTTACCAGTAATATGAGACTTGAACAGAAATGAGATAAATGTCACTTTCACTGGTTTTGCAGGTTTAGAGACACATATTGCATTGCTGTAGCGCCCCCGTTTGACCAATCGGCACCAAATTTGGAGGGCCCTTACCCACTACCGTCCTTGATGACATATTCAAGTTTGGTCGTGATTGGCTGAGGCAGGCCTGAGATACAGCTGTCTGATTGAAGTGGGCGTGGCACCTGTATGGTCTGGATGTGGCTGGTCGCCGTACCTTATAGAAAGTTTAGGATTTTTTGAATAATTGTATACCAGGACTGTCTCCTGATTTGAATGATATCAGATTTACATAGGTTGGTTGAAAATCCAAGGAGGTTAACGAAATGTCATGTTTTTAGACTCCTATAAAATACGCAAAAGCGGAAAGAGATAGGATGAAGTTCTACATGGCTTTGAATTTGGCATGGGCCAGTGCATTAGATAAGTAACAAATCTCAATTTTATCATTAACAGTTCAATAGAAATAAGCAGAAATGCAAATCCTGTCGCTGTAGCGCCCCCATGTGGACAATTGGGGTGGCCTTCGCAGGGGTTGCTAGGGGTTAGGAGACAAATGTACAAGCCTATTTTTGTTCAGATCAGCTGTTGTTAAGCCTGTCAAAGGCCTGTCAGAATGCTGCTTGATTTTGATTGGCTGATGGTGGCTAGGGTTTTATGATTAATGACTGCCCTGATAGATACCTGACCTCAGGCTTCAGAGTAGTACATGTATGCCAAATTTCATTTGGATCGGTAAAGGCAGTCAGGAGATATTGGCAGTTTTTAGTTGTAGCGCCCCCTATTGACGAAATGCGGCCCGCCTTCAACAGTGTCCCCAGAATGGGGTACGGGGATAGGATTTAAAATTTGGTGAAGGTAGGCTAGGGTATGGCCAAGTTATAACAGTCAGACCAATACTAGCTAAATTTAGGTAGTCTTTGGGCGTGGCTAGTGGCTGTATCATACACAAATGTAAGGGTTATTTGAATGATTATGGATCAGCTCACAGACCTGATCAGTTTGATACCTCATTTGTCTGATTCCGTCAGACGGTGTAGGAATTACAAGCAAAAGTAGGTTTTGCAAATTATGCAAATTAGCAAAAAATCTAAGTAGGCGGAGCTTAATAGTCCAAATGGCAAGTTGGTAGGGCAAGGATGTCTCTATCAGTAGAAATATGAATTTCAATTATAGGACTAACAGGACAGGAGATATCAATCAAAACACGTTAGGGGGCGCCACGGCGCCCCCATCTGGCCGACATGGTTGGGTCGGATTATCTGAGTAGCGGGGAGGAATTGACATCATCCTACCAAGTTTCATAATTCTAGCACTTACAGTTTGGGCTGCCCATTCAGTTTTAGGGCAGAAAAATAATAATAATAAATATAACTGCAAGCAGTGATAAGCGGTTCCAAAGCTAATGGAAAGAATAAGTGGGTAGAAATGGAGTACATGGAATAAAATGAAAAGTTCAATAATAATAGGACATAAAATAGAGACCGTAACTGCTGGGCAATGCATTTAAATAGTCAGAAAGTAGGAAATACTACTACGATAGCATGAGAAGCTAATGGACAGAATAAGTGGGTAGACATGGAGTTCACAGCATAAAATGAAAAGTTCAATGGCATAAAATGAAAAGTTCAATAATAATAGGACATGAAATAGAGACTGTAATTGCTGGCCAATGCATTTAAATAGTCAGAAAGTAGGAAACAGTACTACAATAGCATGAGATCTGACATGTTGATGTTACAGTAGAAATGTTTAGTTAGGATAAGAAAAAGGGTGGATGAGAAACAGGAGGAAAATGTAATTGCATCTGCTTAGGAGAAATATCACCAATGTAGATCTGTCTGGTGAAGTGCCTGAGCTTGACTGAATATATGGTTTGGGATGATGGCATATGAACAGTGGCTGTAGCGCCCCTGTTTGACTGATCGGCACCAAAGTTGGTGGGTCTCTGTGGGAGGCCGTGCTACATTAGTGGGTAAAATTTGGTGAGAATCGGATGAAGAATGCCTGAGATTTAGCTGTTTGATTAAAATAGGAATTGAAATGGTTTGGCCAGCAGGTGGAGCCTGCGCTCCATGGATAATTTCTATTCAATACTTTTAGGCCTTCTCAGCCAAGTTTGCTCTTAGACACATATGAACAGTCGCCGTAGCACCCCCATTTGACCGATACGGCATCAAAGTTGGAGGGTCTGTCTGTGAGCAAGTGGTACATTTGTGCATCAAATTTCGTGAGGATTGGATGAAGCATGCCTGAGATTTAGCTGTTTGATTGAAATCGGCTTATAAATGATGCAGGTTGGGTGTGGCTGGTGGCCATATTATACAGAAAGGTCAGGTATTTTTTAATAATCATCCCTGACGGCAGTGTCTTGATTGACTTGACACCAGAATCACTTACATGGGGTGTAGATTGTTAAAGTTATAGGAATATTTCATTTAATCCGTTTTTAAATATCACAAGGGAATGCAGATGACTGTTATTATGCAATACATATATCTTGATTTGGCATGACTCACAGAACTTGCAGTACAAAGGATTTTTACCAGTAATATGAGACTTGAACAGAAATGAGATAAATGTCACTTTCACTGGTTTTGCAGGTTTAGAGACACATATTGCATTGCTGTAGCGCCCCCGTTTGACCAATCGGCACCAAATTTGGAGGGCCCTTACCCACTACCGTCCTTGATGACATATTCAAGTTTGGTAGTGATTGGCTGAGGCAGGCCTGAGATACAGCTGTCTGATTGAAGTGGGCGTGGCACCTGTATGGTCTGGATGTGGCTGGTCGCCGTACCTTATAGAAAGTTTAGGATTTTTTGAATAATTGTATACCAGGACTGTCTCCTGATTTGAATAATACTAGATATACATAGGTTGGTTGAAAATCCAAGGAGGTTAACGAAATGTCATGTTTTTAGACTCCTATAAAATACGCAAAAGCGGAAAGAGATAGGATGAAGTTCTACATGGATTTGAATTTGGCATGGGCCAGTGCATTAGATAAGTAACAAATCTCAATTTTATCATTAACAGTTCAATAGAAATAAGCAGAAATGCAAATCCTGTCGCTGTAGCGCCCCCATGTGGACAATTGGGGTGGCCTTCGCAGGGGTTGCTAGGGGTTAGGAGACAAATGTACAAGCCTATTTTTGTTCAGATCAGCTGTTGTTAAGCCTGTCAAAGGCCTGTCAGAATGCTGCTTGATTTTGATTGGCTGATGGTGGCTAGGGTTTTATGACAAATGACTGCCCTGATAGATTCCTGACCTCAGGCTTCAGAGTAGTACATGTATGCCCAATTTCATTTGGATCGGTCAAGGAAGTCAGGAGATATTGGCAGTTTTTAGTTGTAGCGCCCCCTATTGACGAAATGCGGCCCGCCTTCAATAGTGTCCCCAGAATTTGGTACAGAGATAGGATTTCAAATTTGGTGAAGGTAGGCTAAGGTATGGCCAAGTTATAACAGTCAGACCAATACTGGCTAAATTTACGTAGACTTTGGGCGTGGCTAGTGGCCGTATGATAGACCAATATCAGGGTTATTTGAATTATTATTCATCAGCTCAGAGACCTGATCGGGTTTATACCTCATTTGTCTGATTCCGTCAGACGGTGTAGGAATTACAAGCAAAAGTAGGTTTTGCAAATTATGCAAATTAGCAAAAAATCTAAGTAGGCGGAGCTTCATATTCCAAATGGCAAGTTGGTAGGGCAAGGATGTCTCTATCAGTAGAAATATGAATTTCAATTATAGGACTAACAGGACAGGAGATATCAATCAAAACGCGTTAGGGGGCGCCACGGCGCCCCCATCTGGCCGACATGGTTGGGTCGGATTATCTGAGTAGCGGGGAGGAATTGACATCATCCTACCAAGTTTCATAATTCTAGCACTTACGGTTTAGGCTGTACATTCAGTTTTAGGGCAGAAAAATAATAATAATAATCCTAAGAAAAACAATAAGGTTCCATTGCACTTCGTGCTTTGGAACCTTAATAATAATAATAATAATCCTAAGAAAAACAATAAGTTTCCATAGCACTTCGTGCTTTGGAACCTTAATAATAATAATCCTAAGAAAAACAATAAGTTTCCATAGCACTTCGTGCTTTGGAACCTTAATAATAATAATAATCCTAAGAAAAACAATAAGGTTCCATTGCACTTCGTGCTTTGGAACCTTAATAATCCTAAGAAAAACAATAAGGTTCCATTGCACTTCGTGCTTTGGAACCTTAAATATAACTGCAAGCAGTGATAAGCGGTTCCAAAGCTAATGGAAAGAATAAGTGGGTAGAAATGGAGTACATGGAATAAAATGAAAAGTTCAATAATAATAGGACATAAAATAGAGACCGTAACTGCTGGGCAATGCATTTAAATAGTCAGAAAGTAGGAAATACTACTACGATAGCATGAGAAGCTAATGGACAGAATAAGTGGGTAGACATGGAGTACACAGCATAAAATGAAAAGTTCAATGGCATAAAATGAAAAGTTCAATAATAATAGGACATGAAATAGAGACTGTAATTGCTGGCCAATGCATTTAAATAGTCAGAAAGTAGGAAACAGTACTACAATAGCATGAGATCTGACATGTTGATGTTACAGTAGAAACGTTTAGTTAGGATAAGAAAAAGGGTGGATGAGAAACAGGAGGGAAATGTAATTGCACCTGCTTAGGAGAAATATCACCAATGTAGATCTGTCTGGTGAAGTGCCTGAGCTTGACTGAATATATGGTTTGGGATGATGGCATATGAACAGTGGCTGTAGCGCCCCTGTTTGACTGATCGGCACCAAAGTTGGTTGGTCTCTCTGGGAGGCCGTGCTACATTAGTGGGTAAAATTTGGTGAGAATCGGATGAAGAATGCCTGAGATTTAGCTGTTTGATTGAAATAGGAATTGAAATGGTTTGGCCAGCAGGTGGAGCCTGCGCTCCATGGATAAATTCTATTCAATATTTTTAGGCCTTCTCAGCCAAGTTTGCTCTTAGACACATATGAACAGTCGCCATAGCGCCCCCGTTTGACCGATCGACATCAAAGTTGGAGGGTCTGTCTGTGGGCCAGTGCTACATTAGTGGGTGAAATTTTGTGAGGATTGGATGAAGCAAGCCTGAGATTTAGCTGTTTGACCTAAGGTGGATCTTAGGAGTATACAGATAGTGGCCATAGCACCCCCGTTTGACCGATCGGCATCAAAGTTTGAGGGTATGTCTGTAGACCAGTGCTACATAAGTGGATCAAATTTCGTGAGGATTGGATGAAGCATGCCTGAGATTTAGCTGTTTGATTGAAATGGGCTTATAAATGATGCAGGTTGGGTGTGGCTGGTGGCCATATTATACAGAAAGGTCAGGTATTTTTTAATAATCATCCCTGACGGCAGTGTCTTGATTGACTTGACACCAGAATCACTTACATGGGGTGTAGATTGTTAAAGTTATAGGAATATTTCATTTAATCCGTTTTTAAATATCACAAGGGAATGCAGATGACTGTTATTATGCAATACATATATCTTGATTTGGCATGACTCACAGAACTTGCAGTACAAAGGATTTTTACCAGTAATATGAGACTTGAACAGAAATGAGATAAATGTCACTTTCACTGGTTTTGCAGGTTTAGAGACACATATTGCATTGCTGTAGCGCCCCCGTTTGACCAATCGGCACCAAATTTGGAGGGCCCTTACCCACGACCGTCCTTGATGACATATTCAAGTATGGTCGTGATTGGCTGAGGCAGGCCTGAGATACAGCTGTCTGATTGAAGTGGGCGTGGCACCTGTATGGTCTGGATGTGGCTGGTCGCCGTACCTTATAGAAAGTTTAGGATTTTTTGAATAATTGTATACCAGGACTGTCTCCTGATTTGAATGATATCAGATTTACATAGGTTGGTTGAAAATCCAAGGAGGTTAACGAATTGTCATGTTTTTAGACTCCTATAAAATACGCAAAAGCGGAAAGAGATAGGATGAAGTTCTACATGGATTTGAATTTGGCATGGGCCAGTGCATTAGATAAGTAACAAATCTCAATTTTAACATTAACAGTTCAATAGAAATAAGCAGAAATGCAAATCCTGTCGCTGTAGCGCCCCCATGTGGACAATTGGTATGGCCTTCGCAGGGATTGCTAGTGGTTAGGAGACAAATGTACAAGCCTATTTTTGTTCAGATCAGCTGTTGTTAAGCCTGTCAAAGGCCTGTCAGAATGCTGCTTGATTTTGATTGGCTGATGGTGGCTAGGGTTTTATGATTAATGACTGCCCTGATAGATACCTGACCTCAGGCTTCAGAGTAGTACATGTATGCCAAATTTCATTTGGATCGGTAAAGGCAGTCAGGAGATATTGGCAGTTTTTAGTTGTAGCGCCCCCTATTGACGAAATGCGGCCCGCCTTCAACAGTGTCCCCAGAATGGGGTACGGGGATAGGATTTAAAATTTGGTGAAGGTAGGCAAGGGTATGGCCAAGTTATAACAGTCAGACCAATACTAGCTAAATTTAGGTAGACTTTGGGCGTGGCTAGTGGCTGTATCATACACAAATGTCAGGGTTATTTGAATTAGTATTCATCAGCTCAGAGACCTGATCAGTTTGATACCTCATTTGTCTGATTCCGTCAGACGGTGTAGGAATTACAAGCAAAAGTAGGTTTTGCAAATTATGCAAATTAGCAAAAAATCTAAGTAGGCGGAGCTTCATAGTCCAAATGGCAAGTTGGTAGGGCAAGGATGTCTCTATCAGTAGAAATATGAATTTCAATTATAGGACTAAGAGGACAGGAGATATCAATCAAAACGCGTTAGAGGGCGCCACGGCGCCCCCATCTGGCCGACATGGTTGGGTCGGATTATCTGAGTAGCGGGGAGGAATTGACATCATCCTACCAAGTTTCATAATTCTAGCACTTACGGTTTAGGCTGTACATTCAGTTTTAGGGCAGAAAAATAATAATAATAATAATAATAATAATAATAATAATAATAATAATCCTAAGAAAAACAATAAGTTTCCATAGCACTTCGTGCTTTGGAACCTTAAATATAACTGCAAGCAGTGATAAATGGTTCCAAAGCTAATGGAAAGAATAGGTGGGTAGACATGGAGTACACAGCATAAAATGAAAAGTTCAATAATAATGGGACATGAAATAGAGACTGTAATTGCTGGCCAATGCATTTAAATAGTCAGAAAGTAGGAAATACTACTACAATAGCATGAGAAGCTAATGGACAGAATAGGCTGATCATTTAGACAGAAGAAAGGCTGAAAGTATTCAATGGCATTTTATAAATGGAGCAAGGGCTCCACCTGCTAGATAATTTATTACAAAATTGCAATTGCTGCAGTTTACACAGCCTAAAGTATAATTGAAGGCTGATAAATTTGTAAAAGTCAGATGGCAGGACAGTAAAAGGAAATTGAAAATATGGACTCAGATGAAGGAGTGGGTGATTAATCTTTGAATGTTTGATGGAAAATAAGGATATTTCAGCTGAATTAACTAAGGTGGGTCTTAGACATATATGAACAGTGGCTGTAGCGCCCCCGTTTGACTGATCGGCACCAAAGTTGGTTGGTCTCTCTGGGAGGCCGTGCTACATTAGTGGGTAAAATTTGGTGAGAATCGGATGAAGCATGCCTGAGATTTAGCTGTTTGATTGAAATAGGAATTGAAATGGTTTGGCCAGCAGGTGGAGCCTGCGCTCCATGGATAAATTCTATTCAATATTTTTAGGCCTTCTCAGCCAAGTTTGCTCTTAGACACATATGAACAGTCGCCATAGCGCCCCCGTTTGACCGATCGACATCAAAGTTGGAGGGTCTGTCTGTGGGCCAGTGCTACATTAGTGGGTGAAATTTTGTGAGGATTGGATGAAGCAAGCCTGAGATTTAGCTGTTTGACCTAAGGTGGATCTTAGGAGTATACAGATAGTGGCCATAGCACCCCCGTTTGACCGATCGGCATCAAAGTTTGAGGGTATGTCTGTAGACCAGTGCTACATAAGTGGATCAAATTTCGTGAGGATTGGATGAAGCATGCCTGAGATTTAGCTGTTTGATTGAAATGGGCTTATAAATGATGCAGGTTGGGTGTGGCTGGTGGCCATATTATACAGAAAGGTCAGGTATTTTTTAATAATCATCCCTGACGGCAGTGTCTTGATTGACTTGACACCAGAATCACTTACATGGGGTGTAGATTGTTAAAGTTATAGGAATATTTCATTTAATCCGTTTTTAAATATCACAAGGGAATGCAGATGACTGTTATTATGCAATACATATATCTTGATTTGGCATGACTCACAGAACTTGCAGTACAAAGGATTTTTACCAGTAATATGAGACTTGAACAGAAATGAGATAAATGTCACTTTCACTGGTTTTGCAGGTTTAGAGACACATATTGCATTGCTGTAGCGCCCCCGTTTGACCAATCGGCACCAAATTTGGAGGGCCCTTACCCACTACCGTCCTTGATGACATATTCAAGTTTGGTAGTGATTGGCTGAGGCAGGCCTGAGATACAGCTGTCTGATTGAAGTGGGCGTGGCACCTGTATGGTCTGGATGTGGCTGGTCGCCGTACCTTATAGAAAGTTTAGGATTTTTTGAATAATTGTATACCAGGACTGTCTCCTGATTTGAATAATACTAGATATACATAGGTTGGTTGAAAATCCAAGGAGGTTAACGAAATGTCATGTTTTTAGACTCCTATAAAATACGCAAAAGTGGAAAGAGATAGGATGAAGTTCTACATGGATTTGAATTTGGCATGGGCCAGTGCATTAGATAAGTAACAAATCTCAATTTTATCATTAACAGTTCAATAGAAATAAGCAGAAATGCAAATCCTGTCGCTGTAGCGCCCCCATGTGGACAATTGGGGTGGCCTTCGCAGGGGTTGCTAGGGGTTAGGAGACAAATGTACAAGCCTATTTTTGTTCAGATCAGCTGTTGTTAAGCCTGTCAAAGGCCTGTCAGAATGCTGCTTGATTTTGATTGGCTGATGGTGGCTAGGGTTTTATGACTAATGACTGCCCTGATAGATTCCTGACCTCAGGCTTCAGAGTAGTACATGTATGCCAAATTTCATTTGGATCGGTCAAGGAAGTCAGGAGATATTGGCAGTTTTTAGTTGTAGCGCCCCCTATTGACGAAATGCGGCCCGCCTTCAATAGTGTCCCCAGAATTTGGTACAGAGATAGGATTTCAAATTTGGAGAAGGTAGGCTAAGGTATGGCCAAGTTATAACAGTCAGACCAATACTGGCTAAATTTACGTAGACTTTGGGCGTGGCTAGTGGCCGTATGATAGACCAATATCAGGGTTATTTGAATTAGTATTCATCAGCTCAGAGACCTGATCAGTTTTATACCTCATTTGTCTGATTCCGTCAGACGGTGTAGGAATTACAAGCAAAAGTAGGTTTTGCAAATTATGCAAATTAGCAAAAAATCTAAGTAGGCGGAGCTTAATAGTCCAAATGGCAAGTTGGTAGGGCAAGGATGTCTCTATCAGTAGAAATTTGAATTTCAATTATAGGACTAACAGGACAGGAGATATCAATCAAAACGCGTTAGAGGGCGCCACGGCGCCCCCATCTGGCCGACATGGTTGGGTCGGATTATCTGAGTAGCGGGGAGGAATTGACATCATCCTACCAAGTTTCATAATTCTAGCACTTACAGTTTGGGCTGCCCATTCAGTTTTAGGGCAGAAAAATAATAATAAATATAACTGCAAGCAGTGATAAGCGGTTCCAAAGCTAATGGAAAGAATAAGTGGGTAGAAATGGAGTATATGGAATAAAATGAAAAGTTCAATAATAATAGGACATAAAATAGAGACCGTAAATGCTGGGCAATGCATTTAAATAGTCAGAAAGTAGGAAATACTACTACGATAGCATGAGAAGCTAATGGACAGAATAAGTGGGTAGACATGGAGTACACAGCATAAAATGAAAAGTTCAATGGCATAAAATGAAAAGTTCAATAATAATAGGACATGAAATAGAGACTGTAATTGCTGGCCAATGCATTTAAATAGTCAGAAAGTAGGAAACAGTACTACAATAGCATGAGATCTGACATGTTGATGTTACAGTAGAAACGTTTAGTTAGTATAAGAATAAGGGTGGATGAGAAACAGGAGGAAAATGTAATTGCACCTGCTTAGGAGAAATATCACCAATGTAGATCTGTCTGGTGAAGTGCCTGAGCTTGACTGAATATATGGTTTGGGATGATGGCATATGAACAGTGGCTGTAGCGCCCCTGTTTGACTGATCGGCACCAAAGTTGGTGGGTCTCTCTGGGAGGCCGTGCTACATTAGTGGGTAAAATTTGGTGAGAATCGGATGAAGAATGCCTGAGATTTAGCTGTTTGATTGAAATAGGAATTGAAATGGTTTGGCCAGCAGGTGGAGCCTGCGCTCCATGGATAAATTCTATTCAATATTTTTAGGCCTTCTCAGCCAAGTTTGCTCTTAGACACATATGAACAGTCGCCATAGCGCCCCCGTTTGACTGATCGACATCAAAGTTGGAGGGTCTGTCTGTGGGCCAGTGCTACATTAGTGGGTGAAATTTTGTGAGGATTGGATGAAGCAAGCCTGAGATTTAGCTGTTTGACCTAAGGTGGATCTTAGGAGTATACAGATAGTGGCCATAGCACCCCCGTTTGACCGATCGGCATCAAAGTTTGAGGGTATGTCTGTAGACCAGGGCTACATAAGTGGATCAAATTTCGTGAGGATTGGATGAAGCATGCCTGAGATTTAGCTGTTTGATTGAAATCGGCTTATAAATGATGCAGGTTGGGTGTGGCTGGTGGCCATATTATACAGAAAGGTCAGGTATTTTTTAATAATCATCCCTGACGGCAGTGTCTTGATTGACTTGACACCAGAATCACTTACATGGGGTGTAGATTGTTAAAGTTATAGGAATATTTCATTTAATCAGTTTTTAACTATCACAAGGGAATGCAGATGACTGTTATTATGCAGTACATATATCCTGATTTGGCATGACTCACAGAACTTGCAGTACAAAGGATTTTTACCAGTAATATGAGACTTGAACAGAAATGAGATAAATGTCACTTTCACTGGTTTTGCAGGTTTAGAGACACATATTGCATTGCTGTAGCGCCCCCGTTTGACCAATCGGCACCAAATTTGGAGGGCCCTTACCCACTACCGTCCTTGATGACATAGTCAAGTTTGGTAGTGATTGGCTGAGGCAGGCCTGAGATACAGCTGTCTGATTGAAGTGGGTGTGGCACCTGTATGGTCTGGATGTGGCTGGTCGCCGTACCTTATAGAAAGTTTAGGATTTTTTGAATAATTGTGTACCAGGACTGTCTCCTGATTTGAATGATACCAGATTTACATAGGTTGGTTGAAAATCCCAGGAGGTTAACGAAATGTCATGTTTTTAGACTCCTATAAAATACGCAAAAGCGGAAAGAGATAGGATGAAGTTCTACATGTCTTTGAATTTGCCATGGGCCAGTGCATTAGATAAGTAACAAATCTCAATTTTATCATTAACAGTTCAATAGAAATAAGCAGAAATGCAAATCCTGTCGCTGTAGCGCCCCCATGTGGACAATTGGTGTGGCCTTCGCAGGGATTGCTAGGGGTTAGGAGACAAATGTACAAGCCTATTTTTGTTCATATCAGCTGTTGTTAAGCCTGTCAAAGGCCTGTCAGAATGCTGCTTGATTTTGATTGGCTGATGGTGGCTAGGGTTTTATGACTAATGACTGCCCTGATAGATTCCTGACCTCAGGCTTCAGAGTAGTACATGTATGCCAAATTTCATTTGGATCGGTCAAGGAAGTCAGGAGATATTGGCAGTTTTTAGTTGTAGCGCCCCCTATTGACGAAATGCGGCCCGCCTTCAACAGTGTCCCCAGAATGGGGTACGGAGATAGGATTTCAAATTTGGTGAAGGTAGGCTAAGGTATGGCCAAGTTATAACAGTCAGACCAATACTGGCTAAATTTACGTAGACTTTGGGCGTGGCTAGTGGCCGTATGATAGACCAATATCAGGGTTATTTGAATTATTATTCATCAGCTCAGAGACCTGATCGGTTTGATACCTCATTTGTCTGATTCCGTCAGACGGTGTAGGAATTACAAGCAAAAGTAGGTTTTGCAAATTATGCAAATTAGCAAAAAATCTAAGTAGGCGGAGCTTCATAGTCCAAATGGCAAGTTGGTAGGGCAAGGATGTCTCTATCAGTAGAAATATGAATTTCAATTATAGGACTAACAGGACAGGAGATATCAATCAAAACGCGTTAGAGGGCGCCACGGCGCCCCCATCTGGCCGACATGGTTGGTTCGGATTATCTGAGTAGCGGGGAGGAATTGACATCATCCTACCAAGTTTCATAATTCTAGCACTTACGGTTTAGGCTGTACATTCAGTTTTAGGGCAGAAAAATAATAATAAATATAACTGCAAGCAGTGATAAATGGTTCCAAAGCTAATGGAAAGAATAGGTGGGTAGACATGGAGTACACAGCATAAAATGAAAAGTTCAATAATAATGGGACATGAAATAGAGACTCTAATTGCTGGCCAATGCATTTAAATAGTCTGAAAGTAGGAAATACTACTACAATAGCATGAGAAGCTAATGGACAGAATAGGCTGATCATTTAGACAGAAGAAAGGCTGAAAGTATTCAATGGCATTTTATAAATGGAGCAAGGGCTCCACCTGCTAGATAATTTATTACAAAATTGCAATTGCTGCAGTTTACACAGCCTAAAGTATAATTGAAGGCTGATAAATTTGTAAAAGTCAGATGGCAGGACAGTAAAAGGAAATTGAAAATATGGACTCAGATGAAGGAGTGGGTGATTAATCTTTGAATGTTTGATGGAAAATATGGATATTTCAGCTGAATTAACTAAGGTGGGTCTTAGACATATATGAACAGTGGCTGTAGCGCCCCCGTTTGACTGATCGGCACCAATGTTGGTTGGTCTCTCTGGGAGGCCGTGCTACATTAGTGGGTAAAATTTGGTGAGAATCGGATGAAGCATGCCTGAGATTTAGCTGTTTGATTGAAATAGGAATTGAAATGGTTTGGCCAGCAGGTGGAGCCTGCGCTCCATGGATAAATTCTATTCAATATTTTTAGGCCTTCTCAGCCAAGTTTGCTCTTAGACACATATGAACAGTCGCCATAGCGCCCCCGTTTGACCGATCGACATCAAAGTTGGAGGGTCTGTCTGTGGGCCAGTGCTACATTAGTGGGTGAAATTTTGTGAGGATTGGATGAAGCAAGCCTGAGATTTAGCTGTTTGACCTAAGGTGGATCTTAGGAGTATACAGATAGTGGCCATAGCACCCCCGTTTGACCGATCGGCATCAAAGTTTGAGGGTATGTCTGTAGACCAGTGCTACATAAGTGGATCAAATTTCGTGAGGATTGGATGAAGCATGCCTGAGATTTAGCTGTTTGATTGAAATCGGCTTATAAATGATGCAGGTTGGGTGTGGCTGGTGGCCATATTATACAGAAAGGTCAGGTATTTTTTAATAATCATCCCTGACGGCAGTGTCTTGATTGACTTGACACCAGAATCACTTACATGGGGTGTAGATTGTTAAAGTTATAGGAATATTTCATTTAATCCGTTTTTAAATATCACAAGGGAATGCAGATGACTGTTATTATGCAATACATATATCTTGATTTGGCATGACTCACAGAACTTGCAGTACAAAGGATTTTTACCAGTAATATGAGACTTGAACAGAAATGAGATAAATGTCACTTTCACTGGTTTTGCAGGTTTAGAGACACATATTGCATTGCTGTAGCGCCCCCGTTTGACCGATCGGCACCAAATTTGGAGGGCCCTTACCCACTACCGTCCTTGATGACATATTCAAGTTTGGTAGTGATTGGCTGAGGCAGGCCTGAGATACAGCTGTCTGATTGAAGTGGGCGTGGCACCTGTATGGTCTGGATGTGGCTGGTCGCCGTACCTTATAGAAAGTTTAGGATTTTTTGAATAATTGTATACCAGGACTGTCTCCTGATTTGAATGATACTAGATATACATAGGTTGGTTGAAAATCCAAGGAGGTTAACGAAATGTCATGTTTTTAGACTCCTATAAAATACGCAAAAGCGGAAAGAGATAGGATGAAGTTCTACATGGATTTGAATTTGGCATGGGCCAGTGCATTAGATAAGTAACAAATCTCAATTTTATCATTAACAGTTCAATAGAAATAAGCAGAAATGCAAATCCTGTCGCTGTAGCGCCCCCATGTGGACAATTGGGGTGGCCTTCGCAGGGGTTGCTAGGGGTTAGGAGACAAATGTACAAGCCTATTTTTGTTCAGATCAGCTGTTGTTAAGCCTGTCAAAGGCCTGTCAGAATGCTGCTTGATTTTGATTGGCTGATGGTGGCTAGGGTTTTATGACTAATGACTGCCCTGATAGATTCCTGACCTCAGGCATCAGAGTAGTACATGTATGCCAAATTTCATTTGGATAGGTCAAGGAAGTCAGGAGATATTGGCAGTTTTTAGTTGTAGCGCCCCCTATTGACGAAATGCGGCCCGCCTTCAACAGTGTCCCCAGAATTTGGTACAGAGATAGGATTTCAAATTTGGTGAAGGTAGGCTAAGGTATGGCCAAGTTATAACAGTCAGACCAATACTGGCTAAATTTACGTAGACTTTGGGCGTGGCTAGTGGCCGTATGATAGACCAATATCAGGGTTATTTGAATTATTATTCATCAGCTCAGAGACCTGATCGGTTTGATACCTCATTTGTCTGATTCCGTCAGACGGTGTAGGAATTACAAGCAAAAGTAGGTTTTGCAAATTATGCAAATTAGCAAAAAATCTAAGTAGGCGGAGCTTCATAGTCCAAATGGCAAGTTGGTAGGGCAAGGATGTCTCTATCAGTAGAAATATGAATTTCAATTATAGGACTAACAGGACAGGAGATATCAATCAAAACGCGTTAGAGGGCGCCACGGCGCCCCCATCTGGCCGACATGGTTGGTTCGGATTATCTGAGTAGCGGGGAGGAATTGACATCATCCTACCAAGTTTCATAATTCTAGCACTTACGGTTTAGGCTGTACATTCAGTTTTAGGGCAGAAAAATAATAAATATAACTGCAAGCAGTGATAAGCGGTTCCAAAGCTAATGGAAAGAATAAGTGGGTAGAAATGCAGTACATGGAATAAAATGAAAAGTTCAATAATAATAGGACATAAAATAGAGACCGTAACTGCTGGGCAATGCATTTAAATAGTCAGAAAGTAGGAAATACTACTACGATAGCATGAGAAGCTAATGGACAGAATAAGTGGGTAGACATGGAGTACACAGCATAAAATGAAAAGTTCAATGGCATAAAATGAAAAGTTCAATAATAATAGGACATGAAATAGAGACTGTAATTGCTGGCCAATGCATTTAAATAGTCAGAAAGTAGGAAACAGTACTACAATAGCATGAGATCTGACATGTTGATGTTACAGTAGAAACGTTTAGTTAGGATAAGAAAAAGGGTGGATGAGAAACAGGAGGAAAATGTAATTGCACCTGCTTAGGAGAAATATCACCAATGTAGATCTGTCTGGTGAAGTGCCTGAGCTTGACTGAATATATGGTTTGGGATGATGGCATATGAACAGTGGCTGTAGCGCCCCTGTTTGACTGATCGGCACCAAAGTTGGTGGGTCTCTCTGGGAGGCCGTGCTACATTAGTGGGTAAAATTTGGTGAGAATCGGATGAAGCATGCCTGAGATTTAGCTGTTTGATTGAAATAGGAATTGAAATGGTTTGGCCAGCAGGTGGAGCTTGCGCTCCATGGATAAATTCTATTCAATATGTTTAGGCCTTCTCAGCCAAGTTTGCTCTTAGACACATATGAACAGTCGCCATAGCGCCCCCGTTTGACCGATCGACATCAAAGTTGGAGGGTCTGTCTGTGGGCCAGTGCTACATTAGTGGGTGAAATTTTGTGAGGATTGGATGAAGCAAGCCTGAGATTTAGCTGTTTGACCTAAGGTGGATCTTAGGAGTATACAGATAGTGGCCATAGCACCCCCGTTTGACCGATCGGCATCAAAGTTTGAGGGTATGTCTGTAGACCAGTGCTACATAAGTGGATCAAATTTCGTGAGGATTGGATGAAGCATGCCTGAGATTTAGCTGTTTGATTGAAATCGGCTTATAAATGATGCAGGTTGGGTGTGGCTGGTGGCCATATTATACAGAAAGGTCAGGTATTTTTTAATAAACATCCCTGACGGCAGTGTCTTGATTGACTTGACACCAGAATCACTTACATGGGGTGTAGATTGTTAAAGTTATAGGAATATTTCATTTAATCCGTTTTTAAATATCACAAGGGAATGCAGATGACTGTTATTATGCAATACATATATCTTGATTTGGCATGACTCACAGAACTTGCAGTACAAAGGATTTTTACCAGTAATATGAGACTTGAACAGAAATGAGATAAATGTCACTTTCACTGGTTTTGCAGGTTTAGAGACACATATTGCATTGCTGTAGCGCCCCCGTTTGACCAATCGGCACCAAATTTGGAGGGCCCTTACCCACTACCGTCCTTGATGACATATTCAAGTTTGGTCGTGATTGGCTGAGGCAGGCCTGAGATACAGCTGTCTGATTGAAGTGGGCGTGGCACCTGTATGGTCTGGATGTGGCTGGTCGCCGTACCTTATAGAAAGTTTAGGATTTTTTGAATAATTGTATACCAGGACTGTCTCCTGATTTGAATGATATCAGATTTACATAGGTTGGTTGAAAATCCAAGGAGGTTAACGAAATGTCATGTTTTTAGACTCCTATAAAATACGCAAAAGCGGAAAGAGATAGGATGAAGTTCTACATGGCTTTGAATTTGGCATGGGCCAGTGCATTAGATAAGTAACAAATCTCAATTTTATCATTAACAGTTCAATAGAAATAAGCAGAAATGCAAATCCTGTCGCTGTAGCGCCCCCATGTGGACAATTGGTGTGGCCTTCGCAGGGATTGCTAGTGGTTAGGAGACAAATGTACAAGCCTATTTTTGTTCAGATCAGCTGTTGTTAAGCCTGTCAAAGGCCTGTCAGAATGCTGCTTGATTTTGATTGGCTGATGGTGGCTAGGGTTTTATGATTAATGACTGCCCTGATAGATACCTGACCTCAGGCTTCAGAGTAGTACATGTATGCCAAATTTCATTTGGATCGGTAAAGGCAGTCAGGAGATATTGGCAGTTTTTAGTTGTAGCGCCCCCTATTGACGAAATGCGGCCCGCCTTCAACAGTGTCCCCAGAATGGGGTACGGGGATAGGATTTAAAATTTGGTGAAGGTAGGCTAGGGTATGGCCAAGTTATAACAGTCAGACCAATACTAGCTAAATTTAGGTAGTCTTTGGGCGTGGCTAGTGGCTGTATCATACACAAATATCAGGATTATTTGAATTAGTATTCATCAGCTCAGAGACCTGATCAGTTTGATACCTCATTTGTCTGATTCCGTCAGACGGTGTAGGAATTACAAGCAAAAGTAGGTTTTGCAAATTATGCAAATTAGCAAAAAATCTAAGTAGGCGGAGCTTAATAGTCCAAATGGCAAGTTGGTAGGGCAAGGATGTCTCTATCAGTAGAAATATGAATTTCAATTATAGGACTAACAGGACAGGAGATATCAATCAAAACGCGTTAGGGGGCGCCACGGCGCCCCCATCTGGCCGACATGGTTGGGTCGGATTATCTGAGTAGCGGGGAGGAATTGACATCATCCTACCAAGTTTCATAATTCTAGCACTTACGGTTTAGGCTGTACATTCAGTTTTAGGGCAGAAAAATAATAATAATAATAATAATCCTAAGAAAAACAATAAGGTTCCATTGCACTTCGTGCTTTGGAACCTTAATAATAATAATCCTAAGAAAAACAATAAGGTTCCATAGCACTTCGTGCTTTGGAACCTTAATAATAATAATAATAATCCTAAGACAAACAATAAGGTTCCATTGCACTTCGTGCTTTGGAACCTTAAATATAACTGCAAGCAGTGATAAGCGGTTCCAAAGCTAATGGAAAGAATAAGTGGGTAGAAATGGAGTACATGGAATAAAATGAAAAGTTCAATAATAATAGGACATAAAATAGAGACCGTAACTGCTGGGCAATGCATTTAAATAGTCAGAAAGTAGGAAATACTACTACGATAGCATGAGAAGCTAATGGACAGAATAAGTGGGTAGACATGGAGTACACAGCATAAAATGAAAAGTTCAATAATAATAGGACATGAAATAGAGACTGTAATTGCTGGCCAATGCATTTAAATAGTCAGAAAGTAGGAAACAGTACTACAATAGCATGAGATCTGACATGTTGATGTTACAGTAGAAACGTTTAGTTAGGATAAGAAAAAGGGTGGATGAGAAACAGGAGGAAAATGTAATTGCACCTGCTTAGGAGAAATATCACCAATGTAGATCTGTCTGGTGAAGTGCCTGAGCTTGACTGAATATATGGTTTGGGATGATGGCATATGAACAGTGGCTGTAGCGCCCCTGTTTGACTGATCGGCACCAAAGTTGGTGGGTCTCTCTGGGAGGCCGTGCTACATTAGTGGGTAACATTTGGTGAGAATCGGATGAAGAATGCCTGAAATTTAGCTGTTTGATTGAAATAGGAATTGAAATGGTTTGGCCAGCAGGTGGAGCCTGCGCTCCATGGATAAATTCTATTCAATATTTTTAGGCCTTCTCAGCCAAGTTTGCTCTTAGACACATATGAACAGTCGCCATAGCGCCCCCGTTTGACCGATCGACATCAAAGTTGGAGGGTCTGTCTGTGGGCCAGTGCTACATTAGTGGGTGAAATTTCGTGAGGATTGGATGAAGCAAGCCTGAGATTTAGCTGTTTGACCTAAGGTGGATCTTAGGAGTATACAGATAGTGGCCATAGCACCCCCATTTGACCGATCGGCATCAAAGTTTGAGGGTATGTCTGTAGACCAGTGCTACATAAGTGGATCAAATTTCGTGAGGATTGGATGAAGCATGCCTGAGATTTAGCTGTTTGATTGAAATGGGCTTATAAATGATGCAGGTTGGGTGTGGCTGGTGGCCATATTATACAGAAAGGTCAGGTATTTTTTAATAATCATCCCTGACGGCAGTGTCTTGATTGACTTGACACCAGAATCACTTACATGGGGTGTAGATTGTTAAAGTTATAGGAATATTTCATTTAATCCGTTTTTAAATATCACAAGGGAATGCAGATGACTGTTATTATGCAATACATATATCTTGATTTGGCATGACTCACAGAACTTGCAGTACAAAGGATTTTTACCAGTAATATGAGACTTGAACAGAAATGAGATAAATGTCACTTTCACTGGTTTTGCAGGTTTAGAGACACATATTGCATTGCTGTAGCGCCCCCGTTTGACCAATCGGCACCAAATTTGGAGGGCCCTTACCCACTACCGTCCTTGATGACATATTCAAGTTTGGTAGTGATTGGCTGAGGCAGGCCTGAGATACAGCTGTCTGATTGAAGTGGGCGTGGCACCTGTATGGTCTGGATGTGGCTGGTCGCCGTACCTTATAGAAAGTTTAGGATTTTTTGAATAATTGTATACCAGGACTGTCTCCTGATTTGAATAATACTGGATATACATAGGTTGGTTGAAAATCCAAGGAGGTTAACGAAATGTCATGTTTTTAGACTCCTATAAAATACGCAAAAGCGGAAAGAGATAGGATGAAGTTCTACATGGATTTGAATTTGGCATGGGCCAGTGCATTAGGTAAGTAACAAATCTCAATTTTATCATTAACAGTTCAATAGAAATAAGCAGAAATGCAAATCCTGTCGCTGTAGCGCCCCCATGTGGACAATTGGGGTGGCCTTCGCAGGGGTTGCTAGGGGTTAGGAGACAAATGTACAAGCCTATTTTTGTTCAGATCAGCTGTTGTTAAGCCTGTCAAAGGCCTGTCAGAATGCTGCTTGATTTTGATTGGCTGATGGTGGCTAGGGTTTTATGACTAATGACTGCCCTGATAGATTCCTGACCTCAGGCTTCAGAGTAGTACATGTATGCCAAATTTCATTTGGATCGGTAAAGGCAGTCAGGAGATATTGGCAGTTTTTAGTTGTAGCGCCCCCTATTGACGAAATGCGGCCCGCCTTCAATAGTGTCCCCAGAATTTGGTACAGAGATAGGATTTCAAATTTGGTGAAGGTAGGCTAAGGTATGGCCAAGTTATAACAGTCAGACAAATACTGGCTAAATTTACGTAGACTTTGGGCGTGGCTAGTGGCCGTATGATAGACCAATATCAGGATTATTTGAATTAGTATTCATCAGCTCAGAGACCTGATCAGTTTGATACCTCATTTGTCTGATTCCGTCAGACCGTGTAGGAATTACAAGCAAAAGTAGGTTTTGCAAATTATGCAAATTAGCAAAAAATCTAAGTAGGCGGAGCTTAATAGTCCAAATGGCAAGTTGGTAGGGCAAGGATGTCTCTATCAGTAGAAATATGAATTTCAATTATAGGACTAACAGGACAGGAGATATCAATCAAAACGCGTTAGGGGGCGCCACGGCGCCCCCATCTGGCCGACATGGTTGGGTCGGATTATCTGAGTAGCGGGGAGGAATTGACATCATCGTACCAAGTTTCATAATTCTAGCACTTACGGTTTAGGCTGTACATTCAGTTTTAGGGCAGAAAAATAATAATAAATATAACTGCAAGCAGTGATAAATGGTTCCAAAGCTAATGGACAGAATAAGTGCGTAGACATGGAGTACATGGAATAAAATGAAAAGTTCAATAATAATAGGACATAAAATAGAGACCGTAACTGCTGGGCAATGCATTTAAATAGTCAGAAAGAAGGAAATACTACTACAATAGCATGAGAAGCTAATGGACAGAATAAGTGCGTAGACATGGAGTACATAGCATAAAATGAAAAGTTCAATAATAATGGGACATGAAATAGAGACTGTATTTGCTGGCCAATGCATTTAAATAGTCTGAAAGTAGGAAATACTACTACAATAGCATGAGAAGCTAATGGACAGAATAGGCTGCTCATTTAGACAGAAGAAAGGCTGAAAGTATTCAATGGCATTTTATAAATGGAGCAAGGGCTCCACCTGCTGGATAATTTATTACAAAATTGCAATTCCTGCAGTTTACACAGCCTAAAGTATAATTGAAGGCTGATAAATTTGTAAAAGTCAGATGGCAGGACAGTAAAAGGAAATTGAAAATATGGACTCAGATGAAGGAGTGGGTGATTAATCTTTGAATGTTTGATGGAAAATAAGGATATTTCAGCTGAATTAACTAAGGTGGTTCTTAGACATATATGAACAGTGGCTGTAGCGCCCCCGTTTGACTGATCGGCACCAAAGTTGGAGGGTCTGTCTGTGGGCCAGTGCTACATAAGTGGATCAAATTTCGTGAGGATGGGATGAAGCTTGCCTGAGATTTAGCTGTTTGATTGAAATAGGAATTGAAATGGTTTGGCCAGCAGGTGGAGCCTGCGCTCCATGGATAAATTCTATTCAATATTTTTAGGCCTTCTCAGCCAAGTTTGCTCTTAGACACATATGAACAGTCGCCATAGCGCCCCCGTTTGACCGATCGACATCAAAGTTGGAGGGTCTGTCTGTGGGCCAGTGCTACATTAGTGGGTGAAATTTTGTGAGGATTGGATGAAGCAAGCCTGAGATTTAGCTGTTTGACCTAAGGTGGATCTTAGGAGTATACAGATAGTGGCCATAGCACCCCCGTTTGACCGATCGGCATCAAAGTTTGAGGGTATGTCTGTAGACCAGTGCTACATAAGTGGATCAAATTTTGTGAGGATTGGATGAAGCATGCCTGAGATTTAGCTGTTTGATTGAAATCGGCTTATAAATGATGCAGGTTGGGTGTGGCTGGTGGCCATATTATACAGAAAGGTCAGGTATTTTTTAATAATCATCCCTGACGGCAGTGTCTTGATTGACTTGACACCAGAATCACTTACATGGGGTGTAGATTGTTAAAGTTATAGGAATATTTCATTTAATCCGTTTTTAAATATCACAAGGGAATGCAGATGACTGTTATTATGCAATACATATATCTTGATTTGGCATGACTCACAGAACTTGCAGTACAAAGGATTTTTACCAGTAATATGAGACTTGAACAGAAATGAGATAAATGTTACTTTCACTGGTTTTGCAGGTTTAGAGACACATATTGCATTGCTGTAGCGCCCCCGTTTGACCAATCGGCACCAAATTTGGAGGGCCCTTACCCACTACCGTCCTTGATGACATATTCAAGTTTGGTAGTGATTGGCTGAGGCAGGCCTGAGATACAGCTGTCTGATTGAAGTGGGCGTGGCACCTGTATGGTCTGGATGTGGCTGGTCGCCGTACCTTATAGAAAGTTTAGGATTTTTTGAATAATTGTATACCAGGACTGTCTCCTGATTTGAATGATATCAGATTTACATAGGTTGGTTGAAAATCCAAGGAGGTTAACGAAATGTCATGTTTTTAGACTCCTATAAAATACGCAAAAGCGGAAAGAGATAGGATGAAGTTCTGCATGGATTTGAATTTGGCATGGGCCAGTGCATTAGATAAGTAACAAATCTCAATTTTATCATTAACAGTTCAATAGAAATAAGCAGAAATGCAAATCCTGTCGCTGTAGCGCCCCCATGTGGACAATTGGTGTGGCCTTCGCAGGGATTGCTAGGGGTTAGGAGACAAATGTACAAGCCTATTTTTGTTCAGATCAGCTGTTGTTAAGCCTGTCAAAGGCCTGTCAGAATGCTGCTTGATTTTGATTGGCTGATGGTGGCTAGGGTTTTATGATTAATGACTGCCCTGATAGATAGCTGACCTCAGGCTTCAGAGTAGTACATGTATGCCAAATTTCATTTGGATCGGTCAAGGAAGTCAGGAGATATTGGCAGTTTTTAGTTGTAGCGCCCCCTATTGACGAAATGCGGCCTGCCTTCAACAGTGTCCCCAGAATGGGGTACGGGGATAGGATTTAAAATTTGGTGAAGGTAGGCTAAGGTATGGCCAAGTTATAACAGTCAGACCAATACTGGCTAAATTTACGTAGACTTTGGGCGTGGCTAGTGGCCGTATGATAGACCAATATCAGGGTTATTTGAATTATTATTCATCAGCTCAGAGACCTGATCGGTTTGATACCTCATTTGTCTGATTCCGTCAGACGGTGTAGGAATTACAAGCAAAAGTAGGTTTTGCAAATTATGCAAATTAGCAAAAAATCTAAGTAGGCGGAGCTTCATAGTCCAAATGGCAAGTTGGTAGGGCAAGGATGTCTCTATCAGTAGAAATATGAATTTCAATTATAGGACTAACAGGACAGGAGATATCAATCAAAACGCGTTAGAGGGCGCCACGGCGCCCCCATCTGGCCGACATGGTTGGTTCGGATTATCTGAGTAGCGGGGAGGAATTGACATCATCCTACCAAGTTTCATAATTCTAGCACTTACGGTTTAGGCTGTACATTCAGTTTTAGGGCAGAAAAATAATAATAATAATAATAATCCTAAGAAAAACAATAAGGTTCCATAGCACTTCGTGCTTTGGAACCTTAATAATAATAATAATAATAATCCTAAGAAAAACAATAAGTTTCCATAGCACTTCGTGCTTTGGAACCTTAATAATCCTAAGAAAAACAATAAGTTTCCAATGCACTTCGTGCTTTGGAACCTTAATAATAATAATCCTAAGAAAAACAATAAGGTTCCATTGCACTTCGTGCTTTGGAACCTTAATAATCATGTACACCTTCTTTAAAATAACAAGACTATATCCTAAATTCTTACACCCCCTGCCTGATTCCACAGTTCCTACCCCCCCCCCCCCCCACTTATGTGTCCCCCCACCCCACCCTACCCTTCCATGACTTGTGAGATAAGGAAAGCACACTTCTGCCTGCCTGGTCGGTCATTTCCAGCCACTATTTAGGTTCTTCCTCAAATCTTGTTTCCTAAATGACTTATACCCCACTCATATTAATTTAAAATTTCCCTATAACAAAACAATCTTTATACATTTTAATAAAAAGCGTGAACAATATATGTTTGGTGTTTTTTTGACTGAGCAAAACTCTTTTAGTGTTTTTGTGTGCGTGTCCGATACAACTGTAGTTTGTATACCTTTAAACATTAACAAAAAACAGTTAATGTCTTTTCTTTAAAATTTACAAGTCTATTTCTGTCTGTTTTTCGCGATAAGTTAGTAAACGACTAAGTTAGGGTGCTTTGGGGTTTGGTCACACATTGCGATCAGCAACCTAAAGTTAAACTCTAAAGCCCCCCGACCTCCGGTGTGTGTGTGTGTGTGTTTGTGTGCATGCGCGTGAATAAACATTTACTGAAAAACGTATTTATTAAAATAACTAAGACTTTATTCTTTCAAAGTTTTTAAAAATGTGTTTTGATGCATGTCACTAAATGCTGCTTAATAGTACCTAACCGGGGTTGCTCCCCCCAGAGAGAGTTGCTAGTCCATATCATTTCTCACTTAAAACATGACAGGGCTTTTGGCGTTGGAAAATAACGCATTTACTTAAAATAACACATTGACAAACACGACAAATGTTTTTATCCCTTAAATTATTGAAATAACTAAGGTATTAGTCTAACAAAGTTTTTTAAATGTTTTTGAAGTACGTAGCTAAATACCGCTCACTAGTTCCTGCATCTATTACATTAATACTGTACTGGGTGTGTTTTATTGAAAATAAAACGAACAAAATACAACTAAATTATTTTATTAATTAAATCTTATTGGCTTAAACTTTATAATAATTTGTCATACCCCCGTTTAAGTTATGGCACTTTACCCTGCTGATTAAGCCATTGAAGTTAGATACTTCATCCAGCCCCACAGGCCCGCAGCGGGGCGCCCGGGGCTATGCTAGAGTCCCAGAGCTGTGGTGTTAGCCATCGACTTTTATTTCAATTAGACATATATTATTTTATACTATTTACGAATAAAACAGATTAACAAATAGACGTAATGTGCTTTCTGCCGGGGCGTGAATGCTGTCTGTCTGCTTGTCACACTCAGGACCAGCGGTTAAACGAGATGTTACACGCACTCTGCAACAATTTGTCAATTTGTCAATTCTCATAGTCTTATCGCTCACTGCCGCGGACATTAGCTGATCGACATGTCTAGACATGCAATACGCATAAATCCCCATAAAAACAGGATTGCTGTGTTTTTATCGTTATAAAATAGGACATTTTGTTAAAAATAAACCGTTAACAATACACAACTACTGCTTTTACCATTCAAAACTGCCCGACTCTCTTTCCTCTCTAGCTAGAAAAGCTCGACGCGTCCGGTGACCCCTTAAAATTATTATGCCTTAAAACGTATTTAAAATGTCGCATTGATAAATTCATATAATGTATTTTATTCTTTTAAAGACTACTGATTCCAATTTGGTGCCATATGCTTTTATCTTGTAGGCCGTAGGATAGCTCTCTTTCTACCGGCTATAGGCCGTGGTACGTCTGGGGTATTATGCTTAAATTCTTTATTAATTAATGTTGGCTATGTGCTTTATAACACATTTTATACTTCTTTTACATACGTTTACTTATTGTATACACACTTTAAAGTTCCGAAAACGACTTGCCTCAGCTGTTTTCAATAAAAGACTGGTGTGTGGGTATCGTGGCTGCACGCACAAGCGCGACATGGAGAGTTATTTTAACAAGGATCGCCAGCGTTATTCCTTGATTCTTGTTGTCGAAATGCTTAAGATGTTTTATTTTAAATAACACATTAGCCGAAAAGAGTTTCATTGCTTAAAAACGATGAGGTTAAAGAGGCTTATTTGAAATAAAAGATCAGCATGTGTTGTTATACATCTTTTCAAGTCCTGTTTATACCTTTTGATTAACCATACGTAGATAAATTTAGCTAAATGTAGCTAAGCAATCCGGGGGTGTTGTGTTAGAGACCGACTTTTATTTAAATTAGAAATAGATTATTTTACACTATTTACAAATAAGCATATAAAATATAGAATTAGTGTGCATTCTGCCAGAATGGCGGCATGCTTCTCACAATCCAGGCCAACGGTTCGCATCACGACAACAATTTCCGCTGGTAGCCATTTGACCGCTGCTTCACGCAACGAGCTGGCTCAATAAAGGAAATGCTGTGTGGATCTACGCGCCTGCGCCACACGAGAGTGAGAGCATGCATTCGTTTAAACAAGAATTAACCGCGTTATTCACCGATTATTGCTATCGAAAATGCTCCGAGCGCTTTACTTTATTATTCACATTGACAGAAATGTGCCTAATTACTTAAAACATTACGGTTATAGGGGTTTTATTTGCTAAAACAGGCGCTCCGCCGGCGTAGCCATTTTGAAAGGGGCGTCGGTGTGGGTGCGCATGCGCCAAGCGCTGGACTAGCGATCGTCCATTCCGCCCCGCGTTGTTCAAACAGGGCAGTCGCATGTGTAGGAGCTCCGGTATCGTTTCGGCCTATTTCTTCTAAAAGTTTGCCGCTTACATGCTTTCTCCAACCTGGTAAATATAACTAAAGTCTTTCGTGTTGGTTAAATGTAATGAATGATCGCTTCTTTTAAAACGCCGGCTGTATGTTTACTGGTTTCGCTTGCGCTTGTTTAAATTTGCTCTTCTGCTACTTCTTTCGGGCATGTCTGCTTAAAATAACCCTGCTTTTATTTTTAAAATAACCCTAAAGTTTTCCTTCTTTTGGTGCTTTCTTCTTTTAAAATACGCCGCGGCGCTTACTAACAACACAGGGCCGGACGGACGCCCCCGCTGAACGTGTATGCGCTAGCTTGCCATCATCCTGCTCTATGTTGTATTATACCTTAAAAACGTAATCAAAAACCACATTAATAAAATACATGTAATGTATTTTTATTCTATTAAAGTTTAATCTCCCAAACCACCCTATCGGCAACACGTGGCTTAAGCATGTATTGATATCATATATGGGCATAAACCCTCGACCAATCAGCATCAAGGATAAGCCACTTCCTCTTATGACGTCAGAAGCGGAGAATTAAGCTCCGCCCAATGTACCAGGTAACAATATATTGTGGAAAATCCTTGTTCAGCTAATTATTTTTCCCACAGGTGCTGACAGTGTGTCCACAGTGAAATGGGTCTGTGTACAGAAAGGATGATCTGTTACAATCCCATGTTTCTATGGTGACAGATATAAAACTCATGTGAAATACTGGTGCAGAGGGTATCATGTGAGGTCATGTACTCCCATAGTACACACTGACTCTCCACAGGAGGGTAAAGTGTCAGTCAGAGATGATCCTGACTAGCGAGTCTTCACTGTGACCATCAACAATCTGACAGCTGAGGACTCTGATCGGTACTGGTGTGGTGTGAAGATCAGTGGAGCCTCTTTGATCGGGTTAATCTGTCAGTCACTCATGGGAAGATGTCTGTACTGCAGACTGTAGCCAATGAGATGCACAGTATGTAACGTCATTGAGTCAAGAAGGAAGGACATTAACGCAAACACTGAAGGAAAAAATGTTTTAATATTTAAAAAATCTGCATTTTAATTTAATTCAATATGATAAACGAGACTTGGAAGGAGTAACAGTGTCAGCTAAATTGGGTGACTTCATGAGGTTAAATATGATAAGTAATATGTTAAAAAATATCAGTTTATTGGGCAAACATTTACATATGCATGTTGTAATGAGCTGATGATATTCATAAACATTTCATTGCTATGCAAATCTTTGAGTGTTTTACCTGTGTGTTCAGGTCCTCCAGTGCTGTCAGTGGACAAACAGGAGGTGACGGGTGTGGATGGAGACAGTGTCAGTGTTACTATGGAAACAACAAAAGACATAGGATGTGGTGTAATATTGGGGGTTCCTGTGCATCAGAGAGATCAGCGAGTTTGGATGGGAGGCCTGTCCTGATCAGGGATGAAACAGAAAATAAAACCTTCATTGTGACAATGAGTGGGCTGGAGAGGAAGGACACTGGCTGGCATTGGTGTGCTGCTGGAAACCTGCAGATTCCAGTTCATATAACTGTCAAACGTAAGTAATTGATTTAAATCTGCCTGTGAATCCTTTGTGCTTGAATATAAATAGATAAATACTAATTTTATTTTATTTTTGAAACCCAGCAGTTTCACTCACAAAGGGGTTTGTGCTTCTTTGTGGGGATATTTATCAGCTGTTGTGAAACAATTATTTATTGGGATTATTGTTTCAATGATAGTGGCACGGTGGTCCAGTAGGTGGCGCTGTTGCTTCACACCTCCATGTTCAGGGGTTTGAATCTGGCTTCTGCTCTTTCTGTGTGGAGTTTGCATGTTCTCTACATGCTGTGTGGGTTTCCTCCAACAATCCAAAAACACACAGTCAACCTAATTGGTGTCTCTAATATAGAATGTGTGTCTTCTAGTTTATGATCAGTCTAATTGTGTGAAGACTGACTAACATGTCTGTAGGTGGTTTTTCATTGCAGCGTAGGCCAGTGTTACAGTTGTACTCTGTAATATCTGTTCCAGTGCTGCATCCATCCATTGTCTGAAACTGCTTGTCTAATTCAGGGTCCCTATGGGCGCAAGGCAGGGTACGTCCCATGACAGGGTGCCAACCCATTGCAGGACACACTCACACTCCATTCTCTCGCACAAGCACACCTACCGGCAATTTGACAACTCCAATTAGCCTCAGCATGTTTTTGGACTGTGGGGGGAAATCAGAGTACCTGGAGGAAACCCCACAATGACACGGGGAGAACATGCAAACTCCACACACACAGAACTCTGGTAGAGACTTGAGCACACGTGCCAGAGGTGTGAGGTGACATTGCAAACCACTGCACCACCGTGCCACCCTGCTACAATAAATACATTATAATATGTTAATAAAATCATTTATCTCTGGGGCCTGGTCGGGCACAGCCCGAACAAGGCACGTGGGTCCCCCCTCCAATGGGCTCACCACCCATGGGAGGGGCCAAAGGGGTCGGGTGCGAAGTGATCTGGGCGGCGGCCAAAGGCGGGGACCTTGGCGGTCCGATCCTCGGCTGCAGAAGCTAGCTCTAGGGACATGGAATGTCACCTCTCTGATGGGGAAAGAGCCTGAGCTGGTGCGCGAGGTTGTGAAGTTCCGGCTAGATATAGTCGGACTCACCTCAACGCACGGCTTGGGCTCTGGAACCAGTCTCCTTGAAGGGGGTTGGACCCTTTTCCACTCTGGAGTTGCCCGCGGGGAGAGGCGCCGAGCGGGCGTGGGCATACTTATTGCCCCCAGGCTGGGCGCCTGTACATTGGGGTTTACCGCAGTGGACGAGAGGGTAGCCTCCCTCCGCCTTCGGGTGGGGGGACGGGTCCTGACTGTTGTTTGCGCTTATGCGCCAAACAGCAGTTCGGAATACCCACCCTTTTTGGAGTCCTTGGAAGGGGTGTTTGAGAGCGCTCCTCCTGGGGACTCCCTTGTTCTGCTGGGGGACTTCAATGCTCACGTGGGCAGCGACAGTGAGACCTGGAGGGGCGTGATTGGGAGGAACGGCCCCCCCGATCTGAACCCGAGCGGTGTTTTGTTATTGGACTTCTGTGCTCGTCACGGACTGTCCATAATGAACACCATGTTCAAGCATAAGGGTGTCCATATGTGCACTTGGCACCAGGACACCCTAGGCCGCAGTTCGATGATCGACTTTGTAGTCGTGTCGTCGGACTTGCGGCCGCATGTTTTGGACACTCGGGTGAAGAGAGGGGCGGAGCTGTCAACCGATCACTACCTGGTGGTGGGTTGGCTCCGCTGGTGGGGGAGGAAGCCGGCCAGGCCTGGCAGGCCCAAGCGTATAGTGAGGGTCTGCTGGGAACGTCTGGCGGAATCCCCTGTCAGGGAGAGTTTCAACTCCTACCTCCAGCAGAACTTCTCCCATATCCCGGGGGAGGCGGGGGACATTGAGTCCGAATGGGCCATGTTCCGTGCCTCCATTGTGGAGGCGGCTGACCGGAGCTGCGGCCGCAAGGTGGTCGGTGCCTCTCGCGGCGGTAATCCCCGAACCCGCTGGTGGACACCGGTGGTAAGGGATGCCGTCAAGCTGAAGAAGGAGTCTTATCGGGCCTTTCTGGCCTGTGGGACTCCAGACGCAGCTGACGGCTACCGGCAGGCCAAGCGGAATGCGGCTTTGGCGGTCGCTGAGGCAAAAACTCGGGTGTGGGAGGAGTTTGGTGAGGCCATGGAGAACGACTTCCGGACGGCTTTGAGGAGATTCTGGTCCACCATCCGGCGGCTCCGGGCGGGAAAGCGGTGCAGCATCAACACTATTTATGGTGGGGATGGTGCGCTGCTGACCTCAGCTCGGGACGTTTTGGGTCGGTGGAGGGAGTACTTCGAAGACCTCCTCAATCCCACCGACACGCCTTCCAATATGGAAGCAGAGTGTGGGGACTTGGGGGTGGACTCGCCTATCTCGGGGGTGGAGGTCGCTGAGGTGGTCAAAAAGCTCCGCGGTGGCCGGGCCCCGGGGGTGGACGAGATTCGCCCAGAGTTCCTCAAGGCTCTGGATGCTGCGGGGCTGTCCTGGTTGACACGCATCTGCAGCATCGCGTGGACATCGGGGGCAGTACCTCTGGACTGGCAGACCGGGGTGGTGGTCCCCCTCTTTAAGAAGGGGGACCGGAGGGTGTGCTCCAACTACAGGGGGATCACACTCCTCAGCCTCCCTGGTAAGGTCTATTCGGGGGTCCTGGAAAGGAGGGTCCGCCGGATTGTCGAACCTCGGATTCAGGAGGAGCAGTGTGGTTTTCGCCCTGGCCGTGGAACAGTGGACCAGCTCTATACTCTCAGCAGGGTTCTGGAGGGTTCATGGGAGTTTGCCCGACCAGTCTACATGTGTTTTGTGGACTTGGAAAAGGCATTCGACCGTGTCCCTCGTGGGGTCCTGTGGGGAGTGCTCCGGGAGTATGGGGTACCGGGCTCCCTTTTAAGGGCGGTTTGGTCCCTGTATGACCGGTGCCAGAGTTTGGTCCGCATGGGCGGCAATAAGTCGGACTCGTTCCCGGTGAGGGTTGGACTCCGTCAGGGCTGCCCTTTGTCACCGATTCTGTTCATAGTTTTTATGGACAGAATTTCTAGGCGCAGCCAGGGCGTTGAGGGCGTCCGGTTCGGTGACCTCAGGATTAGGTCTCTGCTTTTTGCAGATGATGTGGTTCTGTTGGCCTCATCGAGCCATGACCTTCAGCTCTCGCTGGAGCAGTTCGCAGCCGAGTGCGAAGCGGCTGGGATGAGAATCAGCACCTCCAAATCCGAGACCATGGTTCTCAGCCGGAAAAGGGTAGAGTGCTCTCTCCGGGTTGGGGATGGGGTCCTCCCCCAAGTGGAGGAGTTTAAGTATCTCGGGATCTTGTTCACGAGTGGGGGAACGATGGAGCGGGAGATCGACAGGCGGATCGGTGCGGCGTCGGCAGTCATGCGGGCGCTGCATCGGTCTGTCATGGTGAAGAGAGAGCTGAGCCAAAAGGCGAAGCTCTCGATTTACCAGTCGATCTACGTTCCTACCCTCACCTATGGTCATGAGCTTTGGGTAGTGACCGAAAGAACGAGATCGCGGGTACAAGCGGCCGAAATGAGTTTCCTCCGCAGGGTGGCTGGGCTCTCCCTTAGAGATAGGGTGAGGAGCTCAGTCATTCGGGAGGGACTCAGAGTAGAGCCCCTGCTCCTCCGCATCGAGAGGAGCCAGATGAGGTGGCTCGGGCATCTGATCAGGATGCCTCCGGGACGCCTCCCTGGGGAGGTATTCCGGGCATGTCCCACTGGGAGGAGGCCCCGGGGAAGACCCAGGACACGCTGGAGAGACTATGTCTCTCGGCTGGCCTGGGAACGCCTCGGGGTCCCCCCAGAGGAGCTAGACGAAGTGGCCGGGGAGAGGGAAGTCTGGGTCTCCCTGCTGAGGCTGCTGCCCCCGCGACCCGACCCCGGATCAAGCGGGAGATGATGGATGGATGGATGGATCATTTATCTCACCTGTTCACTATCAGTGCCGTGGGATGTGAATACTTTGGTCATGACACTAATTCATTGTTCTCCATCTAATCATTTTCTCTGTAGAATACCTTTCATAATTTATATTTCAGTTTCAAGAGTGACCTTTTCTTAGTCTTTATTGACTAACAGAGCACTGCTTTTTATTAACGATCCTTTCTCCTGTTTCCACTGCTCTCCTTTTCTCTGCACATGAGGAAGAAGGAGGGGATAATGAAAAACTGAGGTAAGCATTCAGCAGCATTTACAGTAGTGTGGGGATCCAGCTAGCAGCATTTACCTGATCACACAGTAATGGGAAACTGTCATTTTAATTTTAAGAGAAAAAGATATTATTTTTTATTTTATTTTATTAATAATAAACTTGAGATCCCATCTCATCCAGGGTGAGCCCTTGCCTTGTGCCCTATGCTGCTGGGGAACGACTGCAGGCCTGTTTTTACAAAATAGTGTAACATGTTGTGTGATAATCTCTAGCTATTTTCATGCTCTTTGTTAATGTCTCCTGTTCCTCACATGTAACCTGTGTAATACAGTAGTACAGATGGCTGTACCGTGTTGCTATAAAGCACGTAAGACTTTACTGTTCAAATCCACCCTCTTATTCAGCTCTTTGGTCCAGCTGGCTCTGCATGTAGGACTGGGCTTATCGGTGCTGCTGTTGATCATCAAGATGGTTTTACTTCAGTCAGAATAGATTCACTCTTCTGTTCTTCAGGTTTAATTGTGATACGTGTGACTGACAGACACACTGATGTCTGACAGGTGGGAGCAGGTTCTGGATGCTGTACTGAAAGCTGGGACTGGTGTGTTTTATCTGATTTGCACCATCATCACCATTCAGCTGCACTGGACCTCCTGTAGAAAGCGGGAACCAATCAGAGAGAAGCAGAGGGTCTCCCTGTGTTAGAGGAAGCTGGCAGAGGAGATGACCTTCGTGGAGCAGAATGAGAGTCAGACAAGCTGGAAATAAATGGTTATATATATATTTTATATATATATATATTCCCTCCACCACCCCCCCTCTGCGGAGGACTACTTTATTTCTATTTATTTTTATTTATTTCCTCAAGAGAGGGAGAAGGAGAGAGAGGGGGACAGAAGGACGAAAACGGAGAGGAAGGTAAATAGAGAGGGAGGGAGGGAAAAGAGAAAAACAATTAAGAAGAAAGAAAACCACAGATAATCTGCTTCAATACCTGCTGATGAGAGAAAACAACAACCAACATCTGTACGAATCACAATGAGCATGTTAAGGAGCAACAGCCGATAAAGACAGTGTGTGTTTGTGACAACCTGTTTGTACACCTGCGTGTGTCTGTGAGAACCTGTTTGTACTCCTGTTTGTGTCTGTGAGAACCTGTTTGTACCCCTGTGTGCACACCTGTATCTGTGAGCGCGCCGGTCTTCAAAAGGTTTCTCCATGTAAATGTCTAGTAGTGTGTGTGGGGAGCCACAGCCCCATCCCTCAGGACATGAAGCAGACACGGAGGAGGCCCGGACCCCAGACATCCAGAGGCCCCCCAGGGCATGGGAGCCCCCGGAGGACCACCGCAGGGAGAATAGCATCCCTCACCCAGAAAAGGGCAGAGGAGAGCTCCGGAGGGAGGCCATCCGGCAGCCACAGTGCAGGAGCCCCAGGGGGCCGTGGCGGTGAGCCCGCAAGCTCCGCCGGCGGCCGGCCCCACCAGAACAGACCAGGCCCTGGGCCCAGAGATCCAAGGGCCCCCCCAACCCCCAGCAAGGGCCGACAGAGCCACGAGGGCCAGACCCCGCCAGGCAACCGCCGAGGGTGAGCCAGCACCCACCCAAGCACCCAGCCCTGGACATCGAGAACCACCAACGCACCAGCGGCCGGGGGCCCCATCCACCGGCAGGGAGTGTGGCGGCGGGGCCACAGCTCTTCCTCTCAGCCCCCAGCTGCAAATGGCGAACAGAGAACGGGGGTGTGAAAAGACCCCATGCCCCCCTTCGCCCGCTCAGATGTGTTGTTGGTGCGTGTTGTTCTAAAGTGCTTTTAAAACAGGTGAAGGGCATAGCGATAACCATCCCCTGCCGACCAACAGCTGGTGTTAGCTCGGCCCCTTCCCAGAACCCTCAATGTCTATGTGTGATTAAAATTGAGATGTGGGCCCTGGCACCAGAGGTAAGGCTGAATGAACAGACCGCCCTCTGGATGCCATTCTGTGTACCCACCCCCAAGGCCCTAAATGTATGTGTTGTGAGAGAGTAAGTAATGAGAGTGTCTACGTTGTAGTGTATGAATGAGGTACATGTGGTCGCGAGGGGACAGAGGAGGGATACTTCCCCTGTATCCCAGCAACGCACCTGCACCTCAAAGCCCTACGTGTGTGGTGGTGTGATGGAGTGGGAGAAGGGAGGCACTTCGGGATGGGGAGGAAAGGAATGGCGGGGGGCAAAGTTCCCCCCCTCTGGAGCCAGCTCCCCCGCTGACCCCCATAGGCACCCCCCCCCCCGAAATCCATCCAAGGTGGGGGGCCCAGGCCCATCCAGACCGGGGCCAAAGGCAGTGGCATCAGCGGGCCCCACAGAGCCCAAGACACCCCACCACAGAGGAAAAACTACCCCCGCCCCAGCATTCAGTCAACTCTCAGACTGCATAAGACAAAAGACATCCAGGTTGAGTCCCTCCTCCTCCTCTATTGGATCCCCCCCCCCCCCGCAGAGTGGATACCCCAAAAGCAGGGACCCCCTGCGGACAGATGGTAAGAACCTCCCCAACCGGCCGAGGTACACGGTTATGTTAACTGCAGTGAGGCCTCTTTCACTTGACCCTGCTAAGTCTGTACAGTCATAGCAAGAGAGTCAGTTAAACACAGAGAGGTTGATCTGCAGTGTTGGATTATCTGTTGGGAACCTGTACAACCACGTATTGGCCACTTATTCACAAGCGCTTTGCTGCCACTTGCTGGTTAATGTTTAATAATAGTTAACTAGTGAAGGTTAGACTGGATTTTATTAAATTGTCTATTAATTCTGAAAAAATGCGGTACTATGCAAAAGTCTTGGGCCATCAAAGAAAATGTTTAATGCTATTTATCTGGGTTTTGTATATTTGCTCAGAACAAAAACACAATTATCATTAAAATATATGCAAATTAAAAGTAACACAATAAAAACTAACAAGAATTTCTCCTTTTCTCCAAAAAGTTGCTGATGCCTTGTTGGATCACTAGATGAACCACGCTTTGGTTACAAAATCTCTCCTCAGGGGCACCTCAGCCATTCCATGTATTTGTTAAATTTCACCACCAGCTCGCTTAATTTAATTATTAAACAAATGTTAATGATGTATTGATTAGCCATAGGAGTTGTGTTAATGGTCAAGTCAAAAATATATGGGTGTATTAGATGGTTGGTGCAAATGCTGTACTGACTTAGAAGAGATTTTGAAATGACTGGGCTGCCACTCTTTGATGGACAAAATATTATAATTCTAGACCAAGATGAACATCATTTTATTTGACGGCCCAAGACTTTTGCATAGTTTTGTATATGTCTTTTATACTGGTCATTATTTGTTTTAATACATGATTAATAAATTGATACTTTACAAGACATTTAGTATTTTTATGAAATTGGTTATTATTAAAAACAAATTCCACAAACTTAAACGGTTTGGGGTTATTAGGTCACGCCTCCTTGTCAGGGCCCACCAATCAGGGACTCTTTTAGAGGGTGATGTACGCATTAAATCAGGACCGCCCACTTATCGCTCCAATCACACCACCATCCAATCCAATCACAAATCACACCAGTTTGTCTCAGCTGACAGCAGCCTCACATATCAACTAAGGAGGAAGACGGCATATCAAAAGTAAAAAGAAAGACAACATCAATTGAAAACATCCCTGTGTTTTCTGCTTTCAATCCCATTAAATGACAGTAAATCCAGTTGCTGTCCATGGTTCTGAAAACCTGGATCAGTAAATTCCAAATGAAACTTCTTTACCTGATTTAATTGTAACATATTTTGTTGGCAATGATGCTTTGTTGAGTCTAGAAAGGCGCAAAGTGGGTTACAGATAATTTAAATGAAGTAGTTTTACTTAAAAACCAGAAAGCTTTGAATAATCAGTTCAGCTTTGGACTGTAGTGCTTCACAAAAGTAAAATCCATCCAGTTAAATCTCTTTACCTCCAAGTCAGGAAGGAATCAAATGCAGAAGCACATTGTGGGAGATACAAGGTGCAAACACATTAAAAGCACTTTTTTGTGTGAACATTATAAAACAGATTGATACATATTAAGCAGTTTGTAACTTTACATCCAGAGCTACATCAGTCAGAAAAAGATGACCAGCCCAACCAGCAGCTCCATCTCTGATTGTACAGAATCCCTTGTCTGAAGTCATGACTAAACTAATTTCCATCTCTGCCTTCAGCTTCATCAGATAGATTAAATTAGGAACTAAACTAAACTAGGAGGGAAATACAGTCAAGCTATGTAAGTAGCTGAATTTTGTTTATCCACTAGAGGGCAGCCACACATAGATTCCCTTATAAATGGTTCTGATGCTTCAGGGAAGCACTGTAGAGAGACCCAGGTATGCCAGTGAGGAGCAGATAAAGAGCAGACGGATCCACCAACTAGCTGTAATATATAGTATTTTCATTGAATTTAAACAAATGAATATAACAGTGTCAGAGTGTCAGATCCATGTGACTTTTTATGATTGATGAGCTTTGAAAGCCTGAATATGACTGAGGACGCCCACGGACCCCATTATGTGTGAAACACCATTGTGGTGCTGAGAGAAAGACAAACAGCACTCAGTCTGACAGGACTGCTGATAAGACCCAGATGAAGTGAATCACCTGACTTTGCCCCCCTCCCCCCAAGGACACCCCCGCCCCTGTCATACAGACACCTTCCTAATGGACTTCTTGATTTGTACTGATCCACAGATATTAAAAGGACCTACTGCAGTGACATTTTAAAACTGTATAAAACATAATAAAGACTGAAACAAAGGCCTGAGGTCAGACCCTCTGTATGCAGCACACAGTGTTTCTGCAGAGTCTCACACTCACATCCTGTATGACGACATTTCTGCTGTTCAGAATAAGTCTGATTTCACTGCTCTTTGCTCATTTGCAATATGAGGAAGTAACAGTTTAGAAAAGAACTAGACTTATTTGATTAATTTGTTTGTAGTTTAAACTGTGAGCATGAATGATTCACTGTGAAGGCCAGCTATCAATAATTTTGCTATGAAATCATGTTTCTAGAAAACAGTTGTGATGCAATATTTAAACTTAAACTTGGACTTCTGAATATAAGATCACTGGCCCCTAAAGCACTATTAATAAATGAAATAATTACTGATTTTAGTCTTGGTGCCCTGTGCCTTACTGAGACCTGGCTTAAACCAGATGAATTCATGGCACTAAATGAATCTACTCCAGCGGAATACAGTTATAAGCATAACCCGCGACCAAATCGCAAAGGTGGTGGTGTTGCTGCAATTTTTCAGTCCAACTTAGGAGTGTCTGAGAAATGTGGTGTGAGTTTCAGCACATTTGAAACTCTTGTTCTTAGCCTTGCTGGCTCATCTCTTTCTAGTTCGTCACCCCAAATCACCATGGTTATTGTGTATAGACCGCCTGGGCCGTACAGTGATTTTCTTAAGGAATTTGCTGATTTTTTAACAAACCTGGTGGTCAGTACTGACAAAGCCGTTATTGTGGGTGATTTTAACATTCATATGGAGAAGGATAATGATCCTTTAAAAACAGCGTTTGCAGCTATTCTTGACTCTGTAGGTGTATGTCAGAATGTAGTCGGGCCTACTCATGTCTGTAACCATACCCTTGATTTGATCATTAGTCATGGCATCCTGGTAGAACATGTGTCTATTATGCCACAGAGTCCTCTGCTCTCAGATCATTACTTGTTAACATTTGAAATCCAGTATAGCCTCCTGTTGACCACCACTCCAAAGTATAGAATCAGACGTTCTATTAAGGCACTAACTACAACAACATTTATGAAACAACTTCCACAGTCCTTTAGCCTTACATCTGAAGCATCGTGTGTAAATGAACTTGAACAGGCAACTTCAAACATGGAAAAATCCCTTCGCAGCACTCTAGATCTTGTGGCTCCACTTAGGAGTATAAAGCATAGCAATAACAAACCTGCCCCCTGGTACTCTGATAATACACGTGAACTCAAACAGGCATCACGCAAGCTAGAGCGAAAATGGCGCTCAACTAAACTGGAAGTTTTCAAATCTGCCTGGAAAGAGAGCCTCTCTAAATACAGACAAGCACTAGTAACTGCTCGGTCTGTGTATCTCTCCAGATTAATAGACATGAACAAAACCAATCCTAAATTCCTATTTGAATCCGTGGCTAGGATAACACAGAATTCCTCATTAAACTTGCGAATCCCACAAGCTCTTAAGAGTGATGACTTTCTTACATTTTTTAATGGTAAGATAACTACAATTAGACAGACTATACAGTGCACACCTTTACCTACTTACGGCTGCCTGCCTCCTGCTAGTCTTATGCCTACCAATAATGAGACCTTTGATTCATTCATTCCTATTACACACTCAGAACTTTTGAGCTTAATTTTCTCCTGTAAATCCTCTACTAGCCTTGTAGACCCAATTCCTACAAAATTCTTCAAGGAAATTGCACCACAGATTGGCACTACCGTGTTAAATGTGTTAAACTCTTCTCTTAGGCTTGGATATGTTCCAAAACCTTTTAAAATGGCTGTTATCAGACCCGTCCTAAAGAAACCAAATCTTGAACCCAGTGTTTTAGGAAACTATAGACCTATCTCAAATCTTCCTTTCATTTCAAAGATCATGGAAAAGGTTGTAGTTCGTCAGTTGTCCTCTTTCCTACAAAAAACTAATGCCAATGAATTATATCAGTCTGGCTTTAGACCAAACCATAGCACAGAAACTGCTCTAGTCAAAGTAATGAATGATCTACTTGTGGCTTCTGACCGTGGCTGTGTATCTCTGTTGGTATTGCTAGATTTAACTGCAGCGTTCGATACTGTGGACCATAATATCCTCTTGGACCGGTTAGAAGGTGTAGTTGGCATTACAGGGACAGCGCTCTCTTGGTTCCGCTCATATTTGTCTGATCGCTATCAGTATGCCCATGTGAACAATGAATCATCCAAGGCCACTAAAGTTGAATATGGTGTCCCACAGGGATCAGTCCTGGGCCCGCTACTGTTTACCCTATACATGCTACCTCTTGGTAACATTATTAGAAATCATGGTATTGGGTTTCATTGTTATGCAGATGATACACAGTTGTACATATCTGTTAACCCTGATGATATATCACTGCTATCTCGGTTAGAAGACTGTCTATTAGATATCCAGTGCTGGATGGCAAAAAATTTCCTTATGTTAAACACAGAAAAAACAGAAGTTCTGGTAATTGGTCCCAAGGCTGCTAGAAATAAGTTCCACCACCTCAACGTTGGTAACCTTCCTACACAACCTAACATGGTAGTTAGAAATCTTGGCGTTCTTGTCGATTCAGATCTATGCTTTGATGCTCACATAAGAAGTATTACTAGAACTGCATTTTATCATCTACGGAACATAGCCAAGCTTCGTAAGATGCTCTCACTTAATGATGCAGAAAAACTAATACATGCCTTCGTAAGTTCCAGACTGGATTACTGTGATGCCCTCCTATCGGGTTGCCCGTCTGGATCCTTGCATAAACTTCAGATGGTACAGAATGCTGCAGCCAGAGTTCTAACAAACACTAAAAAATTTGATCATATTACACCGGTCTTATCCTCTCTTCATTGGCTGCCAGTTAAGTCTCGAATTGACTATAAAATACTGCTATTAACTTATAAAGCACTAAATGGCCTTGCACCAGAATACCTTAGTGAACTGCTGACCACATACAACCCTCCACGCTTGCTTCGCTCTCAAGCCATGGGATATCTGTTAGTGCCTAGGGTAGAAAGAGCTACGGCAGGCTGCAGAGCTTTCTCCTACAAAGCTCCTCTGCTGTGGAATGGTCTTCCACCGGATGTGCGGGTTTCAGGTTCACTCTCAATATTCAAGTCCAGACTAAAAACACACCTGTTTAGTTTAGTGTATAGGGACACTAGTTCTAGCCCTAGCTAACTCTTCACTCCCAGTCAGACCTGTAGTGTGAGGTGTAGAGCTGGGTGGGGATCGGTGCCATTGGCTTTGGATGAACTGGATTGTCAGTGCTGTCACTCTAGCTTTGCAATCTCTTGTGGAACTGGAGTGCTGACATTTCAGGGACTCCCCATGCCGGCATTCCCACTTGCCTCTCCCTCCTACTGATGCTGCCATAGCCATATCTGCCGGAGCTTGCAGATTGCACTTCATATTGTACTCACCTAGCTTTTAGCACTGCCAATAGCCTCCTCTACTATGCCTAATTGTACATTTTATTTCCCCTACTCCTCCTGGGGGTGATGCCTGGAGACCTCAATCTATCAAGATATCCAGCACACCCGACCACCACCAGTGACGTCCCTGCATCCAGCTCGCCGTTCTGATCTTCCATGTATGACCAGCTGCCTTACCTCTGGTTGCCTGGCAATTGGAAGAAGACTCGGCTTCGGCATTGGCTTATCTTCCTTGCTCTCCTCTCTCTATTTGACTATCCCTGCCGGCCCCTGGAGGATGGGCTTCCCCTTTGAGTCTGGTCCCTCTCAAGGTTTCTTCCTTCTAGGGAGTTTTTCCTTGCCACTGTCGCCTATGGCTTACTCACTGGGGGCTTTGGGTGAGGATACTGTAAAGCGCTTTGAGACAATGTAATGTTGTGATAATGCGCTATATAAAAATAAATTTGTTGTTGTTGTTGTTGTTGTTCTAAAATAAGATTCTAGATGTAATAAAAATATTTATTCCTGGTAAGAGCAGGACAAAAGCAGCATCAAACTGTTTTCCTTATTACAGACAAGAAATAGAGAGAAAATGTATCAGTGCACAAACAGTTTATTTTTATCAAAGATAGATGGATGATTTTTAAACATTTAAAACCCAGAAAAAGGGAGGCAGTGAAGTTATGGAGAGTCAGGAAGTGAGTGTCAGTCTCCACAGATCCGAGGTCACACTTAAGGCTCCTCTGATGCTCCTCTTCATCCTCTTCTTCACTGATGGGCCTCCAGGTGAGGATCACTTACTCTGGGACAGGCTCTCACTCTCTCTCACTCCACCATTCAGCGTAGTTAAGATGAAGATACATTTTGCACAATATACTTACTACATCTGTATTTTTATATTCATATTGTTCCCTGAAGTTTTATCACTTCCCAATAATAGTCTGTGGCGGTAGCATGTTGACTGACTGATTTTAGAATTGATTGCAGTCTTCCTTGTGTCCACTATGTGGCAGCAATATACAGGAAATATCTTATTCTGTCACAGCCGCTGGTGTGTGTATAAATTCACATACTCTGATAGTAAGTAACTCTGCCTCCAACTGTTTGTCAGGGATCTGGGCAGGAATGAATTACATGTCAAATGTACATACAACAGAGATGGGCTCCTGGGAGAACTTTGCCAGAAGTTGAAACACGACTTTAAGAATGACACTGATCCAGAAGTGGATAGTTTAGGTCCAGAGAGTAAAAATCCAGTCCTGGATTTTGTTTCAAACAACTAGTTGTGTAAAGTGCCACAGACACAGAGTACTCAGCTGGTTGGTTGAAACTAAATCTTGGTCTGGATTTTTACTTTCTGGACCTGAACTATCCACTGCTGCACTGACCCCCACCTTCTTCTTTTTTTTCCCCTTTGTTCTGTCCGGCAGCTTTAGCAGAATCGAGGTCTGAATGCACTGCTCTGCCAAACATGTTTGCTTTACCATGAGGGGCTCTATAAACTCTGTATAGACTCCTCATATTAATCGATTTCTTTATTTTATTTTATTTATTTATTTTATTTTGAACACATACAAAATTTTGCAGTGGGTGAGCTGGCCGAAGAGGAGGGACAGATTAGGAGGGAAAAAAGAAGGAAAAAGAAAAAAGGAATAAGTGAGAAACATGTCAAGAGTGGATAAATTCAGAAATGTGAAATTATCCAGAAATGGATGAATTCAGGAACAAACAAAATTAAAAAGTGAAGAAAGTAACACAACTATACAAGCATATAAAATCTTAGTGTGTGCTTGGATGGATGCGTGCAAGTATACGTGCATGTGTGCTCAATTGTGTAGGCGAGATGCAGGCTAGGGTGCGTGTGTTGTGTGCGTGTGTTGTGTGCGTGTGTTGTGTGCGTGTGTTGTGTGCGTGTGTTTTCAACATGAAATGGACTAAATAGCAAGGGTGGGAGGCCGCAACCACACCCCACAAGAGCCAGAGGTCGGCGGAGACAGGCCCGGGAGGACCAGGACGTACGCAGCACCCAAAGAGCACGGAAGAGCCGGGCCCCACGTCCCAATAACAGCCATGCCTCCACTCCAGCCGGGGGAGGAGGGAGGTCCCAGACGCAGCCCCCGCAGCCAAAAGGGCATGAGCCCCAAAGAACCAGAGGTGGGTTCCCAAATGCGAGGGCGCGGCCACTCCCATATGAGCTAAGGCCAGGGCCCCTAGGACCCCAGGCGGCCGAGGGCCGACCAGCCCCCAGTAGAGAGCCTCACCCACGCTGGAGAGGCCCGAGCCCCCCCCGGGCCACCAGCCAGTGGAAAGGGGCCAGCAACCATGCCCAGGAGACCAACCGCACCCAGGACGGAGCAGCAAGCACGGACCCAGGCCGCCACCATCCACACAGACACCCCGCAAACACACCTCGCAGCCATGCACATACACCATACACACATCCCCACAACATACACAGACAAGGGGCAGGGCTTACTGAGTTTAAATTGAAGGTGACACCGCCACAGACACCTCTGTCTGTGGCAGATAAAGGTAAACAGTCTAGTTGTTACTACTGCTTCTAAACCTTTCTCTCCTACTCTATCCTATCCTCTACTTCGCAATCTCTCACACCATCACTACAGACATGTGCCTTAGACATATACCAGTACACTTATCTTTGAGACCTAGAATATCTCATCCAACATCCAGGCGCCGCACTCTCAGTAATCTTGTCTACCCTCCCATAACACCCCAGTCACAGCGAAGCGTGTTGGGTGGCCTCTGGAATTGCCAGTCTGCTGTAAAGAAGGCTGATTTCATTTCTGCCCTTGCTTCACACCACTCTCTTGACTTTCTGGCTCTGACGGAGACCTGGATATCGCCTGAGAACTCGGCTACCCCGGCAGCTCTCTCCTCTGCTTATGTTTTCTCTCACTCTCCTCGCCAGACTGGCAGGGGTGGTGGCACAGGTCTATTGGTAACTCGGAACTGGTGCTACACGCCCCTCTCTCTGCCCCATCTCAACATTTCATCCTTTGAATTCCATGGAGTTGCTGTTACCTCTCCACTCGATATTCGGATCATTGTTGTCTACCGCCCTCCTGGCCCCCTAGGCTGCTTTCTAGAGGAGCTTGATACTCTCCTCAGTCTCTTCCCCACTGACAGCTCCTCTCTCATTCTCCTTGGTGACTTCAACCTCCCCCATGACAAGCTCCCTTCTTCTGGTCTCCTCCCTTTTCTCGATTCCTTCTCTCTAACATCCAACAGCTCCTCTCCTACACACAAAGGAGGTAACGTCCTCGACCTGGTTTTCAGCCGCCCCTCTCCGGCTACTGACATCTCTTCTACTCCTCTACACATTTCTGATCACCACTTTGTATCCTTTACCATTGCCCTACCCGTCTTGCCCAATCCCAGTTTTCAACGTTTCCTCCCCACTTGACCAAACCTCCACTCTGTCTCCGCTTCTTCTGTTGCTTCCTGCACCCTGTCTTACCTTCCTGACCCTGACTCCTTTTCCTCCTTGGCACTGGAGTCTGCAACTGATACTCTCATCTCCTCACTTTACACATCCTTGGACAACCTCTGCCCGCTGTCTTCCAAACCAAGGAAAACTCGGCCTACTCCTTGGCTTTCAGCTGCATTACGTACTTCAGCATTAGTTTAAATACACAAACTCGTGGCCATAGGTGGAAATTAGCGGGAGAACATTTCAAGCTGGATTTAAGGAAGCACTTCTTTACACAGCGTGTAGTCAGAGTATGGAATAGCCTTCCTGATAATGTAGTGCAAGCTGAATCCTTGGGTTCCTTTAAATCAGAGCTAGATAAGATTTTAACGACTCTGAGCTATTAGTTTAGTTCTCCCCAAGCGAGCTTGATGGGCCGAATGGCCTCCTCTCGTTTGTATAGTTCTTATGTTCTTATGTACTAACCGAAGAGAATTGCGGGTAGCAGAGAGGACGTGGAAGAAATCTAAGCTTGATGCAGATCTGTCTTCCTACCGTACTCTGCTATCCAAATTCTCTATGGACGTGACTGCAGCTAAAACTGCCTTTTACAAAGACAAACTAGAATTATCCTCACGAGATCCTCGCAAACTCCATAACATCTTTTCATCTCTTCTCAACCCTCCCCCTCCTCCTGCTCCTTCCTTCCTGACTGCTGAAGATTTTGCCAACTTCTTTGCCGAGAAGATTGACAGAATCTGTCAGACATTCTCTCCCTCATCCACTACACTACACACTAAGGATTTCCCTCCCCCCTCACTGGCCCAGTTTTCCGGTCTTACGGCAGATGAGATCATGAAAGTCATCTCATCTTCCAACCCTACCACCTGCCCACTTGATCCAATCCCTTCTGCATTGTTTCAGACAATCTCTCTAGACCTTCTCCCCTTCATCACGACTATCATTAATGGCTCCATAACCTCCGGTCATGTACCAACAGCATTCAAAATAGCCAGGGTCATTCCCATCCTAAAAAAACCCACTCTAAATCCCTCAGACACTTGCAGCTACCGACCAGTATCGCTTCTTTCCTTCCTTTCAAAAATCCTCGAACGTACAGTCTACAACCAGCTTTCTCTCTATCTCTCTCAGAACAACCTCCAGGATCCTAATCAGTCTGGCTTTAAAGCAGCTCACTCTACAGAGACTGCCCTCTTAGCAGTCACTGAGAAGCTACATGCTGCCAGATCGGCCAAACTGTCATCTGTCCTCATCCTTCTTGACCAATCAGCAGCATTTGACACGGTCAACCACAAAACTCTCCTATCCATCCTTAGGAGTCTTGGCATTGGTGGCCTGGCCTGGCGCTGGCTGGTTTCCTACCTAGAAGGCCGAACATACCAAGTGACATGGAATGGATCCACATCTACTCCACGTTGTCTTTCCACCGGTGTCCCTCAGGGCTTGGTTCTTGGCCCTCTCCTATTCTCCCTCTACACTAAATCTCTTGGCGAAGTTATATCCTCACATGGCTTCTCCTACCACTGCTATGCCGATGACACTCAACTCATCCTCTCCTTCCCTCCCTCAGACACTCATGTCTCCACTAAGATCTCTACATGCTTGGCCGACATCTCATCTTGGATGACCACTCACCAGCTAAAACTCAACACTAGTAAAACTGAGCTGCTTTACATCCCGGCTGACTCATCCCCCCTCCAGGACCTTGCGATCTCTTTCGACAACTCCCTGATCCGTCCTTCGGTTTCTGCTAGAAACCTTGGAGTTACCATAGATGATCGGTTCTCATTTTCCTCACATATCGCCAGTCTTTCTCGCTCTTGTCGGTTTCTCCTCTTTAACATCAGGAGGATACGTCCATTTCTTTCCACTCAGGCTACCCAGATACTCGTCCAGTCCCTCGTCATCTGACGCCTTGACTACTGTAACTCGCTTCTAGCGGGTTTACCACTGAGCGCCATCCGTCCCCTCCAACTGATTCAGTATGCAGCTGCTCGTCTTGTTTTCAACCTTCCCAAGTTCTCCCACACCACTCCTTTGCTGCACTCCCTCCACTGGCTTCCTGTAGCTGCACGCATCAGATTCAATGATGCTCGCATACAAAGCCAAAAATTCTCTGGCACCATCCTACCTAAAGGACCTCATCACACCCCGCTCTGCACCACGATCTCTCCGATCCTCCAGCACTGCTCGACTGGTCCCTCCTCCCCTCAAGGCACAAGGAAGACACGCATCTCGGCTCTTCTCTGTCCTGGCACCTAATTGGTGGAATGAACTCCCCCTAGATGTCCGAACAGCTGAATCCTTCACTGTCTTCAAGCGACGACTCAAGACTTTTCTTTTTCAGAAATACCTGACGTAGAACTTCTATATTCTTTCTCGACTCTTATTCTGGTGTGTGTTTAAAAAAAAAAAATTTATAAAAAAAAAAAAAATTCTGCAGTACTCAATGGAGTTCTCAGAGATAGTATTCATAGCTTGGGTCCTTATTGAGCTAGCATCGGAAATTCATTGCAGAGTCTCAAAGCACTTATGTAAGTCGCTCTGGCTAAGGGCGTCTGCCAAATCCTGTAAATGTAAATGTAAATGTAATAGGCCCATTCACTCCGAACTGCCCTCCGACGTGCGGGAGAATGCAACCAGCCACGACCCCAGGGCGCCACCAGCCGAGCGACCACCCAAGCGCCCCCCCCACACCCCCGGCAGGAAGCAGGGGAGTAGGAAGACCCTCCCACTCTCCTCCCCCATGCACCTGTGTGAAAGGTAGAGTGTTGGAGGCGTGTGGTGATGTATGAGACTGTATGTAGTGTAAGGGTGAGTATGACAGTTGAGAAACTAAGATGAATTTAAAATTGACGGGGGATGCCACCAAGCCTCTGAGTAGTGCCCCCGCCCCCCAAGGCCCCGTGTGTATACTGGTATGTGATGACTAAAGTGCAATTAAAACGGGGAGGCAGAAGGCCGCGCAACAGAGTGAGTAAGGCCACGTAAATGGCCCTCCCCACCGTAGTATGCACGGCATACGCCCCCCCCCCCCCCCCAGAGGTCCTACATGTGTGCGTGGCATGTTGTGAATGAGGGGGGAGAGGGGCTAGGATTCATAAGGCCAGGGGGCAGATTATTCACCCCCTGGAAAAAGAAAGCCAGCTAACCAGCTGCCTTAGTAGGCACCCCAGCCCCCCCCGCCGAGCGGGAAGGAGCGGACCCGGGGCCTCCAGGGCACCGCCAGCATCAAAACCCACCCCACCCCTCCCCCACCCTCGGCGGCACCCCGGGGGAAGCACAGGCCACCCCGGCGCAGGGAGGCACCCACCGAAGAGATGGCCAGGCCCCGGGCGCCACAGCCTCGAACCCCGTACCGAGGCCTGCACCAAAGAGGTCAACCGCCCCTCCCAGGGCCAGCCCCTGCCACCACCAGCACTCCAGACCCCACGCCCCATAACCACCAGTTAGCACCCGCCCAAGCTCCCCCCCACCACCCCCAGCCAGGGCAAACACCCAGACATCATAAAACGGCAGCCATCCCAAGAAGCCACTAGACGCCCATTGCTCGAGGGCCCAACCCCGCCATCCGCCAGGATCCCGAGGAGACGAGACCACAGCCGACCACCCCCCCCCATATAATGGAATTGGCCCAGAGAGAGAGTGGACCAGAGAGAATCCAATTCACATAATTGTTTATTTTGGATGGGAGCAGATATTCTCTCCATACTTAAGTGGTCTAACAGTAAATTTCTATGCTGAGTAATACATAAATTATTTTTTGATTTCCTGTTCATGAAGATAGTTTTCTTTGCAATGCCTAAGGCAGTAAGGAATATGTGTGCCGTATTTTCTTCCATATCTAATTCACTTGCATCTCCTAAAATATACAGTGTGGGTGAGGTTGGGATATGACAATTAAACCATACTGATAGATCTTCACATATCATCTGCCAGAACTTCTGCACCGGTGTGCAGGACCATATTGCATGCATGTACTGTAGTTCTCCACAAAGTTACCTGAGCAGTGGGTACATAAGTTTGAGTGTTTAAGGCCTATTTGGAACATCCTTTGTCCTGTGTAGTGTATTCAATGGAGAGTTTTGTATTGTACAAGTTGCAAGTTGGGACTTTTAGTCATTTTGAAAGGGTTTAAATGTATTTGATTCAAAACGTTTTGCTCGGGATCAATGGATAGATCTTGCTCCCATTTTGAGGTTGGGAGGGAAATTGAGTCATCTATTTATAGATTTATAATCCCTTTATCACGCCATACAGGAAAGTTCAATGCTTTCTTTTTTTGGCAAATATCTGGATTGTTCCAAATGGGTGTTAGATTACAGGGCTAAGTGCAGACCTGGTTATTTTTAAAAATTCCCACCAGGCTGTCAATGAGGTTACTAAGGCTTTTAAAACAGTTATAACACTTCATGCTACGACTTATAAAGGGTAGATCAGAGATTTTTTACTTCTCCACTGATTGCTTGTTCTAAGTCCAGCCATGGACTGTCTACTGGGCTTGATTTAATCCAATTTGATACATACTGCAATCTGTTGGCTAAGAAGTAGTGATAGAAATTTGGTAGTTCTAGACCACCATCACCTTTAGCATTTTGTAGGGTTTTTAATCTTATTCGCGATGGTTTATTCTCCCATAAAAATGATGAGATGCTTGTGTCTAGTGATATAAACCAAGCAATATTAGGGATCATTGAGAACAAGTAGTTGATTTTAGGCAGGATCTTCATTTTAATGGTGGCAATTATACCCATGAGTGATATAGGTAGAGTTTTCCATCGCATGAAATCATCTTCTACCATTTTTAATACTGGAATGTCATTCATCTGTACCAAGTCTGAGAGCCTGGTGGAAAAATGTATGCCTAAGTATCTGAGGTTACCTGACTGCAACGGAGTAGCAGTTGTGTTTTGGAAATTACAATTCAAAGGCAGAACTGTTGGTCTGCTCCAGTTGACGGAGTAGTCTGATATAGATGAGAACTTATCTATAAGTGATATTGTCTTAAGAAGAGAGGCTGGTGAGTTCCTAAGAAAGAGTAATACGTCATCTGCATAAAGGCTTATCTTATGGTCTATTTTTTCTGTTTGAATTCCTTTAATATGTAAATTTTGTCTAATCACCGCTGCTAGTGGCTCAATGAAGATAACAAAAAGCGAGGGAGAGAGCGGGCAGCCCTGCCTGGTGCCCCTCTGCAAACGGAGGCTTCGAGAAAATAGTTCATTTGTCCTAATACATTCATTTGGAGAGCTGTATAGTGTTTTAATCCAGCTTATGAAGGATGAACTAAATCCAAATTTATGTAGAACTGCAAATAGAAATTTACAATTTACTTTGTCAAATGCTTTCTCTGCATCTAGAGATATAACCGTGGTTTCTAATTTGTTAATGGAGCAATAGTCTATAACATTCAATAGTCTACGTGTATTATTGGCTGAGTGTCTACCCTTGATAAAAACCTGTTTGGTCAGGATGTATAAGAAATGGACTAACTTTCTCTAATCTTTTGGCAAGGACTTTGCCAAATTATTTTAAGATCTACGTCTATGAGTAAGATTGGGCGGTAGCTCGACGTTGGGTCTTTACCAGGTTTCAGAAGCAGGCTAATAGTTCATGTTTGGAGATAGCGAGTGATCATTCTGAATTTCAGTAACCATTCTGATAAAAACGGGTGCTAACGTTGGCCAAAATACTTTGTAGAATTCTGCTGGGAAACCATCGGGACCTGGGACTTTATTATTTGGAAGATGCTGTACGGCTCCGGGTCCGGTGGCAAAAGACCCATCCGCTGACATACAGTTTGTTGACCGCGATGACAGCACGGGAGCCTCCGTCGATGAATTTTTTTCCTTATAGGGAACAGGATCTTCCTTCTTTCCAGGATCTCCTTGGGAAACTGGTCATTGATGCTAAAGTTTGTTCCTTTTAATTCCCGGCCGAGGCTTTTAACCAGTTCTTTTTGTTTAAAGTGCTCGAATTTAGCCACTATTGGTCTGGGTCTGCGTCCGTCGGGTCTCTTCACTCCTAGGTGGTGAACTCGATAGAAGCTGATGGTTTTTACTGTGTCCTCCGGGAGTTTTAGCTGAGTTAGAATGAACTCTTTCACTGTAATAATAATAATTATAATAATAATAATAATAAATTTTATTTGTATTGCACTTTATATTTTAGCAATTTCAAAGTGCTAAAATATGCTTTCTCCAGGATGCCTGAAATTACTAAATTGTCTCTCATGCTGCGGGCCTGGAGGTCAATGATAGTTTATTTTATTTTTTAATTTTCCTCCGAAAGGCGCGTCATTCCATCTGTGAGGGATTTTACCGATTCCCCGAGGGTCGCATTCTCTGCAGCAAGTGATTCCACCTGTTGTTGGCTGTACTCCACTGACTCACGCAAAGCCTGGAACTCTTTATGGAGAATTTCCATTAGGGACAGACGCGCCTCTAAGCAGGATAGTCGTATATCTATAGACTCCAAAATGTCTGTCACATCGTTGGTATTACGAGAAGCCGCTTCTGGGGAGTCCTCGGGGCGGCTTCTCTTGGAGGACGAGTTATTTTTACAGGTGGAAGTGGTCGGTGTTTTGTCTGATTTCCGCATAGCAATTCTCTCGAAGTACTTGTCTATACAATTTTCTAAACTGTTCAGAATTTCACTGTGCTCCAGGATGCTAAATTTTTTTATGGATACAACTGAAATGAATTTTGATTACCTTTAAGGCTGTCTAGAGATAAGTTGGCGTGGAAAGAATCCGATTGATAACCTTTTTGCAGTCAGCTGCGCACCGCCATGTTCAATACTGCCGTGCTTCTCGTCGAGGTCTCGCGTTGTTACAGCATAGCCCCTACTCAGTTTTTCTCCGGTTTTCTTGCTGCTCTTGTCTCTCGCACCCCAGTAAAATGGCCGCCGCCTCGTTTCCATTATGTATACCTTGGACAATGACGTCAACTTAATGCGACTTATCATATTTTGACTCTCGTTGCTCTAGCTTCTTAGTAGCTGACAGGAGAACAAAAGGATATCAGTTCATCAATTGAAATTTCTCAAGTTCATGACTGTAAGTATGACCACAGTGCATATGGTGCAACTGATAGTTTTGTCACTTCATACCATCTGATGTGGACCCAGGCCGCATGTTAAACATGTCAAGTAAATTGGCGATGCTAATTTCTGTTAGCCTGTTAATGGCAGTTCCCATTAGGTGTTAGCATAGTGCTAATTGTCAATGACGGTAATCGATCTAAAATCATTTTGGAGGCCTACGTGGTCCCACTGTTAAGCAAATAAATTCAGTGAACCAAATCTGAAACAGCACAAAGACGATAACAGTCTTAAAAATGATTAGACTAAGAGCTCTTTCATTTAAAAACAAATTGAGCTTAGGCTACTTGAAGCCTACATCTAAATGCCTGTGTTTGTGTGTTTGTGTAGGTTCCTGTGATATCCTTCAAGCCCAGCAATCACCACACAATAAATATTACTTGGCTTGTGCCATTTATTTGCACAACTGCAAACAGGCTTAACGGCTTCTGGCTCAACTTCTTGTTCTAGCTAGCTTCCATTATTCCCCAGAACGTTAGCTCCCTCTAGAGGAATTATATGGGTATTGTGACGCCCGCTCCGTCCGCTCCTCGTGTGTGCCACGCCCCCTAATTACCCACGTGTGATTTCCTGATCGTGCCCAGTCGTGTCTTGTTTCCTGCTGCCTTGTTTCATGTATTTAAGTTCCTGACTTGTACTAACCCGTTGTCTGTCATTGATGTTAGTCTGCGTCTAATGTTCCCGGCTCCCCGAAGCCCGATTAAACCCTCGTTTACCCCGATTCCTGCTTGCCTGTCTATTTTGGATCGCTCGCGCTCCCTGAGCGATCTTCAATCCAGCCCGTCCTGCACTACGCGTGACAGGTATGCTTTCACGTTCAGTTTACCACAGTTAGCCTACAGAAAATCTGTATTGGATCAGTATTTCTGTTTAGCCTACATTTTTGTGCATTACTGTATTTAATATCTTTGACACTAATAGGCAGTGTTGCAGGAAAATAGTAGCCTATAATGGTTAATTTAGAGAATGTGTTTCTAATTACAGAAGTGAGGGAGAGCAGAATCATGTGAAGGAGGTGTACGTTTAAGGTGGAATGGACGATAAATCCTGAGTTCAGGTACTGGATAGGGCATGTGACAGATAATGTACATCGGGCATACTGCAAGATATGCAAGAAAGCTTTTGATGTAGGCAACATGGGCATTTCTGCTGTTCAAAGCCATGCCAAAGGACAGGGACACAAGAGGGTCCTCTCCTTTTGAGCAAGTCACTGGTGTTGTGTTAGACCGTAGCTACTTGCCAGCCAGCTTTGGAGCCCTAACTGAGAATGCTCTGGTGTATATCACAGGTTTTGTTGTTAGGCAGGTCGTGAAGAAGCTGAAGTGTGATGTGCTGCAGTAGCTTGGTTAGTACAGCCGTGCCTTCACGTCTCGTCAGAACTATCATCTGCTGACCTTGCGTAACAATGGAGGCCTGCTGATACTAAGCCATGGTACAGTAAAGGCGATTGGCTCAGCTGAGCAGTGCATCAGACAGGCCTCCAACATCCAGTCTCTGTTGAATAGGGTTGTGAAAGCAGATGTAGGTTTTCAGGATATATTTAATCGTTGTGATCACATTGCTGAAACTCAAGATGGCATTGGCAACCATCATTTCAATTTAATTTCACTTGTCTTGCTTTCACAAGTTGAGAGAAGACCATGTGGCAAAAGTACATACTCTCCAACTACAGAGCAGCAGTTTGAGGAAGAAACTGTGTAAAATAGTATTGTTACAAGGATACTAAATACTAGACACAGAGCCTCTGTCTTCCCACCCCCACCCCACAGGAAAGACACAGCTTCTGTACTGACACCAGTATATATTGCAGTTCATTGGCTATAGTTCTTGACAAATAATACACAAGATGCCTGTGTGTATGGACCTGCCCTGTCTATAGTTATTTTTCCAAAAAGCAGGTAAACGGATGTTCATCTTTCATATTAAATGTAAAAAAAAAAGAAAGAATTTTCTTTGTCTGGAAAATGTATTGTGTACAGTTCATTGTCTATAGTTCTCTACAAGTCTATACAAATGCCCGTTGCTTTGGATAAAGGCGTCTGCCAAATGCTTAAATGCAGTAACGGTCCTAGCCGATGAGGCGCCCTAGGCGAGCATCCCCCCCCCCCCCCCCCCCAGGCGTAGGGAAACTATAGCGGAACTAATGTTGCGTTTGGGTTGAGGTCTGGTCAGTTTTGCTGGTAACATTTTTGTTTTGCTCAGTTATAAGTGCAGCATTTGTTATGCGGCTGAGAAAGTGTTTTAAGTTATAATGTCAATATTCATGGATATTGGAGTTATTGTATGAGCTGCACTCATAAGTTAATGGCGTGAGCGAGCTGTAGCCTATTTATGTTTGTGTTTGGTTATTTTTAGGAAATTGCCTGTGTTTTTACTTATTCATTTTTTGATGTATGTGCTTTATTTTATCTAGTTCTCACGGCATGCTCGACCGGATAGATATGTGAATAAATGCCCGTGATCAGAGATCAACTTGTGTTTGTTATTGAGGGAGGTTACAAGGGGGGGGGGCTCATAGGAAAGTTATGTATCATCATCATCGTCATCATCATCATTATTATTATTACTACTTAATAGGCTTTGTTTAGCAGGTAAATTCATGTGGGCTTGTTCTTTTCATATTAAGACACATTAATACCAACTAGCTTTAAGAATAGTGGAATGTTACACTTTTTTCTTCCTCCGTTTGTGGCGCCCCCTGGATGAATGGCGCTCTTGGTCCATTGCCTATATTGCCAATGCCACGAGCCGGCCTGCATTAATGTAAATGCATGAGTGGTAACACAATGGGATTTATCATGGAGATTACCAGGGTCTTTCAGCTAACATTGCTGGCCTTTTTTGTGGTGTTTTGTATTTGCATTGTTCTGCACGTAGTAGGAGAGTAGTGTATGTTTATTTCGATTGGAAGAATGAAAAAATACCTATATGCGCATTACATTTTGAACATAAAAGTAGGCTGTGTTAAGAAAAACCGCTTCCCTGTCGATTTACTCGTGGCTCGGTCGTAAATACATGTCTGACATTTATAATGAACCAAGACAATAAAAATCGCTTCTCAAATTTGCCCATTTATGGTTCTTTATTTCTGAATGCCAGCTTGTCCCTGATAGACGTTCATTCATTTAAAAGGAGCTCTACCCCGTCCCAAGATGGCGGCTCTGTTGAAGCATTCGCTCCCATAGACGGCTGTATTCAACGCGACATCCAGTGTTTATATCTCTGGTACTGATCTAGCTGTAGTTAGATTAAATACAGTACAACTCTTCACGTAAACCCGCATTAGAAACAGAGGTACAGAGAGAGTGTAAGGAAGCTAAACTTCATCCATTATTATAAAAAGAATAAAATACATTACTCCAGATTGCAGTGTTAGTTTGGCCTCCTTTGCATATTTTCCTTTTCCTTCACAATTCATTTATAAAAATAGATCCAGAAAAAGGAATAATTGGAATGTTTCCTTATAGAAACAGTGGGACAAGATAACACTGTGGCCGTTATGAAGCCAGGCGCCGAAAGTTGGTGACGTATCCCAGCTAATAAATGTTATTTATGAGAAAACTACAGTAATGTGGATGTCAGTTCTTCTTTATGCGTGAAGGATGGCGCAATGGCCCTGGTGGACGGCGTGGCCAATGCTGCTGACAGCCTTCGGCTATGATACAGTCCCAATGACCGAGCTGGAGCACACTTCCACTTTTAGGATTGGATGGAGAAGCAGCATACAAGATCGACAGCAAGACAACTTCACCTGTCCAGCAAACCAACCATGCTGAACTGGCCCCTACTAATGGAAGTGAGATGTACTTCTGCAGGGGGTGTTATAGGGGAAAGAACATCCTTGCGTCTGCCGGAGTGCCCCCTCAAGTGGCTGTGACCGAACTCGATGGATGAATTGGACTGCATGTACTATGGCTATGTTAAATGCCAAAATACAACGAAATAATGTTCAACGAATGTTATTGACATCTAATCATAGTGCATGGAAGCAACTGTGGAGTATTAGTTCTACTATGTGGTTACATCTAAAGCCTGAAATACCTCAGTGTAATGATACTTTATGCACTGGGCATGGGGGAATGTATAATGTAGCTACACACCAAGCTCAATGTAGATTCCACGGGTTGTCCATAATAGCTGGAGGGGCATAATGGTGTCGTGGATCGCCCAGGGGAAGCCCCTATGATGTCACGCGGGACTCCCCTGCCACACCCCCGCTGGTTTCCCTAGGAGGGAGTTGAGCAGCGGCCGTAGCGCTTCTACACCTGTCCCGAGAACCGGCAGGACCGGTTACCGTTTGCCCTCCTCTACCAGCTGATGCCCGTCGGGGTAATCGGCGAGCCTTTTTATTCGTGTTTGGCACACCTGCCGGTCTTCAGCCCTCCGTGCTAAGTTCCAGCGTTTATTCCCTGACCTGTCTCCACCTCTGTTCTGCCTCTTCCGCCCTTCGCTTATAGCCTAGCCCTCTCACTGCCGATGCCGATCGCCTGACCACCTGTCTGTTTTCACTACCTCGATTTTGGATTTTTTTTGTCTCTGTCCTGTTGCTCTCTCTTCCGGAGTTGACGGAGAAGATAAATATTGGACTGATCCGCTATAGCGTCCTCCTTATTTTCCGCAACCCCCGCCGTGATTAATGGACTCTACAGGTAAAGGGAGAATAGCTAGATACCTATACTAACAAAAGGTATGATATACGAGATTGTGATAAAACTGATAGAGGATATATATGCTCACTACGAACACGTCATACTAACCCATGTTTTGATACGAAGGGAAACGTGTGCCAATAGTACTATTGGCCCCCCCGAGATATGCTATTTGAAGTCGGTCCTCACATCCTTTGTGTGAGTACCATCCACGTCCATGAACATCTACCATACGTGCCGTATTCCGGATGTTAGAATAACACATATATTTGGAAATGGCAAAACAAAACATATTGGTTAAAAATTCGAACACCTTATGAAAGTATAAACCAAACGCAAATGTCACAAGCAACGCAGTTACTGAATATTTTTGAATGTGTGAAACTAACGTCAATATCTGTCATTGCTTGTTGCACATGCTTGAAAATTAGTCAGAAATCTGTCCACTTAAAACTACGTAAATAAATTCTCTACTTGATGGGCTGGTGCTGAATGAATAGGCCAGCTGGCCAACTTGTGTCTGTGCCACTGACTGGCATCCTGACATATAATGACTTTTCCCCCCTCACTGTAAAAAGTCCAGACAGCAAATTAGTTAACAGTAATTAGTAATCACGTGTAGTTCTCATTTATCGTGATGTAAACTTCAAAACCTTTTCTGCACATTTTAATGATTTTATTAATATTACCTAATTTGTTTATCATTTTCTGCAATCACTGTATGTTAAAGCAAGTTTTAAAACTAGCTGTAAAATTATTGATGCTGTTGTTGAGCTGAAATTTGTTGCCGGAGCCTTAGGATATGCCTCTATACACAGGAGTGAGGGGATGGATACACTATTCTATGGATGCCTCTGAAGAGAATAATTATCCCGATTTTATATTGAGAGAGATGGTTAATTCCATTTTAATGCAGACTGGGTTCACAGCCCCTGTTCTGCCCTTGATCTTTTGCATGCATGCTATCATGTATTAGTTTACTCTGAATTTTGATCACATGTCAAACTAAATAAATTTTGGACTGGATTCCATGTTTTTACGCTGTAAGTTACATTTTTATTTCAGCATAATTATAAGATCCCGCAGGTAGAAAATAAGTCTGTTACTTAATAAATGACCATAAAGTAGTTGCTGCTGTATATATTCCATAAATATACTGAACTGGAGTTCTATGCATCCTTACAAAGTAATAACTGTAAGCGTTCTTTAAGTATGAAAGAGTTTAGGACATTGTCACCTGCAGTGGATGGCCACATGTCCCCATAATTATAACTTTAGATTATATTTCTGCATGACTGAGTATTCACTGAGTAACTGGTAGTGTTGGATGGTATTCACGCCTCATATTTACCATTTATATCAGTCTTCAAAGTGTTTAGATTATTAAGGCTGGTCTTGGTTGTTTTCTTGCCTGGAGAAACAGAAGTTTGATGCCATGACGCCACAGCTGCTCGCCGTTCCTGTCAGTACGGTGGAGGTAAGAGTTTGAAACGTTCATCAGCCTGTCAGCTACGCATCTCGCCTGGATACAGGACTCAGCTTTTATTCTTCCGTAATACGCCCTAAGCCCCTCACTCTACTCAATCTCAGTGCTGTTTGGTAGTAAATAAGTCATTGTCACTGACTGCCACAGATTACGGAAATTAAATGGCACAAGTGTAACCCTGTCATTTTAAAGAGGGTAAACTCTGATCAGGAAATTTACGATGTCAGAATAAACTGATTTTTTAAAAGAACTAACTAATGTGCCCTAATAAGGAAATGCATACAATCAGAATAAAATATCTGTGGTTTTTAACAGTGGTACAGTAACAGTCTGATAAAGAAAGGTATCAGATCAATATATCTATAGCATGTAATGGAACTTGCATGAATATATTCTCCCCTCCGGAATTCATAGTTCCAGTAGTTATCTGAAATTGCCGTTATTCGGAAAATTACAGACTATGAACAAAAACGGACAATGCAAGAAAATAAAAGAATGTGTATGACGGAACTCTAGAGTATTTTTGCAAGGGTGGGTACTAGCTGGTTTATGTACTAGCTCACATTCAAGAAACACCATAAATGCTACTCATACACAGTTGGGGGGCAGGGGTCAATACATAGACCAAGTCCTTGTGCCTGTAATCGGAAGGTCACCGGTTCAAACCCAGCCTCAGCACGTCTGCGGGTCCTCGAGCAAGGCCCTTAATTCCCCCCAACTCCCTAGACGCCCCAACAGGTAGCTGCCCTTCACAGACAACTTACTCCACAAAGGGCATGTTGAGGGAGACACAAAAAACGCAATATCCCCACAGGGATTAATAAAGTATTGATTATTATTATTATTATTAGAAGTTGTAGACGATGAATTCCAGCTGAATGATGTTAATTTACACATTGCTGAAACTAAAGTGGAACGCCTCAACATAAATGATCTAGAAGCAGGCAGTGTGAAGGTGTCCACATCACATGGCGATGTGGTGAAGGGGCCTCTGCAAACAACGTATGGGAAACAGAAGAAAGGAAAGAACCGGCAAAATTACACCCCACTGTCAAAAACGAGAGCCGGTGGCTGAAGCTGAACATCCTTCTCAGCCTGTTATTTGAATTTGTCAAATTGTTTTTAATCATTGTGGGATTAGCCCCATTGAACCCTTCACATACATACTTACAGCATCTCTAATATACTTTGAATTGTAAACATGTTTCTTCTCTACATCCATTTATTTCTTACCTATTATGCAATGTAAGGGGAATCTTACTAATGCTAATAATTACAACTAATATTGTAACTGTGTTTTGCTTATGTTTGGAAGTCCTGGGTTAAGGACGAGGAGTTTTGTGCGTGCATGCGTGCCTGCATGTGTGCATGCCTGTGTAAGTACCTACCTGTCTGCGCGTCTGCCTGTGTGCGTGCATGCCTGCTTGTGTGGGTGCGTGCATGCCTGTGTAAATACCTACCTGTCTGCGTGCCTGTGTACATGTCTGCCTGTGTGAGTGCATGCGTGCTTGTGTGGGTGCGTGCATTCCTGTGTAAGTACCTACCTGTCTGCGCGCCTGTGTGTGTCCGTGTGTGTGCCTGCCTGTGTGTATATGTCTGTGTGTGTGCATGCCTCTGTGCATGCCTGTGCTTGCGTGCCTGTGTCCGTGCATTCCTGTGTGCTTGTATGCACCTGTGTCTCTGTGTGTCCTTGCATGCATGGGTGCCTCTGAGTGCCTGTGAGCCTACCTGTGTCTGTGCCTGCCTATGTGTGTGTGTGTCTGCGTGCGTGCCTGTGTGCGTACATTTGTGCGTGCCTATGTGTGTGTGTGCCTGCCTGTGTGCGTGTGTGCTTGACTGTTTGGAGGAGTGCCTTTATGCATGTGTGCATACTTGCCTGTCTGTGTTCGCGCGCGCTTGCCTGTCTGCCTGCCTACTTACATGCCTGCCTACTTACATGCCTGCCTACTTACATGCCTGCCTGTGTGCACCATTCACACTCATGGTCAACTTGTTAACTCCAATTAACCGCAGTATGTTCCCAGAGGCGGGTGGCACGGTGATGCAGTGGTTAGCGCTTTCGCCTCACACCTCTGGGATTTGGGTTTAAATGCGGCCCTGAACAGGAGAAGCCCCTGCGGCCCTGAACAGGAGAAGCAGTTTCAGAAGATGGATGGTTGGATGGTCCCAGAGTTGTGAGACAACAGTGCTAACCACTGCACCACTGTGCCATCCCCATGTATGGGATATATAGGAGAAAACTGTAACAGGTTATCCAGTGTGTAACATGTCAAATCATATGACCCAGCCTGTTCCTAAAGGGGACTCGAGAGATTCTGAGTTTAAGAGCCAATAAGGCACAGTTTAAGTCTCTGTAGTGTAAAAATAATGTAACAACAAACAGTTCTATCAACCTGTATGAAGCATATGCAAAATCAATGAACAATGCAAAAATAAGTGTAACTGTCCTGCACTATGTAGCGTATAGTATAGTCATATATACTTAGTCAGTTAATTTTTAATTAGTTACAATTTTGATACAAATTACTATACATTTTAGAAGAAAAATGTTCTATCTATAATTTCTCATGTGTCAGTAATGGCTGGCTGCTTTTGCCAGGTTCCATGTATAAAGTAAATAAGGCTGAATTTTACTTAAATATTTGTAGTGCTGATATTAGGAAGAACCATCATTCTTTAGAATTCCACATCCTTTTAAGTTTGGTTCTAATTGTGGTTGAGGAATACCTTCTCTTAGCATCCAAGAGATAGCTTCATTTTCGATTTTGTATTTGTCGCTCCCTCGCTCAGACCTTTGTTCTGTAAACTGCTGTTCAATACTCTCAGCTGTAAGCTTTTCGTTGATCTTTGTAAATACCGTTCTGAATACGCCTGGATGGCTCTGGATAGCATCCAGTAGTCCACAGCTACGAAGCCCATCCTGGAACCTATAAAAAATTTTGATACATTGATCAAAAGAGAAAAAAAACATCCACTAATTTTGAATGCCCTATAAACTTTGAACATGGATAATACATGATGAGGAACATGCCTTTCAAAGTGTTTCCTTATCCTGAAGGACAAACCAATTAATGACGTCTTGCACCACTTCATTTTTATTACTGACAGAGATGCTTCGCAGACATCCAGCCAGCATCAGGTGGGTCTCACATCTTTCAACAGCTTTGTTCAGGTTTTTCTTAAACTCTGAAGCCACAACTTGACACTGGATTGAAAACATTTATTTTTACAGTGAATTATTTGTTCATGCAAACATTAATATCAAGCTTTTCAAATGCACATGAGCATAAAGAGAACTGACAAAACGTACTAAAGAATACGTAAACATTGCTATAAACACCATTTTAAAATTGTACAGCAGTCTGAAATGCAATTATTCACGTTCTTCCCCTACCTCTGACAGCAAGCTTTTTAATTCATGATCATGAATGTCCTCAATGTCTGCACTTTCTGCACCTGACACTATGGCTTGATACAAGACTGGAGCAAAGAAACGTGGGGATGGTCCTCCTTGAACTATGCCCATTGCAATCAACTCTCCTGCATAAAAGTAGCTGTTTTCTTTTAAAGCTACCAGAGAAAGATGAGAAATCATGCAATTACATTCTCAACAGTAACCAAAGCCTGACATATATATGAAATGTTTGATGGTTTCCCTCTGCAACACTTACACACATATATGGCACTCCAAAACTCGCTGGTAGTCAGAACCTGTGAACACTGGGCTCTGCCTTATATGTTGAAATGCAAGTCTGAAGAACTCCCTCATTGGGCCACCCATATAAACTGCTTCTACAGAATTTCCCTCATAAGTGAATTTGGCATCAATTCTCTTTCTGGCAGAGAAATTTGGTCTCCTCATTGTGCGGACAGCACCATCCTAAATGTTCTTCCGGTTGATGTTAAGGCGAAGAGCTTCATCCTTATCAATATTCCTTTTGCAGCATCTGCAAGACATCCTGCAGCCTGAAAAGACAGTCACACAACCAAACATAAAAAAACACTACATAACAAAATTGCGACATTTGAACATTAAACTCACTTGACATTTCTATCAATGACTCTTCTATAGCTCGACTGATTTGTTCATCCTCTGACTCACTCACATCAGAGCAAACAAGGTCCAAATAGTCCCTGAAAAAATTTGCTCATTTGAGGTTGTTCTTACATTTTCTATCTTTCTGAGACCTCATTTACATTAATCATACCTGTATGTACAAACAGATGGACTTTCTGTGTCTATAACAGTGGAAGTTAAAATCTGCGGGGTGATATCAGCTTGGATGTTAGCTAGTGATTGTGAAGTACAAGGTGCTTCCTCTGCCTGGCATCTGGTATCTGGCTGTTGGTTTTGCTTTACAAGAAGAAGAATATAAAGACATTTTCATTTAAATGATACATTAAAATCACTCAGCATACATCTAAATACTTTAACAAATGCTCAGCGAGTTTTAAAGTCCATTTAACACACATTCAAATAATGTCTCAGGTGATGCAAGACAAAAAAAGTCTAAATCATGTATTTTACCTTGAGCACTGTTCAACATGCTGAACTAGAGACTGCATGGGAATATAATTTCTACAGGTCTGACATTTTTCCAGCACCAATGCTTGGCCCTTAAGGTAGAAAGCATAACAGTTAAACACAGCATAATACAAACAAGACATATGTAAATCTCTGAACATAACTCTATTTAGTAATTATTTGTAGTAGTTTAAAGAAATTGAAGATATTTCGTATGAGAAGTGAGATGCTTTCATGAAACATTTACAAGTGTACAAAAAAGGCAAGATTTTTTGTGACTAACCTCATTAAGCTTACACAATCCATCTGTGCTTATGCTAACTTGGACGGAGTGGACGGATATAGTCGACTGCCTGATTCAAACCACTCTCTGTTCTAAGGTATTTCACGCTATATCCATTGGGTGGTATTGGCAGAGGTTCCAAATATATTGATCTAAAACATGCCAAAATTTGAAATCCTCCAGAAGTATTAAGTGGTGGATAAGCTGCATACAGGACATCTCAGAGGTCTTTGTAATTGCCATTTTTATCTGGGAATGTTATTCGCTTCCTACCTAGGCCACAGTTCTGTAAATGACTATGTTCTTCTGGCAAAGGATGGACATCTTTTTCCGCAAAACAGAAGAAGTCATGTGTCCATGACTCTGTTGTTATACTTGCTCTCTATTTCACCCTTTGGTATGGGTCCCTTTGTCCTCTTAAAACGGTCATACAACTGGAAGAGTTGGACTAGATTTCTTTCAATCTGGTCCTGTCTAGATGTGTTAAATTCAGAATGTGCAACAAGTGCAGAAAGACTGGCTGAGGTTGACACCCCAGGTGTTTGATTTGACACCAGTGATGTCGCTTCTGCTACAACTATGTCTGAATTTTCAGACTGTCTCATTAATATCCTTGCAGCTTGATGCAGAAGTCTGGCTAACTTTGGAGACTCGCCACTGGGAAAAAATGCACAATACAGTATGTACTCAGTTATCCAGACATAATTAGTCTAATGTCTGTTTCAGCAAAGAGTAGCTGTAACTGGTGATTGTGATCTCACACACTACTAAAACAAAAGTTTAACGAATAATATAGCATTAATAAAATAATGTCATATTAAAGTGAAAAAAGTACTTTTAAATCACATAGCTTTCTAAATTTTAACGTCAAGATATAGCAAGTTCGACCCAATGAAAAACATAACTTCTAAATACTAAGAAGTGCAGGGTGCTGACTACTTGTCATCTACTTAGATTTCCAAAAGGCTTTTGATGTTGTCCCCCACAAGAGGCTCCTACTTAAACTCAAAGTGACAGGTATTTTAGGTACCGTAGCGACCTGGATTGATAACTGGTTAACAGATAGGAAACAGCGAGTAGTTATAAGAGGCACAATGTCACAGTGGGCTTGCGTTCATAGTGGGGTACCGCAGGGTTCGATTTTAGGACCACTATTGTTCCTAATTTACATAAATGATATGGATACCAATATATACAGTAAACTGGTGAAATTTGCAGATGACACCAAGGTGGGTGGTGTAGCAGATACTGAATTAGTGGCTCAGCAGCTACAGCGGGATCTTGATTTAATTAGTGACTGGGCCGATACCTGGCAGATGAAATTTAACGTCGATAAATGTAAGGTACTCCATCTAGGGAGCAGAAATATAAAGTACAGGTATTTCATGGGTGTCACTAAAATAAAGGTAGCTGATCATGAGAAAGACCTTGGTGTGTATGTTGATGCTTCCATGTCCCATTCTCGCCAGTGTGGGGAAGCAATAAAAAAGGCCAATAGGATGTTGGGGTATATCTCCAGGTGTGTGGAGTTTAAGTCAAGGGAGGTAATGCTAAGATTATACAATTCCTTGGTGAGACCTCACCTAGAATATTGTGTGCAGGTTTGGTCACCATATCTTAAAAAGGACATTGTGGCCTTAGAAAAGGTGCAGCGTAGGGCTACAAAAATGATTCCTGGTCTTAGAGGAATGTCATACGAGGAACGGTTACTTGAGCTAAATCTGTTCAGTCTCAAGCAAAGGAGATTGAGGGGGGACATGATCTAGGTATATAAGATTCTAACAGGTTTGGATGCTGTTCAACCAAATAGTTACTTCAGCATTAGTTTAAATACACGAACTCGTGGCCATAGGTGGAAATTAGCGGGAGAACATTTCAAGCTGGATTTAAGGAAGCACTTCTTTACGCAGCGTGTAGTCAGAGTATGGAATAGCCTTCCTGATAATGTAGTGCAAGCTGAATCCTTGGGTTCCTTTAAATCAGAGCTAGATAAGATTTTAACGACTCTGAGCTATTAGTTTAGTTCTCCCCAAGCGAGCTTGATGGGCCAAATGGCCTCCTCTCGTTTGTATAGTTCTCATGTTCTTATGTTCTGATTACTTCTGTTGCTTAGTTCGATGTTATTTTATTTCCAGGTGTGATGTGCCGAGTATGAAGCTATTCGCCGCATTATAAGTATGAAAAGAAGACAGAATATCAAAAATATCGAGGCAGAATTAATTCAACAAAGTATCAAAAATATTATTCAAGAAAATGAAACACTTAATCAAAGAGAAAATGATAGATTACCTGGACTCCAATAACATTTTGAGGGATAGCCAGCATGGATTTAGGAGAGGTAGATCCTGTTTAACAAATCTGTTGGAGTTTTTTGAGGAAGCTACTCAGGAAGTTGATGATAAGAAGGCCTATGATGTCATCTACTTAGATTTCCAAAAGGCTTTTGATGTTGTCCCCCACAAGAGGCTCCTACTTAAACTCAAAGCGACTGGTATTTTAGGTACCGTAGCGACCTGGATTGATAACTGGTTAACAGATAGGAAACAGCGAGTAGTTATAAGAGGCACAATGTCACAGTGGGCTTGCGTTCATAGTGGGGTACCGCAGGGTTCGATTTTAGGACCACTATTGTTCCTAATTTACATAAATGATATGGATACCAATATATACAGTAAACTGGTAAAATTTGCAGATGACACCAAGGTGGGTGGTGTAGCAGATACTGAATTAGTGGCTCAGCAGCTACAGCGGGATCTTGATTTAATTAGTAACTGGGCCTATACCTGGCAGATGAAATTTAACGTCGATAAATGTAAGGTACTCCATCTAGGGAGCAGAAATATAAAGTACAGGTATTTCATGGGTGTCACTGAAATAAAGGTAGCTGATCATGAGAAAGACCTTGGTGTGTATGTTGATGCTTCCATGTCCCATTCTCGCCAGTGTGGGGAAGCAATAAAAAAGGCCAATAGGATGTTGGGGTATATCTCCAGGTGTGTGGAGTTTAAGTCAAGGGAGGTAATGCTAAGATTATACAATTCCTTGGTGAGACCTCACCTAGAATATTGTGTGCAGGTTTGGTCACCATATCTTAAAAAGGACATTGTGGCCTTAGAAAAGGTGCAGCGTAGGGCCACAAAAATGATTCCTGGTCTTAGAGGAATGTCATACGAGGAACGGTTACTTGAGCTAAATCTGTTCAGTCTCAAGCAAAGGAGATTGAGGGGGGACATGATCTAGGTATATAAGATTCTAACAGGTTTGGATGCTGTTCAACCAAATAGTTACTTCAGCATTAGTTTAAATACACGAACTCGTGGCCATAGGTGGAAATTAGCGGGAGAACATTTCAAGCTGGATTTAAGGAAGCACTTCTTTACGCAGCGTGTAGTCAGAGTATGGAATAGCCTTCCTGATAATGTAGTGCAAGCTGAATCCTTGGGTTCCTTTAAATCAGAGCTAGATAAGATTTTAACGACTCTGAGCTATTAGTTTAGTTCTCCCCAAGCGAGCTTGATGGGCCGAATGGCCTCCTCTCGTTTGTATAGTTCTTATGTTCTTATGTTCTTACTTCTTGCGACTGAAGGCGTCTGTCGTCGAAAAGCGAAGCATTACTGTCGCCTTTAAATGATGTCACATTTGCGACGTTTTACAGGAGGTAGTTAATCTTAACTTCAGGTTTGTCTGTAAAATATCATAATAAACAAGTAATGTGAGTTTTCAGTTTGCTTAAAGCAAGATAAATGAAGTTACACTTCCTTTAAAATGAAAGATTACAATCCGTGGCAGAGGGGCAGTTTGCAGCACAACACCGGCATTAAACATCAGCATAATTAAAGCCAAACTAAATGAGTTATTGCGCATTGCATTTGTTTGACTTTATTAGGCTAAAACTTTTGTTCTAACTCAGACTTTCAGTTTCATGATGCAGGCCCCAGGTGCTACACAGTTAATGGTCCCTGAGTGCACCACAGCTTTCGCTATAAAACAATCTCTCTACAGCCATATTTGGGGGCTGCCACAGGGGTGGCCAGAGGTTTCCAAGGAGGGATGTGGCCGCCCCTTGGAGGCGCCCTTGACATTAAGAGGTGGGGAGATACAGTATATTGTCACACTGGGCCTCCTGACCCTTTGGGCCAGTAAGGCCAGTGTCTCTCTCCGGTAGGCGATCACCTCTTTATGGTGTCTTTCATACTGCTCCATCAGGGCTGCCGGTTCCTCCCGGATGCCCCTCAGAACAGATATTTTTTCCACCTTCAGACCTGAGGAGCTCTTCACTACATTGGCAGCGAATGTTTCTGCACCAGTGGGCTTGAGTGCGTGGGGGGAAGGAGGGGCGTGTGGTGACAAGGAAGCAGGATGGTTGGGGTTTGGTGATCTACCAGACTGAAAGGTATTCTGGGGACTCAGGGGACAGTGTCGCCCTGATGTAGAGGGGCCTATAGGAGGGATGGCTGATGTAGAGGAGCCAGGTGTGGAGGTGCCACACATTGAGGAACCCTGGTGATCACACTACAGGGGGACAAATGTTGGTGGGCCAAGAGGAAGTGGCTGGGGAGTAGAAAGCACAGATGTCTGGGAGGTGGGTAGACTACAGAGATTTATGCACCCCGGGAATCCCTCAAGTGCTTCTGAGATCTAGGATGGCCAATACTCGGTCCTCCCCAGGAGTGAGAGAATGCAGACTGGTGCTCCCCCCAGCCCACCTCACCTGCTCCCTCCAGAGTGCTGCAACCATCCTTTTGGTGATGCTGACATCGTCCCTGCACTTCCTCCTCATACCCTCTGCCAGGCGGCAGCAGCCATGGCCCGCAGAATGTATCTTTTTTCTTTCATCTCCTGCTATATATTTTCCTGATATATATTTGTCTTTTGCAAAGTGCATCGTGGTATAGGAAACGTACCCCAGAGCAGGACTTCAGACTAAACCATTTTCGGGAAGGGTAGGTGTGCTTGGGGTGAAAAAACTTTACATTAACTGGTGAGATAGATTAATTTTATCTGTACTTTTTTGAATATGAAGAATTATATTATTTTGGGGGATATCTCCCTATTTTAATGCTGGAGGGAGCCCCTCCCCCCAAATTTATGCCTGACCCACAAACCCACACACTGTTCACAGATGAGAACAGCGCAGACCCTGCACGGTCATGTTTGGCAACTCCTTCCAATTTTATAGCCCAAACCAGGAGTAAAAGATGTCGAAAATCAGACCCTTCATAAACTTTTCTATCTTCAATGATACTCCATAATGCTGCTTAAAATGAAGCAATGCACGCACAAGTTAAAGCTCTTTTCGTTTTAATGAATGAGGAAAGAAATAGTTTTGGATAAAGAAATGAATTAGTCTTTTTTTTCCATGTGAGCATCCTCCTGCAGCCTTTAAATATGGAAAAGTGGCTGATGGATGGACTTCTGAGTGAAACTCATTACCCCAAATTTTCTTAAATTGGCTTATATATTTACAACATGGTGACTGCAACAATAATACACCTACGACTGTGGTGTTCTACCTAGAGCACCACTAGAGGGAGCTCACACATTCTATTGTACTTGCCACAGTAACAACAGTGATGTATAGGAACAGTTAGAAGCCGGTAATTTATATATAAAAAATGTAATTTCATTAATCTGAATGGGTGGGCCCAGCTGTCAATCCCACCCAGGCCTATCCATAGCTCCGCCTCTGTGTCAGTCCATCTCTTTGCAGTCCAAGTTGTACATCTACCAATCTGGACAGCAAATTTACAACCGTTCTGTTTCGGTGGTTATATTTAAGGAATGTCACATTAGTAAATTCACGCTTTACATGAACATCTGAAATGGGCAGAGACAAAATCTGCAGTACAGGCAGACCAATGTCTTTAAAACTCCTTTTTCCTTCAGCACCCTCATACTGCAAAACCTCAATCCAAAGTTCTCCATGTTGTTCATCTCTGTGAAACTGCAACAGGAGAGCTCTCTCCACTGGTTTTCTAATTCACCAAGGGAACAGGAAAGGCCCTCTTTTGGTAGGCTGCCTACTGCAGGTAATCTTACCCGGGGATGTAGCATCTCCAGCTTACTCAAGTGACTCTGGAAGTCGCATTTGATACTGTGTCCGGAAGCAGTCCATGCTGCGCTTAGGAATGACGTCTGTTTCAGTGTAGAATTGACTGTAAATTCCTAGCAAAAAAAACTGCCAGAAAAGTATTGCAAAATTGCTGTTAATCACTGTAAAACCCCCAGCTCCATGGGTGTCCCTACAGGTGGCTGCCCTTTGCTGCCAGGCTTGCTGTCACCTTCGTCTGTGCCCATGTGTCAAGTAGGGCAAAATGGGGTAGGTGAAAATAGAATTTCCCCAAGGGGAGTAACAAAGTACCATCATTTCATTTAGAAAAGAATTCCAAAATGTCTTTTACAGGTTTTGTCGTATGTAAATTACAGCAATTGTCTTTTTTAAACAGAAAAATAACAATTAACTGTAATCTAGTTTAAAATGTTATCATGTATTCTATTCAAATTATTGAAGTTACCTGGCAACTGGAATTGGCAAATACTATTGATTCCAATGAAACATTTGAAACCACAAAATCACATGAAGAAAACGTACGCTGACCGTTACTGAAACGACCTGGTATCTGTTTCATACCTCACTTTACAACACACAGGACTTTTTTTTAACAATTTAAAGGCACAAGTTATTTTACGTCATGGCCAAGCCACCTTTGCTAGTTTAATGGCAGAAAAATAGTCAAAGCCAGGCGCCTGGTCCACAAGGGATGTACTCAGTCACTGCTGTGTTTATGCTTTAAACATGCTATAAACTAATTTTTTCTAACATTTTCTTTAAGAGCTAGGTGCACTTGCACCTTGGTGGATTGCTATTATATTTGTGGATTTGCCAGGTAGAAGAAAAGAATGCTTCTCTACAGAGATACATAAACAAATCTGCTTGTACACAATGTGAAAGCGTTTGAGCAGACCATCTACAACAGCAGGATTCCACCAAAGTAGAGGTCTGCATTCCCGTAGAATCCATGGCAATTAAGTGCAGGGCAGGACAAACTTTCATTTTTGAATGCAGGAGCACAAGGGAAGTGACTGATATGCTCGCAGTAAAAAGAATGAAACAAGTGCTTTTTGTTATCAAACAATTATTTATTTGCATGAGTAAATATAAAATTACACAACAAAGTATAGCACGATATCACAACATTACATTGTCTCAAAGCGCTTTAGAGCACCCCCACCCAAAGCCCCCAGTGAGTAAGCCATAGGCGACAGTGGCAAGGAAAAACTCCCTAGAAGGAAGAAACCTTGGGAGGCACCAGACTCAAAGGGGAAGCCCAAACCTCCAGGGGCCGGCAGGGAGAGTGAAAAACACACACATCAGATAACTGCAACAGGTATTCTTCTACATATCCTATACATATGCATGATACAGTGGTTAGCACTGTTGCCTCACACCTCTGGGAACATTTATCCATTTTCTAAAACCGCTTCTCCTGTTCAGGGATGTGGGGATCAATTTGCCTTTTGGAACAGGCGGTCAGATGGATCCCAGAGGCTACAGGCACGAGGCAGGGAACAACCCAGGATGGGACACCAACCCATCACAGGGCAGGCTCACACACACAGATCATTCACACACACACACAAAACACACACACAAAAACTCACCATTCATTCACACACCATTCATAAACACCATTCACACACCAGTCACTCACACAGCATTCACTCACACACACACCATTCATAAACACCATTCACACAGCATTCACTCACACACACCATTCATAAACACCAGACACACACCAGTCACTCACACACCATTCACACACACATAGACCATTCACATACACCATATACTCACACACACCATTCACTCACACACGCCATTACCACTCACACTCACATGCCATTACCTCACACACACCATTCACACACCTGTCACTCACACACACCATTCACTCACACGCCATTACCTCACACACACCATTCAATCACCATTCTCATACACACACACACACACACCACTTACACACACCATTCACACCCATCATTACCAAACACACTCACATACCATTGACATATACCACATTCCCATTTGATGTGGACACCTTCACACTGCCTGCTTCTAGATTATTTATGTTCAGGTGTTCCACTAATAATTTGTCCACTTTAGTTCCAGCAATTTCCCAATTAAGAGCATTCAGCTGGAATTCACTGTCTACAACCTCTATCTCCACATCCATAATTTCCAATTCAAATTCTGAATTAAAACCCCTCTCTGCAGTCTCCTCCAATTTGACCTCTCCAATTTGTATTTCGACAATTTCAAATTTATCATTTACACCATCTAGCTCAAACTGGCAGAGGTCGACCACTACGGCTCCTATTTTCAGCCTGTCTTGGTGGTCATCTGCAGGCTTTATGGAGACCGTCCTTTCATTTAACAGAAAAACCTCTAACCCATGCATGTCTAACCCCTTATCCCTCCCAGGCTGGTTGATGGGTGGTGTTGCTGGGGAGCACTCTCCTTCTTCACCCCAGCAGATGATCTCATCCCACTTGTCCCAGGCTGCCCAATACACATCATCCGTCCAGCTAACTGCCTTGGCAATTGGCTTTCGGGTGTGTGACACGATGGAACGGTCAGCCTGGTCAGAGGGTGATTCTGCTGGGGAGCACAGCTCTTCCTCATCTTCCCAGTCAATCACTTCCATCCACTTGTCCCAAGTTGCCCAGTATCGATCGTTGCTCCAGCTGACAGCTTTTGCAATTCGTTTGTTTCTGAATGAGGAAAAACACACAGGCAATACAATAGAGCTGTCAGTCACTCCTGGCACATGGAATTCAGTTCTGCACTGACACCTTCGCAATGAACAACTGCATTATAGCATAGGAAACTAGTTAACTTTCACATACAATTTACATATAATCAAGAAAGAAGCCTGGAACAATTTTAAATTTTACTAAATGGCAATATACTGATTTTAGTCACCAAACAAACTTTTCAGGTCTTGCTTCACTACTTTTATCTGTGTTTGTTGCAATACATCTGCCCTCTCCTGGTCTGCTGGAATATCATTGCTGTAGGCAGCACCGAGCGCAACCACCCGCATCCTCTTCCGAATGCAACATGAAAGCGCGGGAAAGCGCACGTGCAAAAGTGAAATATCATCTAGACTTTGCGGCACAGGAAACTAGCCGACTTGCACATAAAATTTAAATATAACCAACACAGTAGCCCGCAACAATATTCACTTTATTTAAAAGCAATGAACTAATTTACTCACAAGCAAGCGCAATTATTTACTTAAGCGCAGTAAAGCGCACGCGGAAAAGCGAAATATCAACTACACTTTGCGCATAAAATTTAAATATAATTAACATTGTACCCCGGAACAAAATCACTTTATTTAAAAGCAATATACTGACTTTACTCACCAAACATATTTTAATATACATGCAAATTTGACAGATACTAAATAAGAAAAATTATCCGATAAAATGGGAGCAGAAAAGCAAAAGTGGGAGCAGAAAACCTCGTCATCTTGGTGCAGAAAACAAGTGAAGCTGCGTCTTTCAAACCGGCAGCGTCCCACGTGCCGAAGAGTCAAATGTAATCAAGCAACACGGCCCACACAATTAAATAATAACATCATAATAATTATAGCTCTTGTATAATTATTCTATATATTATTCTATAATTAGAGGAACAGACTTTTATAAGTTAACTTGTTCACCGAGAATAGTATACAACACCGTAAGCATATAACCCTTAAAGGATGATTAATTAAAATTCGCACATTCATCCTGCATAACATAAAACAATGACTTAAAGAGACTTAATATGAAATGAACGCTACTGTCCGAGGGCATTTATCTCCACAAATCGCTATGTAACATAATGTCTTAAATACTCAGATTTTCAGAATGACAGAATCTTAACATTTAAAACTTTGTTTTGCGATACCGATACGTAGTGATATTGGTATGTGGAACAACGTTATGTTACACACGCCTCCCACAATTCAAGAAGCTGTAGTTAGATTAAGAGCGTATTCACAATTTACCCGTTTGCCTTTTACCGTGACTGAGCACGATCCCCCACCCCAGCTGGTCTGCATTCCCCACATTGCAATTAACGATCCTGGCCTCAGCGCTTTTGTTACCGTGGGACTTTGTTATGTTGAAGAAAACATTAGAAGGGAACTTCTGTCGCACAACTGAATGAAATTTATGATTAATGCGTCTTAAGTTATGGAGGCTTTAATCAAAGAGAAAATGATAGATTACCTGGACTCCAATAACATTTTGCGGGATAGCCAGCATGGATTTAGGAGAGGTAGATCCTGTTTAACAAATCTGTTGGAGTTTTTTGAGGAAGCTACTCAGGAAGTTGATGATAAGAAGGCCTATGATGTCATCTACTTAGATTTCCAAAAGGCTTTTGATGTTGTCCCCCACAAGAGGCTCCTACTTAAACTCAAAGCGACTGGTATTTTAGGTACCGTAGCGACCTGGATTGATAACTGGTTAACAGATAGGAAACAGCGAGTAGTTATAAGAGGCACAATGTCACAGTGGGCTTGCGTTCATAGTGGGGTACCGCAGGGTTCGATTTTAGGACCACTATTGTTCCTAATTTACATAAATGATATGGATACCAATATATACAGTAAACTGGTGAAATTTGCAGATGACACCAAGGTGGGTGGTGTAGCAGATACTGAATTAGTGGCTCAGCAGCTACAGCGGGATCTTGATTTAATTAGTGACTGGGCCGATACCTGGCAGATGAAATTTAACGTTTATAAATGTAAGGTACTCCATCTAGGGAGCAGAAATATAAAGTACAGGTATTTCATGGGTGTCACTGAAATAATGGTAGCTGATCATGAGAAAGACCTTGGTGTGTATGTTGATGCTTCCATGTCCCATTCTCGCCAGTGTGGGGAAGCAATAAAAAAGGCCAATAGGATGTTGGGGTATATCTCCAGGTGTGTGGAGTTTAAGTCAAGGGAGGTAATGCTAAGATTATACAATTCCTTGGTGAGACCTCACCTAGAATATTGTGTGCAGGTTTGGTCACCATATCATAAAAAGGACATTGTGGCCTTAGAAAAGGTGCAGCGTAGGGCCACAAAAATGATTCCTGGTCTTAGAGGAATATCATACGAGGAACGGTTACTTGAGCTAAATCTGTTCAGTCTCAAGCAAAGGAGATTGAGGGGGGACATGATCCAGGTATATAAGATTCTAACAGGTTTGGATGCTGTTCAACCAAATAGTTACTTCAGCATTAGTTTAAATACACGAACTCGTGGCCATAGGTGGAAATTAGCGGGAGAACATTTCAAGCTGGATTTAAGGAAGCACTTCTTTACGCAGCGTGTAGTCAGAGTATGGAATAGCCTTCCTGATAATGTAGTGCAAGCTGAATCCTTGGGTTCCTTTAAATCAGAGCTAGATAAGATTTTAATGACTCTGAGCTATTAGTTTAGTTCTCCCCAAGCGAGCTTGATGGGCCGAATGGCCTCCTCTCGTTTGTATAGTTCTTATGTTCTTATGTTCTTAATGCATGGCAGCATTCTCCAAGTACAGTGGGACGGACTCCCCAACGGACCGAGAGTGCTTGTGATGTAAAATACACTAAGATAATTCAGTTCCTTTAAAGAGCGGTTCTTTTAATACTCTGTATTATAATTTTTGTGTGCTGTCCCCTTAAAAAGCATATCACCAGTATTCCTTATTCAAATTGTCCCATTAAAAACTACAGTCCCCAAACGTCAAATTGCATGCTTCTGCATGTCACCTACACTTCATCCTCAAAATCAAAGCAGTATTAACACAAGCGACATGTGCCATCACTTAAAGCCAATGTAACTTTTTTAAAATAAAGTCTGTTTCAACTGGATTTTTACCTAAGTAAAACAACCATTTTATGTTCTATTTATCTTAAAACTACTGAAACAAATAATTGGCTACAATGCAGTTCCGCTGTTTTGTTTGGCACCGTAAATTATGTCCTGCATTCTGTGGAAAAAAATGAAGGCTGAGGAATGTTACGTAACACAGTTAAAATGCAAAAGTTCTCTCTGGTGTAATTCACTGCATAAAACCATGGTCTTAAGTGTGGTGTCTTCTTCATAACACTCCCTGACTTTTGTATCCGTGACCATGAGATAGGGTGGGCTGCTTTTCTTCCTTCATTTTACTAGTGTTCCTCCCTTTCCTCCCAGCCTTGGCTGGTGGTTCAGACAGCATCACCTTCTTTTAATGGACCCAGGTGTCATTTATTTTGAAGTGCAGAAAATGTTCTAGCAGAGGTCTTAGACAATTTCTGAATTACACAGAACTCTGACTTCTTCTGAAGCTGTGAGAAATTGTTCATCTGTAATTGTTGCATTGATATTTGTTGATGTGCGTGTGCCCTCCTTGAGCAGTAAAGGGGAGATCACATGCAGAGCTTTTCTTAGTCTAAATAAAAATAAAATATTCTCTTCATATAGTCTGGAAGAGCCAATTAGTTATTTCTAGAAAAATAAATAGAGCCAATGAAGGAACCAGATGTCACAGTAACACAGGTCACTGTCTGTGGTGCTGGGTGTTGGGCTGGCGCTGAAGAAATAGGATAACTGGCCAAAGTGTCCGTGTGCCTCCACTGATTACAGGACATTAGTTAACAGTAATTAGCAATCACTTATAGTTCTCATTTATAATGATGTAAAATTATAAATATATATATATATCCATCCATCCATCCATTTTCCAAACTGCTTATCCTACTGGGGCGCTGGGGTTCCTGAGCCTATCCCAGTTCCCAATGGGCACGAGGCAGGGAACAACCTAGGATGGGGGGCCAGCCCATCGCAGGTCACACTCACATACCATTCACTCTCACATGCACACCTATGGGCAATTTAGTAACTCCAATTAGCCTCAGCATGTTTTTGATTGTGGGGGTACACCGGAGTACCCGGAGGAAACCCCACGAGGACATGGGGAGAACATGCAAACTCCACACACATGTAATCCAGGCAGAGACTCGAACCTGGGTCCCAGAGGTGTGAGGCAACAGTGTTAACCACTGCACCACCATATATATATATGTAAATATATATATATATATATATATATATATATATATATATATAATGGACAAAATATAATCGTGATTTAATGTATCCCTTCTGCTCTTAAAAAAGCGCAATATGTCTGAATGACGAATATGTCTATTACGTTTTAATAATCTTGTTAATATTTGTTTACCTTTTTTTCTGTAATCACTCTATGTTAAAGCAATTTTTAAATCTAGCTGTGAAATTGATGATGCTGTTGTTATTCTGACTGTCTGAACATAAGTGAGGGGATGGATGCACTATTCTATGGAGGCCTCTGAAGAGAATAAATTATCCCAATATTATATTGAGAGAGATGATTAAATCAGAGCTAGATAAGATTTTAACAACTCTGAGCTATTAGTTAAGTTCTTCCCAAATGAGTTTGATGGGCCGAAAGGCCTCCTCTAATTTGTAAATTTCTTATGTTCTAAGACATACAGTACTGTGTGAAAGTCTTAGGCAGTCCAAAGAAATGTTTAAAGCTGTTTATCTGGGTAGCAAGTGTACTTTGACTTAGAATAAATGACACAATTTAACATTAGAACATGTGCAAATTAAGAGTAACACAATAAAAACTAGTAATAACTTCTTCTGTTTTCTAAAGCGTTACTGATATCTAGTTGGATGGCTAGATGAACACCGCTTCAGTTCCCAAACTTCTCCCCAGGGGCACCTCAGCCGTTCCATGATTTTGTTAAATTTCACCAACAGCTCAATTAAATAATTAATTATACTGGTTTAAAAAGTCAGTGACAGATTGACTAGCTGTACTGTATGAGGTGTGCTAGTGGCCAAGTCAAAAAATACATGGCTGCACTGGATGGTCGTTACAAATACTAGGATGATTTTAGCAGAGGTTCTGAAATGGCTAAGCTGACACACTTTGACAGGCATAATGTAGCTGAAGTTCAGCCTGTAGCTGAAGACCCTGCCCCACTGCAGAAGTTCAAGGGAATTCTGCTTTTCCTTCTCCATCACTTCCTGGATGGCCTCTTTCGAAGACCTCTTCATGCACACCCTAGCCAGATGCACTGAGAGGCTTGGCTGTGTCTTCTTGCACACGGGGCAGAGCAGGAAATGCCTGCTCGAAGCACTGGGGATAAAATAAAATTAAAAAAAGTCATAAATAAAGATTAGATTTGATTCATTACTTTTAGTTGAATAAAGAAACAGTCCAGTCATCATCAACACTGTTCGTTTCACAGTGGTTTGGATAAATAACATTTGCATATCCTGATGGCTCCTAGACTGAGTAAAGTACATAATCACAGCTATTGAAACATGTTAACTAATTACTTACATTTATATTAAAATAAAATTTAATTAATTAAATTAAACTTAAGCTGCTTCAAAATATTATTTTAGGTTTGTAATGTACAATGTGGAAAGTCCCACACCCATACAGCAAGCTTAGTAGTCTCTTGATAATCTTCCAAAGCACGACGGATTAATCGCCTCTGCCCCCGGAGTTTTTCCCCGCTAAACGTAAGTATAAGTATATCACTATGGCTCCTGTCGTTTGCTCCGAGTGCAGTATGTTTAGTTATTCTTCTCCCGTCATTAGTGGTACGTTTGTCTGCGATAAGTGTCAGCTAGTTGCCAGGCTGACGGAGAAGATCGCAGACTTAGAGGGACGTATCCGGACGTTACGGGAGATTCAGGAGAGTGAGAGTTTTATTGACGCAGTGTTAGCGGCTCCGGATATGTCTGCTATAGTGAGCCAGTCTCCCCCCGCTCCGGCAGCAGGGCCTTCGCAGCAAGGCGAGTGGGTGACGACCCGGCGGCATAGCCGTAAGTCCAAACAGGACTCACACCGGCACCATTCACCCATTCACGTTTCCAACAGGTTCTCCCCACTCAGTGAAACACCCACTGAGCCGCCTGTTGAAAGCGCTCTGGTAATCGGCGATTCTATGTTAAGAAACGTGAGAGTAGCGACTCCAGCAGCTGTAGTTAATTGTCTCCCTGGTGCCAGAGCGACCGACATCTTATCAAACTTAAAAGTGCTGGCTAAGAGTAAACGTAAGTATTCGCATATTGTTATCCACGTCGGCACTAATGATGTCCGATTGAGGCAATCGGAGATCACTAAAGCAAATTTCATAAAGGTGTGCAGCCTTGCGAAGAAGATGTCCGCGTCAGTAACATGCTCTGGCCCCATCCCTGCTAGACGTGGCGACGAAATATACAGCAGATTATCGTCGCTGCATCGCTGGCTGTCGGAATGGTGCCCGATAAATGGTGTGGGTTATATAGACCATTGGCGGACGTTCTGGGGTAGGCCTTGGCTTTTGAAGAGGGACGGTATTCACCCCTCGTGGGCTGGCGCCGATCTCCTGTCAAAAAGCATAGCTCGTAGTCTTAAGGCAGATCGCTGACTAACCAGAGCCAAGCCAAGGCGGCAGGCAAACCGGCTTAACCGACCGCCTGCTAGTCGCTTAAAGTCGTCACCCAAGGTTCATATTATTGAGACTGTGTCTGTTCCCCCCGGTTTTAATCGTGGGGGTTCATTCCACCGTAGTGCATGTCTTAAAAACCTTAGAGAAATTAGACCTAATTCACTTCTGGATAGTAGGTGTAATGTAAACCTAAAACTTGGACTCCTGAACATCAGATCGCTGGCACCTAAGACATTGCTCGTAAATGAAATCATTACTGATTTTAATCTTGGTGCCCTATGTCTTACTGAGACTTGGCTTAAACCAAACGAGTTCTTGGCACTAAATGAATCCACTCCAGCTGAATATAGTTATAAGCATAATCCTCGACCCAATCGCAAAGGTGGCGGGGTTGCTGCAATATTTAAGACCGACCTAGGAGTGCATGAAAATTGTGGTTATAGCTTTAGCACGTTTGAAATTATTATTCTTAGTCTTGCTAGCATATCTAAGTGTAGTTCTACACCTCCAATCATCATTGCTATTGTGTATAGACCGCCTGGCCCCTATAGCAATTTTCTTAAGGAATTTGCAGATTTCCTAACAAACTTGGTGGTTACTACCGACAAGGCCGTGATTGTTGGTGATTTTAATATTCATATGGAAAACGATAGTGATCCATTAACAAAAGCATTTACAACCATTCTTGACTCTGCCGGTGTACATCAGAATGTAACTGGGCCGACTCATGCCTGTAACCACACCCTGGACTTGATCCTTAGTCATGGTGTCATGGTAGAACACATATCAATTATCCCTCAGAATCCTCTACTTTCGGATCATTACCTTTTAACATTTCAAATACAACATAACCCCCCTAAGGCCCCAGGTCAGAGGTACAATACTAGACGTTCTATAGCCTCATTATCCGCCGCAACTTTTCTCGATCAGCTCCCACAGTCCTTCAACCTTACCTCTGAAGCGTCAAGTGTAAATGAACTTGAACAGGTAACCGTGAACATGGTGGAATCATTTCGTACCACTCTTGATCATGTAGCGCCACTCAAGAAAATAAAACATAGAGATAAGAAACCTGCCCCCTGGTACTCTGACCGTACACGGGAACTTAAACAAGCTTCACGCAAGCTAGAACGCAAATGGCGGTCAACAAAACTAGAAGTTTTTAGATCTGCCTGGAAAGAGAACCTGTCTAAGTATAGACAAGCACTAGTGACTGCTAGGTCTGTGTATCTCTCTAAACTAATAGAAGAGAACAAAACCAATCCTAAATTCCTGTTTGAATCTGTATCTAGGTTAACAAAGAATCCTTCAATGTTAAACTCACAAGTCCCAGAAGCTCTTAGGAGTGATGACTTTATTGCGTTTTTTAATAATAAAATAACTACTATTAGACATACCATCACTAGCACGCCCACAGCTGCACACAATCACCAATCTTCTGTTAGTGCTAGTGCTATTAGTACTAATGGTAACACCTTTGAATGTTTCTCTCCTGTAGTACGGACAGAACTCCTTAAGTTAATTTCCTCTGGCAAACCCACTACTAGCCTTGTTCACCCAATACCCACCAGTCTACTTAAGGAAATCACACCACTGATTAGCACCACATTGTTAAACTTGTTAAACTCATCTCTTAGGCTTGGATATGTTCCTATATCTTTTAAAATGGCTGTTATTAGACCTATCCTAAAGAAGCCAAATCTTGAACCTAGTGACTTAGGACACTATAGACCCATCTCAAATCTTCCCTTCATTTCTAAAATTCTGGAGAAAGTTGTTGCTCACCAGCTGTCTTCCTTTCTTCAGGAAAATAATGCTAACGAACTATATCAGTCTGGTTTCAGACCCAATCATAGCACAGAAACGGCCTTAGTCAAAGTCATGAACGACTTGCTTATGGCTTCCGACCGTGGCTGTATATCGCTATTATTCTTACTGGATCTAACTGCAGCATTCGATACTGTAGACCATAATATTCTTCTGGACCGGCTGGAAACATTGATTGGCATTAAAGGGACAGCACTCCTGTGGTTTCGTTCCTATTTAACTGATCGTTACCAGTTTGTCCATGTAAACAATGAGTCATCAAAAGCCACTAAAGTAAGATATGGTGTCCCACAGGGATCAGTGTTGGGCCCACTACTGTTCAATCTATATATGCTACCACTTGGTAACATTATTAGAAACTACGGTATTAATTTTCATTGTTATGCTGATGATACACAATTGTATCTATCTGTCAAACCTAGCGACGCATCCCAGCTCTCTTCCTTAGCCGACTGTCTGCTAGACATTCGTTGTTGGATGGCAAGGAATTTCCTCATGTTAAATACAGAAAAAACTGAGGTTCTTTTAATCGGTCCTAAGGATGCTCGTAATAAGTTTGTAAACCCCAACCCTAGCGGCCTCCCTACTCAGTTTAAAACAGTGGTCAGAGATCTTGGTGTCCTGGTAGACTCCGACCTCTGCTTCAGTGCTCACATAAATAGCATTACCAGTACAGCATTTTACCATCTACGGAACATAGCCAAGCTTCGGAAGATGCTTTCCTTTCAAGATGCAGAGAAACTAATACATGCCTTTATAACTTCCAGGTTGGACTACTGTAATGCCCTCCTTTCGGGTTGTCCATCTGGATCCTTACATAAACTTCAGTTAGTACAAAATGCAGCAGCCAGAGTTCTCACAAAAACTAAAAAATTTGATCACATTAGCCCTATACTGTCCTCCCTGCACTGGCTACCAGTGAAATCTAGGATTGACTACAAAATACTGCTATTAACCTACAAAGCTCTGAATGGCCTTGCACCACAATTTTAATGATCTTCTGGTCCCTTACAACCCTTCTCGCCTGCTTCGATCACAAGGAGCAGGATATCTGTTAGTTCCTAGAGTAGACAGGACTACGGCAGGCTGCAGAGCATTCTCTTACAGAGCTCCGCAGCTGTGGAATGGTCTCCCGGGGGATGTGCGGGATTCAGGCACACTCTCGCTATTCAAGTCTAGATTAAAAACGCACTTGTATAGTTTAGCGTATAGGAAACCTAGTTCTAGTTCCAGCTGGTTGCTCACTCCCAGTTAGACTAACAGTATGAGGTGAAGAGCTGGGTGGGGATCGGTGCCCTTGGCTTTGGATAAACTGATGCGTCAGTGCTGTCGCTCTAGCCTTTCACTAGAGTGTTGATGTTCAGGGAGTCCCCATGCCTGTGTTCCCGCCTGTCTCTCCCTCTTTCTCATGCTGCTATAGCCAGATCTGCCGGAGCCTAGATGAATATTGCACTCAATCATTTTGCTTGCACTGCCTCTAGTTTCCTCAACTCTGGCTAATACACTATTTTCTTACTTCCTCCCCCACCCCTTCTGGGGTGTGCTGCCCGGAGAACCATAACATCGAGGAATTTATGCTTCTGCTGCCTGCAAGACCACTACCTCCACTTCCGGCAACTACCCTCCAGCCTGCCTGCCCTTGGCTCACGGATGCCTCTCCTTCCTCCCCTGCATATTAGCTTAAACTATATAATTCTTGTTTTGTTTGATTTTTTCTGCTGGCCCCTGGAGGATGGGCCCCCCCTTTGGGTCTGGTTCCTCCCAAGGTTTCTTCCTCTTAGGGAGTTTTTCCTTGCCACCGTTGCCTTTGGCTTACTCACTGGGGGGTCTTTACGTGGCAGAAATGTAAAGCGCATTGAGACAATGTAATGTTGTGATAATGCGCTATATAAATAAAATTGCATTGCATTGCATTACATAATCATAGCTATTGAAACATGTTGACTAATTACTTACATTTATATTAAAATAAAATTTAATTAATTAAATTAAACTTAAGTTGCTTCAAAATATTGTTTTAATTTTGTAATGGATGCAATTTAAGTTTTAACAATAGCAGTCAGTGGTCAGAGACTTTTGCACAGTGTCAGTAAAGTAGAACAAGTTTATCCACAATTTCTACAGATTCTAATGAAATGAACAGTCCATTATTGGGATGGCTGAGGTCCTTCACGATCTTCTTGGCCTTGGTCCAGCACCGCCTGCTGTAGATTGAGTGCAGGTCAGGGAGCTCGGTGCAGATGGTGCGCTCAGCTGATCGCACAACCCTCTGTAGAGCTCGTCTGTCCTGCATGGTGCTGTTCCCGAACCAGGTTTCCTCCCAGAGTACGTGCAGATCAGTTGCATTGGGGAGTCCATACTGTGATGCTGAGTGAGTGTAGTAGGAGTTTGAGAGATGAAACTCCTGATGATTTACTCCCTCGGCTAACTAACCAGAACAGGATCATACCAATACCAAAATTATAAGTTTATAAATGTTTTTCACTACCCTGATTCATTCAGTTATTTCTGTTTGTTAATTCCACCCCCCAAGCAAATACATAAACAAACAAACAAACAAATATTGAGGGGGGATGTGTCAGAGGTGATAGAATCAGTGGATGAATCTAAAAAAAAAAGTCATGATTTTTTTCTCTCCAAAACATAATGCACAAAAGTTAGGTAAGACATTGACATGTTATGACAGTAGCATGATGCAGAGGAACAAACAGAAGGAAATATCAAACTAAACCTGAGTCAATTAGGACTAATTACACTAAATTAAGTGGAACACACAAAATACCTAAAACCACTTAATAAACAAACAACAAATATTGCATTAGATAAACTATACTGATGCCTGAGAGAAGTTGTTGTGCAAGCTGCAGCAAGTACGTAAGGCACAGGTGCAGAGACACTACATATAGTGCAAACTAATTTAAAAGTATACAGTACACACAATGATTCCTGAAAAATCAAAATACCGTGGAATACTAATGAAATACTTATCAGGATGATGATGATGATGATGATGATGATGATGATGATAGAAATAATAAAGAATTAGTTTAAGGTATTATGCAATTGACATGTACAATTAAAAAAGAAATTGCACCAGACATTTCCTGTGGCAAAGAAGGGTTGCTTTGTGGCATGTCGCCGACAGGATGTCATGGGCAGGAGGGTAGGCAGGCAGGGCAGCACAGGCAGAAGGGCTGGCGGGCAGCCAGAACTGTTTTGCCACTGCAGTTTGTTTTACAGTTTCATCTGCATTTGTTTCCCCAAGGTATAACAGCAGCTAATTTATGAACATGCTGCTTTTCAGAAAAGAAGTTTAATTTCCAGGAGCATGACCAGTGCACACATTTAGTGTTGACGGTTCTTTGTAAAATGGATGTCCTGTACTTTTATTGATCTGTCCGTCCGTCCATCCATCCATCCATCCATCCATCCATTTTCTAACTACTTCTGATGAAGTTCCGGGTTATGAGGTATCCTGAAGCCCAGGCAATATGGGACACACACACACACATAGGGTATACCTATCTTTATGGGGCGAGCTCATTCACATCTATGGGATAAATGCTAACACTAACTATGACAAGCTTAACCCCCACCCTGCCATAACCATAAGTAACCAAGCAAAATACAAGAGATTTTGCATTTCTAGTTTTTCCATAGCAGTCACAGATTTTTATAAAATAGAGTTTTCCCTTATGGGGACCAGGAAACCAGTCCCCATAAGGGAAAAAAACGGCTATTTATCACGTTATGGGGACATTGTGTCCCCATAAGGACAGGTATACCCGCTCGCACACACACACACACACACACACACACACATACACACACACACATGCACACAGATGGATAGATAAATACAGTTACTGTGGATGTCGATCCTGTATTAATAAGACAGAACTGTCATACTTAATAGGATCATATCCCTAGTTCTACATATGCATAATTATATTTAATACAAATGACACTTTAATGTTAATTTCTACAGCTGAACAGAAGACGCTTCAGAGAGTGGTGAGGATGACAGAGAAAATAATTCTCCAGGCTCTCTCCCATTGGTTCAAGAACTTCACTACTCACGTTGCCACAATAGATCCATTAAGATCGTAAAAGATCCCACGCACCCATAAGCTGTTTGAACTTCTGCCCTCTGGTAAACGTTACCGCAGTATGCATTGCAGAACAACCAGATTTAATAACAGCTTCTACCCCCAAGCCATCAGAATACTAAACGCTAATGAACATAAGTTTATGTGAAGCCCTTCTCTCTCTTACTCTCTGTGCACTTTATTACCACAACTGGTATTAAGTTTACTTTTTATTTATATAGTGCAATAATATAATCAGGAATGGTGCGTGAGTGTGCCCTGCGATGGGCTGGCCCCCCATTCTGGGTTGTTCCGTGCCCCGTGCCCAGTGCTTCCGGGATAGGCTCCGGACCCCCCGCGACCCAGTAGGATAAGCGGTTTGGAAAATGGATGGTGGGATGGATGTATACGTAACTAACAAGGGGACTTTGCGGGTGGTTCAAGAGTATGCCCTAGGTGATACTGCTTCACTGCGTTCAGTTGGCGCTATCTGCAGACATCGTAACACTGTATGGCTCTTGTTCCGAAAAAACATTATCAAAAGAAGGAAAAAAATAATATTTAAAGAAGACAAAAAAAACATCCAAGGGAAAAAAATTAACAAAAAAATTATATCCGAAGAAGAAGGAAAAACATGCAAAGGAAAAAAAAAACAAACTTTGTCCAAACAAACTTGACACTGTTGATTTAAGGACTTCAAGACACTGTAAACACAGCGGGCAGATACCTGTCCACAGTGCATTTCTGCTGATATCTTTCAGGTAAGAGCAGTGCTGATAAATGTCATCAATGAGGTAACCTTTCAAATATGGCAGTTTAAAAAATCTCCTGATATATCATGAACATTGGCTTATCAATAGTCTAAATTGAAATAATTTCTGACATAGGTTTGTTTGATGTTTAATTTTGAGTATTCCATTGGGCTGTGCAAATTAAGTATTTAATTTATAGGCACTGACAAATACTGATTTAACAAATATGTAACCTTTCTACAAAATGAACACTTGTTTGCTAGTTTGAAAATAACAGAATAAACACTGAATATTTTGTAGTTTAATTTAAAGGCACCAACATTTAAACACGGTGAAATCTTTCTTATCCAGAGTTACAATAAAAGCAAATCTGCTGAGACTGCGACTCTGTTCTCAAAACTGTAAGTTCATCAGAGGTGGAGACTTCCAGTCCACAGGGTACAAATCCAGACCAAGATTTTGTTTCAACCAACCAGTAGTATAAGAAGTCATATTCACAGAGCACTCAACTGGTTGGTTAAAACAAAATCTTGGTCTGGATTTGTACTCTCTGGACCTAAAATCTCCAGCTTTGAAGTTCATATGCAAAATAAGCCCACTATTTCACTAAAGCTTCAGGAAAGTCTGTTCAATATAGTACTGTGTTCAAAACCAAATACACAAAAAGACATTTTGCAAGCAAATCCAAACACAAGTGGACACATACACCGGTTCACACTACGCCATTCCACACTAATGAATTTACAGCACCACTGGGTAGGAATAAGGCTTGATGCGATAAACCACCTATAACATTATATATCACAGACCTGCTCAAAGAGAAGAGGCGGAAAGCATCAAGGGAAAACTTTCAGAGTGAAGGAACCAAACTGGGCAGGGAATATTGCCCCTCCCCCTGCTTCCCGTGGGCCATAGATATGGGGGCTGAACTCATATACCTGATGTCAGTGTCATGCTGAGAAAAGTTCTGTTGGGCTAAAGAGACGGGAATATGGAGGCTCATGGACTCAGTTCTTAATTAGATTGGCCCACTGGAGCGTCCCGAGGTCCCACGTGACACAGGGTATTTATGTCCCGGCCTCACCTTCTTGCGTGACGCAAGAAATAAAAATAGAATAGAAATAGAAATAAAACTTTATGTAGGTAAACTCAAAACACCTTCACTAGTCACACTGGCTGACTATCTCAAACGATTATAAAGCAGCATTTTGAAAACTGCTTTTTTTAAATAACAGGTACAACACTTACCTTGGCTTCTGGCCAAATGCCTTTCACAGCTTGGCACTCCAAGAAACGAAATTTGTATTTCCCCCTACCTCGTTGTCCCTTCAGTTCTTCTTTTTTCCCTTTGGATGTTTTTCCTTCTTCTTCGGATATTGTTTTTTTTTGTTAAGTTTTTTCCATTTGGATAATTTTTTTGTCTTCTTTAAATATTCTTTTTTCCTTCTTTTGATAATGTTTTTTCGGAACAAGAGCCAGACAGTGTTACGATGTCTGCAGATAGTGCCAAACAGATAAGGTGCAAAGACAGACGCAAAAATAAAACGAAGCAATTAGAGCCAACCAGTTGCTCAGATGCTGCTGTAGTGATTTAAGAACTTTTGTCGATAAATCAATAACAATATGAATGAAGTCAATGTTTATCAATGAAGTCAATGTTAGTTAAGCCCTAAGGAGTAGGTTAAGTCCAGCCTTGGCTTCCAAGCTGACGTTTTTCTACATATGTGCTTGTGTATCATGGACAGTAAGAGGGGGCAGGCAAGGAGAGAATTTCTCTTTGGTGATCAATAGAGTGTTATTATTATAACGTCTAAAACGTATGATGGTCTGTCGATAAATCAATAACAATATGAATGAAGTCAATGTTTATCTAAAGAAATCAGAATGACAGTATATGTTATATATATGTTCCGGACTTGTAACATGCACCCATGATTTGGAACAGTGGCCAGGCTGTCTCTGGCCACGCCCCCTACAGTCAGTCCGGCCCCTGCCTTTTCCAGCGTCGAGTCGGGAAACTTCGACGCGTTTCGTACCGCTGGCACGAGTTCGGCTGCTTCGTTTCAAAATGTTTAATGTAGAACAGCGCTATGAAAGCAAATGTTAAAAGACATTATGTCAGGACTTTCACTGAAGGCAGCAGAGCATCATATGTTACTGCTAACGTTTCGTGTTGTGTTCAGGTTGTTAAATAACATATACTGTCATTCTGATTTCTTTAGATAAACATTGACTTCATTCATATTGTTGTTGATTTATCGACAGACCATCATACGTTTTAGACGTTATAATAATAACACTCTATTGATCACCAAAGAGAAATTCTCTCCTTGCCTGCCCCCTCTTACTGTCCATGATACACAAGCACATATGTAGAAAAACGTCAGCTTGGAAGCCAAGGCTGGACTTAACCTACTCCTTAGGGCTTAACTGGAAACTGCCCCATGGCCGAGTGGTCTCATTCGCCCGACTCAACGTAAACAGCCTTCCGAAGTAAGGTGTATTCTGTTCTCCGAAGTAAGGCGTGGGTTCGAATCCAACTTCCGACAAAAGTTCTTCAATCACTACAGCAGCAACTGGTTAGCTCTAATTGCTTTCTTTTATTTTTGCGTTTCAGGCAAAACTACATAGCACTTAAAGACACTTCTGGCATGTAAATGGAGAACGAAATTATAGTTATACCGAATCTCCTACACACAATACCAAGGTTACCAACTTTGCTCAGCTGACCGGAGTCAGACGTTCAATTCGCCACAAGTCTGCACACCCAGACACACGGATATAAAACCTATGTAACAGTTGTGTTACCTTTTAAATAGTCTGTAGGTTTTGCAAACTACTCCAACGCCTTTGGTGTCGCTGATTTTACGTTTATACTAGTGTAAAATAGACTTGCCGTAAGATTTCTTTGCGCCAGCCTGAGAGTCTGAAAACACGTCACACCAGATGCATGAGAGATGGAAACCTGGAATATTCAGTCGAATTAGATCAAATATGATGCTAAGTTAGTACTAAGTTAAAATATGTTCCGGACTTGTAACATGCACCCATGATTTGGAACAGTGGCCAGGCTGTCTCTGGCCACGCCCCCTACAGTCAGTCCGGCCCCTGCCTTTTCCAGCGTCGAGTCGGGAAACTTCGACGCGTTTCGTACCGCTGGCACGAGTTCGGCTGCTTCGTTTCAAAATGTTTAATGTAGAACAGCGCTATGAAAGCAAATGTTAAAAGACATTATGTCAGGACTTTCACTGAAGGCAGCAGAGCATCATATGTTACTGCTAACGTTTCGTGTTGTGTTCAGGTTGTTAAATAACATTTACTGTCATTCTGATTTCTTTAGATAAACATTGACTTCATTCATATTGTTATTGATTTATCGACAGACCATCATACGTTTTAGACGTTATAATAATAACACTCTATTGATCACCAAAGAGAAATTCTCTCCTTGCCTGCCCCCTCTTACTGTCCATGATACACAAGCACATATGTAGAAAAACGTCAGCTTGGAAGCCAAGGCTGGACTTAACCTACTCCTTAGGGCTTAACTGGAAACTGCCCCATGGCCGAGTGGTCTCATTCGTCCGACTCAACGTAAACAGCCTACCGAAGTAAGGTGTATTCTGTTCTCCGAAGTAAGGCGTGGGTTCGAATCCAACTTCCGACAAAAGCTCTTCAATCACTACAGCAGCAACTGGTTAGCTCTAATTGCTTTCTTTTATTTTTGCGTTTCAGGCAAAACTACATAACACTTAAAGACACTTCCGGCATGTAAATGGAGAACGAAATTATAGTTATACCGAATCTCCTACACACAATACCAAGGTTACCAACTTTGCTCAGCTGACCGGAGTCAGACGTTCAATTCGCCACAAGTCTGCACACCCAGACACACGGATATAAAACCTATGTAACAGTTGTGTTACCTTTTAAATAGTCTGTAGGTTTTGCAAACTACTCCAACGCCTTTGGTGTCGCTGATTTTACGTTTATACTAGTGTAAAATAGACTTGCCGTAAGATTTCTTTGCGCCAGCCTGAGAGTCTGAAAACACGTCACACCAGATGCATGAGAGATGTAAACCTGGAATATTCAGTCGAATTAGATCAAATATGATGCTAAGTTAGTACTAAGTTAAAATATGTTCCGGACTTGTAAGATGCACCCATGATTTGGAACAGTGGCCAGGCTGTCTCTGGCCACGCCCCCTACAGTCAGTCCGGCCCCTGCCTTTTCCAGCGTCGAGTCGGGAAACTTCGACGCGTTTCGTACCGCTGGCACGAGTTCGGCTGCTTCGTTTCAAAATGTTTAATGTAGAACAGCGCTATGAAAGCAAATGTTAAAAGACATTATGTCAGGACTTTCACTGAAGGCAGCAGAGCATCATATGTTACTGCTAACGTTTCGTGTTGTGTTCAGGTTGTTAAATAACATATACTGTCATTCTGATTTTTTTAGATAAACATTGACTTCATTCATATTGTTATTGATTTATCGACAGACCATCATACGTTTTAGACGTTATAATAATAACACTCTATTGATCACCAAAGAGAAATTCTCTCCTTGCCTGCCCCCTCTTACTGTCCATGATACACAAGCACATATGTAGAAAAACGTCAGCTTGGAAGCCAAGGCTGGACTTAACCTACTCCTTAGGGCTTAACTGGAAACTGCCCCATGGCCGAGTGGTCTCATTCGCCCGACTCAACGTAAACAGCCTTCCGAAGTAAGGTGTATTCTGTTCTCCGAAGTAAGGCGTGGGTTCGAATCCAACTTCCGACAAAAGTTCTTCAATCACTACAGCAGCAACTGGTTAGTTCTAATTGCTTTCTTTTATTTTTGCGTTTCAGGCAAAACTACATAACACTTAAAGACACTTCCGGCATGTAAATGGAGAACGAAATTATAGTTATACCGAATCTCCTACACACAATACCAAGGTTACCAACTTTGCACAGCTGACCGAAGTCAGACGTTCAATTCGCCACAAGTCTGCACACCCAGACACACGGATATAAAACCTATGTAACAGTTGTGTTACCTTTTAAATAGTCTGTAGGTTTTGCAAACTACTCCAACGCCTTTGGTGCCGCTGATTTTACGTTTATACTAGTGTAAAATAGACTTGCCGTAAGATTTCTTTGCGCCAGCCTGAGAGTCTGAAAACACGTCACACCAGATGCTTGAGAGATGGAAACCTGGAATATTCAGTCGAATTAGATCAAATATGATGCTAAGTTAGTACTAAGTTAAAATATGTTCCGGACTTGTAACATGCACCCATGATTTGGAACAGTGGCCAGGCTGTCTCTGGCCACGCCCCCTACAGTCAGTCCGGCCCCTGCCTTTTCCAGCGTCGAGTCGGGAAACTTCGATGCGTTTCGTACCGCTGGCACGAGTTCGGCTGCTTCGTTTCAAAATGTTTAATGTAGAACAGCGCTATGAAAGCAAATGTTAAAAGACATTATGTCAGGACTTTCACTGAAGGCAGCAGAGCATCATATGTTACTGCTAACGTTTCGTGTTGTGTTCAGGTTGTTAAATAACATATACTGTCATTCTGATTTTTTTAGATAAACATTGACTTCATTCATATTGTTATTGATTTATCGACAGACCATCATACGTTTTAGACGTTATAATAATAACACTCTATTGATCACCAAAGAGAAATTCTCTCCTTGCCTGCCCCCTCTTACTGTCCATGATACACAAGCACATATGTAGAAAAACGTCAGCTTGGAAGCCAAGGCTGGACTTAACCTACTCCTTAGGACTTAACTGGAAACTGCCCCATGGCCGAGTGGTCTCATTCGCCCGACTCAACGTAAACAGCCTTTTGAAGTAAGGCGTGGGTTCAAATCCAACTTCCGACAAAAGTTCTTCAATCACTACAGCAGCAACTGGTTAGTTCTAATTGCTTTCTTTTATTTTTGCGTTTCAGGCAAAACTACATAACACTTAAAGACACTTCCGGCATGTAAATGGAGAACGAAATTATAGTTATACCGAATCTCCTACACACAATACCAAGGTTACCAACTTTGCTCAGCTGACCGAAGTCAGACGTTCAATTCGCCACAAGTCTGCACACCCAGACACACGGATATAAAACCTATGTAACAGTTGTGTTACCTTTTAAATAGTCTGTAGGTTTTGCAAACTACTCCAACGCCTTTGGTGTCGCTGATTTTACGTTTATACTAGTGTAAAATAGACTTGCCGTAAGATTTCTTTGCGCAAGCCTGAGAGTCTGAAAACACGTCACACCAGATGCTTGAGAGATGGAAACCTGGAATATTCAGTCGAATTAGATCAAATATGATGCTAAGTTAGTACTAAGTTAAAATATGTTCCGGACTTGTAACATGCACCCATGATTTGGAACAGTGGCCAGGCTGTCTCTGGCCACGCCCCCTACAGTCAGTCCGGCCCCTGCCTTTTCCAGCGTCGAGTCGGGAAACTTCGACGCGTTTCGTACCGCTGGCACGAGTTCGGCTGCTTCGTTTCAAAATGTTTAATGTAGAACAGCGCTATGAAAGCAAATGTTAAAAGACATTATGTCAACTTCCGACAAAAGTTCTTCAATCACTACAGCAGCATCTGAGCAACTGGTTGGCTCTAATTGCTTCGTTTTATTTTTGCGTCTGTCTTTGCACCTTATCTGTTTGGCACTATCTGCAGACATCGTAACACTGTCTGGCTCTTGTTCCGAAAAAACATTATCAAAAGAAGGAAAAAAGAATATTTAAAGAAGACAAAAAAATCATCCAAATGGAAAAAACTTAACAAAAAAAAACAATATCCGAAGAAGAAGGAAAAACATCCAAAGGGAAAAAAGAAGAACTGAAGGGACAACGAGGTAGGGGGAAATACAAATTTCGTTTCGTTGGAGTGCCAAGCTGTGAAAGGCATTTGGCCAGAAGCCAAGGTAAGTGTTGTACCTGTTATTTAAAAAAAGCAGTTTTCAAAATGCTGCTTTATAATCGTTTGAGATAGTCAGCCAGTGTGACTAGTGAAGGCGTTTTGAGTTTACCTACATAAAGTTTTATTTCTATTTCTATTCTATTTTTATTTCTTGCGTCACGCAAGACGGTGAGGCCGGGACATAAATACCCTGTGTCACGTGGGACCTCGGGACGCTCCAGTGGGCCAATCTAATTAAGAACTGAGTCCATGAGCCTCCATATTCCCGTCTCTTTAGCCCAACAGAACTTTTCTCAGCATGACACTGACATCAGGTATATGAGTTCAGCCCCCATATCTATGGCCCACGGGAAGCAGGGGGAGGGGCAATATTCCCTGCCCAGTTTGGTTCCTTCACTCTGAAAGTTTTCCCTTGATGCTTTCCGCCTCTTCTCTTTGAGCAGGTCTGTGATATATAATGTTATAGGTGGTTTATCGCATCAAGCCTTATTCCTACCCAGTGGTGCTGTAAATTCATTAGTGTGGAATGGCGTAGTGTGAACCGGTGTATGTGTCCACTTGTGTTTGGATTTGCTTGCAAAATGTCTTTTTGTGTATTTGGTTTTGAACACAGTACTATATTGAACAGACTTTCCTGAAGCTTTAGTGAAATAGTGGGCTTATTTTGCATATGAACTTCAAAGCTGGAGATTTTAGGTCCAGAGAGTACAAATCCAGACCAAGATTTTGTTTTAACCAACCAGTTGAGTGCTCTGTGAATGTGACTTCTTATACTACTGGTTGGTTGAAACAAAATCTTGGTCTGGATTTGTACCCTGTGGACTGGAAGTCTCCACCTCTGATGAACTTACAGTTTTGAGAACAGAGTCGCAGTCTCAGCAGATTTGCTTTTATTGTAACTCTGGATAAGAAAGATTTCACCGTGTTTAAATGTTGGTGCCTTTAAATTAAACTACAAAATATTCAGTGTTTATTCTGTTATTTTCAAACTAGCAAACAAGTGTTCATTTTGTAGAAAGGTTACATATTTGTTAAATCAGTATTTGTCAGTGCCTATAAATTAAATACTTAATTTGCACAGCCCAATGGAATACTCAAAATTAAACATCAAACAAACCTATGTCAGAAATTATTTCAATTTAGACTATTGATAAGCCAATGTTCATGATATATCAGGAGATTTTTTAAACTGCCATATTTGAAAGGTTACCTCATTGATGACATTTATCAGCACTGCTCTTACCTGAAAGATATCAGCAGAAATGCACTGTGGACAGGTATCTGCCCGCTGTGTTTACAGTGTCTTGAAGTCCTTAAATCAACAGTGTCAAGTTTGTTTGGACAAAGTTTGTTTTTTTTTTCCTTTGCATGTTTTTCCTTCTTCTTCGGATATAATTTTTTTGTTAATTTTTTTCCCTTGGATGTTTTTTTTGTCTTCTTTAAATATTATTTTTTTCCTTCTTTTGATAATGTTTTTTCGGAACAAGAGCCATACAGTGTTACGATGTCTGCAGATAGCGCCAACTGAACGCAGTGAAGCAGTATCACCTAGGGCATACTCTTGAACCACCCGCAAAGTCCCCTTGTTAGTTACGTATACATCCATCCCACCATCCATTTTCCAAACCGCTTATCCTACTGGGTCGCGGGGGGTCCGGAGCCTATCCCGGAAGCACTGGGCACGGGGCACGGAACAACCCAGAATGGGGGGCCAGCCCATCGCAGGGCACACTCACGCACCATTCCTGATTATATTATTGCACTATATAAATAAAAAGTAAACTTAATACCAGTTGTGGTAATAAAGTGCACAGAGAATAAGAGAGAGAAGGGCTTCACATAAACTTATGTTCATTAGCGTTTAGTATTCTGATGGCTTGGGGGTAGAAGCTGTTATTAAATCTGGTTGTTCTGCAATGCATACTGCGGTAACGTTTACCAGAGGGCAGAAGTTCAAACAGCTTATGGGTGCGTGGGATCTTTTACGATCTTAATGGATCTATTGTGGCAACGTGAGTAGTGAAGTTCTTGAACCGATGGGAGAGAGCCTGGAGAATTATTTTCTCTGTCATCCTCACCACTCTCTGAAGCGTCTTCTGTTCAGCTGTAGAAATTAACATTAAAGTGTCATTTGTATTAAATATAATTATGCATATGTAGAACTAGGGATATGATCCTATTAAGTATGACAGTTCTGTCTTATTAATACAGGATCGACATCCACAGTAACTGTGTTTATCTATCCATCTGTGTGCATGTGTGTGTGTGTATGTGTGTGTGTGTGTGTGTGTGTGTGTGTGCGAGCGGGTATACCTGTCCTTATGGGGACACAATGTCCCCATAACGTGATAAATAGCCGTTTTTTTCCCTTATGGGGACTGGTTTCCTGGTCCCCATAAGGGAAAACTCTATTTTATAAAAATCTGTGACTGCTATGGAAAAACTAGAAATGCAAAATCTCTTGTATTTTGCTTGGTTACTTATGGTTATGGCAGGGTGGGGGTTAAGCTTGTCATAGTTAGTGTTAGCATTTATCCCATAGATGTGAATGAGCTCGCCCCATAAAGATAGGTATACCCTATGTGTGTGTGTGTGTCCCATATTGCCTGGGCTTCAGGATACCTCATAACCCGGAACTTCATCAGAAGTAGTTAGAAAATGGATGGATGGATGGATGGATGGACGGACGGACAGATCAATAAAAGTACAGGACATCCATTTTACAAAGAACCGTCAACACTAAATGTGTGCACTGGTCATGCTCCTGGAAATTAAACTTCTTTTCTGAAAAGCAGCATGTTCATAAATTAGCTGCTGTTATACCTTAGGGAAACAAATGCAGATGAAACTGTAAAACAAACTGCAGTGGCAAAACAGTTCTGGCTGCCCGCCAGCCCTTCTGCCTGTGCTGCCCTGCCTGCCTACCCTCCTGCCCATGACATCCTGTCGGCGACATGCCACAAAGCAACCCTTCTTTGCCACAGGAAATGTCTGGTGCAATTTCTTTTTTAATTGTACATGTCAATTGCATAATACCTTAAACTAATTCTTTATTATTTCTATCATCATCATCATCATCATCATCATCCTGATAAGTATTTCATTAGTATTCCACGGTATTTTGATTTTTCAGGAATCATTGTGTGTACTGTATACTTTTAAATTAGTTTGCACTATATGTAGTGTCTCTGCACCTGTGCCTTACGTACTTGCTGCAGCTTGCACAACAACTTCTCTCAGGCATCAGTATAGTTTATCTAATGCAATATTTGTTGTTTGTTTATTAAGTGGTTTTAGGTATTTTGTGTGTTCCACTTAATTTAGTGTAATTAGTCCTAATTGACTCAGGTTTAGTTTGATATTTCCTTCTGTTTGTTCCTCTGCATCATGCTACTGTCATAACATGTCAATGTCTTACCTAACTTTTGTGCATTATGTTTTGGAGAGAAAAAAATCATGACTTTTTTTTTTAGATTCATCCACTGATTCTATCACCTCTGACACATCCCCCCTCAATATTTGTTTGTTTGTTTGTTTGTTTATGTATTTGCTTGGGGGGTGGAATTAACAAACAGAAATAACTGAATGAATCAGGGTAGTGAAAAACATTTATAAACTTATAATTTTGGTATTGGTATGATCCTGTTCTGGTTAGTTAGCCGAGGGAGTAAATCATCAGGAGTTTCATCTCTCAAACTCCTACTACACTCACTCAGCATCACAGTATGGACTCCCCAATGCAACTGATCTGCACGTACTCTGGGAGGAAACCTGGTTCGGGAACAGCACCATGCAGGACAGACGAGCTCTACAGAGGGTTGTGCGATCAGCTGAGCGCACCATCTGCACCGAGCTCCCTGACCTGCACTCAATCTACAGCAGGCGGTGCTGGACCAAGGCCAAGAAGATCGTGAAGGACCTCAGCCATCCCAATAATGGACTGTTCATTTCATTAGAATCTGTAGAAATTGTGGATAAACTTGTTCTACTTTACTGACACTGTGCAAAAGTCTCTGACCACTGACTGCTATTGTTAAAACTTAAATTGCATCCATTACAAAACTAAAACAATATTTTGAAGCAACTTAAGTTTAATTTAATTAATTAAATTTTATTTTAATATAAATGTAAGTAATTAGTCAACATGTTTCAATAGCTATGATTATGTACAGTACAAACCTAAAATAATATTTTGAAGCAGCTTAAGTTTAATTTAATTAATTCAATTTTATTTTAATATAAATGTAAGTAATTAGTTAACATGTTTCAATAGCTGTGATTATGTACTTTACTCAGTCTAGGAGCCATCAGGATATGCAAATGTTATTTATCCAAACCACTGTGAAACGAACAGTGTTGATGATGACTGGACTGTTTCTTTATTCAACTAAAAGTAATGAATCAAATCTAATCTTTATTTATGACTTTTTTTAATTTTATTTTATCCCCAGTGCTTCGAGCAGGCATTTCCTGCTCTGCCCCGTGTGCAAGAAGACACAGCCAAGCCTCTCAGTGCATCTGGCTAGGGTGTGCATGAAGAGGTCTTCGAAAGAGGCCATCCAGGAAGTGATGGAGAAGGAAAAGCAGAATTCCCTTGAACTTCTGCAGTGGGGCAGGGTCTTCAGCTACAGGCTGAACTTCAGCTACATTATGCCTGTCAAAGTGTGTCAGCTTAGCCATTTCAGAACCTCTGCTAAAATCATCCTAGTATTTGTAACGACCATCCAGTGCAGCCATGTATTTTTTGACTTGGCCACTAGCACACCTCATACAGTACAGCTAGTCAATCTGTCACTGACTTTTTAAACCAGTATAATTAATTATTTAATTGAGCTGTTGGTGAAATTTAACAAAATCATGGAACGGCTGAGGTGCCCCTGGGGAGAAGTTTGGGAACTGAAGCGGTGTTCATCTAGCCATCCAACTAGATATCAGTAACGCTTTAGAAAACAGAAGAAGTTATTACTAGTTTTTATTGTGTTACTCTTAATTTGCACATGTTCTAATGTTAAATTGTGTCATTTATTCTAAGTCAAAGTACACTTGCTACCCAGATAAACAGCTTTAAACATTTCTTTGGACTGCCTAAGACTTTCACACAGTACTGTATGTCTTAGAACATAAGAAATTTACAAATTAGAGGAGGCCTTTCGGCCCATCAAACTCATTTGGGAAGAACTTAACTAATAGCTCAGAGTTGTTAAAATCTTATCTAGCTCTGATTTAATCATCTCTCTCAATATAATATTGGGATAATTTATTCTCTTCAGAGGCCTCCATAGAATAGTGCATCCATCCCCTCACTTATGTTCAGACAGTCAGAATAACAACAGCATCATCAATTTCACAGCTAGATTTAAAAATTTCTTTAACATAGAGTGATTACAGAAAAAAAGGTAAACAAATATTAACAAGATTATTAAAACGTAATAGACATATTCGTCATTCAGACATATTGCGCTTTTTTAAGAGCAGAAGGGATACATTAAATCATATTATATTTTGTCCATAATATATATATATATTTACATATATATATATGGTGGTGCAGTGGTTAACACTGTTGCCTCACACCTCTGGGACCCAGGTTCGAGTCTCTGCCTGGATTACATGTGTGTGGAGTTTGCATGTTCTCCCCATGTCCTCGTGGGGTTTCCTCCGGGTACTCCGGTGTACCCCCACAATCAAAAACATGCTGAGGCTAATTGGAGTTACTAAATTGCCCATAGGTGTGCATGTGAGAGTGAATGGTATGTGAGTGTGACCTGCGATGGGCTGGCCCCCCATCCTAGGTTGTTCCCTGCCTCGTGCCCATTGGGAACTGGGATAGGCTCAGGAACCCCAGCGCCCCAGTAGGATAAGCAGTTTGGAAAATGGATGGATGGATGGATATATATATATATTTATAATTTTACATCATTATAAATGAGAACTATAAGTGATTGCTAATTACTGTTAACTAATGTCCTGTAATCAGTGGAGGCACACGGACACTTTGGCCAGTTATCCTATTTCTTCAGCGCCAGCCCAACACCCAGCACCACAGACAGTGACCTGTGTTACTGTGACATCTGGTTCCTTCATTGGCTCTATTTATTTTTCTAGAAATAACTAATTGGCTCTTCCAGACTATATGAAGAGAATATTTTATTTTTATTTAGACTAAGAAAAGCTCTGCATGTGATCTCCCCTTTACTGCTCAAGGAGGGCACACGCACATCAACAAATATCAATGCAACAATTACAGATGAACAATTTCTCACAGCTTCAGAAGAAGTCAGAGTTCTGTGTAATTCAGAAATTGTCTAAGACCTCTGCTAGAACATTTTCTGCACTTCAAAATAAATGACACCTGGGTCCATTAAAAGAAGGTGATGCTGTCTGAACCACCAGCCAAGGCTGGGAGGAAAGGGAGGAACACTAGTAAAATGAAGGAAGAAAAGCAGCCCACCCTATCTCATGGTCACGGATACAAAAGTCAGGGAGTGTTATGAAGAAGACACCACACTTAAGACCATGGTTTTATGCAGTGAATTACACCAGAGAGAACTTTTGCATTTTAACTGTGTTACGTAACATTCCTCAGCCTTCATTTTTTTCCACAGAATGCAGGACATAATTTACGGTGCCAAACAAAACAGCGGAACTGCATTGTAGCCAATTATTTGTTTCAGTAGTTTTAAGATAAATAGAACATAAAATGGTTGTTTTACTTAGGTAAAAATCCAGTTGAAACAGACTTTATTTTAAAAAAGTTACATTGGCTTTAAGTGATGGCACATGTCGCTTGTGTTAATACTGCTTTGATTTTGAGGATGAAGTGTAGGTGACATGCAGAAGCATGCAATTTGACGTTTGGGGACTGTAGTTTTTAATGGGACAATTTGAATAAGGAATACTGGTGATATGCTTTTTAAGGGGACAGCACACAAAAATTATAATACAGAGTATTAAAAGAACCGCTCTTTAAAGGAACTGAATTATCTTAGTGTATTTTACATCACAAGCACTCTCGGTCCGTTGGGGAGTCCGTCCCACTGTACTTGGAGAATGCTGCCATGCATTAATCATAAATTTCATTCAGTTGTGCGACAGAAGTTTCCTTCTAATGTTTTCTTCAACATAACAAAGTCCCACGGTAACAAAAGCGCTGAGGCCAGGATCGTTAATTGCAATGTGGGGAATGCAGACCAGCTGGGGTGGGGGATCGTGCTCAGTCACGGTAAAAGGCAAACGGGTAAATTGTGAATACGCTCTTAATCTAACTACAGCTTCTTGAATTGTGGGAGGCGTGTGTAACATAACGTTGTTCCACATACCAATATCACTACGTATCGGTATCGCAAAACAAAGTTTTAAATGTTAAGATTCTGTCATTCTGAAAATCTGAGTATTTAAGACATTATGTTACATAGCGATTTGTGGAGATAAATGCCCTCGGACAGTAGCGTTCATTTCATATTAAGTCTCTTTAAGTCATTGTTTTATGTTATGCAGGATGAATGTGCGAATTTTAATTAATCATCCTTTAAGGGTTATATGCTTACGGTGTTGTATACTATTCTCGGTGAACAAGTTAACTTATAAAAGTCTGTTCCTCTAATTATAGAATAATATATAGAATAATTATACAAGAGCTATAATTATTATGATGTTATTATTTAATTGTGTGGGCCGTGTTGCTTGATTACATTTGACTCTTCGGCACGTGGGACACTGCCGGTTTGAAAGACGCAGCTTCACTTGTTTTCTGCACCAAGATGACGAGGTACGTTGCTTTTCTGCTCCCATTTTATCGGATAATTTTTCTTATTTAGTATCTGTCAAATTTGCATGTATATTAAAATATGTTTGGTGAGTAAAGTCAGTATATTGCTTTTAAATAAAGTGATTTTGTTCCGGGGTACAATGTTAATTATATTTAAATTTTATGCGCAAAGTGTAGTTGATATTTCGCTTTTCCGCGTGCGCTTTACTGCGCTTAAGTAAATAATTGCGCTTGCTTGTGAGTAAATTAGTTCATTGCTTTTAAATAAAGTGAATATTGTTGCGGGCTACTGTGTTGGTTATATTTAAATTTTATGTGCAAGTCGGCTAGTTTCCTGTGCCGCAAAGTCTAGATGATATTTCACTTTTGCACGTGCGCTTTCCCGCGCTTTCATGTTGCATTCGGAAGAGGATGCGGGTGGTTGCGCTCGGTGCTGCCTACAGCAATGATATTCCAGCAGACCAGGAGAGGGCAGATGTATTGCAACAAACACAGATAAAAGTAGTGAAGCAAGACCTGAAAAGTTTGTTTGGTGACTAAAATCAGTATATTGCCATTTAGTAAAATTTAAAATTGTTCCAGGCTTCTTTCTTGATTATATGTAAATTGTATGTGAAAGTTAACTAGTTTCCTATGCTATAATGCAGTTGTTCATTGCGAAGGTGTCAGTGCAGAACTGAATTCCATGTGCCAGGAGTGACTGACAGCTCTATTGTATTGCCTGTGTGTTTTTCCTCATTCAGAAACAAACGAATTGCAAAAGCTGTCAGCTGGAGCAACGATCGATACTGGGCAACTTGGGACAAGTGGATGGAAGTGATTGACTGGGAAGATGAGGAAGAGCTGTGCTCCCCAGCAGAATCACCCTCTGACCAGGCTGACCGTTCCATCGTGTCACACACCCGAAAGCCAATTGCCAAGGCAGTTAGCTGGACGGATGATGTGTATTGGGCAGCCTGGGACAAGTGGGATGAGATCATCTGCTGGGGTGAAGAAGGAGAGTGCTCCCCAGCAACTCCACCCATCAACCAGCCTGGGAGGGATAAGGGGTTAGACATGCATGGGTTAGAGGTTTTTCTGTTAAATGAAAGGACAGTCTCCATAAAGCCTGCAGATGACCACCAAGACAGGCTGAAAATAGGAGCCGTAGTGGTCGACCTCTGCCAGTTTGAGCTAGATGGTGTAAATGATAAATTTGAAATTGTCGAAATACAAATTGGAGAGGTCAAATTGGAGGAGACTGCAGAGAGGGGTTTTAATTCAGAATTTGAATTGGAAATTATGGATGTGGAGATAGAGGTTGTAGACAGTGAATTCCAGCTGAATGCTCTTAATTGGGAAATTGCTGGAACTAAAGTGGACAAATTATTAGTGGAACACCTGAACATAAATAATCTAGAAGCAGGCAGTGTGAAGGTGTCCACATCAAATGGGAATGTGGTATATGTCAATGGTATGTGAGTGTGTTTGGTAATGATGGGTGTGAATGGTGTGTGTAAGTGGTGTGTGTGTGTGTGTGTGTGTATGAGTGGTGATTGAATGGTGTGTGTGAGGTAATGGCGTGTGAGTGAATGGTGTGTGTGAGTGACAGGTGTGTGAATGGTGTGTGTGAGGTAATGGCATGTGAGTGTGAGTGGTAATGGCGTGTGTGAGTGAATGGTGTGTGTGAGTATATGGTGTATGTGAATGGTCTATGTGTGTGTGAATGGTGTGTGAGTGACTGGTGTGTGTCTGGTGTTTATGAATGGTGTGTGTGAGTGAATGCTGTGTGAATGGTGTTTATGAATGGTGTGTGTGTGAGTGAATGCTGTGTGAGTGACTGGTGTGTGAATGGTGTTTATGAATGGTGTGTGAATGAATGGTGAGTTTTTGTGTGTGTGTTTTGTGTGTGTGTGTGTGTGAATGATCTGTGTGTGTGAGCCTGCCCTGTGATGGGTTGGTGTCCCATCCTGGGTTGTTCCCTGCCTCGTGCCTGTAGCCTCTGGGATCCATCTGACCGCCTGTTCCAAAAGGCAAATTGATCCCCACATCCCTGAACAGGAGAAGCGGTTTTAGAAAATGGATAAATGTTCCCAGAGGTGTGAGGCAACAGTGCTAACCACTGTACCATGCATATGTATAGGATATGTAGAAGAATACCTGTTGCAGTTATCTGATGTGTGTGTTTTTCACTCTCCCTGCCGGCCCCTGGAGGTTTGGGCTTCCCCTTTGAGTCTGGTGCCTCCCAAGGTTTCTTCCTTCTAGGGAGTTTTTCCTTGCCACTGTCGCCTATGGCTTACTCACTGGGGGCTTTGGGTGGGGGTGCTCTAAAGCGCTTTGAGACAATGTAATGTTGTGATATCGTGCTATACTTTGTTGTGTAATTTTATATTTACTCATGCAAATAAATAATTGTTTGATAACAAAAAGCACTTGTTTCATTCTTTTTACTGCGAGCATATCAGTCACTTCCCTTGTGCTCCTGCATTCAAAAATGAAAGTTTGTCCTGCCCTGCACTTAATTGCCATGGATTCTACGGGAATGCAGACCTCTACTTTGGTGGAATCCTGCTGTTGTACATGGTCTGCTCAAACGCTTTCACATTGTGTACAAGCAGATTTGTTTCTGTATCTCTGTAGAGAAGCATTCTTTTCTTCTACCTGGCAAATCCACAAATATAATAGCAATCCACCAAGGTGCAAGTGCACCTAGCTCTTAAAGAAAATGTTAGAAAAAATTAGTTTATAGCATGTTTAAAGCATAAACACAGCAGTGACTGAGTACATCCCTTGTGGACCAGGCGCCTGGCTTTGACTATTTTTCTGCCATTAAACTAGCAAAGGTGGCTTGGCCATGACGTAAAATAACTTGTGCCTTTAAATTGTTAAAAAAAAGTCCTGTGTGTTGTAAAGTGAGGTATGAAACAGATACCAGGTCGTTTCAGTAACGGTCAGCGTACGTTTTCTTCATGTGATTTTGTGGTTTCAAATGTTTCATTGGAATCAATAGTATTTGCCAATTCCAGTTGCCAGGTAACTTCAATAATTTGAATAGAATACATGATAACATTTTAAACTAGATTAGTTAATTGTTATTTTTCTGTTTAAAAAAGACAACTGCTGTAATTTACATACGACAAAACCTGTAAAAGACATTTTGGAATTCTTTTCTAAATGAAATGAAGGTACTTTGTTACTCCCCTTGGGGAAATTCTATTTTCACCTACCCCATTTTGCCCTACTTGACACATGGGCACAGACGAAGGTGACAGCAAGCCTGGCAGCAAAGGGCAGCCACCTGTAGGGACACCCATGGAGCTGGGGGTTTTACAGTGATTAACAGCAATTTTGCAATACTTTTCTGGCAGTTTTTTTTGCTAGGAATTTACAGTCAATTCTACACTGAAACAGACGTCATTCCTAAGCGCAGCATGGACTGCTTCCGGACACAGTATCAAATGCGACTTCCAGAGTCACTTGAGTAAGCTGGAGATGCTACATCCCCGGGTAAGATTACCTGCAGTAGGCAGCCTACCAAAAGAGGGCCTTTCCTGTTCCCTTGGTGAATTAGAAAACCAGTGGAGAGAGCTCTCCTGTTGCAGTTTCACAGAGATGAACAACATGGAGAACTTTGGATTGAGGTTTTGCAGTATGAGGGTGCTGAAGGAAAAAGGAGTTTTAAAGACATTGGTCTGCCTGTACTGCAGATTTTGTCTCTGCCCATTTCAGATGTTCATGTAAAGCGTGAATTTACTAATGTGACATTCCTTAAATATAACCACCGAAACAGAACGGTTGTAAATTTGCTGTCCAGATTGGTAGATGTACAACTTGGACTGCAAAGAGATGGACTGACACAGAGGCGGAGCTATGGATAGGCCTGGGTGGGATTGACAGCTGGGCCCACCCATTCAGATTAATGAAATTACATTTTTTATATATAAATTACCGGCTTCTAACTGTTCCTATACATCACTGTTGTTACTGTGGCAAGTACAATAGAATGTGTGAGCTCCCTCTAGTGGTGCTCTAGGTAGAACACCACAGTCGTAGGTGTATTAGGAGCAGGAGCAGGATTAAAACTGCATCTTTTTCATTGACGGTGCATTTCCTGCGTGAACGAAACTGGTTGCTACCGCGCGAACTTTTAAACCATAGCTATTACCTAAATAATAATTAGAATTAAGCAATCAGGAAAATCTTGGCAAGCTTAGTAGTCTCTTGATAATCTTCCAAAGCACGACGGATTAATCGCCTCTGCCCCCGGAGTTTTTCCCCGCTAAACGTAAGTATAAGTATATCACTATGGCTCCTGTCGTTTGCTCCGAGTGCAGTATGTTTAGTTATTCTTCTCCCGTCATTAGTGGTACGTTTGTCTGCGATAAGTGTCAGCTAGTTGCCAGGCTGACGGAGAAGATCGCAGACTTAGAGGGACGTATCCGGACGTTACGGGAGATTCAGGAGAGTGAGAGTTTTATTGACGCAGTGTTAGCGGCTCCGGATATGTCTGCTATAGTGAGCCAGTCTCCCCCCGCTCCGGCAGCAGGGCCTTCGCAGCAAGGCGAGTGGGTGACGACCCGGCGGCATAGCCGTAAGTCCAAACAGGACTCACACCGGCACCATTCACCCATTTACGTTTCCAACAGGTTCTCCCCACTCAGTGAAACACCCACTGAGCCGCCTGTTGAAAGTGCTCTGGTAATCGGCGATTCTATGTTAAGAAACGTGAGAGTAGCGACTCCAGCAGCTGTAGTTAATTGTCTCCCTGGTGCCAGAGCGACCGACATCTTATCAAACTTAAAAGTGCTGGCTAAGAGTAAACGTAAGTATTCGCATACTGTTATCCACGTCGGCACTAATGATGTCCGATTGAGGCAATCGGAGATCACTAAAGCAAATTTCATAAAGGTGTGCAGCCTTGCGAAGAAGATGTCCGCGTCAGTAACATGCTCTGGCCCCATCCCTGCTAGACGTGGCGACGAAATATACAGCAGATTATCGTCGCTGCATCGCTGGCTGTCGGAATGGTGCCCGATAAATGGTGTGGGTTATATAGACCATTGGCGGACGCTCTGGGGTAGGCCTTGGCTTTTGAAGAGGGACGGTATTCACCCCTCGTGGGCTGGCGCCGATCTCCTGTCAAAAAGCATAGCTCGTAGTCTTAAGGCAGATCGCTGACTAACCAGAGCCAAGCCAAGGCGGCAGGCAAACCGGCTTAACCGACCGCCTGCTAGTCGCTTAAAGTCGTCACCCAAGGTTCATATTATTGAGACTGTGTCTGTTCCCCGCGGTTTTAATCGTGGGGGTTCATTCCACCGTAGTGCATGTCTTAAAAACCTTAGAGAAATTAGACCTAATTCACTTCTGGATAGTAGGTGTAATGTAAACCTAAAACTTGGACTCCTGAACATCAGATCGCTGGCACCTAAGACATTGCTCGTAAATGAAATCATTACTGATTTTAATCTTGGTGCCCTATGTCTTACTGAGACTTGGCTTAAACCAAACGAGTTCTTGGCACTAAATGAATCCACTCCAGCTGAATATAGTTATAAGCATAATCCTCGACCCAATCGTAAAGGTGGCGGGGTTGCTGCAATATTTAAGACCGACCTAGGAGTGCATGAAAATAGTGGTTATAGCTTTAGCACGTTTGAAATTATTATTCTTAGTCTTGCTAGCATATCTAAGTGTAGTTCTACACCTCCAATCATCATTGCTATTGTGTATAGACCGCCTGGCCCCTATAGCAATTTTCTTAAGGAATTTGCAGATTTCCTAACAAACTTGGTGGTTACTACCGACAAGGCCGTGATTGTTGGTGATTTTAATATTCATATGGAAAACGATAGTGATCCATTAACAAAAGCATTTACAACCATTCTTGACTCTGCCAGTGTACATCAGAATGTAACTGGGCCGACTCATGCCTGTAACCACACCCTGGACTTGATCCTTAGTCATGGTGTCATGGTAGAACACATATCAATTATCCCTCAGAATCCTCTACTTTCGGATCATTACCTTTTAACATTTCAAATACAACATAACCCCCCTAAGGCCCCAGGTCAGAGGTACAATACTAGACGTTCTATAGCCTCATTATCCGCCGCAACTTTTCTCGATCAGCTCCCACAGTCCTTCAACCTTACCTCTGAAGCGTCAAGTGTAAATGAACTTGAACAGGTAACCGTGAACATGGTGGAATCATTTCGTACCACTCTTGATCATGTAGCGCCACTCAAGAAAATAAAACATAGAGATAAGAAACCTGCCCCCTGGTACTCTGACCGTACACGGGAACTTAAACAAGCTTCACGCAAGCTAGAACGCAAATGGCGGTCAACAAAACTAGAAGTTTTTAGATCTGCCTGGAAAGAGAGCCTGTCTAAGTATAGACAAGCACTAGTGACTGCTAGGTCTGTGTATCTCTCTAAACTAATAGAAGAGAACAAAACCAATCCTAAATTCCTGTTTGAATCTGTATCTAGGTTAACAAAGAATCCTTCAATGTTAAACTCACAAGTCCCAGAAGCTCTTAGGAGTGATGACTTTATTGCGTTTTTTAATAATAAAATAACTACTATTAGACATACCATCACTAGCACGCCCACAGCTGCACACAATCACCAATCTTCTGTTAGTGCTAGTGCTATTAGTACTAATGGTAACACCTTTGAATGTTTCTCTCCTGTAGTACGGACAGAACTCCTTAAGTTAATTTCCTCTGGCAAACCCACTACTAGCCTTGTTCACCCAATACCCACCAGTCTACTTAAGGAAATCACACCACTGATTAGCACCACATTGTTAAACTTGTTAAACTCATCTCTTAGGCTTGGATATGTTCCTATATCTTTTTTGTGAATGTAAATGGCTGTTATTAGACCTATCCTAAAGAAGCCAAATCTTGAACCTAGTGACTTAGGACACTATAGACCCATCTCAAATCTTCCCTTCATTTCTAAAATTCTGGAGAAAGTTGTTGCTCACCAGCTGTCTTCCTTTCTTCAGGAAAATAATGCTAACGAACTATATCAGTCTGGTTTCAGACCCAATCATAGCACAGAAACGGCCTTAGTCAAAGTCATGAACGACTTGCTTATGGCTTCCGACCGTGGCTGTATATCGCTATTATTCTTACTGGATCTAACTGCAGCATTCGATACTGTAGACCATAATATTCTTCTGGACCGGCTGGAAACATTGATTGGCATTAAAGGGACAGCACTCCTGTGGTTTCGTTCCTATTTAACTGATCGTTACCAGTTTGTCCATGTAAACAATGAGTCATCAAAAGCCACTAAAGTAAGATATGGTGTCCCACAGGGATCAGTGTTGGGCCCACTACTGTTCAATCTATATATGCTACCACTTGGTAACATTATTAGAAACTACGGTATTAATTTTCATTGTTATGCTGATGATACACAATTGTATCTATCTGTCAAACCTAGCGACGCATCCCAGCTCTCTTCCTTAGCCGACTGTCTGCTAGACATTCGTTGTTGGATGGCAAGGAATTTCCTCATGTTAAATACAGAAAAAACTGAGGTTCTTTTAATCGGTCCTAAGGATGCTCGTAATAAGTTTGTAAACCCCAACCCTAGCGGCCTCCCTACTCAGTTTAAAACAGTGGTCAGAGATCTTGGTGTCCTGGTAGACTCCGACCTCTGCTTCAGTGCTCACATAAATAGCATTACCAGTACAGCATTTTACCATCTACGGAACATAGCCAAGCTTCGGAAGATGCTTTCCTTTCAAGATGCAGAGAAACTAATACATGCCTTTATAACTTCCAGGTTGGACTACTGTAATGCCCTCCTTTCGGGTTGTCCATCTGGATCCTTACATAAACTTCAGTTAGTACAAAATGCAGCAGCCAGAGTTCTCACAAAAACTAAAAAAATTGATCACATTAGCCCTATACTGTCCTCCCTGCACTGGCTACCAGTGAAATCTAGGATTGACTACAAAATACTGCTATTAACCTACAAAGCTCTGAATGGCCTTGCACCACAATATCTTAATGATCTTCTGGTCCCTTACAACCCTTCTCGCCTGCTTCGATCACAAGGAGCAGGATATCTGTTAGTTCCTAGAGTAGACAGGACTACGGCAGGCTGCAGAGCATTCTCTTACAGAGCTCCGCAGCTGTGGAATGGTCTCCCGGGGGATGTGCGGGATTCAGGCACACTCTCGCTATTCAAGTCTAGATTAAAAACGCACTTGTATAGTTTAGCGTATAGGAAACCTAGTTCTAGTTCCAGCTGGTTGCTCACTCCCAATTAGACTAACAGTATGAGGTGAAGAGCTGGGTGGGGATCGGTGCCCTTGGCTTTGGATAAACTGATGCGTCAGTGCTGTCGCTCTAGCCTTTCACTAGAGTGTTGATGTTCAGGGAGTCCCCATGCCTGTGTTCCCGCCTGTCTCTCCCTCTTTCTCATGCTGCTATAGCCAGATCTGCCGGAGCCTAGATGAATATTGCACTCAATCATTTTGCTTGCACTGCCTCTAGTTTCCTCAACTCTGGCTAATACACTATTTTCTTACTTCCTCCCCCACCCCTTCTGGGGTGTGCTGCCTGGAGAACCATAACATCGAGGAATTTATGCTTCTGCTGCCTGCAAGACCACTACCTCCATTTCCGGCAACTACCCTCCAGCCTGCCTGCCCTTGGCTCACGGATGCCTCTCCTTCCTCCCCTGCATATTAGCTTAAACTATATAATTCTTGTTTTGTTTGATTTTTCTGCTGGCCCCTGGAGGATGGGCCCCCCCTTTGGGTCTGGTTCCTCCCAAGGTTTCTTCCTCTTAGGGAGTTTTTCCTTGCCACCGTTGCCTTTGGCTTACTCACTGGGGGGTCTTTACGTGGCAGAAATGTAAAGCGCATTGAGACAATGTAATGTTGTGATAATGCGCTATATAAATAAAATTGCATTGCATTGCATTGCATTATTGTTGCAGTCACCATGTTGTAAATATATAAGCCAATTTAAGAAAATTTGGGGTAATGAGTTTCACTCAGAAGTCCATCCATCAGCCACTTTTCCATATTTAAAGGCTGCAGGAGGATGCTCACATGGAAAAAAAAGACTAATTCATTTCTTTATCCAAAACTATTTCTTTCCTCATTCATTAAAACGAAAAGAGCTTTAACTTGTGCGTGCATTGCTTCATTTTAAGCAGCATTATGGAGTATCATTGAAGATAGAAAAGTTTATGAAGGGTCTGATTTTCGACATCTTTTACTCCTGGTTTGGGCTATAAAATTGGAAGGAGTTGCCAAACATGACCGTGCAGGGTCTGCGCTGTTCTCATCTGTGAACAGTGTGTGGGTTTGTGGGTCAGGCATAAATTTGGGGGGAGGGGCTCCCTCCAGCATTAAAATAGGGAGATATCCCCCAAAATAATATAATTCTTCATATTCAAAAAAGTACAGATAAAATTAATCTATCTCACCAGTTAATGTAAAGTTTTTTCACCCCAAGCACACCTACCCTTCCCGAAAATGGTTTAGTCTGAAGTCCTGCTCTGGGGTACGTTTCCTATACCATGATGCACTTTGCAAAAGACAAATATATATCAGGAAAATATATAGCAGGAGATAAAAGAAAAAAGATACATTCTGCGGGCCATGGCTGCTGCCGCCTGGCAGAGGGTATGAGGAGGAAGTGCAGGGACGATGTCAGCATCACCAAAAGGATGGTTGCAGCACTCTGGAGGGAGCAGGTGAGGTGGGCTGGGGGGAGCACCAGTCTGCATTCTCTCACTCCTGGGGAGGACCGAGTATTGGCCATCCTAGATCTCAGAAGCACTTGAGGGAGTCCCGGGGTGCATAAATCTCTGTAGTCTACCCACCTCCCAGACATCTGTGCTTTCTACTCCCCAGCCACTTCCTCTTGGCCCACCAACATTTGTCCCCCTGTAGTGTGATCACCAGGGTTCCTCAATGTGTGGCACCTCCACACCTGGCTCCTCTACATCAGCCATCCCTCCTATAGGCCCCTCTACATCAGGGCGACACTGTCCCCTGAGTCCCCAGAATACCTTTCAGTCTGGTAGATCACCAAACCCCAACCATCCTGCTTCCTTGTCACCACACGCCCCTCCTTCCCCCCACGCACTCAAGCCCACTGGTGCAGAAACATTCGCTGCCAATGTAGTGAAGAGCTCCTCAGGTCTGAAGGTGGAAAAAATATCTGTTCTGAGGGGCATCCGGGAGGAACCGGCAGCCCTGATGGAGCAGTATGAAAGACACCATAAAGAGGTGATCGCCTACCGGAGAGAGACACTGGCCTTACTGGCCCAAAGGGTCAGGAGGCCCAGTGTGACAATATACTGTATCTCCCCACCTCTTAATGTCAAGGGCGCCTCCAAGGGGCGGCCACATCCCTCCTTGGAAACCTCTGGCCACCCCTGTGGCAGCCCCCAAATATGGCTGTAGAGAGATTGTTTTATAGCGAAAGCTGTGGTGCACTCAGGGACCATTAACTGTGTAGCACCTGGGGCCTGCATCATGAAACTGAAAGTCTGAGTTAGAACAAAAGTTTTAGCCTAATAAAGTCAAACAAATGCAATGCGCGATCATAAAAATCATGCCTGTAAGAAGGCTCCTGCAGTTTTAAGGGCGCACCGGTGCATGCAAAGGACTGTGGGTGCACTGTGGGGACACCGAGGCACGCGCTGACAGCGTGTTAGAACTTAAAGTTTTTCCTGGTCAGCAATATATGGAAGTCCTTACATTATATGTATGTATTAAGTTATATAATTGTGCTATGTGATTACCGAATGACGCTAAACTCATTTAGTTTGGCTTTAATTATGCTGATGTTTAATGCCGGTGTTGTGCTGCAAACTGCCCCTCTGCCACGGATTGTAATCTTTCATTTTAAAGGAAGTGTAACTTCATTTATCTTGCTTTAAGCAAACTGAAAACTCACATTACTTGTTTATTATGATATTTTACAGACAAACCTGAAGTTAAGATTAACTACCTCCTGTAAAACGTCGCAAATGTGACATCATTTAAAGGCGACAGTAATGCTTCGCTTTTCGACGACAGACGCCTTCAGTCGCAAGAAGTGTTTCATTTTCTTGAATAATATTTTTGATACTTTGTTGAATTAATTCTGCCTCGATATTTTTGATATTCTGTCTTCTTTTCATACTTATAATGCGGCGAATAGCTTCATACTCGGCACATCACACCTGGAAATAAAATAACATCGAACTAAGCAACAGAAGTAATCAGAACATAAGAACATAAGAACTATACAAACGAGAGGAGGCCATTCGGCCCATCAAGCTCGCTTGGGGAGAACTAAACTAATAGCTCAGAGTCGTTAAAATCTTATCTAGCTCTGATTTAAAGGAACCCAAGGATTCAGCTTGCACTACATTATCAGGAAGGCTATTCCATACTCTGACTACACGCTGCGTAAAGAAGTGCTTCCTTAAATCCAGCTTGAAATGTTCTCCCGCTAATTTCCACCTATGGCCACGAGTTCGTGTATTTAAACTAATGCTGAAGTAACTATTTGGTTGAACAGCATCCAAACCTGTTAGAATCTTATATACCTAGATCATGTCCCCCCTCAATCTCCTTTGCTTGAGACTGAACAGATTTAGCTCAAGTAACCGTTCCTCGTATGACATTCCTCTAAGACCAGGAATCATTTTTGTAGCCCTACGCTGCACCTTTTCTAAGGCCACAATGTCCTTTTTAAGATATGGTGACCAAACCTGCACACAATATTCTAGGTGAGGTCTCACCAAGGAATTGTATAATCTTAGCATTACCTCCCTTGACTTAAACTCCACACACCTGGAGATATACCCCAACATCCTATTGGCCTTTTTTATTGCTTCCCCACACTGGCGAGAATGGGACATGGAAGCATCAACATACACACCAAGGTCTTTCTCATGATCAGCTACCTTTATTTCAGTGACACCCATGAAATACCTGTACTTTATATTTCTGCTCCCTAGATGGAGTACCTTACATTTATCGACGTTAAATTTCATCTGCCAGGTATCGGCCCAGTCACTAATTAAATCAAGATCCTGCTGTAGCTGCTGAGCCACTAATTCAGTATCTGCTACACCACCCACCTTGGTGTCATCTGCAAATTTCACCAGTTTACTGTATATATTGGTATCCATATCATTTATGTAAATTAGGAACAATAGTGGTCCTAAAATCGAACCCTGCGGTACCCCACTATGAACGCAAGCCCACTGTGACATTGTGCCTCTTATAACTACTCGCTGTTTCCTATCTGTTAACCAGTTATCAATCCAGGTCGCTACGGTACCTAAAATACCTGTCACTTTGAGTTTAAGTAGGAGCCTCTTGTGGGGGACAACATCAAAAGCCTTTTGGAAATCTAAGTAGATGACAAGTAGTCAGCACCCTGCACTTCTTAGTATTTAGAAGTTATGTTTTTCATTGGGTCGAACTTGCTATATCTTGACGTTAAAATTTAGAAAGCTATGTGATTTAAAAGTACTTTTTTCACTTTAATATGACATTATTTTATTAATGCTATATTATTCGTTAAACTTTTGTTTTAGTAGTGTGTGAGATCACAATCACCAGTTACAGCTACTCTTTGCTGAAACAGACATTAGACTAATTATGTCTGGATAACTGAGTACATACTGTATTGTGCATTTTTTCCCAGTGGCGAGTCTCCAAAGTTAGCCAGACTTCTGCATCAAGCTGCAAGGATATTAATGAGACAGTCTGAAAATTCAGACATAGTTGTAGCAGAAGCGACATCACTGGTGTCAAATCAAACACCTGGGGTGTCAACCTCAGCCAGTCTTTCTGCACTTGTTGCACATTCTGAATTTAACACATCTAGACAGGACCAGATTGAAAGAAATCTAGTCCAGCTGTTCCAGTTGTATGACCGTTTTAAGAGGACAAAGGGATCCATACCAAAGGGTGAAATAGAGAGCAAGTATAACAACAGAGTCATGGACACATGACTTCTTCTGTTTTGTGGAAAAAGATGTCCATCCTTTGCTAGAAGAACATAGTCATTTACAGAACTGTGGCCTAGGTAGGAAGCGAATAACATTCCCAGATAAAAATGGCAATTACAAAGACCTCTGAGATGTCCTGTATGCAGCTTATCCACCACTTAATACTTCTGGAGGATTTCAAATTTTGGCATGTTTTAGATCAATATATTTGGAACCTCTGCCAATACCACCCAATGGATATAGCGTGAAATACCTTAGAACAGAGAGTGGTTTGAATCAGGCAGTCGACTATATCCGTCCACTCCGTCCAAGTTAGCATAAGCACAGATGGATTGTGTAAGCTTAATGAGGTTAGTCACAAAAAATCTTGCCTTTTTTGTACACTTGTAAATGTTTCATGAAAGCATCTCACTTCTCCTACGAAATATCTTCAATTTCTTTAAACTACTACAAATAATTACTAAATAGAGTTATGTTCAGAGATTTACATATGTCTTGTTTGTATTATGCTGTGTTTAACTGTTATGCTTTCTACCTTAAGGGCCAAGCATTGGTGCTGGAAAAATGTCAGACCTGTAGAAATTATATTCCCATGCAGTCTCTAGTTCAGCATGTTGAACAGTGCTCAAGGTAAAATACATGATTTAGACTTTTTTTGTCTTGCATCACCTGAGACATTATTTGAATGTGTGTTAAATGGACTTTAAAACTCGCTGAGCATTTGTTAAAGTATTTAGATGTATGCTGAGTGATTTTAATGTATCATTTAAATGAAAATGTCTTTATATTCTTCTTCTTGTAAAGCAAAACCAACAGCCAGATACCAGATGCCAGGCAGAGGAAGCACCTTGTACTTCACAATTTTTTCAGGGACTATTTGGACCTTGTTTGCTCTGATGTGAGTGAGTCAGAGGATGAACAAATCAGTCGAGCTATAGAAGAGTCATTGATAGAAATGTCAAGTGAGTTTAATGTTCAAATGTCGCAATTTTGTTATGTAGTGTTTTTTTATGTTTGGTTGTGTGACTGTCTTTTCAGGCTGCAGGATGTCTTGCATATGCTGCAAAAGGAATATTGATAAGGATGAAGCTCTTCGCTTCAACATCAACCGGAAGAACATTTAGGATGGTGCTGTCCGCACAATGAGGAGACCAAATTTCTCTGCCAGAAAGAGAATTGATGCCAAATTCACTTATGAGGGAAATTCTGTAGAAGCAGTTTATATGGGTGGCCCAATGAGGGAGTTCTTCAGACTTGCATTTCAACATATAAGGCAGAGCCCAGTGTTCACAGGTTCTGACTACCAGCGAGTTTTGGAGTGCCATATATGTGTGTAAGTGTTGCAGAGGGAAACCATCAAACATTTCATATATATGTCAGGCTTTGGTTACTGTTGAGAATGTAATTGCATGATTTCTCATCTTTCTCTGGTAGCTTTAAAAGAAAACAGCTACTTTTATGCAGGAGAGTTGATTGCAATGGGCATAGTTCAAGGAGGACCATCCCCACGTTTCTTTGCTCCAGTCTTGTATCAAGCCATAGTGTCAGGTGCAGAAAGTGCAGACATTGAGGACATTCATGATCATGAATTAAAAAGCTTGCTGTCAGAGGTAGGGGAAGAACGTGAATAATTGCATTTCAGACTGCTGTACAATTTTAAAATGGTGTTTATAGCAATGTTTACGTATTCTTTAGTACGTTTTGTCAGTTCTCTTTATGCTCATGTGCATTTGAAAAGCTTGATATTAATGTTTGCATGAACAAATAATTCACTGTAAAAATAAATGTTTTCAATCCAGTGTCAAGTTGTGGCTTCAGAGTTTAAGAAAAACCTGAACAAAGCTGTTGAAAGATGTGAGACCCACCTGATGCTGGCTGGATGTCTGCGAAGCATCTCTGTCAGTAATAAAAATGAAGTGGTGCAAGACGTCATTAATTGGTTTGTCCTTCAGGATAAGGAAACACTTTGAAAGGCATGTTCCTCATCATGTATTATCCATGTTCAAAGTTTATAGGGCATTCAAAATTAGTGGATGTTTTTTTTCTCTTTTGATCAATGTATCAAAATTTTTTATAGGTTCCAGGATGGGCTTCGTAGCTGTGGACTACTGGATGCTATCCAGAGCCATCCAGGCGTATTCAGAACGGTATTTACAAAGATCAACGAAAAGCTTACAGCTGAGAGTATTGAACAGCAGTTTACAGAACAAAGGTCTGAGCGAGGGAGCGACAAAATCGAAAATGAAGCTATCTCTTGGATGCTAAGAGAAGGTATTCCTCAACCACAATTAGAACCAAACTTAAAAGGATGTGGAATTCTAAAGAATGATGGTTCTTCCTAATATCAGCACTACAAATATTTAAGTAAAATTCAGCCTTATTTACTTTATACATGGAACCTGGCAAAAGCAGCCAGCCATTACTGACACATGAGAAATTATAGATAGAACATTTTTATTCTAAAATGTATAGTAATTTGTATCAAAATTGTAACTAATTAAAAATTAACTGACTAAGTATATATGACTATACTATACGCTACATAGTGCAGGACAGTTACACTTATTTTTGCATTGTTCATTGATTTTGCATATGCTTCATACAGGTTGATAGAACTGTTTGTTGTTACATTATTTTTACACTACAGAGACTTAAACTGTGCCTTATTGGCTCTTAAACTCAGAATCTCTCGAGTCCCCTTTAGGAACAGGCTGGGTCATATGATTTGACATGTTACACACTGGATAACCTGTTACAGTTTTCTCCTATATATCCCATACATGGGGATGGCACAGTGGTGCAGTGGTTAGCACTGTTGTCTCACAACTCTGGGACCATCCAACCATCCATCTTCTGAAACTGCTTCTCCTGTTCAGGGCCGCAGGGGCTTCTCCTGTTCAGGGCCGCATTTAAACCCAAATCCCAGAGGTGTGAGGCGAAAGCGCTAACCACTGCATCACCGTGCCACCCGCCTCTGGGAACATACTGCGGTTAATTGGAGTTAACAAGTTGACCATGAGTGTGAATGGTGCACACAGGCAGGCATGTAAGTAGGCAGGCATGTAAGTAGGCAGGCATGTAAGTAGGCAGGCAGACAGGCAAGCGCGCGCGAACACAGACAGGCAAGTATGCACACATGCATAAAGGCACTCCTCCAAACAGTCAAGCACACACGCACACAGGCAGGCACACACACACATAGGCACGCACAAATGTACGCACACAGGCACGCACGCAGACACACACACACATAGGCAGGCACAGACACAGGTAGGCTCACAGGCACTCAGAGGCACCCATGCATGCAAGGACACACAGAGACACAGGTGCATACAAGCACACAGGAATGCACGGACACAGGCACGCAAGCACAGGCATGCACAGAGGCATGCACACACACAGACATATACACACAGGCAGGCACACACACGGACACACACAGGCGCGCAGACAGGTAGGTACTTACACAGGAATGCACGCACCCACACAAGCACGCATGCACTCACACAGGCAGACATGTACACAGGCACGCAGACAGGTAGGTATTTACACAGGCATGCACGCACCCACACAAGCAGGCATGCACGCACACAGGCAGACGCGCAGACAGGTAGGTACTTACACAGGCATGCACACATGCAGGCACGCATGCACGCACAAAACTCCTCGTCCTTAACCCAGGACTTCCAAACATAAGCAAAACACAGTTACAATATTAGTTGTAATTATTAGCATTAGTAAGATTCCCCTTACATTGCATAATAGGTAAGAAATAAATGGATGTAGAGAAGAAACATGTTTACAATTCAAAGTATATTAGAGATGCTGTAAGTATGTATGTGAAGGGTTCAATGGGGCTAATCCCACAATGATTAAAAACAATTTGACAAATTCAAATAACAGGCTGAGAAGGATGTTCAGCTTCAGCCACCGGCTCTCGTTTTTGACAGTGGGGTGTAATTTTGCCGGTTCTTTCCTTTCTTCTGTTTCCCATACGTTGTTTGCAGAGGCCCCTTCACCACATCGCCATGTGATGTGGACACCTTCACACTGCCTGCTTCTAGATCATTTATGTTGAGGTGTTCCACTTTAGTTTCAGCAATGTGTAAATTAACATCATTCAGCTGGAATTCATCGTCTACAACTTCTAATAATAATAATAATAATCAATACTTTATTAATCCCTGTGGGGATATTGCGTTTTTTGTGTCTCCCTCAACATGCCCTTTGTGGAGTAAGTTGTCTGTGAAGGGCAGCTACCTGTTGGGGCGTCTAGGGAGCTGGGGGGAATTAAGGGCCTTGCTCGAGGACCCGCAGACGTGCTGAGGCTGGGTTTGAACCGGTGACCTTCCGATTACAGGCACAAGGACTTGGTCTATGTATTGACCCCTGCCCCCCAACTGTGTATGAGTAGCATTTATGGTGTTTCTTGAATGTGAGCTAGTACATAAACCAGCTAGTACCCACCCTTGCAAAAATACTCTAGAGTTCCGTCATACACATTCTTTTATTTTCTTGCATTGTCCGTTTTTGTTCATAGTCTGTAATTTTCCGAATAACGGCAATTTCAGATAACTACTGGAACTATGAATTCCGGAGGGGAGAATATATTCATGCAAGTTCCATTACATGCTATAGATATATTGATCTGATACCTTTCTTTATCAGACTGTTACTGTACCACTGTTAAAAACCACAGATATTTTATTCTGATTGTATGCATTTCCTTATTAGGGCACATTAGTTAGTTCTTTTAAAAAATCTGTTTATTCTGACATCGTAAATTTCCTGATCAGAGTTTACCCTCTTTAAAATGACAGGGTTACACTTGTGCCATTTAATTTCCGTAATCTGTGGCAGTCAGTGACAATGACTTATTTACTACCAAACAGCACTGAGATTGAGTAGAGTGAGGGGCTTAGGGCGTATTACGGAAGAATAAAAGCTGAGTCCTGTATCCAGGCGAGATGCGTAGCTGACAGGCTGATGAACGTTTCAAACTCTTACCTCCACCGTACTGACAGGAACGGCGAGCAGCTGTGGCGTCATGGCATCAAACTTCTGTTTCTCCAGGCAAGAAAACAACCAAGACCAGCCTTAATAATCTAAACACTTTGAAGACTGATATAAATGGTAAATATGAGGCGTGAATACCATCCAACACTACCAGTTACTCAGTGAATACTCAGTCATGCAGAAATATAATCTAAAGTTATAATTATGGGGACATGTGGCCATCCACTGCAGGTGACAATGTCCTAAACTCTTTCATACTTAAAGAACGCTTACAGTTATTACTTTGTAAGGATGCATAGAACTCCAGTTCAGTATATTTATGGAATATATACAGCAGCAACTACTTTATGGTCATTTATTAAGTAACAGACTTATTTTCTACCTGCGGGATCTTATAATTATGCTGAAATAAAAATGTAACTTACAGCGTAAAAACATGGAATCCAGTCCAAAATTTATTTAGTTTGACATGTGATCAAAATTCAGAGTAAACTAATACATGATAGCATGCATGCAAAAGATCAAGGGCAGAACAGGGGCTGTGAACCCAGTCTGCATTAAAATGGAATTAACCATCTCTCTCAATATAAAATCGGGATAATTATTCTCTTCAGAGGCATCCATAGAATAGTGTATCCATCCCCTCACTCCTGTGTATAGAGGCATATCCTAAGGCTCTGGCAACAAATTTCAGCTCAACAACAGCATCAATAATTTTACAGCTAGTTTTAAAACTTGCTTTAACATACAGTGATTGCAGAAAATGATAAACAAATTAGGTAATATTAATAAAATCATTAAAATGTGCAGAAAAGGTTTTGAAGTTTACATCACGATAAATGAGAACTACACGTGATTACTAATTACTGTTAACTAATTTGCTGTCTGGACTTTTTACAGTGAGGGGGGAAAAGTCATTATATGTCAGGATGCCAGTCAGTGGCACAGACACAAGTTGGCCAGCTGGCCTATTCATTCAGCACCAGCCCATCAAGTAGAGAATTTATTTACGTAGTTTTAAGTGGACAGATTTCTGACTAATTTTCAAGCATGTGCAACAAGCAATGACAGATATTGACGTTAGTTTCACACATTCAAAAATATTCAGTAACTGCGTTGCTTGTGACATTTGCGTTTGGTTTATACTTTCATAAGGTGTTCGAATTTTTAACCAATATGTTTTGTTTTGCCATTTCCAAATATATGTGTCTAACATCCGGAATACGGCACGTATGGTAGATGTTCATGGACGTGGATGGTACTCACACAAAGGATGTGAGGACCGACTTCAAATAGCATATCTCGGGGGGGCCAATAGTACTATTGGCACACGTTTCCCTTCGTATCAAAACATGGGTTAGTATGACGTGTTCGTAGTGAGCATATATATCCTCTATCAGTTTTATCACAATCTCGTATATCATACCTTTTGTTAGTATAGGTATCTAGCTATTCTCCCTTTACCTGTAGAGTCCATTAATCACGGCGGGGGTTGCGGAAAATAAGGAGGACGCTATAGCGGATCAGTCCAATATTTATCTTCTCCGTCAACTCCGGGAGAGAGAGCAACAGGACAGAGACAAAAAAAATCCAAAATCGAGGTAGTGAAAACAGACAGGTGGTCAGGCGATCGGCATCGGCAGTGAGAGGGCTAGGCTATAAGCGAAGGGCGGAAGAGGCAGAACAGAGGTGGAGACAGGTCAGGGAATAAACGCTGGAACTTAGCACGGAGGGCTGAAGACCGGCAGGTGTGCCAAACACGAATAAAAAGGCTCGCCGATTACCCCGACGGGCATCAGCTGGTAGAGGAGGGCAAACGGTAACCGGTCCTGCCGGTTCTCGGGACAGGTGTAGAAGCGCTACGGCCGCTGCTCAACTCCCTCCTAGGGAAACCAGCGGGGGTGTGGCAGGGGAGTCCCGCGTGACATCATAGGGGCTTCCCCTGGGCGATCCACGACACCATTATGCCCCTCCAGCTATTATGGACAACCCGTGGAATCTACATTGAGCTTGGTGTGTAGCTACATTATACATTCCCCCATGCCCAGTGCATAAAGTATCATTACACTGAGGTATTTCAGGCTTTAGATGTAACCACATAGTAGAACTAATACTCCACAGTTGCTTCCATGCACTATGATTAGATGTCAATAACATTCGTTGAACATTATTTCGTTGTATTTTGGCATTTAACATAGCCATAGTACATGCAGTCCAATTCATCCATCGAGTTCGGTCACAGCCACTTGAGGGGGCACTCCGGCAGACGCAAGGATGTTCTTTCCCCTATAACACCCCCTGCAGAAGTACATCTCACTTCCATTAGTAGGGGCCAGTTCAGCATGGTTGGTTTGCTGGACAGGTGAAGTTGTCTTGCTGTCGATCTTGTATGCTGCTTCTCCATCCAATCCTAAAAGTGGAAGTGTGCTCCAGCTCGGTCATTGGGACTGTATCATAGCCGAAGGCTGTCAGCAGCATTGGCCACGCCGTCCACCAGGGCCATTGCGCCATCCTTCACGCATAAAGAAGAACTGACATCCACATTACTGTAGTTTTCTCATAAATAACATTTATTAGCTGGGATACGTCACCAACTTTCGGCGCCTGGCTTCATAACGGCCACAGTGTTATCTTGTCCCACTGTTTCTATAAGGAAACATTCCAATTATTCCTTTTTCTGGATCTATTTTTATAAATGAATTGTGAAGGAAAAGGAAAATATGCAAAGGAGGCCAAACTAACACTGCAATCTGGAGTAATGTATTTTATTCTTTTTATAATAATGGATGAAGTTTAGCTTCCTTACACTCTCTCTGTACCTCTGTTTCTAATGCGGGTTTACGTGAAGAGTTGTACTGTATTTAATCTAACTACAGCTAGATCAGTACCAGAGATATAAACACTGGATGTCGCGTTGAATACAGCCGTCTATGGGAGCGAATGCTTCAACAGAGCCGCCATCTTGGGACGGGGTAGAGCTCCTTTTAAATGAATGAACGTCTATCAGGGACAAGCTGGCATTCAGAAATAAAGAACCATAAATGGGCAAATTTGAGAAGCGATTTTTATTGTCTTGGTTCATTATAAATGTCAGACATGTATTTACGACCGAGCCACGAGTAAATCGACAGGGAAGCGGTTTTTCTTAACACAGCCTACTTTTATGTTCAAAATGTAATGCGCATATAGGTATTTTTTCATTCTTCCAATCGAAATAAACATACACTACTCTCCTACTACGTGCAGAACAATGCAAATACAAAACACCACAAAAAAGGCCAGCAATGTTAGCTGAAAGACCCTGGTAATCTCCATGATAAATCCCATTGTGTTACCACTCATGCATTTACATTAATGCAGGCCGGCTCGTGGCATTGGCAATATAGGCAATGGACCAAGAGCGCCATTCATCCAGGGGGCGCCACAAACGGAGGAAGAAAAAAGTGTAACATTCCACTATTCTTAAAGCTAGTTGGTATTAATGTGTCTTAATATGAAAAGAACAAGCCCACATGAATTTACCTGCTAAACAAAGCCTATTAAGTAGTAATAATAATAATGATGATGATGACGATGATGATGATACATAACTTTCCTATGAGCCCCCCCCCCTTGTAACCTCCCTCAATAACAAACACAAGTTGATCTCTGATCACGGGCATTTATTCACATATCTATCCGGTCGAGCATGCCGTGAGAACTAGATAAAATAAAGCACATACATCAAAAAATGAATAAGTAAAAACACAGGCAATTTCCTAAAAATAACCAAACACAAACATAAATAGGCTACAGCTCGCTCACGCCATTAACTTATGAGTGCAGCTCATACAATAACTCCAATATCCATGAATATTGACATTATAACTTAAAACACTTTCTCAGCCGCATAACAAATGCTGCACTTATAACTGAGCAAAACAAAAATGTTACCAGCAAAACTGACCAGACCTCAACCCAAACGCAACATTAGTTCCGCTATAGTTTCCCTACGCCTGGGGGGGGGGGGGGGGGGGATGCTCGCCTAGGGCGCCTCATCGGCTAGGACCGTTACTGCATTTAAGCATTTGGCAGACGCCTTTATCCAAAGCAACGGGCATTTGTATAGACTTGTAGAGAACTATAGACAATGAACTGTACACAATACATTTTCCAGACAAAGAAAATTCTTTCTTTTTTTTTTACATTTAATATGAAAGATGAACATCCGTTTACCTGCTTTTTGGAAAAATAACTATAGACAGGGCAGGTCCATACACACAGGCATCTTGTGTATTATTTGTCAAGAACTATAGCCAATGAACTGCAATATATACTGGTGTCAGTACAGAAGCTGTGTCTTTCCTGTGGGGTGGGGGTGGGAAGACAGAGGCTCTGTGTCTAGTATTTAGTATCCTTGTAACAATACTATTTTACACAGTTTCTTCCTCAAACTGCTGCTCTGTAGTTGGAGAGTATGTACTTTTGCCACATGGTCTTCTCTCAACTTGTGAAAGCAAGACAAGTGAAATTAAATTGAAATGATGGTTGCCAATGCCATCTTGAGTTTCAGCAATGTGATCACAACGATTAAATATATCCTGAAAACCTACATCTGCTTTCACAACCCTATTCAACAGAGACTGGATGTTGGAGGCCTGTCTGATGCACTGCTCAGCTGAGCCAATCGCCTTTACTGTACCATGGCTTAGTATCAGCAGGCCTCCATTGTTACGCAAGGTCAGCAGATGATAGTTCTGACGAGACGTGAAGGCACGGCTGTACTAACCAAGCTACTGCAGCACATCACACTTCAGCTTCTTCACGACCTGCCTAACAACAAAACCTGTGATATACACCAGAGCATTCTCAGTTAGGGCTCCAAAGCTGGCTGGCAAGTAGCTACGGTCTAACACAACACCAGTGACTTGCTCAAAAGGAGAGGACCCTCTTGTGTCCCTGTCCTTTGGCATGGCTTTGAACAGCAGAAATGCCCATGTTGCCTACATCAAAAGCTTTCTTGCATATCTTGCAGTATGCCCGATGTACATTATCTGTCACATGCCCTATCCAGTACCTGAACTCAGGATTTATCGTCCATTCCACCTTAAACGTACACCTCCTTCACATGATTCTGCTCTCCCTCACTTCTGTAATTAGAAACACATTCTCTAAATTAACCATTATAGGCTACTATTTTCCTGCAACACTGCCTATTAGTGTCAAAGATATTAAATACAGTAATGCACAAAAATGTAGGCTAAACAGAAATACTGATCCAATACAGATTTTCTGTAGGCTAACTGTGGTAAACTGAACGTGAAAGCATACCTGTCACGCGTAGTGCAGGACGGGCTGGATTGAAGATCGCTCAGGGAGCGCGAGCGATCCAAAATAGACAGGCAAGCAGGAATCGGGGTAAACGAGGGTTTAATCGGGCTTCGGGGAGCCGGGAACATTAGACGCAGACTAACATCAATGACAGACAACGGGTTAGTACAAGTCAGGAACTTAAATACATGAAACAAGGCAGCAGGAAACAAGACACGACTGGGCACGATCAGGAAATCACACGTGGGTAATTAGGGGGCGTGGCACACACGAGGAGCGGACGGAGCGGGCGTCACAATACCCATATAATTCCTCTAGAGGGAGCTAACGTTCTGGGGAATAATGGAAGCTAGCTAGAACAAGAAGTTGAGCCAGAAGCCGTTAAGCCTGTTTGCAGTTGTGCAAATAAATGGCACAAGCCAAGTAATATTTATTGTGTGGTGATTGCTGGGCTTGAAGGATATCACAGGAACCTACACAAACACACAAACACAGGCATTTAGATGTAGGCTTCAAGTAGCCTAAGCTCAATTTGTTTTTAAATGAAAGAGCTCTTAGTCTAATCATTTTTAAGACTGTTATCGTCTTTGTGCTGTTTCAGATTTGGTTCACTGAATTTATTTGCTTAACAGTGGGACCACGTAGGCCTCCAAAATGATTTTAGATCGATTACCGTCATTGACAATTAGCACTATGCTAACACCTAATGGGAACTGCCATTAACAGGCTAACAGAAATTAGCATCGCCAATTTACTTGACATGTTTAACATGCGGCCTGGGTCCACATCAGATGGTATGAAGTGACAAAACTATCAGTTGCACCATATGCACTGTGGTCATACTTACAGTCATGAACTTGAGAAATTTCAATTGATGAACTGATATCCTTTTGTTCTCCTGTCAGCTACTAAGAAGCTAGAGCAACGAGAGTCAAAATATGATAAGTCGCATTAAGTTGACGTCATTGTCCAAGGTATACATAATGGAAACGAGGCGGCGGCCATTTTACTGGGGTGCGAGAGACAAGAGCAGCAAGAAAACCGGAGAAAAACTGAGTAGGGGCTATGCTGTAACAACGCGAGACCTCGACGAGAAGCACGGCAGTATTGAACATGGCGGTGCGCAGCTGACTGCAAAAAGGTTATCAATCGGATTCTTTCCACGCCAACTTATCTCTAGACAGCCTTAAAGGTAATCAAAATTCATTTCAGTTGTATCCATAAAAAAATTTAGCATCCTGGAGCACAGTGAAATTCTGAACAGTTTAGAAAATTGTATAGACAAGTACTTCGAGAGAATTGCTATGCGGAAATCAGACAAAACACCGACCACTTCCACCTGTAAAAATAACTCGTCCTCCAAGAGAAGCCGCCCCGAGGACTCCCCAGAAGCGGCTTCTCGTAATACCAACGATGTGACAGACATTTTGGAGTCTATAGATATACGACTATCCTGCTTAGAGGCGCGTCTGTCCCTAATGGAAATTCTCCATAAAGAGTTCCAGGCTTTGCGTGAGTCAGTGGAGTACAGCCAACAACAGGTGGAATCACTTGCTGCAGAGAATGCGACCCTCGGGGAATCGGTAAAATCCCTCACAGATGGAATGACGCGCCTTTCGGAGGAAAATTAAAAAATAAAATAAACTATCATTGACCTCCAGGCCCGCAGCATGAGAGACAATTTAGTAATTTCAGGCATCCTGGAGAAAGCATATTTTAGCACTTTGAAATTGCTAAAATATAAAGTGCAATACAAATAAAATTTATTATTATTATTATTATAATTATTATTATTACAGTGAAAGAGTTCATTCTAACTCAGCTAAAACTCCCGGAGGACACAGTAAAAACCATCAGCTTCTATCGAGTTCACCACCTAGGAGTGAAGAGACCCGACGGACGCAGACCCAGACCAATAGTGGCTAAATTCGAGCACTTTAAACAAAAAGAACTGGTTAAAAGCCTCGGCCGGGAATTAAAAGGAACAAACTTTAGCATCAATGACCAGTTTCCCAAGGAGATCCTGGAAAGAAGGAAGATCCTGTTCCCTATAAGGAAAAAAATTCATCGACGGAGGCTCCCGTGCTGTCATCGCGGTCAACAAACTGTATGTCAGCGGATGGGTCTTTTGCCACCGGACCCGGAGCCGTACAGCATCTTCCAAATAATAAAGTCCCAGGTCCCGATGGTTTCCCAGCAGAATTCTACAAAGTATTTTGGCCAACGTTAGCACCCGTTTTTATCAGAATGGTTACTGAAATTCAGAATGATCACTCGCTATCTCCAAACATGAACTATTAGCCTGCTTCTGAAACCTGGTAAAGACCCAACGTCGAGCTACCGCCCAATCTTACTCATAGACGTAGATCTTAAAATAATTTGGCAAAGTCCTTGCCAAAAGATTAGAGAAAGTTAGTCCATTTCTTATACATCCTGACCAAACAGGTTTTTATCAAGGGTAGACACTCAGCCAATAATACACGTAGACTATTGAATGTTATAGACTATTGCTCCATTAACAAATTAGAAACCACGGTTATATCTCTAGATGCAGAGAAAGCATTTGACAAAGTAAATTGTAAATTTCTATTTGCAGTTCTACATAAATTTGGATTTAGTTCATCCTTCATAAGCTGGATTAAAACACTATACAGCTCTCCAAATGAATGTATTAGGACAAATGAACTATTTTCTCGAAGCCTCCGTTTGCAGAGGGGCACCAGGCAGGGCTGCCCGCTCTCTCCCTCGCTTTTTGTTATCTTCATTGAGCCACTAGCAGCGGTGATTAGACAAAATTTACATATTAAAGGAATTCAAACAGAAAAAATAGACCATAAGATAAGCCTTTATGCAGATGACGTATTACTCTTTCTTAGGAACTCACCAGCCTCTCTTCTTAAGACAATATCACTTATAGATAAGTTCTCATCTATATCAGACTACTCCGTCAACTGGAGCAGACCAACAGTTCTGCCTTTGAATTGTAATTTCCAAAACACAACTGCTACTCCGTTGCAGTCAGGTAACCTCAGATACTTAGGCATACATTTTTCCACCAGGCTCTCAGACTTGGTACAGATGAATGACATTCCAGTATTAAAAATGGTAGAAGATGATTTCATGCGATGGAAAACTCTACCTATATCACTCATGGGTATAATTGCCACCATTAAAATGAAGATCCTGCCTAAAATCAACTACTTGTTCTCAATGATCCCTAATATTGCTTGGTTTATATCACTAGACACAAGCATCTCATCATTTTTATGGGAGAATAAACCATCGCGAATAAGATTAAAAACCCTACAAAATGCTAAAGGTGATGGTGGTCTAGAACTACCAAATTTCTATCACTACTTCTTAGCCAACAGATTGCAGTATGTATCAAATTGGATTAAATCAAGCCCAGTAGACAGTCCATGGCTGGACTTAGAACAAGCAATCAGTGGAGAAGTAAAAAATCTCTGATCTACCCTTTATAAGTCGTAGCATGAAGTGTTATAACTGTTTTAAAAGCCTTAGTAACCTCATTGACAGCCTGGTGGGAATTTTTAAAAATAACCAGGTCTGCACTTAGCCCTGTAATCTAACACCCATTTGGAACAATCCAGATATTTGCCAAAAAAAGAAAGCATTGAACTTTCCTGTATGGCGTGATAAAGGGATTATAAATCTATAAATAGATGACTCAATTTCCCTCCCAACCTCAAAATGGGAGCAAGATCTATCCATTGATCCCGAGCAAAACGTTTTGAATCAAATACATTTAAACCCTTTCAAAATGACTAAAAGTCCCAACTTGCAACTTGTACAATACAAAACTCTCCATTGAATACACTACACAGGACAAAGGATGTTCCAAATAGGCCTTAAACACTCAAACTTATGTACCCACTGCTCAGGTAACTTTGTGGAGAACTACAGTACATGCATGCAATATGGTCCTGCACACCGGTGCAGAAGTTCTGGCAGATGATATGTGAAGATCTATCAGTATGGTTTAATTGTCATATCCCAACCTCACCCACACTGTATATTTTAGGAGATGCAAGTGAATTAGATATGGAAGAAAATAAGGCACACATATTCCTTACTGCCTTAGGCATTGCAAAGAAAACTATCTTCATGAACAGGAAATCAAAAAATAATTTATGTATTACTCAGCATAGAAATTTACTGTTAGACCACTTAAGTATGGAGAGAATATCTGCTCCCATCCAAAATAAACAATTATGTGAATTGGATTCTCTCTGGTCCACTCTCTCTCTGGGCCAATTCCATTATATGGGGGGGGTGGTCGGCTGTGGTCTCGTCTCCTCGGGATCCTGGCGGATGGCGGGGTTGGGCCCTCGAGCAATGGGCGTCTAGTGGCTTCTTGGGATGGCTGCCGTTTTATGATGTCTGGGTGTTTGCCCTGGCTGGGGGTGGTGGGGGGGAGCTTGGGCGGGTGCTAACTGGTGGTTATGGGGCGTGGGGTCTGGAGTGCTGGTGGTGGCAGGGGCTGGCCCTGGGAGGGGCGGTTGACCTCTTTGGTGCAGGCCTCGGTACGGGGTTCGAGGCTGTGGCGCCCGGGGCCTGGCCATCTCTTCGGTGGGTGCCTCCCTGCGCCGGGGTGGCCTGTGCTTCCCCCGGGGTGCCGCCGAGGGTGGGGGAGGGGTGGGGTGGGTTTTGGTGCTGGCGGTGCCCTGGAGGCCCCGGGTCCGCTCCTTCCCGCTCGGCGGGGGGGGCTGGGGTGCCTACTAAGGCAGCTGGTTAGCTGGCTTTCTTTTTCCAGGGGGTGAATAATCTGCCCCCTGGCCTTATGAATCCTAGCCCCTCTCCCCCCTCATTCACAACATGCCACGCACACATGTAGGACCTCTGGGGGGGGGGGGGGGGGCATATGCCGTGCATACTACGGTGGGGAGGGCCATTTACGTGGCCTTACTCACTCTGTTGCGCGGCCTTCTGCCTCCCCGTTTTAATTGCACTTTAGTCATCACATACCAGTATACACACGGGGCCTTGGGGGGCGGGGGCACTACTCAGAGGCTTGGTGGCATCCCCCGTCAATTTTAAACTCATCTTAGTTTCTCAACTGTCATACTCACCCTTACACTACATACAGTCTCATACATCACCACACGCCTCCAACACTCTACCTTTCACACAGGTGCATGGGGGAGGAGAGTGGGAGGGTCTTCCTACTCCCCTGCTTCCTGCCGGGGGTGTGGGGGGGGCGCTTGGGTGGTCGCTCGGCTGGTGGCGCCCTGGGGTCGTGGCTGGTTGCATTCTCCCGCACGTCGGAGGGCAGTTCGGAGTGAATGGGCCTATTACATTTACATTTACATTTACAGGATTTGGCAGACGCCCTTAGCCAGAGCGACTTACATAAGTGCTTTGAGACTCTGCAATGAATTTCCGATGCTAGCTCAATAAGGACCCAAGCTATGAATACTATCTCTGAGAACTCCATTGAGTAGTGCAGAATTTTATTTTTTTTTTATAAATTTTTTTTTTTAAACACACACCAGAATAAGAGTCGAGAAAGAATATAGAAGTTCTACGTCAGGTATTTCTGAAAAAGAAAAGTCTTGAGTCGTCGCTTGAAGACAGTCAAGGATTCAGCTGTTCGGACATCTAGGGGGAGTTCATTCCACCAATTAGGTGCCAGGACAGAGAAGAGCCGAGATGCGTGTCTTCCTTGTGCCTTGAGGGGAGGAGGGACCAGTCGAGCAGTGCTGGAGGATCGGAGAGATCGTGGTGCAGAGCGGGGTGTGATGAGGTCCTTTAGGTAGGATGGTGCCAGAGAATTTTTGGCTTTGTATGCGAGCATCAGTGTTTTGAATCTGATGCGTGCAGCTACAGGAAGCCAGTGGAGGGAGTGCAGCAAAGGAGTGGTGTGGGAGAACTTGGGAAGGTTGAAAACAAGACGAGCAGCTGCATACTGAATCAGTTGGAGGGGACGGATGGCGCTCAGTGGTAAACCCGCTAGAAGCGAGTTACAGTAGTCAAGGCGTGAGATGACGAGGGACTGGACGAGTATCTGGGTAGCCTGAGTGGAAAGAAATGGACGTATCCTCCTGATGTTAAAGAGGAGAAACCGACAAGAGCGAGAAAGACTGGCGATATGTGAGGAAAATGACAACCGATCATCTATGGTAACTCCAAGGTTTCTAGCAGAAACCGAAGGACGGATCAGGGAGTTGTCGAAAGAGATCGCAAGGTCCTGGAGGGGGGATGAGTCAGCCGGGATGTAAAGCAGCTCCGTTTTACTAGTGTTGAGTTTTAGCTGGTGAGTGGTCATCCAAGATGAGATGTCGGCCAAGCATGTAGAGATCTTAGTGGAGACATGAGTGTCTGAGGGAGGGAAGGAGAGGATGAGTTGAGTGTCATCGGCATAGCAGTGGTAGGAGAAGCCATGTGAGGATATAACTTCGCCAAGAGATTTAGTGTAGAGGGAGAATAGGAGAGGGCCAAGAACCAAGCCCTGAGGGACACCGGTGGAAAGACAACGTGGAGTAGATGTGGATCCATTCCATGTCACTTGGTATGTTCGGCCTTCTAGGTAGGAAACCAGCCAGTGCCAGGCCAGGCCACCAATGCCAAGACTCCTAAGGATGGATAGGAGAGTTTCGTGGTTGACCGTGTCAAATGCTGCTGATTGGTCAAGAAGGATGAGGACAGATGACAGTTTGGCCGATCTGGCAGCATGTAGCTTCTCAGTGACTGCTAAGAGGGCAGTCTCTGTAGAGTGAGCTGCTTTAAAGCCAGACTGATTAGGATCCTGGAGGTTGTTCTGAGAGAGATAGAGAGAAAGCTGGTTGTAGACTGTACGTTCGAGGATTTTTGAAAGGAAGGAAAGAAGCGATACTGGTCGGTAGCTGCAAGTGTCTGAGGGATTTAGAGTGGGTTTTTTTAGGATGGGAATGACCCTGGCTATTTTGAATGCTGTTGGTACATGACCGGAGGTTATGGAGCCATTAATGATAGTCGTGATGAAGGGGAGAAGGTCTAGAGAGATTGTCTGAAACAATGCAGAAGGGATTGGATCAAGTGGGCAGGTGGTAGGGTTGGAAGATGAGATGACTTTCATGATCTCATCTGCCGTAAGACCGGAAAACTGGGCCAGTGAGGGGGGAGGGAAATCCTTAGTGTGTAGTGTAGTGGATGAGGGAGAGAATGTCTGACAGATTCTGTCAATCTTCTCGGCAAAGAAGTTGGCAAAATCTTCAGCAGTCAGGAAGGAAGGAGCAGGAGGAGGGGGAGGGTTGAGAAGAGATGAAAAGATGTTATGGAGTTTGCGAGGATCTCGTGAGGATAATTCTAGTTTGTCTTTGTAAAAGGCAGTTTTAGCTGCAGTCACGTCCATAGAGAATTTGGATAGCAGAGTACGGTAGGAAGACAGATCTGCATCAAGCTTAGATTTCTTCCACGTCCTCTCTGCTACCCGCAATTCTCTTCGGTTAGTACATAAGAACATAAGAACTATACAAACGAGAGGAGGCCATTCGGCCCATCAAGCTCGCTTGGGGAGAACTAAACTAATAGCTCAGAGTCGTTAAAATCTTATCTAGCTCTGATTTAAAGGAACCCAAGGATTCAGCTTGCACTACATTATCAGGAAGGCTATTCCATACTCTGACTACACGCTGTGTAAAGAAGTGCTTCCTTAAATCCAGCTTGAAATGTTCTCCCGCTAATTTCCACCTATGGCCACGAGTTTGTGTATTTAAACTAATGCTGAAGTACGTAATGCAGCTGAAAGCCAAGGAGTAGGCCGAGTTTTCCTTGGTTTGGAAGACAGCGGGCAGAGGTTGTCCAAGGATGTGTAAAGTGAGGAGATGAGAGTATCAGTTGCAGACTCCAGTGCCAAGGAGGAAAAGGAGTCAGGGTCAGGAAGGTAAGACAGGGTGCAGGAAGCAACAGAAGAAGCGGAGACAGAGTGGAGGTTTGGTCGAGTGGGGAGGAAACGTTGAAAACTGGGATTGGGCAAGACGGGTAGGGCAATGGTAAAGGATACAAAGTGGTGATCAGAAATGTGTAGAGGAGTAGAAGAGATGTCAGTAGCCGGAGAGGGGCGGCTGAAAACCAGGTCGAGGACGTTACCTCCTTTGTGTGTAGGAGAGGAGCTGTTGGATGTTAGAGAGAAGGAATCGAGAAAAGGGAGGAGACCAGAAGAAGGGAGCTTGTCATGGGGGAGGTTGAAGTCACCAAGGAGAATGAGAGAGGAGCTGTCAGTGGGGAAGAGACTGAGGAGAGTATCAAGCTCCTCTAGAAAGCAGCCTAGGGGGCCAGGAGGGCGGTAGACAACAATGATCCGAATATCGAGTGGAGAGGTAACAGCAACTCCATGGAATTCAAAGGATGAAATGTTGAGATGGGGCAGAGAGAGGGGCGTGTAGCACCAGTTCCGAGTTACCAATAGACCTGTGCCACCACCCCTGCCAGTCTGGCGAGGAGAGTGAGAGAAAACATAAGCAGAGGAGAGAGCTGCCGGGGTAGCCGAGTTCTCAGGCGATATCCAGGTCTCCGTCAGAGCCAGAAAGTCAAGAGAGTGGTGTGAAGCAAGGGCAGAAATGAAATCAGCCTTCTTTACAGCAGACTGGCAATTCCAGAGGCCACCCAACACGCTTCGCTGTGACTGGGGTGTTATGGGAGGGTAGACAAGATTACTGAGAGTGCGGCGCCTGGATGTTGGATGAGATATTCTAGGTCTCAAAGATAAGTGTACTGGTATATGTCTAAGGCACATGTCTGTAGTGATGGTGTGAGAGATTGCGAAGTAGAGGATAGGATAGAGTAGGAGAGAAAGGTTTAGAAGCAGTAGTAACAACTAGACTGTTTACCTTTATCCGCCACAGACACAGGTGTCTGTGGCGGTGTCACCTTCAATTTAAACTCAGTAAGCCCTGCCCCTTGTCTGTGTATGTTGTGGGGATGTGTGTATGGTGTATGTGCATGGCTGCGAGGTGTGTTTGCGGGGTGTCTGTGTGGATGGTGGCGGCCTGGGTCAGTGCTTGCTGCTCCGTCCTGGGTGCGGTTGGTTTCCTGGGCATGGTTGCTGGCCCCTTTCCACTGGCTGGTGGCCCGGGGGGGGCTCGGGCCTCTCCAGCGTGGGTGAGGCTCTCTATTGGGGGCTGGTCGGCCCTCGGCCGCCTGGGGTCCTAGGGGCCCTGGCCTTAGCTCATGTGGGAGTGGCCGCGCCCTCGCATTTGGGAACCCACCTCTGGTTCTTTGGGGCTCATGCCCTTTTGGCTGCGGGGGCTGCGTCTGGGACCTCCCTCCTCCCCCGGCTGGAGTGGAGGCATGGCTGTTATTGGGACGTGGGGCCCGGCTCTTCCGTGCTCTTTGGGTGCTGCGTACGTCCTGGTCCTCCCGGGCCTGTCTCCGCCGACCTCTGGCTCTTGTGGGGTGTGGTTGCGGCCTCCCACCCTTGCTATTTAGTCCATTTCATGTTGAAAACACACGCACACAACACACGCACACAACACACGCACCCTAGCCTGCATCTCGCCTACACAATTGAGCACACATGCACGTATACTTGCACGCATCCATCCAAGCACACACTAAGATTTTATATGCTTGTATAGTTGTGTTACTTTCTTCACTTTTTAATTTTGTTTGTTCCTGAATTCATCCATTTCTGGATAATTTCACATTTCTGAATTTATCCACTCTTGACATGTTTCTCACTTATTCCTTTTTTCTTTTTCCTTCTTTTTTCCCTCCTAATCTGTCCCTCCTCTTTGGCCAGCTCACCCACTGCAAAATTTTGTATGTGTTCAAAATAAAATAAATAAATAAAATAAAATAAAATAAAGAAATCGATTAATATGAGGAGTCTATAGAGTTTATAGAGCCCCTCATGGTAAAGCAAACATGTTTGGCAGAGCAGTGCATTCAGACCTCGATTCTGCTAAAGCTGCCGGACAGGACAAAGGGGAAAAAAAAGAAGAAGGTGGGGGTCAGTGCAGCAGTGGATAGTTCAGGTCCAGAAAGTAAAAATCCAGACCAAGATTTAGTTTCAACCAACCAGCTGAGTACTCTGTGTCTGTGGCACTTTACACAACTAGTTGTTTGAAACAAAATCCAGGACTGGATTTTTACTCTCTGGACCTAAACTATCCACTTCTGGATCAGTGTCATTCTTAAAGTCGTGTTTCAACTTCTGGCAAAGTTCTCCCAGGAGCCCATCTCTGTTGTATGTACATTTGACATGTAATTCATTCCTGCCCAGATCCCTGACAAACAGTTGGAGGCAGAGTTACTTACTATCAGAGTATGTGAATTTATACACACACCAGCGGCTGTGACAGAATAAGATATTTCCTGGATACATTTTCTCTCTATTTCTTGTCTGTAATAAGGAAAACAGTTTGATGCTGCTTTTGTCCTGCTCTTACCAGGAATAAATATTTTGATTACATCTAGAATCTTATTTTAGAAACATGATTTCATAGCAAAATTATTGATAGCTGGCCTTCACAGTGAATCATTCATGCTCACAGTTTAAACTACAAACAAATTAATCAAATAAGTCTAGTTCTTTTCTAAACTGTTAATTCCTCATATTGCAAATGAGCAAAGAGCAGTGAAATCAGACTTATTCTGAACAGCAGAAATGTCGTCATACAGGATGTGAGTGTGAGACTCTGCAGAAACACTGTGTGCTGCATACAGAGGGTCTGACCTCAGGCCTTTGTTTCAGTCTTTATTATGTTTTATACAGTTTTAAAATGTCACTGCAGTAGGTCCTTTTAATATCTGTGGATCAGTACAAATCAAGAAGTCCATTAGGAAGGTGTCTGTATGACAGGGGCGGGGGTGTCCTGGGGGGAGGGGGGCAAAGTCAGGTGATTCACTTCATCTGGGTCTTATCAGCAGTCCTGTCAGACTGAGTGCTGTTTGTCTTTCTCTCAGCACCACAATGGTGTTTCACACATAATGGGGTCCGTGGGCGTCCTCAGTCATATTCAGGCTTTCAAAGCTCATCAATCATAAAAAGTCACATGGATCTGACACTCTGACACTGTTATATTCATTTGTTTAAATTCAATGAAAATACTATATATTACAGCTAGTTGGTGGATCCGTCTGCTCTTTATCTGCTCCTCACTGGCATACCTGGGTCTCTCTACAGTGCTTCCCTGAAGCATCAGAACCATTTATAAGGGAATCTATGTGTGGCTGCCCTCTAGTGGATAAACAAAATTCAGCTACTTACATAGCTTGACTGTATTTCCCTCCTAGTTTAGTTTAGTTCCTAATTTAATCTATCTGATGAAGCTGAAGGCAGAGATGGAAATTAGTTTAGTCATGACTTCAGACAAGGGATTCTGTACAATCAGAGATGGAGCTGCTGGTTGGGCTGGTCATCTTTTTCTGACTGATGTAGCTCTGGATGTAAAGTTACAAACTGCTTAATATGTATCAATCTGTTTTATAATGTTCACACAAAAAAGTGCTTTTAATGTGTTTGCACCTTGTATCTCCCACAATGTGCTTCTGCATTTGATTCCTTCCTGACTTGGAGGTAAAGAGATTTAACTGGATGGATTTTACTTTTGTGAAGCACTACAGTCCAAAGCTGAACTGATTATTCAAAGCTTTCTGGTTTTTAAGTAAAACTACTTCATTTAAATTATCTGTAACCCACTTTGCGCCTTTCTAGACTCAACAAAGCATCATTGCCAACAAAATATGTTACAATTAAATCAGGTAAAGAAGTTTCATTTGGAATTTACTGATCCAGGTTTTCAGAACCATGGACAGCAACTGGATTTACTGTCATTTAATGGGATTGAAAGCAGAAAACACAGGGATGTTTTCAATTGATGTTGTCTTTCTTTTTACTTTTGATATGCCGTCTTCCTCCTTAGTTGATATGTGAGGCTGCTGTCAGCTGAGACAAACTGGTGTGATTTGTGATTGGATTGGATGGTGGTGTGATTGGAGCGATAAGTGGGCGGTCCTGATTTAATGCGTACATCACCCTCTAAAAGAGTCCCTGATTGGTGGGCCCTGACAAGGAGGCGTGACCTAATAACCCCAAACCGTTTAAGTTTGTGGAATTTGTTTTTAATAATAACCAATTTCATAAAAATACTAAATGTCTTGTAAAGTATCAATTTATTAATCATGTATTAAAACAAATAATGACCAGTATAAAAGACATATACAAAACTATGCAAAAGTCTTGGGCCGTCAAATAAAATGATGTTCATCTTGGTCTAGAATTATAATATTTTGTCCATCAAAGAGTGGCAGCCCAGTCATTTCAAAATCTCTTCTAAGTCAGTACAGCATTTGCACCAACCATCTAATACACCCATATATTTTTGACTTGACCATTAACACAACTCCTATGGCTAATCAATACATCATTAACATTTGTTTAATAATTAAATTAAGCGAGCTGGTGGTGAAATTTAACAAATACATGGAATGGCTGAGGTGCCCCTGAGGAGAGATTTTGTAACCAAAGCGTGGTTCATCTAGTGATCCAACAAGGCATCAGCAACTTTTTGGAGAAAAGGAGAAATTCTTGTTAGTTTTTATTGTGTTACTTTTAATTTGCATATATTTTAATGATAATTGTGTTTTTGTTCTGAGCAAATATACAAAACCCAGATAAATAGCATTAAACATTTTCTTTGATGGCCCAAGACTTTTGCATAGTACCGCATTTTTTCAGAATTAATAGACAATTTAATAAAATCCAGTCTAACCTTCACTAGTTAACTATTATTAAACATTAACCAGCAAGTGGCAGCAAAGCGCTTGTGAATAAGTGGCCAATACGTGGTTGTACAGGTTCCCAACAGATAATCCAACACTGCAGATCAACCTCTCTGTGTTTAACTGACTCTCTTGCTATGACTGTACAGACTTAGCAGGGTCAAGTGAAAGAGGCCTCACTGCAGTTAACATAACCGTGTACCTCGGCCGGTTGGGGAGGTTCTTACCATCTGTCCGCAGGGGGTCCCTGCTTTTGGGGTATCCACTCTGCGGGGGGGGGGGGGATCCAATAGAGGAGGAGGAGGGACTCAACCTGGATGTCTTTTGTCTTATGCAGTCTGAGAGTTGACTGAATGCTGGGGCGGGGGTAGTTTTTCCTCTGTGGTGGGGTGTCTTGGGCTCTGTGGGGCCCGCTGATGCCACTGCCTTTGGCCCCGGTCTGGATGGGCCTGGGCCCCCCACCTTGGATGGATTTCGGGGGGGGGGTGCCTATGGGGGTCAGCGGGGGAGCTGGCTCCAGAGGGGGGGAACTTTGCCCCCCGCCATTCCTTTCCTCCCCATCCCGAAGTGCCTCCCTTCTCCCACTCCATCACACCACCACACACGTAGGGCTTTGAGGTGCAGGTGCGTTGCTGGGATACAGGGGAAGTATCCCTCCTCTGTCCCCTCGCGACCACATGTACCTCATTCATACACTACAACGTAGACACTCTCATTACTTACTCTCTCACAACACATACATTTAGGGCCTTGGGGGTGGGTACACAGAATGGCATCCAGAGGGCGGTCTGTTCATTCAGCCTTACCTCTGGTGCCAGGGCCCACATCTCAATTTTAATCACACATAGACATTGAGGGTTCTGGGGAGGGGCCGAGCTAACACCAGCTGTTGGTCGGCAGGGGATGGTTATCGCTATGCCCTTCACCTGTTTTAAAAGCACTTTAGAACAACACGCACCAACAACACATCTGAGCGGGCGAAGGGGGGCATGGGGTCTTTTCACACCCCCGTTCTCTGTTCGCCATTTGCAGCTGGGGGCTGAGAGGAAGAGCTGTGGCCCCGCCGCCACACTCCCTGCCGGTGGATGGGGCCCCCGGCCGCTGGTGCGTTGGTGGTTCTCGATGTCCAGGGCTGGGTGCTTGGGTGGGTGCTGGCTCACCCTCGGCGGTTGCCTGGCGGGGTCTGGCCCTCGTGGCTCTGTCGGCCCTTGCTGGGGGTTGGGGGGGCCCTTGGATCTCTGGGCCCAGGGCCTGGTCTGTTCTGGTGGGGCCGGCCGCCGGCGGAGCTTGCGGGCTCACCGCCACGGCCCCCTGGGGCTCCTGCACTGTGGCTGCCGGATGGCCTCCCTCCGGAGCTCTCCTCTGCCCTTTTCTGGGTGAGGGATGCTATTCTCCCTGCGGTGGTCCTCCGGGGGCTCCCATGCCCTGGGGGGCCTCTGGATGTCTGGGGTCCGGGCCTCCTCCGTGTCTGCTTCATGTCCTGAGGGATGGGGCTGTGGCTCCCCACACACACTACTAGACATTTACATGGAGAAACCTTTTGAAGACCGGCGCGCTCACAGATACAGGTGTGCACACAGGGGTACAAACAGGTTCTCACAGACACAAACAGGAGTACAAACAGGTTCTCACAGACACACGCAGGTGTACAAACAGGTTCTCACAGACACACGCAGGTGTACAAACAGGTTGTCACAAACACACACTGTCTTTATCGGCTGTTGCTCCTTAACATGCTCATTGTGATTCGTACAGATGTTGGTTGTTGTTTTCTCTCATCAGCAGGTATTGAAGCAGATTATCTGTGGTTTTCTTTCTTCTTAATTGTTTTTCTCTTTTCCCTCCCTCCCTCTCTATTTACCTTCCTCTCCGTTTTCGTCCTTCTGTCCCCCTCTCTCTCCTTCTCCCTCTCTTGAGGAAATAAATAAAAATAAATAGAAATAAAGTAGTCCTCCGCAGAGGGGGGGTGGTGGAGGGAATATATATATATATAAAATATATATATAACCATTTATTTCCAGCTTGTCTGACTCTCATTCTGCTCCACGAAGGTCATCTCCTCTGCCAGCTTCCTCTAACACAGGGAGACCCTCTGCTTCTCTCTGATTGGTTCCCGCTTTCTACAGGAGGTCCAGTGCAGCTGAATGGTGATGATGGTGCAAATCAGATAAAACACACCAGTCCCAGCTTTCAGTACAGCATCCAGAACCTGCTCCCACCTGTCAGACATCAGTGTGTCTGTCAGTCACACGTATCACAATTAAACCTGAAGAACAGAAGAGTGAATCTATTCTGACTGAAGTAAAACCATCTTGATGATCAACAGCAGCACCGATAAGCCCAGTCCTACATGCAGAGCCAGCTGGACCAAAGAGCTGAATAAGAGGGTGGATTTGAACAGTAAAGTCTTACGTGCTTTATAGCAACACGGTACAGCCATCTGTACTACTGTATTACACAGGTTACATGTGAGGAACAGGAGACATTAACAAAGAGCATGAAAATAGCTAGAGATTATCACACAACATGTTACACTATTTTGTAAAAACAGGCCTGCAGTCGTTCCCCAGCAGCATAGGGCACAAGGCAAGGGCTCACCCTGGATGAGATGGGATCTCAAGTTTATTATTAATAAAATAAAATAAAAAATAATATCTTTTTCTCTTAAAATTAAAATGACAGTTTCCCATTACTGTGTGATCAGGTAAATGCTGCTAGCTGGATCCCCACACTACTGTAAATGCTGCTGAATGCTTACCTCAGTTTTTCATTATCCCCTCCTTCTTCCTCATGTGCAGAGAAAAGGAGAGCAGTGGAAACAGGAGAAAGGATCGTTAATAAAAAGCAGTGCTCTGTTAGTCAATAAAGACTAAGAAAAGGTCACTCTTGAAACTGAAATATAAATTATGAAAGGTATTCTACAGAGAAAATGATTAGATGGAGAACAATGAATTAGTGTCATGACCAAAGTATTCACATCCCACGGCACTGATAGTGAACAGGTGAGATAAATGATCCATCCATCCATCCATCATCTCCCGCTTGATCCGGGGTCGGGTCGCGGGGGCAGCAGCCTCAGCAGGGAGACCCAGACTTCCCTCTCCCCGGCCACTTCGTCTAGCTCCTCTGGGGGGACCCCGAGGCGTTCCCAGGCCAGCCGAGAGACATAGTCTCTCCAGCGTGTCCTGGGTCTTCCCCGGGGCCTCCTCCCAGTGGGACATGCCCGGAATACCTCCCCAGGGAGGCGTCCCGGAGGCATCCTGATCAGATGCCCGAGCCACCTCATCTGGCTCCTCTCGATGCGGAGGAGCAGGGGCTCTACTCTGAGTCCCTCCCGAATGACTGAGCTCCTCACCCTATCTCTAAGGGAGAGCCCAGCCACCCTGCGGAGGAAACTCATTTCGGCCGCTTGTACCCGCGATCTCGTTCTTTCGGTCACTACCCAAAGCTCATGACCATAGGTGAGGGTAGGAACGTAGATCGACTGGTAAATCGAGAGCTTCGCCTTTTGGCTCAGCTCTCTCTTCACCATGACAGACCGATGCAGCGCCCGCATGACTGCCGACGCCGCACCGATCCGCCTGTCGATCTCCCGCTCCATCGTTCCCCCACTCGTGAACAAGATCCCGAGATACTTAAACTCCTCCACTTGGGGGAGGACCCCATCCCCAACCCGGAGAGAGCACTCTACCCTTTTCCGGCTGAGAACCATGGTCTCGGATTTGGAGGTGCTGATTCTCATCCCAGCCGCTTCGCACTCGGCTGCGAACTGCTCCAGCGAGAGCTGAAGGTCATGGCTCGATGAGGCCAACAGAACCACATCATCTGCAAAAAGCAGAGACCTAATCCTGAGGTCACCGAACCGGACGCCCTCAACGCCCTGGCTGCGCCTAGAAATTCTGTCCATAAAAACTATGAACAGAATCGGTGACAAAGGGCAGCCCTGACGGAGTCCAACCCTCACCGGGAACGAGTCCGACTTATTGCCGCCCATGCGGACCAAACTCTGGCACCGGTCATACAGGGACCAAACCGCCCTTAAAAGGGAGCCCGGTACCCCATACTCCCGGAGCACTCCCCACAGGACCCCACGAGGGACACGGTCGAATGCCTTTTCCAAGTCCACAAAACACATGTAGACTGGTCGGGCAAACTCCCATGAACCCTCCAGAACCCTGCTGAGAGTATAGAGCTGGTCCACTGTTCCACGGCCAGGGCGAAAACCACACTGCTCCTCCTGAATCCGAGGTTCGACAATCCGGCGGACCCTCCTTTCCAGGACCCCCGAATAGACCTTACCAGGGAGGCTGAGGAGTGTGATCCCCCTGTAGTTGGAGCACACCCTCCGGTCCCCCTTCTTAAAGAGGGGGACCACCACCCCGGTCTGCCAGTCCAGAGGTACTGCCCCCGATGTCCACGCGATGCTGCAGATGCGTGTCAACCAGGACAGCCCCGCAGCATCCAGAGCCTTGAGGAACTCTGGGCGAATCTCGTCCACCCCCGGGGCCCGGCCACCGCGGAGCTTTTTGACCACCTCAGCGACCTCCACCCCCGAGATAGGCGAGTCCACCCCCAAGTCCCCACACTCTGCTTCCATATTGGAAGGCGTGTCGGTGGGATTGAGGAGGTCTTCGAAGTACTCCCTCCACCGACCCAAAACGTCCCGAGCTGAGGTCAGCAGCGCACCATCCCCACCATAAATAGTGTTGATGCTGCACCGCTTTCCCGCCCGGAGCCGCCGGATGGTGGACCAGAATCTCCTCAA